>NC_090440.1:1111087387-1111712387 GCF_031143425.1 Pleurodeles waltl
TTCCTGCATTATTCCTCTAACCCGACTACTTTGTCCTTAGGGGAACTTTAGTGCACTTTGCACTCCCTTTTCAGGGTCTTGGGGAGGGTTATTTTTCTAACTCTCACTATTTTCTAATAGTCCCAGCGACCCTCTACAAGGTCACATAGGTTTGGGGTCCATTCGTGGTTCACATTCCACTTTTGGAGTATATGGTTTGTGTTGCCCCTATCCCTATGTTTCCCCATTGCATCCTATTGTAACTATACATTGTTTGCACTGTTTTCTAAGACTATACTGCATATTTTTGCTATTGTGTATATATATCTTGTGTATATTTCCTATCCTCTCACTGAGGGTATACTCTAAGATACTTTGGCATATTGTCATAAAAATAAAGTACCTTTATTTTTAGTATAACTGTGTATTGTGTTTTCTTATGATATTGTGCATATGACACTAAGTGGTACTGTAGTAGCTTCACACGTCTCCTAGTTCAGCCTAAGCTGCTCTGCTAAGCTACCATTATCTATCAGCCTAAGCTGCTAGACACCCTATACACTAATAAGGGATAACTGGGCCTGGTGCAAGGTGCAAGTACCCCTTGGTACTCACTACAAGCCAGTCCAGCCTCCTACAGGTGCCCCCCTGTTCCCCTTCCCCCTGAAGTGCCTGGCTATTTCCGACCTGATGCCCCTGCAGTGTTCTCTCCATGTTG
Source organism: Pleurodeles waltl (assembly GCF_031143425.1). Classification (NCBI taxonomy): domain Eukaryota; kingdom Metazoa; phylum Chordata; class Amphibia; order Caudata; family Salamandridae; genus Pleurodeles; species Pleurodeles waltl. The sequence continues at coordinate 1,111,088,085 of NC_090440.1, forward strand.
TTGCAGGAGTGAGGTGAGGCCTTTGCCTATGTGTTGTGGCCCTGTGGCCCATGGACATTGAGGACTGGGCAGTACCCCTACATTTGTAAATATGTATACACTTTTGGATTTTAATGCACTTTTTCAGAGTATTTTATCGTATTACACTCACTTTCTTCAAATCATTTTGTCCTTGCATTATTCCTGAGGGGTACGGAGTAAATATGTTATGTTGCTGCATCTGGTTGTGTCTATGGTGTTGAGGGTGTGTGTGTTGCGTGTGTGTGTCACTCTCTTTTTCCTCCCCTCTCTCTTGTGTGCTAGGCAGAATTACTCACCGTGGTCGTCTTCACCAGCGTTGGTGTTCATAATGAAGCAGAAGGTAGACAAGCATAGAGAAGACATGCAGATCGGGCTCCATGGCGTCATGGTTGTTCCCTGAGTCTCCACAGGTGGGTCCTTTGACTTCTGAGATTTGTTTCCACCAGGCTTTTGATGTCGTTGGTACCATCCCGGAAGTGGTGGCAGATAGGCTGGTCATAAGAGTGGGCAGTACATTATCTTCCGCCTAGCTGTTGTCGGTTACCGCTTTTGTGCTTGTTGATTCCACCCTGGCGGTCGGTGTGTTAAAGTGGCTGTCTGTCTGAGCGGTTTCCGTCGTGGTCATGATTCCATTTTTGTTACCGCCGGCCTGTTGGCGGTATTACTGCCACGTTATCACCGACTGCCAGGGTTTTAATGAGGGCCATAGTGTAGTTGGTAGTGGAAAGGGGTCTCACACAAGTAGGGCAAGCTTCACACCTAGAGGTCAGGTCACTAGGTTTACACAACTTAAGGGAAAGGTCTACTTCTGCCCATTCTCACATCACCTCAGTCTCTCAAGGGTCTCACATCTCCCACCCTGAGGATAACTCTCTAGATAGGAAACTCAGAAAGCTGAGATTGGAGGAGGCTAGACTGAGGCTGAAACAGCAGCAACTGGCCCTAGATAGGGAAGCCTTAGCTGTAGAAAGAGAAAGGCAGGGGTTGAGGTTAGTTCCCCATGGTGGCAGCAGCAATGAAAGTTTCAGGACTCATGAGGTCAGGGCGGACAACATTAGCTCCAGGAACTTACACAAAATTATTCCCCCATACAAGGAGGGGGATGATATTCAAAAGTGGTTTGCTGCACTTGAGAGGGACCGTAAGGTTCAAAAGGTTCCTCAAAAACAGTGGGCTGCTAAACTTTTGCTGTCCTTTTCATGTGACAAAGGGAGGGACAGACTCCTCACTCTCAGGGTGAGGATGCAGACAACTAAAACATTTTAAAGAATGCACTCACTGATGGTTTTGGTCTAACCATAGAGCAATACAGAATCAAGTTTATGGAAACCAAGAAAGAATTTTCACAAGATTGGGTTGACTTTGGGGACTGTTCTGTGAAAGCTTTAGAGGGTTGGTTACATGGCAGTAAAGTGTTTGAATACCAGGGCCTGTATAATCTGATTTTGAGAGAGCATATATTGAATAGTTGTATGTCTGACTTGTTACAGCAATATCTTGTGAACTCAGATCTGACCTCTCCCCAAGAATTGGGAAAGAAGGTAGACAAATGCGTCAGAACACGGGTGAACAGAAAAGCTCATGCAGGGGGAGACAAAGAAAAGAAGAAAGATGGTGAAAAATCTCAGGATAAGAATAGGGATAACAGTAAGCACAAAGATCCTTCTTCAGGTCCACAAAACTCCTCTGGGGGTGGCGATAAATCATCTTCCTCTTCTTCTCACTCTACACACAATAAAAAGCCCTGGTGCTATGTGTGCAGAGGTAAAAGCCATAGGCCAGGGGTTTCATCCTGCCCAGGTAAAGCCCCTGAGCCGACCATCACTAATACATCAGGCTCTAGTGCCTCTAGCAGTAGTGGTAATAGTGATGGGACTACTGGCAGTAGTCAAACAAAGGGTATAGTAGGGTTCACTTTTGGGTCCATCATAAAAAATGGTGTAGACACTCCCAAGACAGTTTCTGTCACACCTGGTGACATTGGTCTTGCCACCTTGGCTGTTTGTCACGTTAACATGAACAGGTACAAGCAGTCAATTGTAATAAATGGTGTTGAGGCCCAGGCCTACAAGGACACAGGTACCAGTATCACTTTGGTGACTGAAAACCTGATGTCACCTGCACAAGACCTCCTTGGACAAAGGTACCAGCTACTGATGTCAACAACTCCACTCAGTCTCTCCCCTTAGCTACAGTGCAACTTAGTTGGGGTGGAGTTACTGCCCCTAAGCAGGTGGTGGTATCACCTAGCTTACCTGTAGACTGTCTCTTAGGTAATGACCTAAAGGCCTCAGGTTGGTCTGAGGTAGAGTTTAGGACCCATGCATCCATGCTGGGTATGCCTGAGGAATTGCTTCCTCTCATTTCAGGTGAAAAGAAAAAGCAAAGGAGAGAAAAAACGCCTGAAATCTCAGGATCCCTCTCAACCAACAGGTAAAAAGGGTATCAAAGCACACCTTCCCCACCCTACCACTAAGGATACCATTCATGTGGTGGGAGAAACCTCTCCTGAGGTGGAACCTGTACCAAGGGAGCCCACAGCTACCACAGCTAAACTCTCTGTGGAACCACTAAACCAGATGTGCAAAACTGAACTGTTTTAGTAAATTTGGAGCAACCCTCTTACCTCCCAGATAAACTTTAGTGCAGCAGCCCTGTTCTACCTCTGAACACTTAGGACAGCAGGCCTGTCCTAGTGTAGAGCTCATAGGACAGCCGCCCTGCTCCAACCCAAGAGAAACAGCAACCCTGTTCTCACTTTTAGCCATATGGATAAACGTTTTGCCCAGCCTTGGCATTACTAAGACAGCATCCCTGTCTGACATTCTCTTCCTTGGGACAGCAACCCTGTCTTGACATAGGCTCAGTGGAACAATCCCACTGCCCAACTTTAAAACTTACAAATAGAGACTGTGAGAATATACACTTAGCTGTTTTCTAGGTAAAATTCTCCACACAGGGTGGTTTACATCCCCACAGGGAAGTATCCATACAGTGGACGATAAAGGGAGTAACCACTCTATTGCAGATCTACTCTCCAATCATCACCACTTAGACAATAAAGTCTTAACTGGCCAAGGTTAGCCTTGTTGTCCTTCGTTTGGGGGGTCGTTTTTATATGAGAAAATAGCCTCTTTCTAGCATGGTTACCCCCATTTCTGGCCTGTTTTGTGCGTGTTTGTCAGTGTGTTTTTACTGTCTCACTAGGATCCTGCTAGCCAGGACACCAGTGCTCATAGTTCTAAACCCTATTTGTTGGTGTCTTTGGACTGTCTCACTGGGATCCTGCTAGCCAGGATCCCAGTGCTCTTAGTTTGTGGCCTATGTGTGTTGTCAGTATGCTTGACCGTGTCTCTGAAGTTCTGCTAACCAGAACTCCAGTGCTTATGCTCTCTCTGCTTACCAAATTTGTCACTACAGTTTAGGGACTCCAGATTCCAATTCTAAATGGCACACTGGACCCCCCTTATAAGCCCCTAGTATATGGTACCTAGGTACCCAGGGCATTGGGGTTCCAGGAGATCCTTATGGGCTGCAGCATTTCTTTTGACACCCATAAGGAGCTCATACAAACCTTTCTCCAGGACTGTCACTGCAGACTAAGTGAAATAGTGCACACACTATTTCACAGCCATTTTCACTACACTAAAGTAACTTATAAGTCACCTATATGTCTAACCTTCATTTACTGAAGGCTAGGTGGAGAGCTACTGTGTGTGCGGACACCCTTGCACTAGCAAAGGTTTCCCCATGTTGTCCAGGGCCAATTCCCCAGACTTCGTGAGTGGGGGGGACACCATCATAAGTGTGCACTACTTGTATGTCAATACAAATATGTAGCTTCACAATGGTAACTCAGAATATGGCCACGTGAGATGTCTAAGATCATGGAATTGACCACCCAATCCAAATCTGGTATTAGGGGGCCAATCCCATCCAGCCTGGGGGCTCTATAATGGACCCCCAGTACTGCCAAACCAGCTCTCTGAGGTTTTGACTGCAGCCGTAGTTGCTGCCACCACACAGACAGGTTTCTGCCCTCCTGGGGATTGAGTAGCTCAATCCCAGGGAGGCATAACAATGCATTTCCTTTAGGAGAGGGATGTTACACCCTCTCCCATTGGAAATTGGTGTTACAGGCATGGGAGGGGTATCCTCCCAGAGCCTCTGGAATTGCTTTGAAGGGCACAAACAGTGCCCTCCATGCATAATCCAGTCTTCACCGTTCAGGGTCCCCAAGTCCCTGCTCTGGCACGAAACTGGACAAAGGAAAGGGGAGTGACCACTCCCCTATCCATCACCACCCAGGGGTGGTGCCCAGAGCTTCTCCAGAGTGTCCCTGACATTAGCCATCTTTGATTCCAAGGTGTGGGGACCCTCTGGAGACGTCTGAGTGGCCAGTGCCAGTAGGTGACGTCAGAGACACATCTTGATAGGTCCATACCTGGGAAGGTAGCCAATCCCCATCTCAGGGTTATTTAGGGTCTCTCCTCTGGGTGTTTCCTCAGATTCAGTTTGCAAGATTCCTCCAGGACTCCTCTGCATCCTCTGCTTCAGCTTCTAACCGTCAGATCAACTGCAGACTACTCCAAGAACCACTGTAGCCGCAACAAAGTATCCAGGACAATTCCTGTGACCTACAACTTCAGCTCCAGCCAGCGTTTGTAACAGTTTCCAAGGTGTGCACGCTCTGAGGACTGCCTGTCTTCACCCTGCACCAGAAGAACCAAAGGAATCTCCCGTGGAGTGACGGATTCACTTCACTGCTTCCTCAGGCACCCTTCAGCAATGACAACCAGTACTTTGGGACTCCTCTCTTGATGACTAGGGTGCTCCCTGGAACACAGGTGGTGGACCGAAGTTACCCAGACTGTCCAAAGGTCAAACTGTCCAAATTTGGAGGAGGTAAGAGCATGCCTCCCTGTGCTGTGACAGTACCCCTGTGCACCGCGTCTTCTGCATCTCCTTGGGCTTCTGTGTACTTCTTCCAAAGGTTCTTCATGCACAGCATAGCCCTGGTCCCCAGCACTCCATCCTGCAATGCACAGCTCCATGAGTTGTTCTCCAGTGGTGTGGGACCTTCCATTGAAGTGCTGCGATGGCTGCACTTTGCATCTTCCTTGTCCCCATGTTCTGGAACTTCCGTTGGGCTGCCTGGTTGTTTGAGGGCTCACTGAAGTGCTGAGAGCCCCATCTGTCTCCTCAGTCTGAATTGAGACCCCCAGGTTCCTCCTGGGTCCAGGCAGTTCCTCTTTGATGCAAACTGCGTATTTACTTGAACCAAGGCTTGGTAGTGGAATCCAGTGACACAAACAGCCTGCATCCAACAACTCAACGTGGGACATCTTCTGGACCAAGCAGGAACCCGCAGCCATCTTCTTTGGTGCACTTCTGTACTTTTCTTCTGACCGGAGAATCCACTTTTACACCTTCGTCTAGCTTGGCAGGGGCTCCTGTCCTTCCTGGACTCTTCTTCGACTTCTGGACTTGGTCTCCTCTCTCCACAGGTCTGCAGGTCCAGGAATCCATTGTTTGTTGCTTGCAGTCTTGCTTGTTTCCTGCATAATTCTTCATCACAACTTGTAGTGTGTTCTGAAGAAACTTGATGTACTCTACTCCTACTTTTCAAGGCTCTGGGGTGGGATACTTTACTTACCTTTGGCGTTTTCCTACACTCCTGGCGCCCCTCTACACAGTATGCTTGCCTGGGGGGGGAACTCAACATTCACATTCCACTATTTTAGTATATGGTTTGCCTTGCCCCAGGCCCATTGCAATCTTTTGTATTTTCTACTGTTTGCACTATTCTATGACTGCTTACTTACCTGATTTTGGTTAATTGTGTATAATACTTACCTCCAGACAAAGTATTTCCTTTAAGATATTTTTGGCCTTGTGTCACTAAAATAAAGTACCTTTATTTTTGGTGACACTGAGTATTGATCTTTTATTGTGTATAAGTAATGTGTAACTATAGTGGTATTGCAGGAGCTTTGCATGTCTCCTAGTTCAGTCTTGGCTGCTCTGCTACAGCTACCCCTAGACAGCCGAAGCTGCTAGAACACTGCCTACATTTCACTAGGGATAACTGGACCTGGTATAAGGTGTGTGTACCTTTGGTACCCACCACAAACCGTGCCAGCCTCCTACAGGTATCTCTATATATCTACATATATATATATATATAAATATCTATCTATCTATCTATCTATCTATCTATCTATCTATCTATCTATCTATCTATCTATCTATCTCTCTCTCTCTCTCTCTATATATATATATATATATATATATATATATATATATATATATATATATATACAATTCCTCCATGTTTAACTCCAGAAAGCCCCCGCATTCAGAGGTTGTTTAGAAAAGTTAATTTGATGCTTATGCATATTGACCTACAAGATCTTCATTAGAGTCAAAGAAGAGTGGAACAAAACGTCATCACTTTTAAAGACACACCAATATTTTTTTAACAAGGTAAACATAAAGAAAATACTTCAAAAGTATTGCTAATTTGGCCTTGAATTGGTTGTCACAAAGAACCAGTGCTAACATAAACTATCAACAAACTATCAATACAAGATAATTTCCATCATTTCTGTCCAAGAGAAAAATATATATTAAAGACATTCTCTTAACATTGTCTGCCAAGGATTTTGTAATAATGGTATCTTTGCTAACTATTCATACAAAGAATATACCCATTTAACCAAGCCAAATGGTATTTTTAAGGACAATAAATAAATTACTAGCAGAAAGAAAGTATCAAACCAAGTGGCCCATATACCAGTGCTAACAAATACTAGCAACAAAGTTTCACTGCAACAATATTTCCAACACAAACAAAACGTTAAACTAAAATCTATGTTCACAAACATTGTATGCATAAGAAACATTCTCTTAACATTGCCTGCTAAGAATTAGAGAGATATCAAACCCAGTGGCCCAGATAACTAAAGAATGTCACATCATATAACTTAAATCTCCATAAGCAAAGGGCAACGAAATCTGAAAAATGAAAATTGATAATTGTCGTTAAGGGCATTAACTCACGCATATCTCAAAATGGAAAAATATCAAACAAATATACAAAGCAAAGAGTAGAAACAAAAATTCAAAGGATCATCATGGAGCTGAGGCATGTCATAACTATCATCATCAAATATGAATAAAACAAGAAAAGAGAGAGAATCTGGGGCAGTCCCATCAGTGGAGAGCACATCCTAGAAGCTCAAGCAGCTTTATCCCAGATGCACAAGAAGCTCCTCATCCAGATTGAGTCCTCTAGGGTACATGCTCTCAAGCTTAATTATAAATTTTGACTCCAGTCTCCTCAAAGGCTTTTTCCTGTCTCCTCCACCGGCACTTAAAGGTACCCTGTCATTACTGAAAAAAATATATTTTCAGTGCCAGGTTTGTTTGTCCTGTGCCAGTGCCGGATAGGAAGGATCATTGAGTGCAATGGCTCATTAATGCTCCAAAATTCATTTTTTAACAGAGAAAAGTGTACTTCCAACATAATTCAAACCACGAGGGCAAACCAAAACATATACCACATAATCACTGATAGAGTAAATACATTTGTTTATCTTTGCACTTTTACCAGTGGGTAATAGATGTGCTTTTCTGTTCATACTATACCTACAAGCTTTACATTTACCACACTTGAAGAAGCCCTTTTGTTCCTGTAGCCAATTACTGTTGTTCCTACTGTTGAAATGGCTACATACCAAAATATCCTTTAAGGATCTATTCTTTCTATACATGACTATGGGACATGGTGTTACCAAACTTCCAGTCACTTGATGTGATCTCACCAGATGCCAATGTTTGTTCAAAATCTGTCTAACCTTCTACAAGTTAAAAGTAGTAATCAATTGAATCACATTAGTGTTTTCATCCTTCTTGGTCTGATTATATTTAGTCATCAGAAATCTCTCTCAAGGAATAACATCCATTTTCCTAATTGCCCCCTTGATAACATTCCTAGGATACCCCCTAGTTCTGAATTTCTTGACCATAGCAGCATAGTTGCTACAGTACTACAATTTCCCATAGGGGATAGTCCACTTAAGTCTAGTTGAGTGATGGCTCTGAGCATGTGACATACTATTGCTCGCAGTTTTCTTCCTGAAAACGCTGGTCTGTACCACCCCATTCTCTACTTTAATCAACACATCCAAGAAGTCAATCTCAGATTAATATATTCTGCTGGCAAATGTCAAATTCATATTATTGTTGGAAATAAAAGTGAAAAAAGCATATAACTTGTTACATGGAACCTTCCAAATGGCAAATTTGTCGTCTATATAGCGTGTCCATAAAACAAAATGCCTAATCCAATTCTCATTCTCTTTTGTCAATATAACCTGTGACTCACACCATCCCATAAAGACGCAGGCATAGCTTGGCGCAAAGCAACTACCAATTGTAGTCCCAGTTAGTTACCTGTACCACTGCTCACCAAACACAAAAACATTATTCTCAAGACAGAACCTCAGCATATCGAATAACATAATTGAATGATCATAGAAGTACAAAGGTCTGTCTTGAAAAAAATGGCCACAGCCTATTCAAGTGCAAAAAGAACAGATGATGGACGGAATGCAGAGCAAATCAAACACTCACCTCCAGTCACAAAGATCTGGATTTAATCCATCGTTTTTTGCTCACCACACCACCCCAGGTTGGACCCAGCCATATGCAAGTCAGTCTTGACCCTGTTCCTCATGACAACAGTCCAGCTCGAACTGCCAAGCCAGGTCCTTCCTGGACCGGAAACAAGCATCCTACGACCGGTTTCAGGGTATCACCCTTCATGAGCTAGGCTAGCTTGAATCCAGTGGCGCAGTGAGCACGGGACCCACATCTGGGCATACCCTTCCCACTTGGGGCAACAAATGCAAAAAGAACAGATGATGGACGGAATGAAGAGCAAATCAAACATTCACCCCCAGTCACAAAGATCTGTTTTTTTTTGCTCACCACACCACCCCAGGTTGGACCTAGCCATATGCAAATCAGTCTTGACCCTGTTCCTGATCCTAGGACCGGTTTCAGGTATCACCCTTCATCAGCTGGAAGGGTGCACCATATACATTCTGGACATTACTAAAATCCATATTTTGAAAGCACATTTCTTTTATCTTAACCCTTTTTGCACTTTTTGCAGCACCCTATATAATATTGTGCATCATTAAAGTTTAAAATTATTAATTAAATAACCACAGTGCTTTCTGTCAAAGACTGAGACCTATTAATACTTAATATACACAAGTCACTATTCTCCACTGCTCCAACCAGGATTTAATTCTGTGGCTCTCTGATTACAGACACAGTCCTCTGCAGTGTATTAAGTAATAGAGGGAGTTATAGTTAGGATGCAGGATACAAAGAACCATAGAAATTCACAGAAAAAAACAAGGGTTACAGGGACGTTATAATTAGGAAATAGAATATGAAAATCATAGAAATGTGCTAAATAACCAAAGGTTACAGGGATGTTATTGTTAGGAAATAGAATAAAAAAACATAGAAATTCACTGAAGAAAACAAATGTTACTGGGAAGTTATAGTTATACCCAGATTTCACGCATACAAAACCATAGAAATTCAGCAGTTACAGTTTCCTGAGCTAACTATAACTTACATCCCTCAATGCACTGCTTATTACCTCACATACTACAACACTTGTGACATGGTAAGTGACACCTATGTGAGGTGTTCTGGAAATGAAGTAAAAAAGCTGTGTAAGGGGCACCGGAAAGACATGCTGTCCTCCTCAATTTAGACAGGAGGTGACTATGGAATAACTACTGTGATAACAAATAAATTGATTTGTAATTTTAATGATCTGGGGGGACTTTCACAGGATTGTGAATAGTAATTAGTGGTGGATGACTTCTTAGTACCTTGCATTAACAGGAATGCATATTGTGGTCAATGTTTTTAACAGGAAGTTGTACGAGATTAGTACAGTGATGAGTAGATGGTTAATTCTTATTTAAAAAAAAGTTATGATCTTGCATGACTCTCACAGCATTGTGAAAAGTAGGAAGGAGAAGGTGATCTTTAAATAAACCGTAGTGTCCACCCTTGCTACTGTGAGAAGGAATCTTACTGAAGATGGTGTTTAACAGAATCTACTATTTACACCCAATCATAGTAATTCTTCAGGTTGTGTTTTCTCTCCCAGACCTCTCGGGAGAGTCTCACCGGCATCTCACAAGATTGTAAAAAAAAAAATACTTCCTTTATATCTTCAATAGAACAATGCATAATTTAATTTCGTAGCTTAATCAACATGTCTAATGCTGTACTTTCCTCAAAGTTACAGAAAAGCACTGTCATTAACTTAATTCTAAATATGAGATCTCATGAATGTCTCGCGAGAGCTAAAAAGGAAGTACTACCCCCTCAGAGTCTACACAGATGATTGTGCTTCAGGTCCCACGAGCATCTTGCAAAAAAAATAAAAAAAAATAAACAAGTATTCAATTTTTTTAAATTTACTATTGTATTATAGATTACTACTAAATAATAATTAAAAAAACATGATAAATAACTCAATGCAAAAGATTGGAATGAAATTTAAAAGTCTACGCTCTCCCGATGAGCCTGCAAAACATCTTGTGAGCCTCTCGCAAGAATAGTGCCGCTTTAAAAATAGATTGCTGGTAACATGTATTCATATGAGAGTTACAAAAACTGAGAAAATACAAATTTCCTACAGCAATATTGAATATTTGTCTGTTTAATACTCACATGTATTTTACAAACATTTCACAAAGTATGAACCATACCCTGTTATTTGAAATAAAACATTATTGTTTTTACAAAATAATATCTAAGGACAACATATATTACAAAGTCATTCTACCATAGATACACTCACCTAAATAATTAAACATGAGAAGTCCACTGAAAAAAGACAAGGGTTAGACTAATGTTATAGTTAGGTGTAATAAAGATATCAGTTTTCTTAGAAATCCACAAAACAAAACTACAGCTTAAAGTAACAGTATAGTTAGGTGAATTTCTCAGTGACAACATTGATGTTTTGAACTAAAATAATCACAGAAATTCACTAGTTATACTTAGCAGCACTAACTATAACTTGTGACCCTACCATTCACTGCTTATGACCTCACATGTGACATTACTCCTGACATGTTCTATGACGTCATCTATGACATCGCTGATGCCCTACCAGGGACAACCTTTATCTGAACCACACCATAGACACACACTGAACCTACTTTAAGAAATAAAGTGTATATCAGTAGAGAACAGAGTACTGTAAGCAGTACTTATAAAGGGAGTTGATTTTATATCACACTGTCTGCAAACATTGAAAGTCAAATGAGAAATACACAATCTCCTAAGAACAGTGTACACTTTATGTAACAGTTCTCAAAAAGACACTACTGCTAAAAAAACAAGATCTGAATGTGCTAAAGTGCATACTACCTGCACTCTTACTACTGTTGAGAACACTTTACAAATTTGCCATCTTCTGAAGCATAACAAGCAAACATACAAAGGTTAGTATCTGATGCACATACTCTTCCATGTTAACGTTAAACGTTTATGCTGAGACAATTCTCTATAAGAACTCAAGGATGCTTACAATAGTTTAGTGTTTCTTCTGTCCCAAAGTCTGTCTGCAGAAACAAGTTGTGCAGACTTTAATGAATATAACCAAACTGTTGCTTCCACATACAGTTACTCTTCAATGCAAACACTTATAATGTGTTCAGTACCTCTACACATCTATGGTGCATTAGGACCACATGCATTTTGTAAACAGATACAGTCATTAGCTGGGCCTAGGCTATACAAAATTAGGTAGAAAAGTACTATTGTAGTCATACCCCACCGTGTAAACTGTAAAACAAATTATCACACTCATTGGATGATGTCATCAGTGAAGTCATCAGTGATATCATCAATGATGTCATTTGAGATGTCGTCGGTGATGTCATAAATGATGTCATAGAGCATGCCATGTATGATGTCATATGTAATGTTATAAGCAGTGAATGGTGGGGTGCAAGTTATAGTCAGTGCTGCTAACTGTAACCGGTGAAGTTCTATGTTCTTTTTGTTGAAAACATCAACATTGTCACTGAGAAGTTATATAACATTACTTAGTGAACATATATAAATATATATATATATTACACACGCACATATGTGTGTGTGTGTGTGTGTGTGTGAGATCGGACATCTGTGTTAATGAGCGATCCCAAACTCTCAGCTTCTCTAAATGCTGAGTCCTGCACTGGAGGTAATAGTGCTTTTCTGGATTTGTACACTTCTCCAGGGAATGTGATTCTCCAGAGGATATAAAGGTGGGGATATTACTTATCATGTCATGACGTGTTCTATAGCAATTTCCCTTTCCAAAATGGTTCACCCTTCTTGTGTTTAAGAGGGTGGGCCCACAGGTTCCACAAAGGGTTCTTCCTCAAGAGTTGTGTCTGTCATGTTCAAGCTATAGATGTTCTCATAGTTTGATGCAAATGCCTCAGGTGTCTGAGCAGGATGGGTCAATAGCTTACCACCACCATTGTTTACAGTTGGTATAGCCAGTTGTGCTTCCTGTTTCTGAAATTGAAAAACTCGGGTGTGCCTGCCTGTTCTCCTTGTGATCTGAAGTCTTTTTCACTTCTAAGAGTTTATACTTAGTAGCTTGCTTAGTTCAGACCCAGGGTTGGGAAAAAACATCCCCAAGGTCAAAATCTATTTGGATTAGTATATGATTCATGATGTCTTCCTTCGATATTTCTTAGAATGAGAACCATAACTAACAAATAGCAATTGAGTGAAAAGTGGTCTATATATGAATTTGTTTGTGTGTCATGGGTGGGAAAGTATAATCTTTGTCTCTAGGATGAGTCGGGCACCTGACCTCAGTGCTTGATTTGTAAAAGAATGAATGTTTGTGGTCAAATCTCTGCTCAGAAGCCCGCAGTGGTGCAATTAACTGTCAGTGTGTCACATGCAACAGCTGTGTGGCCTTCATTCCTCCTCAAGCTTCTTTAATCAACTACTTGCTCCTTCAGCTTACTCTTAGAGGTTCCCGATTTCTCCTTTAGTGATGTTTTTTTCGTATTTCCCTTCTTCCATCTTCCCCTTTTGTGTATTTTTTGTCTTGCTCCCAGTGTTTGATAAGATAAAATAAGTGTGAGTCTCCAAAATTGACTAGTGGTGGGCCATCACCTGCAACCACAGGCTCAAGTTAAGCACTGCCTGATGTCAATGAAGCCATTGTCTTCCATTAACAAAGCAAGGGGTTAACCATGTAACCTCTCCGCCCCCGGGGAAGTAATATCACCAATGTATAACAGCGTGGCGACAAATTTCCAACTACCTAACTGCAAAACAAGCGTACTTCGATGACCTTCCTGTGAATTTCTCATCTTAAATCATTGAACTACATAATTATTACAACCTGTGTCTCACAGTTTGAGAACATGTGTATACTTATTAATGATTGTTTATAATAGCAAACACAGGACAATACAGATCATTTACAAAAAGACATAGCAATAACATACATTATAAAAAAAAGATATATGCCCATAAATACACAACAATAAAAATACAACTAATGTTATTTGGACATTCTTTCATGTTTAACCATACTTTGGCCCTCATTATGACATTGGCAGTAAATCACACTTACTGCCATGCTGACTGGCTCCAACATACTGCGGCGAATATCCGCTTACCATATTATGACACACACATACCAATCCGTCACTATACAACCGCAGACACAAGTCCACTACACCAAAGGTCAGTGATAAACTGGCGGTATTAAAACTCACACAGTTACACCAACAGAACAATGCTCACAACATTATGACCCACGAATCATCACAGCGGACAGTCAACTGCGGTAAACCATTGGCGGTACATACCGCCGAGCTCAAAATACACACACTCAAACAAAACAGCACCACATTGGACAATTCAAACTACACACACCTGAGACCCATAAACACACCACACCTACATACCCACACCACTATAAAACACCCACCCACATTACCACATCCCTTTACGAATACGAACAATTTCCAACAGAGAGAGACAGAAAGAGCACCCACACAACCAGAGCCACATACCACCATCACCTATACGCCACCCACCCACGCACCTCACAACACACACCCCAACACATCACCCTACACACCCTCACACACACCACTCACACTACACCCATGGTACCACAACGACACCCCAGATTCTCTGAGAAGGAGCTAAGGGTCATGGTGGAGGAAATCATCCAGGTTAAGCCACAGCTGTCTGGAACACAGGTGCAGCAGATATCCATTGCTAGGAAGATGGAGCTATGGCAGAGGATCGTGGACAGGGTCAATGCCGTGGGACAGTACCCAAGAACCAGGGATGATATCAGGAAGAAGTGGAACGACCTACGGGGGAAGGTACTTCCATTGCTGCAAGACACCAGCTCGCAGTACAGAGGACTGGCGGTGGACCCCCACCTCCTCCCCCACAACTAACAACATGGGAGGAGCAAGTCTTGCCAATCATGCATCCCGAGGGCCTGGCAGGAGGAGGAGGAGGACTGGACTCGGGTAAGTCAACTATATACTACTACAACACCCCTACCTGCATGCCATCACTTACCACCACTGTAGGAGGCTGGCCTGGCTTATAGTGGTACCTTTTGGTACCTAAACATTTTGCCAGGTCCAGTTATCCCTTATTATTGGAATAGAGGTGTTTCTAGCAGCTTAGGCTGATAGAGGTAGCTATGGCAAAGCAGCTTAGGCTGAACTAGGAGACATGCAAAGCTCCTACTATACCACTTGTATCATATAGCACAATATCATAAGAAAACACAATACTCAGAGTTACTAAAAATAAAGGTACTTTATTTTAGTGACAATATGCCAAAAGTATCTCAGAGGATACCCTCACTTAGGAGGTAAGTAATGCACACAAATTATATGTACACAAACCCAAAACAGGTAAGTAACAGTAAGAAAAGTAGTGCAAACAATGTGGAATCACAATAGGATGCAATAGGTGGACACAGGCCTAGGGGCAACACAAACCATGTACTCGAAGAGTGGAATGCGAATCACAAATGGACCCCAGGCCTATGGGAGGTTGTAGAGGGTTGCTGAGACTGTGAGAAAACAGTAAGGGTGTCCAAAATACCCCACTCCAAGACTCTGAAAAGTAGGAGTAAAGTTACCCTACTACCCCAGAAAGACACAATAGTCGTGACAGGGGATTCTGCAAGAATCACAAGCACCAGCAAAACACTGAAGATGGATTCCTGGACCTGGGGACCTGTAAAGGAAGGGGACCAAGTCCAAGAGTCACGAAAGTGTCCAGGGAGGGCAGGGGCCCACTAAACCCTGGATGAAGGTGCAAAAGGGCTACCTTTGGGTGGAGGAAGCTGAAGATTTTGCAACCACGAAAAGGGCTAGGAACTTCTTCTTTGGAGGGAAGATGTCGCACGGCGTGCTGGAGGTCCCAGAAGTATTTCCACGCAGAAATACCACAAACAAGCCTTGATAGCTGCAAGAGTCACGGTTGAGGATTTTGGGTGCTGCTGGGGATCAGGAAGGACCAGGATGTAACCACTTGGAGAAGGAGACAGACGGGGTGCTCAGCAAATCAGAGAGTTCCCACAGAAGCAGGCAGACCCTGCAGAAGTACCAGAGCAGGTACTTAGAAGATCTGAGGACAGCGGTCAACTCAGAGTCACAAAGGAGGGTCCCACGACGTCGGAGTCCAACTCAGCGAGTTGGGCAATGCAGGACAGGGTGCTGGGGACCCAGGCTAGGCTGTGTACAAAGGAAGTCCTGGAAAAATGCACAGAAGCCGAAGCAGCTGCAAATCACGCAGCACACAGGTTTGCTGTCTGGCGTGGGGAGGCAAGAACTTACCTCCACCAAATTTGGCCAGAAGGGCTACTGCACTGTGGGAGGCACTTGGACCCAGCTCCTGTGTTCCAGAGACCACGCTCGTCAGGATGAGAGAAGACCCAGAGGACCAGTGATGCAGAAGTTTGGTACCTGCGTTGGCAGGGGGAAGATTCCGTCGACCCACTGGAGATTTCGTCTTGGCTTCCAGTGCAGGGTGAAAGCAGACAGCCCTCAGAGCATGCACCACCAGGAAACAGTTGAGAAAGCCGGCAGGATGAGGCGCTACAATGTTGCTGGTAGTCGTCTTGCTACTTTGTTGCAGTTTTGCAGGTGTCCTGGAGCAGTCAGCAGTCGATCCTTGGCAGAAGTCGAAGAGGGAAGTGCAGAGGAACTCTGGTGAGCTCTTGCATTCGTTATCTGAGGAATAGCCCAGAGGACAGACCCTAAATAGCCAGAAAAGGAGGTTTGGCTACTGAGAAAGGAGGCTTGGCTACTGAAAGAGGTAAGCACCTATCAGGAGGGGTCTCTGACGTCACCTGCTGGCACTGGCCACTCAAAGCTGTCCATTGTGCCCCAACACCTCTGAATCCAAGATGGCAGAGGTCTGGGACACACTAGAGGAGCTCTGGGCACCTCCCCGGGGAGGTGCTGGTCAGGGAAGTGGTCACTCCCCTTTCCTTTGTCCAGTTTTGCGCCATAGCAGGGCGGGGGGATCCCTGAACCGGTGTAGACTGGCTTATGCAGAGATGGGCACCATCTGTGCCCATCAAAGCATTTACAGCGGCTGGGGGAGCTACTCCTCCCCAGCCCTTCACACGTATTTCCAAAGGGAGAGGGTGTAACACCCTCTCTCAGAGGAAATCCTTTGTTCTGCCTTCCTGGGACTGGCCTGCCCAGACCCCAGGGGGAGCAGAAACCTGTCTGAGGGGTTGGCAGCAGCAGCAGCTGCAGTGGAGACCCCAGAAAGGCAGTTTGGCAGTATCCGGGTTCTGTGCTAGAGACCCGGGGATGCATGGAATTGCCCCCTGGGGTGACAATTCCATGATCCTAGACATGTTACATGGCCATGTTCAGAGTTATCATTGTGATGCTACACATAGTTATTGACCAATGTGTAGTGCACGCGTGTAATGGTGTCCCCGCACTCACAAAGTCCGGGGAATTTGCCCTGAACAATGTGGGGGCACCTTGGCTAGTGCCAGGGTGACCACACACTAAGTAACTTGGCACTTAACCTTCACCAAGTGAGGGTTAGACATATAGGTGACTTATAAGTTACTTATGTGCAGTGAAAAATGGCTGTGAAATAACATGGATGTTATTTCACTCAGGCTGCAGTGGCAGTCCTGTGTAAGAATTGTCTGAGCTCCCTATGGGTGGCAAAAGAAATGCTGCAGCCCATAGGGATCTCCTGGAACCCCAATACCGTGGGTACCTAGGTACTATATACAAGGGAATTATACAAGGGAATTATAAGGGTGTTCCAGTGTCCCAATGAGAATTGGTCAAATTAGTCACTAGCCTGCAGTGACAATTTTAGAAAGCAGATGGAGCATAAACACTGAGGTTCTGGTTAGCAGAGCCTCAGTGATACAGTTAGGCACCACACAGGGAACACATACAGGGCATACCCCACCGTGTAAACTTTAAAACAAATTATCACACTCATTGGATGATGTCATCAGTGAAGTCATCAGTGATATCATCAATGATGTCATTTGAGATGTCGTCGGTGATGTCATAAATGATGTCATAGAGCATGACATGTATGATGTCATAATAATGTTATAAGCAGTGAATGGTGGGGTGCAAGTTATAGTCAGTGCTGCTAACTGTAACCGGTGAAGTTCTATGTTCTTTTTGTTGAAAACATCAACATTGTCACTGAGAAGTTATATAACATTACTTAGTGAACATATATATATATATATATACATTACACACGCACATATGTGTGTGTGTGTGTGTGTGTGTGTGTGTGAGATCGGACATCTGTGTTAATGAGCGATCCCAAACTCTCAGCTTCTCTAAATGCTGAGTCCTGCACTGGAGGTAATAGTGCTTTTCTGGATTTGTACACTTCTCCAGGGAATGTGATTCTCCAGAGGATAGAAAGGTGGGGATATTACTTATCATGTCATAACGTGTTCTATAGCAATTTCCCTTTCCAAAATGGTTCACCCTTCTTGTGTTTAAGAGGGTGGGCCCACAGGTTCCACAAAGGGTTCTTCCTCAAGAGTTGTGTCTGTCATGTTCAAGCTATAGACGTTCTCATAGTTTGATGCAAATACCTCAGGTGTCTGAGCAGGATGGTTCAATAGCTTACCACCACCATTGTTTACAGTTGGCATAGCCAGTTGTGCTTCCCGTTTCTGAAATTGAAAAACTCGGGTGTGCCTGCCTGTTCTCCTTGTGATCTGAAGTCTTTTTCACTTCTAAGAGTTTATACTTAGTAGCTTGCTTAGTTCAGACCCAGGGTTGGGAAAAACATCCCCAAGGTCAAAATCTATTTGGATTAGTATATGATTCATGATGTCTTCCTTCGATATTTCTTAGAATGAGAACCATAACTAACAAATAGCAATTGAGTGAAAAGTGGTCTATATATGAATTTGTTTGTGTGTCATGGGTGGGAAAGTATAATCTTTGTGTCTAGGATGAGTCGGGCACCTGACCTCAGTGCTTCATTTGTAAAAGAAAGACTGTTTGTGGTCAAATCTCTGCTCAGAAGCCCGCAGTGGTGCAATTAACTGTCAGTGTGTCACATGCAACAGCTGTGTGGCCTTCATTCCTCCTCAAGCTTCTTTAATCAACTACTTGCTCCTTCAGCTTACTCTTAGAGGTTCCCGATTTCTCCTTTAGTAATGTTTTTTTCGTATTTCCCTTCTTCCATCTTCCCCTTTTGTGTATTTTTTGTCTTGCTCCCAGTGTTTGATAAGATAAAATAAGTGTGAGTCTCCAAAATTGACTAGTGGTGGGCCCTCACCTGCAACCACAGGCTCAAGTTAAGCACTGCCTGATGTCAATGAAGCCATTGTCTTCCATTAACAAAGCAAGGGGTTATCCATGTAACCTCTCCGCCCCTGGGCAAGTAATATCACCAATGTATAACAGCGTGGCGACAAATTTCCAACTACCTAACTGCAAAACAAGCGTAATTCGATGACCTTCCTGTGAATTTCTCATCTTAAATCATTGAACTACATAATTATTACAACCTGTGTCTCACTGTTTGAGAACGTGTATACTTATTAATGATTGTTTATAATAGCAAACACATCACAATACAGATCATATAGAAAAAGACATAGCAATAACATACATTATAAAAAAAAGATATATGCACATGAATACACAACAATAAAAATACAACTAATGTTATTCGGACATTCTTTCATGTTTAAGCATACTTTGGCCCTCATTATGACATTGGCAGTAAATCACACTTACTGCCATGCAGACTGCCTCCAACATACCGTGGCGAATATCCGCTTACCATATTATGACACACACATACCAATCCATCACTATACAACCACAGACACAAGTCCACTACACCAAAGGTCAGTAATAAACTGGCGGTATCAAAACTCACACCGTTACACCAACAGAACAATGCTCACAACATTATGACCCACGAATCATCACGGCGGACAGTCAACTGCGGTAAACCATTGGCGGTACATACCGCTGAGCTCAAAATACGCACACTCAAACAAAAAAGCACCACATTGGACAATTCAAAATACACACACCTGAGACCCATACACACAGCACACCTACATACCCACACCACTATAAAACACACACCCACATTACCACATCCCTTTACGAATGCAAACAATTTCCAACAGAGAGAGACAGAAAGAGCACCTACACAACCAGAGCCACATACCACCATCACCTATATGCCACCCACCCATGCACCTCACAACACACACCCCAACACATCACCCTACATACCCTCACACACACCACTCACACTACACCCATGGTACCACAACGACACCCCAGATTCTCTGAGAAGGAGCTAAGGGTCATGGTGGAGGAAATCATCCAGGTTAAGCCACAGCTGTCTGGAACACAGGTGCAGCAGATATCCATTACTAGGAAGATGGAGCTATGGCAGAGGATCATGGACAGGGTCAATGCCGTGGGACAGTACCCAAGAACCAGGGATGATATCAGGAAGAAGTGGAACGACCTACGGGGGAAGGTACTTCCATTGCTGCAAGACACCAGCTCGCAGTACAGAGGACTGGCGGTGGACCCCCACCTCCTCCCCCACAACTAACAACATGGGAGGAGCAAGTCTTGGCAATCATGCATCCCGAGGGCCTGGCAGGAGGAGGAGGAGGACTGGACTTGGGTAAGTCAACTCTATACTACTACAACACCCCTACCTGCATGCCATCACTTACCCCCACTGTAGGAGGCTGGCCTGGCTTATAGTGGTACCTTTTGGTACCTAAACATTGAGCCAGGTCCAGTTATCCCTTATTAGTGGAATAGAGGTGTTTCTAGCAGCTTAGGCTGATAGAGGTAGCTATGGCAAAGCAGCTTAGGCTGAACTAGGAGACATGCAAAGCTCCTACTATACCACTTGTATCATATAGCACAATATCATAAGAAAACACAATACTCAGAGTTACTAAAAATAAAGGTACTTTATTTTAGTGACAATATGCCAAAAGTATCTCAGAGGATACCCTCATTTAGGAGGTAAGTAATACACACAAATTATATGTACACAAACCCAAGACAGGTAAGTAACAGTGAGAAAAGTAGTGCAAACAATGTGGAATCACAATAGGATGCAATAGGTGGACACAGGCCTAGGGGCAACACAAACCATATACTCGAAGAGTGGAATGCGAATCACAAATGGAACCCAGGCCTATGGGAGGTTGTAGAGGGTTGCTGAGACTGTGAGAAAACAGTAAGGGTGTCCAAAATACCCCACCCCAAGACTCTGAAAAGTAGGAGTAAAGTTACCCTACTACCCCAGAAAGACACAATAGTCGTGATAGGGGATTCTGCAAGAATCACAAGCACCAGCAAAACACTGAAGATGGATTCCTGGACCTGAGGACCTATAAAGGAAGGGGACCAAGTCCAAGAGTCACGAAAGTGTCCAGGGGGGGCAGGGGCCCACTAAACTCTGGATGAAGGTGCAAAAGGGCTGCCTTTGGGTGGAAGAAGCCGAAGATTCTGCAACCACGAAAAGGGCTAGGAACTTCTTCTTTGGATGGAAGATGTTGCACAGCGTGCTGGAGGTCACAGAAGTATTTCCACACAGAAATACCACAAACAAGCCTTGATAGCTGCAAGAGTCACGGTTGAGGATTTTGGGTGCTGCTGGGGATCAGGAAGGACCAGGATGTAACCACTTGGAGAAGGAGACAGACGGGGTGCTCAGCAAATCAGAGAGCTCCCACGGAAGCAGGCAGACCCTGCAGAAGTACCAGAGCAGGCACTTAGAAGATCTGAGGACAGCGGTCAACTCAGAGTCACAAAGGAGGGTCCCACGACGTCGGAGTCCAACTCAGCGAGTTGGGCAATGCAGGACAGGGTGCTGGGGACCCAGGCTAGGCTGTGCACAAAGGAAGTCCTGGAAAAGTGCACAGAAGCCGAAGCAGCTGCAAATCACGCAGCACACAGGTTTGCTGTCTGGCGTGGGGAGGCAAGAACTTACCTCCACCAAATTTGGCCAGAAGGGCCACTGCACTGTGGGAGGCACTTGGACCCAGCTCCTGTGTTCCAGAGACCACGCTCGTCAGGATGAGAGGGGACCCAGAGGACCAGTGATGTAGAAGTTTGGTACCTGCGTTGGCAGGGGGAAGATTCCGTCGACCCACTGGAGATTTCTTCTTGGCTTCCAGTGCAGGGTGAAAGCAGATAGCCCTCAGAGCATGCACCACCAGGAAACAGTTGAGAAAGCCGGCAGGATGAGGCACTACAATGTTGCTGGTAGTCGTCTTGCTACTTTGTTGCAGTTTTGCAGGCGTCCTGGAGCAGTCAGCGGTCGATCCTTGGCAGAAGTCGAAGAGGGAAGTGCAGAGGAACTCTGGTGAGCTCTTGCATTCGGTATCTGAGGAATAGCCCAGAGGACAGACCCTAAATAGCCAGAAAAGGAGGTTTGGCTACTGAGAAAGGAGGCTTGGCTACTGAAAGAGGTAAGCACCTATCAGGAGGGGTCTCTGACGTCACCTGCTAGCACTGGCCACTCAAAGCTGTCCATTGTGCCCCAACACCTCTGAATCCAAGATGGCAGAGGTCTGGGACACACTAGAGGAGCTCTGGGCACCTCCCCGGGGAGGTGCTGGTCAGGGGAGTGGTCACTCCCCTTTCCTTTGTCCAGTTTTGCGCCATAGCAGGGCGGGGGGGTCCCTGAACTGGTGTAGACTGGCTTATGCAGAGATGGGCACCATCTGTGCCCATCAAAGCATTTACAGCGGCTGGGGGAGCTACTCCTCCCCAGCCCTTCACACGTATTTCCAAAGTGAGAGGGTGTAACACCCTCTCTCAGAGGAAATCCTTTGTTCTGCCTTCCTGGGACTGGCCTGCCCAGACCCCAGGGGGGCAGAAACCTGTCTGAGGGGTTGGCAGCAGCAGCAGCTGCAGTGGAGACCCCAGAAAGGCAGTTTGGCAGTACCCGGGTTCTGTGCTAGAGACCCGGGGATGCATGGAATTGTCCCCTGGGGTGACAATTCCATGATCCTAGACATGTTACATGGCCATGTTCAGAGTTACCATTGTGACGCTACACATAGGTATTGACCTACGTGTAGTGCAAGCGTGTAATGGTGTCCCTGCACTCACAAAGTCCAGGGAATTTGCCCTGAACAATGTGGGGGCACCTTGGCTAGTGCCAGGGTGCCCACACACTAAGTAACTTGGCACTTAACCTTCACCAAGTGAGGGTTAGACATATAGGTGACTTATAAGTTACTTATGTGCAGTGAAAAATGGCTGTGAAATAACATGGACGTTATTTCACTCAGGCTGCAGTGGCAGTCCTGTGTAAGAATTGTCTGAGCTCCCTATGGGTGGCAAAAGAAATGCTGCAGCCCATAGGGATCTCCTGGAACCCCAATACCATGGGTACCTAGGTACTATATACAAGGGAATTATAAGGGTGTTCCAGTGTCCCAATGAGAATTGGTCAAATTAGTCACTAGCCTGCAGTGACAATTTTAGAAAGCAGATGGAGCATAAACACTGAGGTTCTGGTTAGCAGAGCCTCAGTGATACAGTTAGGCACCACACAGGGAACACATACAGGGCATACATTTTGAGCACTGCGGTCCTGCCTGGCAGGACACCAGTGACACATGGGCAAAAACAAACATACATACAGTGAAAATGGGGGAAACATGCCAGGAATGTTGGTACTTTTCTACACAACCCCCCCAAACGAAGGACAATAAGGCTAACCTTGCCCAGATGAGTCTTCATTGTCTAATTGGAAATATCTGGAGAGTCCATCTGCATTGGACTGGGTACTCCCAGGTCTATGTTCCACTGTATAGTCAATTCCCTGTAGGGATATGGACCACCTCAACACACTTTAGGGTTTTCACATTTCATTTGTTTTAGCAAAAGTAGAGGTTTGTGGTCTGTCTGAACAATAAAGTGAGTACCAAACAGGTATGGTCTCAACTTTTTCAGTGGCCAGACCACAGCAAAGTCCTCCCTCTCTATGGCAGACCAACGCTTTTCTCTAGGGGTCAACCTTCTGCTGATATAAGCAACAGGTTGATCCTGGCCCTCAGAATTCAGTTGTGATAGTACTGCCCCAACCCCTAATTCAGATGCATCATGTGGTACAATGAATTTCTTGGAGTAACAAGGGCTTTTTAGGACAGGTGCAGAGCACAGGCCTGTTTGAGCTCCTCAAAAGCTTTCTGACAGCTGGCTGTCCACAATACCTTCTTAGGCATTTTCTTGCTAGTAAGATCATTAAGAGGGGCTGCTATGGAGCCATGATTCTTTATGAATCTCCTATAGTACCCTGTGAGGCCTAAAAAGGCTCTCTCCTGGGTTTGAGTTGTAGGAGGAACCCAATCCATGATAGTTTGGATTTTCCCCTGTAGTGGTGCAATCTATTCTCCACCTCCCAGGTGGCCCAGATAAACCACTTTCCCCTGCCCTACCTGTCACTTTGTGACCTTGATAGTGAGGCCTTCCTTTTGCAGGGCCTCCAAAACTTTCTATAGGTGGACCAGGTGATCATCCCAGGTTGAGCTAAAGACAGCAATATCTTCTAGATATGCTGCACTGAAAGCTTCCAACCGTTGCAGGACTGTGTTCACCAACCTCTGAAAAGTGGCAGGTGCATTTTTCAAACCAAAGGGCATTACTGTGAATTGGTAGTGCCCTCCAATGGTAGAAAATGCAGTCTTGGGTTTAGCATCTTCTGATAACCCAATCTGCCAATACCCTGCAGTTAGATCAAAAGTGCTTAGATACTTGGCAGAAGCCAGTGTATCTATAAGCTCATCTGCCCTGGGTATAGGGTAAGCATCTGTCTTGGTTACTTGATTGAGCCCTCTATAATCTACACGAAACCTCATCTCTAGCTTTCCATCTTTAGTGTGAGGTTTTGGTACAAGCACAACTGGGCTAGCCCAGGGGCTTTCAGATGGCTCAATCACCCCTAAGTCCAACATTTTCTGCACCTCTTGTTTAATGCAGTCCCTGACATGGTCAGGCTGCCTATAAATCTTACTTTTGACAGGCAGGCTGTCTCCAGTATCAATTGTATGTTCACACCAGGAAGTTGTACCTGGTACAAGTGAAAAGAGGTCCGAAAACTGACTTAAGAGATTGATGCAGTTGTCTTTCTGTTCTGCAGTAAGACAATCTGCTAAGACTACTCCTTCCACTAAGCCATCAGCTTCAGTGGTGGAGAAGAGATCAGGGAGAGGGTCACTCTCTTCTTCCTGTCTCTCATCTGTTGCCATGAGCAGGGTGAGATCAGCCCTGTCATAGTAGGGTTTTAGGCGGTTGACATGAATCACCCTAAGGGGACTCCTGGCAGTGGCCAGGTCTACCAAATAGGTAACCTCACCCTTCTTTTCAACCTTTAGATGGGGTCCACTTCATTTGTCCTGGAGTGCTCTTGGGGCCACAGGCTCCAATACCCACACTTCTGTCCTGGGTGGTACTGAGTCAGGATAGCCTTCTGGTCATGCCATTGCTTTTGCAGCTCCTGGCTGGCCTGAAGGTTTTTACTGGCCTTTTTCACATACTCAACCATTCTGGATCTTAGGCCAAGTACATAGTCTACTATGTCCTGTTTAGGAGCTTTTAAAGGTTTTTCCCAACCCTCCATCACAAGAGCAAGTGGACCTCTTACAGGGTGCCCAAAGAGGAGTTCAAAGGGGCTGAAGCCCACTCCTCTTTGTGGTACCTTCGTGTAAGCAAAAAGGAGACAAGGTAACAGGACATCCCATCTCCTTCTGAGTTTTTCAGGGAGTCCCATTATCATACCTTTGAGAGTTTTGTTAATCCTCTCAACCAGACCATTTGTTTGTGGATGGTAAGGGGTGGTGAACTTGTAGGTTACACCACACTCCTTCCACATTGCTTTTAGGTATGCAGACATGAAGTTGCTACCTCTGTCTGACACCACTTCCTTAGGAAAACCCACCCTGGAAAAGATTCCCAGAAGGGCCTTTGCCACTGCAGGAGCTGTAGTGGTCCTTAAGGGAATGGCTTCAGGGTATCTTGTGGCATGTTCCACTACCACCAAGATACATTTATTGCCTGAAGCTGTTGGAGGCTCAAGGGGGCCGACTATGTCAACCCCTATCCTTTCAAAGGGCACGCCAACCACTGGAAGTGGAATTAGGGGGCCTTTGGAGTGCTACCAGTCTTTTCACTGGCTTGGCAGGTCACACAAGAGCGACAAAACTCTTTTGTGTCCTCTGACATATGAGGCCAGTGAAACAAGGGGACAAGTCTTTCCTAAGTTTTCGTCTGGCCCAAATGCCCAGCCAAAGGAATGTCATGAGCCAGGGTAAGAAGAAACTCTCTGTACTGCAAGGGAATGACCAATCTCCTGGCAGCTCCAGGTTTAGGGTCCCTTGACTCTGTGTACAAGAGGTTGTCTTCCCAGTACACCCTATGGCTATCACTAACATCCCCATTCTGCTGTTTGACAGCTTGCTGTCTTAAACCCTCCAATTTGGGACAGGTTTGCTCTGCCACACTCAGCTCTTCCATGGCAGGCCCCCCTGCACTCAAAAGCTCAGCAGTGTCTGCTTCCAGCTCCTCTGATGTAGGTTCTGCACAGGGAGAGGATTCCTCTTCCTCAAAAGGGGAATCATCTCTAGACGGAGGGATAGTGGGCAGGGATTTACCCTTTCTACCCGTAGTTTTTGGGAGCACTTGGTCCATTGTTCCAGGATCCAAGTGTCCCTGTCCTTTTTGCTTCTTGGCCTGAGCCCTTGTCAAAGCAAACATATGCCCAGGAATGCCCAGCATTGCTGCATGAGCCCCCAACTCCACTTCTGCCCAAGCTGATGTTTCCAAATCATTGCCCAGTAAGCAATCTACAGGTAATTCAGTGGCTACCACAACTTTCTTTGGACCAGTAACCCCCCCCCCCCAATTGAGATTCACAACAGCCATGGGGTGGCTAAGAGTGTTATGACCATCAGTCACTTGGTACTGCTGACCAAGTAGGTGTTGATCAGGGTGGACCAGTTTTTCTATCACCATAGTTATACTGGCTCCTGTGTCCCTGTAGGCCTCAACCTCAACACCATTGATTAGGGGTAGTTGCTTGTACTTACCCATATTAAGGGGGCAAGCAACCAAGGTGGCAAAGTCAATGCCACCACCAGAGACTAAAACAGCCTCTGTGGTCTCCCTAACAAGACTAACCCCAACTACACTGCCAATAGTGAGCCCAGCTACACCATTGGACTGGCTATTAGTAGTACACTTCCCACCACCACTGCTATTACTAGGGGCACTAGAGGTTGCATTGGGGTTGTGGTGGTCGGAGGTTTGGTGTTTTTCTTTGGACAAGTGGAATCACTTGCCCAATGGTCTTTTACTTTACATAAATAACACCAAGGCTTTTTCTGATTGTTTGAAGAGGATTTGGACCCACCACCCCCAGAGGATTTTTGTGGGCCTGATGATGACTCAGAATGTTTACTTTCGTCCACACCCTTGTCAGAAGACTTACCATCCTTCTTCTTGCTATCCTTGTCACCCTCTGTATGAACTTTTCTGTTCACCCTTGTTCTGACCCATTTGTCTGCCTTCTTTCCTAATTCTTGGGGAGAGGTCAGATCAGAGTCTACCAGGTATTGGTGCAACAAAGCAGACACACAATTGTTAAGAATGTGCTCTCCCAGGATCAGATTATACAGGGTTTCATAGTCAGAAACTTTACTGCCATGTAACCAACCCTCCAAGGCCTTCACTGAACAGTCAACAAAATCTGTCCAGTCTTGAGAGGACTCTTTTCTGGTGTCTCTGAACTTAATCCTGTATTGTTCAGTGGTTAAGCCAAATCCATCCAAGAGTGCATCCTTCAAAACTTTGTAGTTATTGGCATCACTTTCTCTGACAGTAAGGAGCCTATCCCTACCCTTTCCAGTGAAAGATAGCCACAAGGTAGCAGCCCACTGCCTTTGAGGGACCAACTGTACCATACAGGCCCTCTCAAAGTGCAGCAAACCACTTATTAATATCATCACCCTCCTTGTAAGGGGGGACTATCTTATGCAGATTCCTGGAATCTTGCTCTCTAACAGGATTGCTATCAGAAATACTGCTGCTGCCACCATGGGGATCTAACCCCAATCTCTGTCTTTCCCTCTCTATGTCTAGGAATTTCCTAAGGCCAGCTGCTGCTCCTTAAGCTTCAGTCTGGTCTCTTCCAACCTCAGCTTTCTGAGTTCCCTTTCCATTAAGTTATCCTCAGGGTGGGAGGCTTGGGAATGTTTGGATACAGAGGAGATTTGGGAATTGGCAGAGAGAGAGAGACCTGTCCCTAACTGTCTGGACCCTAGTAACCTGGCCTGTAGGAGTGAAAGATGCCCCACGGATGGGTGACCCTCTAACACTACCAGTGTCACTAGGTGGCCTGCTTGGGGGCAGGACTTTGTAAGAACCCTCCCCAGCATCTTCAGGGAACTCCTCTAAGTCTGACTGGGAAGCCTCCCCTTTTTCCTCCCTTTCCTGAGATGGGCCAGACTGGTTCTGGTCATCCTGTAAGAGCAGTTTAAAGAGAAACTTTTTTGTTGGATTCTTACCTATGCTTAAACCTCTATGCAGGCAGAGACCCCTCAAACTCTTGTAGTTTAAACTTTCATAAGTTGCCTGAACAACCTTGGAAGTAGCCTCTACTGTAGACATGATAGAAAAAGGTTTAAGACAGAGAGAGAAAACTTTTAGAACTTTTGAAAGTACAGAGAAAAAACTTTTTCAAACTTTTAGAAAACTTTTAAAAGTTTTCTGAACTTTTCAGAAACTTACTAGAAAGTTTTAGAATAGAAAAATAAACAGTTTTGTTAAATGTACATATACTGAACTATTTGGTTTAAGACATTCTTATGAAAAGCACCAACTGACAAAGTGGTAAAGCAGTTGCAAGTACTTATCCCACCGCTGCACCACCAATGTAGGAGGCTGGCCTTGCTTATAGTGGGTACCTTGTGGTACTTACACCTTGTGCCAGGTCCAGTTATCCCTTATTAGTAGAATAGACGTGTTTCTAGCAGCTTAGGCTGATAGAGGTAGCTATGGCAAAGCAGCTTAGGCTGAACTAGGAGACATGCAAAGCTCCTACTATACCACTTGTATCATATAGCACAATATCATAAGAAAACACAATACTCAGAGTTACTAAAAATAAAGGTGCTTTATTTTAGTGAAAATATGCCAAAAGTATCTCAGAGGATACCCTCACTTAGGAGGTAAGTAATATACACAAATTATATGTACACAAACCCAAAACAGGTAAGTAACAGTGAGAAAAGTAGTGCAAACAATGTAGAATCACAATAGGATGCAATAGGTAGACATAGGCTTAGGGGCAACACAAACCATATACTCGAAGAGTGGAATGCGAATCACAAATGGACCCCAGGCCTATGGGAGGTTGTAGAGGGTTGCTGAGACTGTGAGAAAACAGTAAGGGTGTCCAAAATACCCCACCCCAAGACTCTGAAAAGTAGTAGTAAAGTTACCCTACTACCCCAGAAAGACACAATAGTCGTGATAGGGGATTCTGCAAGAATCACAAGCACCAGCAAAACACTGAAGATGGATTCCTGGACCTGAGGACCTGTAAAGGAAGGGGACCAAGTCCAAGAGTCACGAAAGTGTCCAGGGGGGCAGGAGCCCACAAAACCCCAGATGAAGGTGCAAAAGGGATGCCTCTTGGAGGAAGAAGCCAAAGATTCTGCAACAACGAAAAGGGCTAGGAGCTTCTTCTTTGGATGGAACATGTCCTATGGCGTGCAGGAGGAGGCAGAAGTGTTTCAGGCAGAAATACCACAAACAAGCCTTGCTAGCTGCAAGAGTTGCAGTTGAGGATTTTGGGTGCTGCTGGGGACCAGAAAGGACCAGGATGTCTCCCCTTGGAGGAGGAGACAGAAGAGGCAATCAGCAACTCAAAGAGCCCCCACAGAAGCAGGCAGCACCTGCAGAAGTACCAGAGAAGGTACTTGGAAGATCTGAGGACAGTGGTTGACTCAGAGTCACAAAGGAGGGTCCCTCATTGTCGGAGTCCAACTCAGCGAGTTTGGCAATGCAGGACGGAGTGCTGGGGACCCAGGCTATGCTGTGCACAAAGGAAGTCCTGGAAAAGTGCACAAAAGCCGGGGCAGCTGCAAATCATGCAGTGCACAGGTTTGCTGTCTGGCGTGGGGAGGCAAGGACTTACCTCCACCAAATTTGGACAGAAGGGCCACTGGACTGTGGGAGACACTTGGACCCAGCTCCTGTGTTCCAGGGACCACGCTCGTCAGGATGAGAGGGGACCCAGAGGACTGGTGATGCAGAAGTTTGGTGCCTGCGTTGGCAGGGGGAAGATTCCATCGACCCACTGGAGATTTCTTCTTGGCTTCCAGTGCAGGGTAAAGGCAGATAGCCCTCAGAGCATGCACCACCAGGAAACAGTCGAGAAAGCCAGCAGGATGAGGCACTACAATGTTGCTGGTAGTCGTCTTGCTACTTTGTTGCGGTTTTGCAGGCGTCCTGGAGCAGTCAGCGGTCGATCCTTGGCAGAAGTCAAAGAGGGAAGTGCAGATCAACTCTGGTGAGCTCTTGCATTTGTTATCTGAGGAATAGCCCAGAGGAGAGACCCTAAGTAGCCAGAAAAGGAGGTCTGGCTACTGAGAAAGGAGGCTTGGCTACTGAAAGAGGTAAGCACCTATCAGGTGGCACTGGCCATTCAGAGCTGTTGATTGTGCCCTAACACCTCTGAATCCAAGATGGCAGGGGTCTGGGACACACTGGAGGAGCTCTGGGCACCTCCCCGGGGAGGTGCTGGTCAGGGGAGTGGTCTCTCCCCTTTCCTTTGTCCAGTTTTGAGCCAGAGCAGGGCTGGGGGATCCCTGAACTGGTGTAGACTGGCTTATGCAGAGATGGGCACCATCTGTGCCCATCAAAGCATTTCCAGAGGCTGGGGGAGACTACTACTCCCCAGCCCTTCACACCTATTTCCAAAGGGAGAGGTTGTAACACCCTCTCTCAGAGGAAATCCTTTGTTCTGCCTTCCTGGGACTTGGATGCCCAGACCCCAGGGGGGCAGAAACCTGTCTGAGGGGTTGGCAGCAGCCGCAGCTGCAGTGTAGAATCCAGAAAGGCAGTTTGGCAGTACCCGGGTTCTGTGCTAGAGACCCGTGGATGCATGGAATTGTCCCCCCCAATACCAGAATGGTATTGGGGTGACAATTCCATGATCCTAGACATGTTGCATGGCCATGTTCGGAGTTGCCATTGTGACGCTACACATAGGTATTGACCTATGTGTAGTGACCGCATGTAATGGTGTCCCCGCACTCACAAACCCCGGGGAATTTTCCCTGAACAATGTGGGGGCACCTTGGCTAGTGCCAGGGTGCCCACACACTAAGTAACTTGGCACCTAACCTTCACCAAGTGAGGGTTAGACATATAGGTGACTTACAAGTTTCTTATGTGCAGTGGACATTATTTCACTCAGGCTGCAGTGGTAGTCCTGTGTAAGAATTGTCTGAGCTCCCTATATGTGGCAGAAGAAATGCTGCAGCCCATAGGGATCTGCTGGAACCCCAATTCCCTGGGTACCTTGGTACCATATACAAGGGAATTATAAGGATGTTCCAGTGTCCCAGTGAGAATTAGTAAAATTAGTCACTAGCCTGCAGTGACAATTTTACAAAGCAGAAAGAGCATAAACACTGAGGTTCTGGTTAGCAGAGCCTCAGTGATACCGTTAGGCACCACACAGGGAACACATACAGGGCATACATTATGAGCACTGGGGTCCTGACTGGCAGGATCCCAGTGACACATGGACAAAAACAAACATACATACAGTGAAAATGGGGGTAACATGCCAGGCAAGATGGTACTTTCCTACACCCACTCTAACTCCTGTCACTCCACCACCTCCCACACACCCCACCATCACAACTCACTCACCCCTATGTCAAGCCCTGCATGCTCTACCAATGCATGGACACCAATCACAGACCTGCATGGACGCCTATCACTCTAGTATGCACACTAGAGGGAAACAGCTAGCCCACCAAATAACAATAACAACTCACACCAGGCAAAGCTGCCAGGGCATTTACAACCATAGAGGGCAACCCACCCATGCACAATATGTCACACTCAGAAATAAAAACACTGCATTTACATCTCCAGAGGTATCCCAGCCAATTTCACTGGAGAAGAGGTGCCAGCAACATCCAGTCGCCTCACAGAAGAGGCCCACAGTGATGATAGCGACTCTGCTCACCTGGATCTGGATGACCAACCTGGCCCATCAGTGACCTCCGGACAGTCGGTTACCCAGGCACAGTCTCACACCACCACAGAGCCTCCAAACCTCAGCAAACCCCACCACAGCACCCACCCAGCGGGCCCATACCTCTGTCCCCAGGATACGTCAATCAGCAGTGTGTCCACCACTGCAGGGACTTCAGGACACACCACAAACCCAAGACAATCAGGGACCTGGGCTCAGTGGCAGTGGGCACACGGTTCAGGGGACAGAGGCACAGGATATCAGGGAAGCTCGGAGGACTGCTATGTCCCGGGGAAGGACAGGCCCAGGGAACTGACTCTCTAGGAGACACTCTCCACGATCCTGGGAGCATACCCATATTCTCAGGATACGCTGGGCCAGATCCTGGACAAGTTGCAGGAGAACATACTGCTGCACGAGGGCCAATACCTGGGGATCAGGGAGGACTTGAAATCCATTAACACCACCCTGGTTTCCATTGCATGGGTGCTGACAGACATGGTCACACCAGGCCCCCTGCCACTAGGCGGACTACTGAACAGCCCTCCCCCTCCTCTGGCTCTAGAGGACAGGAGGCCCTGCCACAGGACCAACAGGCCACCAGCACCCCCTCTGCAGAAGGTGAACCACCCCGCAAGCGTTTCCTGCAATCCAGGCAGAAGCCAGAGACTATTGCCAAGACCCCTGCCAGGAAATGAGACTCTCCTGAATGTGACCTTGTGTCCCACTCTGTCACCCTGTCCACCTTGAACTGCCATTGCTCCCCTTCCTATGCCCCCTTGGACAATGTACCTGTGCTACCAATAGACTGGTCTCTACCCTGGACTTTCCTCCATCAGGCCCTTGTCCATTGGACTTCTCCCTTTTCTTCATAGCACTTAAATAAACACACTTTTGAAAAATACAAGTATGGAGTATGTCAAATGATTTAAGTATGTATTCGTGTAACAAGGTTTAAACATTACAATTCAACTGTTTAGTAATGTATCTTTGGACTGGGGAAAGACATGTAGTTGGCTGCAGTGAACACGCCAGGAGCGATAGTGGGGCACTAATATCTGCAAAAAATGTTCCCAAAGGGTACAGTGAGTGGGCATAGAAGTGGAAATTCACAGCCTGCCAGTGACAAAGATAATCTAAATAATGACAATGAAATGTAAAGTAACACTGTCCTACCTGTGTGTCATTGGAAGTATTGTCTGATCACTGCAATTCTGTTGTCCTCCTCTTCATCCTCTGCCTCCTCATCCTCACTGTCCACAGGGTCCACTGCTGCCACACGGCCATTTCCAGCCTCCTCCTGCAGGAAAAGCATATGGCATCTCAAGGCAAGGTTGTGCAACATGCAGCATGCATGGGTGAGTAGCACAGGGATCCACCTGTTAGATGGAGGCACCGAAACCTCGCCTTCAGGAGGCCAAATGTACATTCAATTATCCTTTT
Source organism: Pleurodeles waltl (assembly GCF_031143425.1). Classification (NCBI taxonomy): domain Eukaryota; kingdom Metazoa; phylum Chordata; class Amphibia; order Caudata; family Salamandridae; genus Pleurodeles; species Pleurodeles waltl. The sequence continues at coordinate 1,111,121,460 of NC_090440.1, forward strand.
TGTTCGCCCTTGTGCCTCATTGTAACGTTCCTCTGCCTTGCCCTGGAATTCCTCAGAGGGGTCAGTAGCCATGAGAGGTTGGGGTAACCAGAGTCACCTGCAACTATCGAGGGACAACTGTTAGGCACACACTAACCCCCCTTATGGCCCACACCATACCCATACACCAACATTCACTTGGTGGGAACGAGGGCTCACCTATTAGCCACACCCTGTGTCTCTGGAGTTGGGCCATCACATTTGGGATGCTGCTATTCCTCAGGATAAAAGCATCATGCACCGACCCAGGATACTTAGATTTGACATGGGAGATGTACTGGTCCGCCAAGCACACCACCTGTACATTCATGGAATGAAAATGTTTTCGATTTCTGAAGACCTGTTCATTTTGCCAGTGGGGGACAAATGCTATATGTGTTCCATCAATAGCCCCAATAATGTTGGGGATATGTCCCATTGCATAGAAGTCAGCCTTCACTGTGGCCAAATCCTACACCTGGGGGAAAACAATGTAGCTAGACATGTGTTTTATTAGGGCAGACAACACTCTTGTTAGCACTATTGAGAACATTGGCTGTGACATTCCTGCTGCCAAGCCCACTGTCACTTGGAAAGAAACAGTTGCCAAGAAATGGAGCACAGATAGGACTTGCACATGAAGGGGGATCCCAGTGGGATGATGGATATCAGACATCAGGTTAGGCTCCAATTGGCCGCACAGCTCTGTGATTGTGGCCCTGTCCAGCCCAGCCCGTAGGTGAGGATGATGTGCCTGTCCTCCATTGTTGCCAAGTCCACCAGGGTTCTGTACATGGAGGATGTCTCCATCTCCTATTCATCCGTAGCGGTTGCAATCTAGGGGGCAAAAGAGTGAGGAGCTGGTCATTATCTGTACATTGTAACCACTACAGTTCAATGCATGATGTGATTTTTATAATTTATTAGTGGCATATGCCTTGAATGTACAATTGTGAACTGTGACGCAGTTAGGATTCAAGGCCTGCCCCCCCCCCCCGAAATGGCGTCCGCCTGTCCTGTATGGAGGTACAGGTGGAAGTGAGGTAATTCCGCTGAAGTTGTGCGCCGTTGCAGGAGGCGGTCGATTACCGCCGTGCAACTCTTCATTGGTTATCATTGGCCATATGGGGTACAGTGGCCAATGGTGATGTATGCCGGCGGTGACGGTATGCACTGCTGCGGACGTCACCACCATTTTCTATCTGTACACTCACTTGCAACCTGACCTTGAACAGGAGAGGACCTACACTGCATCTGCTGCTGTAACCTGTGCCTGGAACCTACCATGGCTTGTGTGACTGAGGAAAGGGCCCCTGCCTTCACCTCAGTGGAGTTGGAGTGACTGGTGGATGGGGTCCTACCCCAGTACCGACTCCTGTATGGGCCTCCAGACCAACAGGTGAATACACTGTCAGCACAATGCATGGGGCATGAATGCATGGTGTGCTGTGTGTGAAGGCCTCCTGTTGGGGGGGCGGTGGTTGGGCCCTGGGCAGCGTGCAGCATGTATGCTGGGCCATGTCTGTGCGTAAGGGGAATGGGAAGGGATATGGAGGGCCATAAGTGTAACAGGCAGGACGGTCTGACTGATACCTTTCTGTGTGTATATTTCCTCTGCAGGTCAGCACCCATCAAAAGAAGGGTATATGGCATGCCATTGCCACGGACGTGCAGACCCTGGGGGTCTATGGCATGCAGAGCTGGGGATGGCCTCCCAATGAGGAAGAGGTGCCCATCGAACCCTGACCCCCCTGATGGCCCGCATACTGGCGGTGGCCATACGGAGCTGGATGGGTACTTGGGAGCATCACAGCAGCCACAAGGGGGAGAGTACAGTGCCCCTCATTACAACTTACGCCTGGTGGGGTGATATCCGGGTGGTGGATGTGTGTCTGTGGGTGCCCCTAGGCCAGGCCTGACATTGCAGAGTAAGTCACATGTTGGGCAGGGTTCTGATGTGATATTCCTCCTACCTAACTTGCAGGCATCCACTACTGGGCAAGGGTATGTGGGTCCCAGGTATGCTGCAGTTGGACGTATGTGTCCCTCCCATGCCCTGGTGACTAGCATTACTAATGGTAGTGCATTGCCTAGTGCGTAGGGCTGTTCCCTGTGTGTGAGGGTGCTGTGTACGACAACGGTGGTGTTGGTGCAGCCATTGACCCAGTGTATCCTTTGTCTCTCCCCCACTTTTTGTTTTGTCACCCTATCCTTATGTGCATTAGCATCATGTGGCAGAGGAGCAGTGGCACCAGCGAGGGAGGGAGCTGCATCCCACAGGACCCAGGTGGCAGAGTCCACCGACAGTGAGGGCACCAGTGGGACAGAGGGCGAGGAGAGCAACACGGCAGAGACTGGAGGGGACAGTTCGGACATGGATACCTCTTCCGATGGAAGCTCTCTGGTGGTGGCAGACACTTCTGTGACCACCCCAGCTACAGGTACACCCGCCACCCCGTACCAGAACCGCCTTCCCAGCAGCCCCTCAGTGAGTTCCACGTGTCCGCTCACCAGGGAGGGTGGGCATCTCCTTCGCCCCAGGCACGTCAGGCCCTGCCCCAGTTAGCCCTGCTGCCCTGAGTGAGGAGGCTATTGACCTCCTGCGATCCATCTCTGTTGGGAAGTCAACCATTGTGAATGTCATCCAGGGGCTGGCAGTCCAAATGCAACAGACAAATGCATTTCTGGAGGGCATTTACACTGGCTTAGCGGCCGACCAGAGATCAATCCAGGCTCTGGCCTCCTCTCTGATGGCAGCCATTGTCCCTGTTTCCACCCTCCAACTTCCTCTCCCCAATCCCATTCCCCTCAACCCCAACCTATCCCAAGCACACAGGCAGACGAGCATGCACACAAGACAACACACAGGAGTCGACATGGCAAACACAAGCACCACACATCATCCCACAGGCACTCACACAAACACCATCCAGATGCCGATATACCAACATCCACTCCCTCCACTGTGTTCCCCTCCTCCTCCACCTTCCTCCCAGTTGCATCTACACTCACACCTGCATGCACTACATCCTCATCCACTACCACCATAACCACCACACCTAGCAGAACACACACCTCACCTGCAGACACCACCCCAACATCCATGCACACGTCCCCTGTGTCCTCTCCCACTATGTCTGTGCCCCCCCCTCCCAAGGTACACAAACGAAGGCACTCAGACACCCATCACCCATCCACCTCACTACAGCATCCAGCCCATGCACCTGCACCTAAACACAGCAGACAAACACCTCCTACAACCACTCCCTCTTCCTCCACTCCCAAGCCTTCTCCTTCTTCCCGCCCCAATGTCCCTAAGAAGCCTTTCCTCTCCACTGTTGACCTCTTCCCTACCCCTCCTTCACGTCGGACCAGGGTGTGTAAAACCCAGGCAAGCACCTCAGCCACTCAGTCCACGGGCCCAGCAGTGTCCACAGCAACTTGTGGTGGGAAAGGATCCCGGGCACCAGGCAGGCACACGGAAAGGGTGCCTGCCCCAAGTGATGCCAAGAAGGGCAAGGAGCCACCCCCAGCTGCTGATAGGAAGGGAAAGGTGCCACCCCCAGATGCTGTAAGTAAGGGCAAGGAGCAAGACCCAGCTGCTGCCAGGAAGGGGAAGGAGGAATCCCCAGCTGCTGCCAGGAAGGGCAAGGGGCCTTCACCAGCAAGCAGAAAGGACAAGGGGTCTAGTCCTGGGACTCAGTCTGAGCCCACACCACTACCCATGGTGGTGCAGCTGTCCGAGGATGCAGGGGATGGGCTGGAGCCTCCCCCCACCACAGCTCCACCAACAGCACTGCCACCAGCACCACCACCAGCAGCACCAGTGGGCAGCCGTCCGAGACTGAGGGGATGGGCAATGTGAGAAGAACAAGCAGCTGGGACACGGACACTAGGTGCACTAACAGGTTGCGGCCTTTGGAGTAATTGTGACTATAAGGGGCAACCCCCCACTGTCAGATCCCAGACCAGAGGCTAATCGCCTTTGCCCGCAGGGCCACCCCCAGAACGTCTAAGGTAGGCCTTTTTTCTTCCGAGCACCTTTCTTTCTGTTGAGCATTTAATTCTGCTCTTCATTTGTAGGGATCCCCAACCCTGATGAATGCCCCAGACCTTTTTGGCTCTAAGTGTTGGCAGAAACATGTTGGTCTCCAATTTTTAGACCCCGTGAGCCATTATTCTCAATGGAGTCTTCACCCCTGGTTTCACTCTTACCTACAAACACCTACATTAAAATGTTTCTAAACCAAAATAGGTGATCTGTAAGGTAATTTTATTATTCTCAATCTTATCTGGATCCCTTGTATTATCCAGGTAGTCTAAATTTCAGCACTCCCTCTGCAGTCCTTTTAACAATGAGGTTGAGTAGTATCATCTTACCTCAGTGGGGCTAGGTGGTCAAATGATGAATCAGGATACTATAATGTATGTGAGACCATTTAGTCCATAAAGGGGAACTCCCCTAAAAGTCAAGCCACCGATCATACTCATGCACCTTTTGTTCATCTCGCGCTCAACCAGCGTCTCTCGAACAGGCCTTAAAAGCCCTGTTCCTTCTTTCATATGACCCCGCACACTTGGTGTGTTTACAGTCTCTAGTTCAAATGGGAGGTAGTGTGGGGTTAGATTACTCCCGATACTCTCTCCTTGTGTTACAATAAAAAGCGTCATTTTAACGCCTGCTTTAGGCACGCATTAAAAATTGTGCAGTGGAATCTCATGTATTCCACTGTGCCATTTTTCTGGGCCTCTTAAGCTGGAACGCCCCCTTTGCATATATTATACCTGGTGCAGAGGTAATGTGGCACAAGGGTTTACAAAGTGGCACAATGCATGTATGCGCCACTTTGTAAATATGGCATGGAGTTTTTGTCAACCTAACACCACATTAGCGTAAAAAAATTACGCGAATGTGGCGCAAGTTGGCACTATGGGGCTTATTAGGGGCATATTTATGAGGCTCCCTAGTGAAACTGTTAACGCGTCCCTCTATGATCATTTATTACACATCAGGACTCGTTTTAGGCCAATGAATCTTTTGACCCAGTTGAGAGACACCTTAGGACGAGGTAGCTAATCAATATGTCAATCAATAAGTCAATAATGTCATCAATATTTATTTCAACAATGCATTTCACTTTAGTCAAATACATTAATCAAATCAAGACACCACCATGACCTTGCAGACATGAATAACCACACCAGTTTAGTAGACTTTTATGAGGTTTATTCCCTATTGATTACAATTCTAAAAGCAAGTGTGTTAGTCTCAAAAGCAAAGCACTCAATAACATTGTCATAATTTGGCAACTCGAATAAGACTTCATCAAAGTAAGGAACACAATTATTAGAACATAACACAGCGTCAACATAAATCAACTTCAGCAAAGTCTCATCAAATGCGTCAGTTCAACAAAGCATAGACTCAGTCATTTGTCTATTTCGTCAGTTTAGTGAACCCCTGTCCTAACCACTGATTAGCATTGGCATGTTGGGCTTCATGCAAAACAATTTAGAACATCAATTTGGAAAACACCTAGCTATGGTCTCTGTGAAAAGTAAGCAGTTGGTACCTAGAAAGGAAAAGCAAACAGACAATCACAATTTCATTGTCATATAGTTACCCTCCAAGGTTTGGGTCAGGGCTCAGGTTCGGTCTTCGTCTTCAGGACATCAGTTGATTCGCCATCAGTCAGAGACTCAGCTCTCGGGAAAAGGGGCACTTCCCTCATAAGGATGTAAAGTGTAAATGGGCAATCTAAGGAAGAGGATGGTTTAAGTAAACCAAATAAGTCACCAAACAGAGTGACAAAGTTTCTGGATCAAATCAGGCAGCTAGGCCTCGACTCCTGCTAACTAAGGCCTACAAGATTTATTAGCAGAACTTTAATAACATAATCATTAATAATTAGTATAAAACCATTCTTTAATATAACATTTTATCAACATTAGTCATTTCCATTAGTCCCCGTATACATTGTCGGCCACTCCCGTGGGCACATTTCAACGCACGTTTTCAGCAAAACATGTCAATACAGTGTCTATGCGGCATTATTACACATTGGTTCATAAACATTTCATGTCAATATAGATTATATAAGCTAAGCTCTCTCACCACCTTAGTGGTGCCACAGCATAATGTTTTTGACGTAAGGTGGTGCAAAAGTGGCATTTTCCCCATGCCATATTTAAGAAGTGGCACAATGCATGCATTGCCCAACTTTCTAAACCCTTACGCCACGTTATGTCTGTGGCAGGCATAATGTATGTAAGGGACGTTCCCCATTAGGGGGGCTGAAAGAATGGTGCAAGGAAATTTAAGAGACTTCCTTGCACCATTTTATTTGGCACTTTTAACGCCTTCTCAGTGCAGGCGGTAAAAGGGTGCATACAATTATTTATAAAGGGCCCCTATAACTCTGCAGGAGTAGCACCAACATTTTGGTGCTATTCCTGCAGAGTACATCAATAACGTAAAAAAAATGACAATATTGCCTGGGTGTGTAGTTTTTTTAAAACGGCACACACATGGTGGCAGTAGGTGGCGCTAAGGGGTGCTAAGGGGCGCAAGGAGCAGTGCCACTTTCCCTAAATCTGTCCCTTAGTTCCTCTAGCAAATCCTCCATTTCAAAGAATGGGCCAACGCATTTCGTCCTTTACAATTTGAAGCCTCTTCAGGACCAATGAAAGACAAGAAATCTCATTCCTGTTCGCTAACATAAACTCTGTAAGTGGTACAATGGCAAGACTGCACTACTAAATCAATCACTATCCTTCATGACAACCCGCAAAAAGGTCCTTTCATTATTTTAGTACTAGTCCAGTGAACCTCTTTTATCCAAGAAGGGGGTCAACGAGTAGGTTCCAGATGAGTGCGTTTATAGCGTGAGATGCACAAAATTCAGCTGAAAGAAAGAAGCACACTCAATAGGTTGGAGAATATTTTACACCATTTATGAATATCAAGCCTGCTATTTTCATATTTAAAAAATTGCGTGCCTCTATTCCAGGAATAGACGATGCTTTAAGAATCTTACAAAGTAATTGTTTCTTAAGGAGAAATATAACCCCTCATGTTTTGGAACAACTTGAGGAGAATAACAACTTTTGCAGCTACTGGGTAAAAAACATACAGGCGGTCATTACAACATTGGCGGTAAAAACCACTTACAGCCGCGCAGAAGACCGCCAACACACCGCCGCGGCTGCCACAGTTATTATGACCCACAGCACCGAATCCGACAATATTCAGACACCCACACAAGTCCGCCATACCAAAGGCCAGTGATAAACTGGCGAAAACAAAACCTCCACCGTCACGCCAACAGAAATACGCCCACACTATCACAACCCACGAATCCACGCGGCAGTCTTTCAAACGCGGTATTCCATTGGCGGTACACACCGCTGCGCTCAAAATTCACACACACACTTACAAAACACAGCCACATTGGACAATTCAAAATACACACACCTGATACACATACACACACCACTCCCACACACCCAATAGAATATAAAACACACACCTACATCACCCACAAACCCCTACGACCACAATTGAGAAAGAAGCACAGAGAGAGACACCACCATCAACAATACTAGCATCCACAGGCACACAACACCATCACCCACATAACTTCCACGCACCTCACTAAACACCCCACTACATATCAGCACACTTATCACCACACACACCACCCCATGGCACAACAAAGACACCCCAGGTTCTCGGAGGAGGATCTCAGGGTCATGGTGTAGGAAATCGTCCGGGCAGAGCCACAGCTATTCGGATCACAGGTGCAGCACTCCTCCATTGCAAGGAAGATGGAGTTATGGCGAAGAACAGTGGACAGGGTCAACGCAGTGGGACAGCACCCAAGAAATCAGGATGACATCAGGAAGAGGTGGAACGACCTACGGGGGAAGGTGCGTTCCGTGGTATCAAGACACCACCTTGCGGTTCAGCGGACTGGCGGCGGACCCCCACCTCCTCCCCCGCAACTAACAACATGGGAGGAGCAGGTCATGGCGATTCTGCATCCTGAGGGCCTCGCAGGAGTAGCTGGAGGAATGGACTCTGGTAAGTCAAATCTTAACTATTACATCCTCCACCCTACCTGCATGCCATCACATACCCCCACCCTCACCCTCACCCCATCACTCTAACTCCTCACAAATGTCCCAACATCACAAACCACACATCCTAACACCAAGCCCTGCATGCAACAACAAAGCATGGACACCCATCACTAACGTATGTCCACTGCACATACCCATACACCCCCATAAACCATCATCACACAAGGTCCCACACAGGAATGCAAGCACTGGGGTACAAGGTCACCCACCCATTGCACACCATGGCACACACAGATGTAATAAACATCTTTTTATACCCCTGCAGGACCCCTACCCAACGTCACCGGCCAGGAGGGTCCACACATCTCCACACCACCAACAGAAGAGGCCCACAGTGATGACAGCACCTCTGTCCAACTGGATCTATATGACCTGCCCGGCCCATCGTGGACCTCGGGACAGTCCGTTCCCATCACACAGTCACAGGCCACTACAGAGCTTCCCCCCTCTGGAAACACCAGCACAGCACCCACCCAGCGGGCCCATACCTCCGTCCCCAGGACACGTCAATCAGCAGTGTGTCCACCACTACAGGGAACCCAGGATAACCCACCACCCCAACAACAACAGGAACCTGGGGGCAGTGGGCACACGGTCCAGGGGCCGGAGGCCCAGGAACACAGGGGAACTGGGAGGGCTGCTGTGCGACAGGGGGAGGACAGGCTGTAGGAAAGCACCATCTTGCCTGGCATGTTACCCCCATTTTACACTGTATATATGTTGTTTTAGTTGTATGTGTCACTGGGACCCTGTCACCCAGGGCCCCAGTGCTCATAAGTGTGCCTGAATGTGTTACCTGTGTAGTGACTAACTGTCTCACTAAGGCTCTGCTAATCAGAACCTCAGTGGTTATGCTCTCTCATTTCTTTCAAATTATCACTAACAGGCTAGTGACCAATTTTACCAATGTACATTGGCTTACTGGAACACCCTTATAATTCCCTAGTATATGGTACTGAGGTACCCAGGGTATTGGGGTTCCAGGAGATCCCTATGGGCTGCAGCATTTCTTTTGCCACCCATAGGGAGCTCTGACAATTCTTACACAGGCCTGCCACTGCAGCCTGAGTGAAATAACGTCCATGTTATTTCACAGCCATTTTACACTGCACTTAAGTAACTTATAAGTCACCTATATGTCTAACCTTTACCTGGTAAAGGTTAGGTGCAAAGTTACTTAGTGTGAGGGCACCCTGGCACTAGCCAAGGTGCCCCCACATTGTTCAGGGCCAATTCCCCGGACTTTGTGAGTGCGGGGACACCATTACACGTGTGCACTACATATAGGTCACTACCTATATGTGGCTTCACAATGGTAACTCCGAATATGGCCATGTAACATGTCTATGATCATGGAATTGCCCCCTCTATACCATCCTGGCATAGTTGGCACAATCCCATGATCCCAGTGGCCTGTAGCACAGACCCTGGTACTGCCAAACTGCCTTTCCCGGGGTTTCACTGCAGCTGCTGCTGCTGCCAACCCCTCAGACAGGCATCTGCCCTCTTGGGGTCCAGCCAGGCCTGGCCCAGGATGGCAGAACAAAGGACTTCCTCTGAGAGAGGGTGTTACACCCTCTCCCTTTGGAAAATGGTGTGAAGGCAGGGGAGGAGTAGCCTCCCCCAGCCTATGGAAATGCTTTCTTGGGCACAGATGTGCCCAATTCTGCATAAGCCAGTCTACACCGGTTCAGGGGACCCATTAGCCCTGTTCTGGCGCGAAACTGGACAAAGGAAAGGGGAGTGACCACTCCCCTGACCTGTACCTCCCCTGGGAGGTGTCCAGAGCTCCTCCAGTGTGCTCCAGACCTCTGCCATCTTGGAAACAGAGGTGCTGCTGGCACACTGGACTGCTCTGAGTGGCCAATGCCACCAGGTGACGTCAGAGACTCCTTCTGATAGGCTCCTTCAGGTGTTGCTAGCCTATCCTCTCTCCTAGGTAGCCAAACCCTCTTTTCTGGCTATTTAGGGTTTCTGTCTCTGGGGAAACTTTAGATAACGAATGCAAGAGCTCATCCGAGTTCCTCTGCATCTCTCTCTTCACCTTCTGCCAAGGAGTCGACTGCGGACCGTGCTGGAAGCCTGCAAAACTGCAACATAGTAGCAAAGACGACTACTGCAACTCTGTAACGCTGATCCTGCCGCCTTCTCGACTGTTTTCCTGGTGGTGCATGCTGTGGGGGTAGTCTGCCTCCTCTCTGGACTAGAATCTCCGAAGAAATCTCCCGTGGGTCGACGGAATCGTCCCCCTGCAACCGCAGGCACCAAAGAACTGCATCACCAGTCCCTTGGTTCTCCTCTCAGCATGACGAGCGAGGTCCCTCGAATCCAGCAACTGTGTCCAAGTGACCCCCACAGTCCAGTGACTCTTCAGTCCAAGTTTGGTGGAGGTAAGTCCTTGCCTCCCCACGCCAGACTGCATTGCTGGGAACCGCGACTTTTGCAGCTACTCCGGCCCCTGTGCACTTCCGGCGGAAATCCTTAGTGCACAGCCAAGCCTGGGTCCACGGCACTCTAACCTGCATTGCACGACTTTCTAAGTTGGTCTCCGGCGACGTGGGACTCCTTTGTGCAACTTCGGGTGAGCACCGTTTCACGCATCCTCGTAGTGCCTGTTTCTGGCACTTCTCTGGGTGCTACCTGCTGCTGAGAGGGCTCTTTGTCTTGCTCGATGTCCCCTTTCTCTCCTGACGCAATTTGCGACATCCTGGTCCCTCTTGGACCACAGCAGCGACCAACAACGCTTACTGCACGATTTGCAGCTAGCAAGGCTTGTTGGCGGTCTTTTGGCGGGAAAACACTTCTGTACAACTCTCCACGGCGAGAGGGATTCTTCCACCAAAGGGGAAGTCTCTAGCCCTTTTTGTTCCTGCAGAAACCTCAGCTTCTTCTGTCCAGTAGAAGCTTCTTTGCACCCACAGCTGGCATTTCCTGGGCATCTGCCCATCTCCGACTTGCTTGTGACTTTTGGACTTGGTCCCCTTGTTCAACAGGTACCCTCGACTGGAAATCCATTGTTGTTGCTGTGCTGGTTTGTGTCTTTCCTGCAGTATTCCTCTATCACGACTTCTATGTCTTTGGGGGAACTTTAGTGCACTTTGCACTCACTTTTCAGGGTCTTGGGGTGGGCTATTTTTCTAACCCTCACTATTTTCTAATAGTCCCAGCGACCCTCTACAAGGTCACATAGGTTTGGGGTCCATTCGTGGTTCGCATTCCACTTTTGGAGTATATGGTTTGTGTTGCCCCTATCCCTATGTGTCCCCATTGCATCCTATTGTAACTATACATTGTTTGCACTGTTTTCTAAGACTATACTGCATATTTTTGGTATTGTGTACATATATCTTGTGTATATTTCCTATCCTCTCACTGAGGGTACACTCTGAGATACTTTGGCATATTGTCATAAAAATAAAGTACCTTTATTTTTAGTATAACTGTGTATTGTGTTTTCTTATGATATTGTGCATATGACACTAAGTGGTACTGTAGGAGCTTCACTCGTCTCCTAGTTCAGCCTAAGCTGCTCTGCTAAGCTACCATTATCTATCAGCCTATGCTGCTAGACACCCTATACACTAATAAGGGATAACTGGGCCTGGTGCAAGGTGCAAGTACCCCTTGGTATTCACTACAAGCCAGTCCAGCCTCCTACACAGGCCAAGGGAACCCACTCTCCACGAGGCCCTCTCCAACATCATGGGAGCCTACCACCACTCCCAGGAGACGATGGCAGCAGTACTAGCCAAGTTTCAGGAGACCCTGCGCCTGCAGGAGGAACAGTATTTGGGCTTCAGGGAGAAACACAAAGCCATCAATTCCACCCTGGGCACCATTGTAGGGGTGCTGAAGGAAGTACTCAACACCAGCAGGGACACAGTGGCACAACAAGGGGCCCCTGACACTAGCCTGGACGATGAACTGCCCACCACCTCCGCCGGCGCTAGTGGACAGGAGGCACGGCCACAGGTCCACCACACCAGCACCCCACCCCCTGCAGAGGGAGAACCACCTCGTAAACGGTCCCTGAGATCCAGGACATAGATAGAGAACGATGCCAAGACCCCTGCCAAGAAATGAGACCACCCTGAATGTCATCCTTCTGTCCCACTTTGTCACCCTGTCCATCCTTAAACTGCCCCAGCTCCACTTCCTATGCCCATTTGGGCAATGCACCTGTGAGACTAATAGACTGGACTCTGCCATGGACATTCCTCCACCATCACCCCTCACCCTTTTGCTACCCCCTCCAATATTGATCACTAAAATAAACACCCTTAAAGCACAAAACAATCTGGAGTCAGTCTGTGATTTCGGAATAGTGTATTAGCAATTACAGTGTCAAAAAGCTCTTTCATTTCTAATGTCAACATACCTATGTCACACAGCTGTAGTCCATGAGGAATCAAAGCAGATGTCACACTGTGGGACCCACATCTGTGAAATCGTAAGGGAAAGTGACAACTCAGAGACCATACACTGTGTGAAAACGACAGACAGTAGAGAGGTAGTAGTGTTAAAGTACATGTAGTAGGCAGGTTTATATTCTTACCTGTGTTTCACTGGAAATATTGCTGGATCACTGAGTCCCTGTTGTCCATGGCTTCTTCTTCTGCTTCCTCATCTTCTCTGTCCACAGGCTCCACAGCTGCAACAACACTGCCATCTGGTCCATCCTCCTGCAGAAAAGGCACCTGTCGTCGCAAAGCTAAGTTGTGAAGCATACAACATGCCACGAGATCTGGCACACCTTCTTTGGTGAATAGAATAGGGATCCACCTGCCATATGGAGGCACCGGAACCTGGCCTTCAGGAGGCCGAAGGACCGCTCGATTATCAGCCGTGTTCACCCATGGGCCTCATTGTAGCGTTCCTCTGCCCTTGTCCTGGGATTCCTCACTGAGGTCAGTAGCCATGACAGGTTGGGATAACCAGAGTCACCTGCAAATGGCGAGGGACAACTGTTAGATACACACTAACTCTTAGGGACATCCACGGACCCAGACAACCATTCCCACTGTCTTGCTTCCAGGTGCTCACCTAATAGCCACACATGGTGCCTCTGGAGTTGACCCATCACATAAGGGATGCTGCTATTCCGCAGAATGTAGGCGTCATGCACTGAGCCAGGGAACTTGGCATTAACATGGGAGAAGTACTGGTCTGCCAAACATACCATCTGTACATTCATGGAATGGTAACTCTTCCGGTTTTTGTACACCTGTTCACTCCTGCGGGGGGGGACCAAAGCCACATGGGTCCCATCAATGGCACCTATGATATTGGGGATATGTCCCATGGCATAGAAGTCTCCTTTCACTGTAGGCAAATCCTCCACCTGAGGGAAAACGATGTAGCTCTGCATGTGTTTCAGCAGGGCAGACAACACTCTGGACAACACGTTGGAAAACATAGGCTGGGACATCCCTGATGCCATGGCCACAGTTGTTTGAAATTACCCACTTGCACAGAAATGGAGCACTGACAGCACCTGCACTTGAGGGGTGATTCCTGTGGGATGGCGGATATTTGACATCAGGTCTGGCTCCAGCTGGGTACACAGTTCCTGGATTGTGGCACAGTCAAGCCTGAAGGTGATGATCACATGTCTTTCCTCCATTGTCAACAGGTCCATCAACGGTTGGTACACCGGAGGATGCCGCCATCTCCTCACATGTCCCAGCGGACGGTGCCTATGAAGGCAACAGTGAGCACAGAGTCAACCAACTCAGAGGTACGTACCCACAGCTTACACAGAAAACGAATCATAATCCAAAAAGTGGCCTGTATTTGTGTTGAGTCTAGGCCTAGGTATGTGTGACGCAGTTAAAAATGAAGCCATGTGGGCCCCTGAAATGGCAGATGCCTGACCTCTAAAGTGGGACAATGGGATGTGAGGTAACTGCGCTGGCGTTGTACACCATCGCGGTAGGCGGTCGAAGACTGCAGCGCAGTGCTGCATTGGTTAACGTTGGACCCTATGGGTCCCATGAGCCAATGACAGTGTACGCCAGCAGTGACGGTACGCACCGCCGTGGACCTGACCGCCATTTTCTATCTGTTCAATCACTCGATACCTGATCTTCGACAGGAGAGGACCTACACTGCAAGTGCTGCTGTGACCTCGTTCTGGAAGAGACAATGGCTCGAGTTTCTGGGGAAAGGGCCCCTGCCTTCACATCGGAGGAGTTGGAGAAACCCATGGACGGGGTGCTCCCCCAGTACACCCTACTCTATGGTCCTCCAGACAAACAGGTATGTACACTGGGAGCATGCTGTATGGGCTATGTCTGTGTGGAGTGGGGTGGATGTAAGAAGGGGGTGAGATTGCGGAATGCATGAAACGACGGTGAGTGAATGTGCCACATGGCAAGAGTAGGGATGGGGGCCAATGACTGTGATGGTGCAGTTGGTAATAAATTTCTGTTCCCCCTGTACAAATCATGTAGGTCAGCGCCCACCAGAAAAAATATTTTTGTGTGCCATCGCCAAGGACGTCCGGACCCTGGGGGTCTACCACAGACGGAGCACCCACTGCCGGAAAAGATGGGAGGACATTCGCCGCTGGAGCAAGAAGACGGCAGAGGCTCAGCTGGGGATGGCATTCCAACGTGGGAGGGGTGCCAGTCGCACCATGACCCCCCTGATGTTCAGGATCCTGGCGGTGGCGTACCCGGAGTTGGATGGGCACTTGAGGGCATCACAACAGCCACAAGGGGGTCCTGCTGATTTTTAACACAGTGGAGTTGTCTGGGTGGGGGAGGTGGGCTGTGGGTTTCCCTAGGCCAGGGCGAGTTTCGTAGGCAAGGTCCCTCCGTAAGGCAGGCCATGTGGCACCCCACCCCACCTCTGTAGAGTGCCAAGTACACCTAGTCATGCCCCTGTGTCATCCATGCGTGCAGATGTCGTCCATAGCCTAGTAGGCCATTTCCCTGAGATTGAACAGTGGAGCCCAAGAGTGCAGCGTAGTGCAGGGGGCTTCTGTGTCTGTCGTGTCCGCCAACTGTAGCGGTAATGCATGCACTCAACATGTCTTTCTTCTGTCGTCCCCCTCTTTTTTGTGGTCTCCCTGTTCTGTATGCATTAGCATCATCAGGCGAAGGAGCAGTGGCACCGGAGCACGAGGGGGCTGCATCCCACTTGGCCATGGAGGGCCACATTACGGACTCGGACATCACCAGTGGGACGGAGGGTGAGGGGAGCTCCACAGCGGGGACAGGAGCTGAGACCAGCGACACGGACTCGTCCTCTGATGGGAGCTCCCTTGTGGTGGCGGCAACATCTGTGCCCCCCCCATCTACAGGTACAGCCGCCACCCCCCCCTACCAGCACCGCCCTCCCAGCAGCCCCTCAGCCTTTGTCCCGTGCCCGCTCACCCGGGAGGGTGGGCATCACCTTCGCCCCAGGCACCTCAGCCCCTGCCCCAGTCACCCTTGCTGCCCTCAGTGAGGAGGCCATTGAACTCCTCAGGTCCCTCACTGTTGGGCAGTCTACCATTTTGAATGCCATCCAGAGTGTAGAAAGGCAGTTGTAATAAACAAATGCATTCTTGGAGGGCATTCATTCTGGTCAGGCGGCCTTTCAGCGAGCTTTTCAGACTCTGGCCTCAGCAGTGATGGCAGCCATTGTCCCTGTCTCTAGTCTCCCCCCTCCAACTTCCTCCACCCAGACCCAATCCCCTGCACCCCAGCCTATCACAAGCACACCTACAGACCAGCATGCACACACGTCAACACACAAGGGAAGCTCTGGCAAACATAAGCACCACACATCCCACAGGCACTCACGCAGGCATCAGACACATGCAGACACACCAACATCCACTGCCTCCACTGTGTCCCCCTCCTCCTCGTCTCCCTCCTCCCTTCCAGTCTCGTCTACACTCACACCCGCATGCACTAGATCTACAGCCACTACTGCCATCACCAGCACACCCACCACCACACCCCGCTCACGTGCAGTCACCACCCCCACTACCATTCACACGTCCCCTGTGTCCTCTCCCAGGGTGTCTGTGACGCCACCTTCCAAGATACACAAACGCAGGAACACACCCACCCAACAGTCATCCACCTCACGACAGCCTCCAGCCCATGCACCTTCACCCAAAGTCAGCAAACGAACACCTCCTACAACCACAACCTCTTTCTCCACTCCCAAACCCCCTCCAGCTACCCATCCCAGTGTCTCCCAAAAACTTTTCCTGTCCAACCTTGACCTCTTTCCCACACCTCCTCCACCCCGTCCGTCTCCTAGGTCCTGAACTAGCACCTCAGCCACAACATCTGCGGGACCAGTGGTGCCTGTAGTCACCGGAATCTGGAGTGCACCGGCCACCAGGGCAACCAGTGTGGCACGGAGCCACAGCACGGACAGTCCCCCACTTGTGAAGCATTAAAAGTTGGCCAGTGCCCGGCGGGAGAGGGGGAAGACTCCAGCCACCAAAGCTGCTCCCAGGCGTCCCGATGGGAGTGTGGAGTCAGCTGCGACACCTTCCAAGGTGAGGTAGGGCCACAAGAAACCCGGAAAGTCTGGGAAGAGCAGCACGGCGGAGGAGACCACCATCATCCCCGCTGCCCAGGAAGTCACAGCCATCATCCCCGCTGGCCAGAGGCCACCGCCATCATCCCCGCTGCCCAGGAGGCCACCGCCATCATCCCCGCTGGGACAGAGATGACCTCCAGCACAAGCCCCGCTGGGCTAGAGAGGACCGCCAGCACAGGCCCCGCTGGGACAGAGAGGACCACCAGCACAAGCCCCGCTGCACTAGAGAGGACAGCACAAGCCCCGCTGGGACAGAGAGGACCGCAGCACATGCCCTGCTGAGCTAGAGAGGACTGCCAGCACAAGCCCCGCTGGGACAGAGAGGACCACCAGCACAAGCGCCGCTGGGCTAGAGAGGACCGCCAGCACAAGCCCCGCTGGGCTAGAGAGGACCGCCAGCACAAGCCCTGCTGTGACAGAGAGGACCGCCAGCACAAGCCCCGCTGGGACAGAAGGACCCGCTGGGACAGAGAGGACCGTCAGCACAAGCCCCGCTGGGACAGAGAGGACTGCCAGCAGCTGAGTCACAGCAAAGGAGCCCGACACCTCAAGCACCGCTGAACAGGACACCGCCGCCTCAAGCACTACTGAACAGGGCACCGCCACCTCAAGCACCGCTGAACAGGGCACCGCTGCTCCAAGCACCGCTGAACAGGTCACCGCCGCCTCAAGCACCGCTGAACAGGGCACCACCGCCTCAAGCACCGCTGAACAGGGCACCGCCGCCTCAAGCACCGCTGAACAGGGCACCGCCGCCTCAAGCACCGCTGGCCCATGAACGCCAAGGGCACTGACGCTACTTAGTCTGTCACAAGCAGGATGAAGCACTCTGGGCACCATGCCCCCTCCAGAACCAGTGGAGAGATACATCCACTAACTCTGTCCTTAGCAGGATGAAGCACTCTGGGCACCATGCCCCCTCCAGAACCAGTGGAGAGATATATCCACTACCTCTGTCCTTAGCAGGATGAAGAACTCTTGGCACAGAGCCCCCTCCAGAACCAATGGAGAAATACATCCACTACCTTTGTCCTTAGCAGGATGAAGCACTCTGGGCACAGAGCCCCCTCCAGAAACAGTGGAGACTGTCATCCACTACCTCTGTCCTTAGCAGGATGAAGCACTCTGGGCACCATGCCCCCTCAGAGAACCAGTGGAGAGATACATCCACTACCTCTGTCCTTAGCAGGATGAAGCACTCTGGGCACCATGTCCCCTCCAGGACCAGTGGAGAGATACATCCACTACCTTTGTCCTTAGCAGGATGAAGCACTCTGGGCACAGAGCCCCCTCCAGAACCAGTGGAGACTGTCATCCACTACCTCTGTCCTTAGCAGGATGAAGCACTCTGGGCACAGAGCCCACTCCAGAACCAGTGGAGACTGTCATCCACTACCTCTGTCCTTAGCAGGATGAAGCACTCTGGGCACCATGCCCCCTCCAGAAACAGTGGAGAGATACATGCACTACCTCTGTCCTTAGCAGGATGAAGCGCTCTGGGCACCGTGCCCCCTCCAGAACCAGTGGAGAGATACATCCACTACCTCTGTCCTTAGCAGGATGAAGCACTCTGGGCACAGAGCCCCCTCCAGAACCAGTGGAGAGATACATCCACTACCTCTGTCCTTAGCAGGATGAAGCACTCTAGGCACAGAGCCCCCTCCAGAACCAGTGGAGACTGTCATCCACTTGAGAGACTGTGGCTTTGCACTCCCCAGGATGGAACAGTGGGCAACCCACCCACTGTAGAGACTTGAGAGACTGTGGGGGTCATTCTGACCTCGGCGGTAAAAGGCGCTTTCCGCCGGTCAGAAGACCGCCATAACACCGCCGCGGGTGCGGTAAACCGCCACGGTCATTCTGACCCGCAACTGGCAAACCGCCAAAAACCCGACATCCACAAAAGTCCGCCACACCAACGGCCAGCGTAAAACTGGCGATGACCAAACCTCCACCGCCACGCCAACAGAAATACGCCCATGCCATTACGACCCACGAATCCACGCGGCGGTCTTTCAACCGCGGTATTCTATTGGCGGTACACACCGCCGCGGTCAAAATACACACACCTTTACAAAACACTACCACATTGGACAATTTGAAATATACACACATGAGACACATACACACAACACTCCCACACACCCAATACAATATAAAACACACACCCACATCACCCACAAACCCTTACGACCAAAAAATCAGACAGAAGGCCAGAGAGAGACAGCACAGAATAGAGAACACCATCACACAGAGGCAAACCACACCATCACCCACACAATATCCACGCACAAAACACCACACACCACCACACTCACCACACTCTACAACACATACACCACCCCACACCTCATCCACACCACCCCATGGCACCCCAAAGACACCCCCGGTTTTCAGACGCTGAACTCCGGGTCATGGTGGAGGAAATAGTTCGGGTAGAGCCCCAGCTCTTCGGGACACAGGTGCAGCACACCACCATTGCCAGGAAGATGGAGCTATGGCAAAGAATAGTGGACAGGGTCAACGCTGTGGGACAGCATCCACGAAATCGGGACAACATCAGGAAGCGGTGAAACGACCTACGGGGGAAGGTGCATTCCATGGTATCAAGGCACAACATCGCGGTGCAGAAGACTGGCGGCGGACCTCCACCTACTCCACCAGAATTTACAGCATGGGAGGAGGACGTCTTGGACATCCTGCATCCTGAGGGCCTAGCAGGAGTAGCTGGAGAAATGGACTCTGGTAAGTCAACCCTTCACCACTTCCCCCCCACCCCACCTGCATGCCAAATCATACCCCCACCCCCATCACCCCAACTCCTTGCAAATGGCTCACCATCACAACCCACCCATCCCAACACCTAGCCCTGCATGCGTCCACAAAGCATGGACACCCATCACCAAAGCATGCCCACTGCACATACACATCTCCCCCACAAGCCCCCATCACAAAAGCCCCCACACAGGAAAGCAAGCACTGGGGTACACGGGCACCCACCCATTGCACGATATGGTACACACAGAAACTATAACCATACTCCGATACCCCTACAGGACCCGAACGCCACCACACCGCCCAGGAGGGTTCAGAAATGTCCATCCCACCCCCAGAAGAGGCCACCAGTGATGACAGCAGCTCTGTCTCCCTGGACCCAGATGACCAGCCCGGCCCATCGGGGACCTCGGGACAGTCGGTTCCCCTCACACAGCCACAGGCCACAGCAGACCCAACCCCCTCTGGGAACACCAGCACAGCACCCACCCAGCAGGCCCATGCCTCTTTCTCCAGGACCCGTCAATCAGCGGTGTGTCCACTGCTACAGGGCACCCAGGTTAACCCACCACCCCAACAACAACAGGGACCTGGGGGCAGTGGTAGTGGGCACACGGTCCAGGGGACGGAGGCCCAGGAAAACAGGGGAACTGGGAGGGCTGCTGTGCGACAGGGGGGGACAGGCCCAGGGAACCCACTCCCCACGAGGCCCTCTCCTCCATCATGGGAGCATACCACCACTCCCAGGAGACGATGGCGACGGTACTGGCCAGGTTCCAGGAGATCCAGGTACTGCAGGAGCAACAGTACATGGGGTTCAGGGAAGAACTCCGAAGCATCAGTTCTGCAATGGGCACCATCGTCGGGCACTTAACCAGATTGTCACCATATTGCGGGACCATGTGGCACCACAAAGGGCCCCTGACACTAGCATGGACCATGAACAGGCTACCACCTCCGCCGGCGCTAGTGGACAGGAGGCCCCCACACAACAACAGGCCACCAGAACCCCACCCCCTGCAGAAGAAGAACCACCCCGCAAGCGGGGCCTGAGATCTCGGAAGAAAACAGAGTAGGATGCCAAGACCCCCGCCAGCAAAGGATACCCCCTGATGTCATCCCACTGTCCCACATTGTCACCCTGTCCAACCTTAAACTGCCCCTGCTCCATCCTTCCACAGGCATATGGACAATGCACCTGTGAGACTGAAAATCTGGACTCTGCCATGGACATTCCTCCACCATCACCCATCACCGATTTTCAACCATGTCCCTAAATTCTGCACTTTAATAAAATCACTTTTTGCACATAAATAATCAGGAGTCTGCCTGTATTTTGAACAAATGTATTAGACATAACGGTGCCAAAATGTCCAGTTACATTGTGATGATAACATACCATTGTCACACAGCTGTAGTCCATGGGGAAACAAAGCAGAGGTCACGCAGTGGGGCCCACATCTCTGAAATTGGAAGGGAAAGTCACAACTCAGTTAACATACACTGGGGGGAAACTCAGACAGTAGAGAGGCAGGAGACTGTAAGTAATTGTAAAATGCCGGTGTTGATTCTTACCTGTGTGTTATTGAAAATACTGTAGTATCACTGTGTCCCTGTTGTCTGTGTCGTCCCCGTCGTCTTCCTCCTCTTCACTCTCCACAGGCTCCACAGCTGCCACAACACCACCATCTGGACCATCCTCCTGCAGGAAAGGCACCTGGTGTCGCAAAGCCAGGTTGTGAAGCATACAGCAGGCCACGATGATATGGCACACCTTCTTTGGTGAGTACATTAGGGACCCACCTGTCATATGCAGGCACCTAAACCTGGCCTTCAGGAGGCCGAAGGTCCGCTCGATCACCCTCCTAGTACGCCCATGGGCCTCATTGTACCGTTCCTCTGCCCTGGTCCGGGGATTCCTCACTGGGGTCAGTAGCCATGACAGGTTGGGGTAACCAGAGTCACCAATTAGCCACACACGGTGTCTCTGTAGCTGTTCCATCACATAAGGGATGCTGCTATTTCGCATGATGTACGCGTCATGCACTGACCCAGGGAACTTGGCATTTACATGGGAGATGTACTGATCAGCCAAACAGACCACCTGGACATTCATCGAATGATAACTTTTTCTGTTCCTGTACACCTGTTCCCTTTCTCTGGGGGGTACCAAAGCCACATGGGTCCCATCAATGGCACTAATGATGTTGGGAATATGTCCAAGGGTATAGAAATCACCCTTCACTGTAGCCAAATCGCCCACCTCAGGGAAAACAATGTACCTCCGCATGTATTTCATTAGGGCAGACAAAACTCTGGACAACACATTTGAAAACATAGGCTGAGACATCCCTGATGACATGGCCACTGTTGATTGAAATGACCCACTTGCCAAAAAATGGAGTACTGACAGAACCTGCACTAGAGGGGGGATCCCTGTGGGTTGGCGGATGGGTGACATCAGGTCTGGCTCCATCTGGGCACACAGTTCCTGTATAGTGGCTCTGTCAAGTCTGTATGTCAGTATGACATGTCTTTCTTCCATTGTCGACAGGTCCACCAGCGGTCTGTACACGGGAACATTCCTCCATCTCCTCGCAAGTCCCAGCGGACGGTGCCTAGGAAGGACAACATGGAGCACAGAGTCAAGCAAGCCACAGGTACGTTCCCACAGCTTGCACAGTACACGATTCTCTATGCATTGAATGGCTTGTATGAGTGGCAATGCAAGGCCTAGGCCTGTGTGACGCAGTAGAAATTAAGCCATGTGAGCCCTTGAAATGGCGGCTGCCTGACCTGTGAAGTGTGACAATGGCTTGTGAGGTCAATGCGCTGGCGTAGCACACCGTGGCGGTAGGCGGTCGAAGACCGCGGTGCAAAGCCGCATTGGTTAACATTGAACCCTATGGGTTTCAGGAGCCAACGATGTGCGCCGGCGGTCGCGGTACGCACCGACGCGGTGCGCACCGCCGCGGGCGTGACCGCCATTTTCTATCTACTTAATCACTCGAGACCTGATCATCCACAGGAGAGGACCTATACTGCAAGTGCTGCTGTGACCTTGGTCTGGAAGAGACAATGGCTGCTGCGACTGGGGAAAGGGCCCCTGCCTTCACTTCAGAAGAATTGGAGAAACTCGTGGATGGGGTCCTCCCCCAGTATGCGCTACTCTACGGTCCTCCAGACCAACAAGTAAGCCCACTGGGAGCATGCTATGTGGGCAATGCCTGGGTTGAGTGGGGTGAATAAACGATGGTGGGGAGGGGAGCGAATGAGGCATGCATCAAACAACAGATGAGAGCATGTGCCACATGGCAAGGGTGAGGATGGGGGGCCACTCACATCGAGCATGCTGAAAATGATGATATTTTATTTTCTCTCCCTGTACATGTCACATAGGTCAGCGCCCATCAGAAAGTCGACATTTGGCGTGCCATCGCCAAGGACGTCTGGACCCTGGGGGTCCACAACAGACGGGGCACCCACTGCCGCAAGAGGTGGGAGGACATCCGCCGCGGGAGCAGAAAGACCGCGGAGGATGGCCTCCCAAAGTAGGAGGGGTGCCACTCGTCAATTGACCCCCCTGATGTCTCGGATCTTGGCGGTGGCCTACC
The DNA here is from genome assembly GCF_031143425.1 of Pleurodeles waltl. Classification (NCBI taxonomy): domain Eukaryota; kingdom Metazoa; phylum Chordata; class Amphibia; order Caudata; family Salamandridae; genus Pleurodeles; species Pleurodeles waltl. Next base: position 1,111,144,556 of record NC_090440.1, read on the forward strand.
CAGATTTGGATGGGCGTGTGAGGACATCACAGCAGACACAAGGGGGTAAGTACAAGCACATTCTGCTATCTTAGCGCGCAATGGAGGTGTCTGGGTGGGGGAGGAGGGCTGTGGGTATCCCTAGGCCAGGGCGCTTTCTGTAGGCTAGTCCCCTCCATAAGGCATGGCCCTGTGCCCCCGCCCTCCACCTCTGTAGGGTGCCAAGTACAGCTATCCATGGCCCTGTGTCACCTATGTGTGCAGTTGTCGTCCATTGGCTTGTAGGCCAAGTCTCACTGATTGAGTAGTGTACCCCAAGTGTGCGGCGTAGTGCAGGGGGCTTCTGTGTCTGTCCTCTCCTCCAACTGTGTTGCCAATGCATGCCCTCAATATGTCTTTATGTCCCCCCCCCTTTTTTGTCTGCTCTTCCTGTTCATGTGTGCATTAGCATCATCTGGCGGAGGAGAAGTGGCATTGGAGCACAAGGAAGCTGCATCTCACATGGCCCCGGAGGGCCATGCAACGGACTCTGATTTCACCAGTGAGACGGAGGGCGAGGGGGGCTCCACAACGGGGACACGTGGAGACATCAGCGTCACCGTCACGTCCTCGGAAGGGAGCTCCCTTGTGGTGGCGGCAACATCCGTGCCCACCGCTACAACAGGTACAGCCGCCAACCAGCGCACCAGCTCCGCCCTCCAAGCAGCCCCTCAGCGTTCGCCCCGTGCCCGCTCGCACACCAAGGCTGGCATCTCCTTCGCCCCAGGCACCTCAGGCCCTGCCCCAGTTACCCCTGCTGCCCTCAGTGAGGAGGTCATTGACCTCCTCCGGACGCTCATTGTTGGGCAGTCTACCCTTTTGAATGCCATCCAGGGGGTAGAAAGGGAGGTGCACCGGAGCAATGCATACCTGGAGGGCATTCATTTGGGTCAGGCTGCCCATCAGCGATCGTTCAACGCTCTGGCCTCAGCATTGACGGCAGCCATTGTCCCTGTCTCCTGCCTCCCTCCTCCAACTCCCTCCACCTAGTCCCACTCCCCTGTTCCTCTGCCTATCCCAGACACACCTACAGACCAGCCTGCACACACCTCAACACCAAAGGGAAGCTCATCCAGACATAAGCACCACACATCCCACAAGCATTCACACAAGCAACAGCCACATGCAGACATACCAAAAGCCACTGCCTCCTCTGTGTCCCCCTCCTCCTCGTCTCCCTCCTCCCTCCCTGTGACGTCTCCACTCACACTTGCATGCACAATATCATCATCCACTACGCCCATCACCAGCACACCCACCAGAACACTCCGCACACGTGCAGTCACCACCCCTACTGCCATTTACACGTCCCCTGTGTCCTCTCCCACTGTGTCTGTCACCCCCTCATCCAAACCACACAAACGCAGGCAGCCACCCACCCAACAGCCATCCACCTCACGACAGCCTCCGTCACAAGCACCTGCACCCAAAGACAGCACACTTGACTCTCCTACAACCACATCCTCTTCCTCCACTCCCATACCCACTGCACCTACCCTTCCCATTGCTCCTAAAAAGTTTTCCTCTCCAAAATTTACCTCTTTCCATCACCTGACCCACCCCCTCCAACTCGTAAAAGTCCAATCAGCACCTCAGCCACCACATCCCCTGGACCTACAAGGACCATAGTCCAGGGATATTGGAGTCCACCACCTTCGAGGGCAGCTACATCGGCCAGCAGTAAAGGGACAGCCAGCCCACCCCCTGGGAAAAAATCCAAAAAAGGCAAGGCCCGGCGCGAGAGGACAGAGACGGCAGCCTCCACAGGCACTACCCTGGCACCGTCAGGAAATGGGGTGCCACCTGGCACATCTACAAAGGGAGGCAAGGGCCACAGAGACTCACGCAAGGATGGCAACGGCAGCACGGCCGACAAGTCCGGCAGCAGGCGAGCTGCCCAGGAGGGCTCAACCAGCCTCATACCCGGTGTGAAGGAGGACACCCACGGGCACGGGACACCAGCACAGGAGGGCCCCGCAAGCGAGAAGTCGGATGGCGAGTGAACACCATATATTGGCCGGATCTGGTGCCCTGGAGACACATGTCAAGCACCGCTGAACAGGGCACCGCCGTCTCAAGAACCGCTGAACAGGGCACCGCCATCTCAAGAACCGCTGAACAGGGCCCTTCAAGACAAGAACCTCTGAACAGGGCCCTTCAAGACAAGAACCGCTGAACAGGGCCCTTCAAGACAAGAACCGCTGAACAGGGCACTTCAAGACAAGCACCGCTGAACAGGGCACCGCCGTCTCAAGAACCGCTGAACAGGGCCCTTCAAGACAAGCACCGCTGAACAGGGCCCTTCAAGACAAGAACCGCTGAACAGGGCCCTTCAAGACAAGAACCGCTGAACAGGGCCCTTCAAGACAAGAACCGCTGAACAGGGCACCGCCGTCTCAAGAACCGCTGAACAGGGCCCTTCAAGACAAGAACCGCTGAACAGGGCCCTTCAAGACAAGCACCGCTGAACAGGGCATTGCCGTCTCAAGAACCCCTGAACAGGGCCCTTCAAGACAAGAACCTCTGAACAGGGCCCTTCAAGACAAGAACCGCTGAACAGGGCCCTTCAAGACAAGAACCGCTGAACAGGGCACTTCAAGACAAGCACCGCTGAACAGGGCACCGCCGTCTCAAGAACCGCTGAACAGGGCCCTTCAAGACAAGCACCGCTGAACAGGGCCCTTCAAGACAAGAACCCCTGAACAGGGCCCTTCAAGACAAGAACCGCTGAACAGGGCCCTTCAAGACAAGCACCGCTGAACAGGGCACCGCCGTCTCAAGAACCGCTGAACAGGGCCCTTCAAGACCAGAACCACTGAACAGGGCCCTTCAAGACAAGCTCCGCTGAACAGGGACTTGTGAGACTGTGGCTTTGCACTCCCCAGGATTGTACAGTGGCCATGGAGGCCCCTCGTGGATCTGGCGTCGTGGACTCATGTGGCTGAGGTGCCCCCCCTTCCCTTCACCCTGAGGTGCCTGTAGTTTTCCTATCTGATGCCCCTGCAGTGTTCTCTCCAATGGATTCGGGTCTCCTGTGTGGGCTTTGCCCATGTGTTGAGTACCATTGGCCCACGTACAATGACTGAAAGCCAATTTTGACAGGACAATTTACATTAGTGTATATAGTTATAGGATGTTCGAATTAAATATTTACTTAGCCTTACAATATATTTGAATTTCATGATCATATTATTTTGTCTTTGCATTCTTCTGGGGGGTTTGGGGGGTGTCACTCTGAGTTGTTGCTCTGCATTGATGTGTAGGTAGTTGTGGGGGGGGGGGTGTTGCGTATGTGTGTGCCCGTAATATTTTCTCCTCCCCCATCCCCTGTGTCGTAGGTGCGGTACTCACCGATGTCTTCTGCGCCAGCGTTCGTGCTCCTGGTAGAGGAGCAGGTAGACAATAGCTGGTAGGATGTGTAATTCGGGTTCCATGCTGTCCAGATTCCTCGTGGAGTGTGTAGAGGTGAGCGTTTTCCCGTTCGTAGTCTGTTTCCGCCGTGTTTTTATCTGCGGGGCTCCTGCCCCAGAAAAGGTGGCGGATTGGTGAGTTGTGATAGGGTGGGCAGTACATTGTCTGCCGCCTGTCTGTTGGCGGTGACCGCCGCGCTGTTTGTTTGTCCCGCCGTGGCGGTCGGAGTGTTAAAGTGGCGGTCTGTGTTGGCGGTTCCCGCCAGGGTCAGAATTCCATTTTTTTGACCGCCTGCCTGTTGGCATGTTGGCTGCCGCTTTAACAGCGACCGCCAGGGTTGGAATGACCCCCTGTGGCTTTTCACTCCCCAGGATTGAACATTGGGCAACCCACCCACTGTATAGACTTGAGAGACTGTGGCTTTGCACTCCCCAGGATTGAACAGTGGGCAACCCACCCACTGTAGAGACTTGAGAGACTGTGGCTTTGCACTCCCCAGGATGGAACAGTGGGCAACCCACCCACTGTATAGACTTGTGAGACTGTGGCTTTGCCCTCCCTAGGATTGAACAGTGGGCAACCCACCCACTGTATAGACTTGAGAGACTGTGGCTTTGCACTCCCCAGGATTGAACAGTGGGCAACCCACCCACTGGAGAGACTTGAGAGTCTGTGGCTTTGCACTCCCCAGGATGGAACAGTGGGCAACCCATCCACTGTAGAGACTTGAGAGACTGTGACTTTGCACTCCCCAGGATGTAACAGTTGGCATGTGGCCCTCTCGTGGATTTGGCATTGTGCACTCAACTGGCTGCCCCCCTCCCTTTCCCTGCCCCTGAGGTGCCTGTTTTCTTGCTCTCTGATGCCCCTGCAGTGTTCTCTCTGTCATGGTTTGGGGTCTTGTGTGGGCCTCGCCCATACCGTGTGGGCCCAGTGTTCCACGGACTTCATTGGAGCACTACCTGGACTACTAAGCTTGGTGTATATTTTGTTTATGGTGTATATATATATATATTGCCTACTTGATTTTAATAAATTACAATGGTTACACTCATTTTCTTTTGTCTGCATTCTTCCGGGGGGGTTGGGGGGTGTAACTATCATGTATAAATATCTATTAGTGTGTGTGTTGTAGTGGGTGAGGGTGGGGGTGTTGCGTATGTGTGTCCCTGTTTTTTCCCTCACCCCTCCCCTATGTCGTAGGTGTAGTACTTACCGTGGTCTTCGCTGCCGGCGTTTGTGCTCCTGGTAGAGGAGCAGGAAGACTATCACAGGGAGAATTTGGAGTTCTGGCTCTATGGTGTCCTGGTTCCTCGTGGGGTGTGTAGAGGTGAGAGTTTTCCCTTTGAAATCCTGTTTCCGCCGTGTTTTTATCCGCGGTGAATCCGCCCCGGAAAAGGTGGCGGATTGGTAGGTTGTGATACTGTGGGCGTTACTTTGTCTTCCGCCTGTCTGTTGGCGGTGACCGCCAAGCTATTTGTCTGTGCCGCTGTGGCGGTCGGAGTGTTAAAGTGGGGCTGTCTTTGTTGGCAGTTTCCGCCACGGTCGTAATTGCAATTTTTTTACCGCCGGCCTGTTGGCGGTCTTACCGCAGCTTTAACACCGACCGCCAGGGTTGTAATGACCACCACAGTCTTGTTTGAAATATTTGATTCTGTCTCAGTTGTGTTTCCTCAGTATGGGCAGTGCATGTCTCCTTAGATTGCAGGATTTTCATCCTTTTTATATACTGTGAGAAAGCATTCATGTTTAAGGACACAACTTTCACAGGCCTGTACGTTTTATCGACGTTTCGAGGTGAATAGTCAACAGGTGCATGACCCTGAATGCAATAATGATTTAGCTGTGCATGGTGATCGTACTGTGTCTAAAGGGCAATGGAACCAGTGGGGCATGGCAGTGTCTTCATATGACTGAGGGTGCAAATATTCAGGGGAGAGCAGTAGGCAGGCTGATATGGTAAAAATAAACAAAACCTCAATGTGAAGATTGACTCTGGGAAATTGACTCTCAGGTAGGAACTCCCAAGGCAGGTAATGTTTCAGGTACTTCATTAAGAGTGTGGGGACTGAATGATCTCTTGAGGATAAGGGATCTCGCATGGAGACCTCTTCTCCTCATTGATCAGCTAACCAAACTCTGCAATGTTGAACTCATTGGTAGGAGGAGCTGTCGCCTAACGAGGGGCCACTATCTTAAACATTAAACTAGAACATCATCAAGTAAACATTTAAATATGTTGATGAGACGTACAGGGTGTAACCAGGAATTCATAGCTTTATAACTAATGGTCTAGTTAATGTTGGGCACTGTGCTTGTCTTTCATATTAATCCCAAGCGAATTCAAGGGTAATCCAATAAGACGTCACAGGGGACAATTACAGGCAAAAAAAGGCTATCAACAGGACCCTAGCCCCAGTACACCATTGTAAACTTAATTAAAATGCCCCTGGGTAAGTACTGATCCTGTAGAGTTTACAGCGTGTCTCTAGCAAGTGCAATTAACAATGAGATAACAAATATAACCAAAGAAAGGATATCATGGGGCAGATGGAGATGCTTGTCCAGCTATCTCAGTTTAAGCCATTGGGCTTGATTACGACGTTGGCGGTCTGATGGTAAGACCGCTGCGGTGGCGGCCGCCAAAGGACCGCAATGTTGGCGGTAATCTGACCGCCACATTAAGAGTTGCACTGTGAAGTCTGCAAAAAAACAGCCAAATTTCTGAAACCGCCAGGACACTAGAGGATGGAAAAGAGGTGGTCCCACCACCAGCACCTCCAGCCTGTCAAAAATCCTCCCATCATATTACGCTCCACAAACCACGACAGCGGTTCTTCCATGGTGGAAAACCAACTCCTGTTTCCTATGGTGCAAGGACAATGGACTTGTGTTTCCAAATGGTGTAGCAGCTACCCTGATGATTTCAGCCACCATGACTGAACAATCCACTGTTTACTTTGTCTTATTACTGTTTCAATTCCCACATATTGTTTTGCACTCCCCAAGAAATACAACTTAAAAACAGGTTCTGTGTAAGAGTCATTGATCAACCATGTATAATTGTCATGTATGACAACTCTGTTATCGATATGTCCCTCTGTATTGTACAACCTTTGTTATGGAAATCCCACGTGTACTGTATCACCAGAAGACTCTTTACATTGGGATTGTAACATAGACATAAGCCAAAACAGCTGTATTAGACATCTCTACACATTTATTTCTAGATTAGCAAACATCAGATAGAGTAGTACTGTTACTGACATCAGATTGTCAGCTTAGGTGTCATACACTACTAACCTACAGGTTACAGAAGTTAGGGGCATGTCAGTCTTCCTACAATCCTGGAGCCTTACAGATTGTTCCTTTGTATCCCCAGGTAAAACCCTAACACATACCCATACCTTAGCTTCCTAATATTCATTCCCCATGGTATAGACAGACAGCAGTACTGATATCCCCAGTCCTGAAACCTTTCTCTTACCATGGTCACGTACCTGTGGGCTTGCCACTCACCTATGTCAGTCCACAGAGACATGCACATTGGTCTGCAAAGTAGTAACACATTGACAGCCATGTTCAAGGTAGGTCACATACAACAGAAACCATTATCGTGGAAGAGGCTATGGTTCAACATCTTCACATGTGTCAGACACATATGGACATACACATGATACAATTTGACCACCTTCAGTACAAAACAGGTCTTCTTGGTGGGAAAACACACTTCCATCCCGTTTCCTGACAGTCTGGCCATATCAGTTACACTCCACATTCTCATGCCAATCCCCACCTGGTTTCATCATTGTCCACATTTCATTTCTGTGTGCAATTCCCATCTGCCTCTGACCCTGTCTGTGACTTGCCAGTGATGAAGAGCCAAAAGGAAACTCAGCAAATCTGTGATTGACGGAGATAAGGAATAGGACATATCTATAAACAAACATCAATTTTGACAAGTCATTTGTACAAGTGTGACTTTGCTTGTGCAGTAGCATCTCAGAACACTGTATGTCACAATGTACTGTACACATTACTAACTTACAATCTGCATGCATACCTGACTGATTGGCATTGGAGCTAACGAAGACCTCACTGATTATGGTAAATAGGAGGTGACATGCCAGCCATCAATTGTAGGTTACACTATGAAATCTTACCATTAAGAAGACATCAAATACCGTGAGTCCGTTGCAGTATTGATTGATGGTATCTTCTCAGAAGTCTCCAGCTTCATCTGGCTCACTTGGTAAATCTGAATTTCCACCCACAGGTTCTACTGACTCCCCCTCATCTTGTATGAATGGTATCTGACTTCTCAGGGCAATGTTGTGGAGCATGCAGCAGGCAAAAATTATTTGACATATCTTGTTGAATGAGTAGAGGAGAGCTCCTCCAGATTTCTTACCTTCAAGAGCCCAAAAGTCCGATCCACAACATGCCTTGTTCTTCTGTGGGCCTCATTATAGCGGACGTCCCCTGGTGTGGTTGGGTACCTCACTGGTGTCAATAACCATGATGGTTTTGGGTAGCCAGAGTCCCCGGTAAGGAATACTTACAACAACACAAACATGTATCTTGGGCATGCACATTTGTGATAGTACGAGATAAATGTTGCAAACACACATGTCAAATGTGACTTACTAACCAGCCATGCCCTCTCTGTGTAGATTCGTGTCATCAGCAGTGGGATATTGCTGTTTCACATGATGAAGGAATCATGAACTAATCCTGGATACTCTGCACTGACTTGTGAAATGTACTGGTCTGCCAAACACATGCCTTGTACATTGACAGAGTGGTAGTTTTTCCTGTTCCTGTAAATCTGTTCATTAGCACTAGAGGGAACAAAGGCTATATGTGTGCTATCTATGGCTCCAACCACATATGGAATGGGTCCCCAAGCATAAAACTTTGCCTTCAGATAGGCCAAATCCGCACATTGTTGAAAACTTATGTAGCTGTCCAGGTGTTTCAACAATGCACACAGTACACCCTTCAAAATGAGACTGAACATGGGCTGAGACATCCCTGCAGTTAGGGCCACTGTATTTTGAAAAGACCCAGTGGCTAGGTAGTGTAGCACTGACATGACTTGAACGATGAGAGGTATACCATTGGGATTGCGAATGGCAGGCATCAGATCTGGCTCCAACTGATCACAAAGATCCATGATTGTATGCCTATTCAGGTGATAGATCTGTATAATGTGCCTCTCCTCCTAGTTTCCAGGTCTACTAGTAGGCGCTACTCTGGAGGTTGTCTTCCTCTCCTAATGCCAGAGAAACTATGTGGGAAAAAATTTGATTGTAGGTGACTTTTACAATGTACACATAATGAATATGTTCAAAATGAAGTCACACATATCTCCATATGATGTCCGATACTACATATGACATTAGAAGTACGGCATATTACTATGCATCCTATGACAGTCCTCTTGGTTCACATTCCCTGAATCCTCGAATGTACTATTCATGCATATTTATCTGTGACTGTCGGTGTTTGATAGTCCAACCTAGTTTACATGTGAAGCATATTTTTGGCAACTATACACATTTGTCGTCACACATAGAATGTTGAGAATAGGTTATCTTTTCCATTACTACCAATTCCTCTGTTACCCAGACTTTACTACTCACATGCACAAATAGACCACTAAACATGAAGGCATCGCTTACTAATAGTTTGCACAATATAGAGAATCGTCAATGACACAGATTCCATTACTTTTCCATACCTAGATTCGCCTCAAAATGGCCTGACCTACTGTACTGGCAGTGAGGAAGTGACCTATCTCGGCCGGATGATGTCGTTATGGGGGTAGGCGGTCACAACCACGATAGACATTGCCATTGGAACACATTGCTGCCTTTGGCATACTTGGGCCAATGGCTATGTCCTTCGGCTGTTACGGTCATGTACGTGGCAGACGTGACCGCCATCTTCTGCAGTATTGCTCACTTGATTCCTGACACTGCTGTCATCAAGACCTCCACTACCTAAGCTGCTGTGTACTGCCTCTGGGAGCTATCATGCCACGTCCTGAAGGTGATGGGCACCAGCCTTCACTTCAGAAGAGCTGGACAAGCTTGTGGATAAGGTCCTATCCCTATATGAACAGCTAAATGGTGCACCAGAGGAGCAGGTGAGTCCAATATTATACCAATGTGTGAAAGATGGAGTGTATGATGGGAAACATGCAATGTGAGGTAGGGAGGGATTGGCAATCATGTCTGGGTGTATGGAAATGTGTACATGTGCATAGGCAGACATACAATAGTGATACATGGTAGCTAGTGTTTAGTCTAACTTCTTTTATACACAACATAGATTGCATCATGTTAAGAAATATTGGTGTGAATAATGTTCATGGAGACATACCATTTTCTGGATAATCATGTAGTCTGGTCATATGTGTCTAGCCAATACCAGATACTGTTCATGCATGTTGTTTGGGAGACTCCACTTTAAACATGGGCTGGCTGCAGATGGTAAACTGTGAATGCGTTTTGACTGAGAGAAAGGGTATGTTTGCCTACTTATTGTGACTGAAGTGTTCTGTCCACTTGTGTTGGGATGGTGCATGTGGACATAACTTTCTCCTTTTATCTGTGTCATCCGTGCAGGTCAAAGCCCATCAAAAGAATGGACTTTGACGTGCCATCGTCAAGCACGTGCATACCCTGGGCGTCCACAGTCAAGGGAGCACCCGCTATAGGAAGCGGTGGGAGTACCTGAGACGCTGGGCCCAGAAGACCCCAGAGACTGAGCTGGGGATGTCCTCCCAACGAGGGAGGGGTGCCCGTCGGACCTTGACCCCCCAATGGCCCGCATTTTGACGGATGAGTTAGATGGGCGTTTGAGGGCAGCACAGCAGCCTCAAGGAGGTAAGTACTGACTACACACATGTACATCCCTTTGCCAGTTCAGTGTATAATGTGCAAGTATTTAAGCTGTGACAATGTGAGAACTGATATTGGCCAAGGCTCCCTTAGGTACACCTAGGTGTACAGGTTATAATATTGACATACAGGTGTGAAGATTCTATTGTGTATAGGGACATACAACTCAGCAATGTGAACCATATTGTATTGAAGCATGTTGATGCACATGTGACAGTATCATATGTGTACCACTATACTGCTCCATATATGGCCTGCTGGGTCATCCTTACCACCTACTGATCCATACTCTAGATATCAGTTGGTAAGTTGTTCAGGTCTTTGGTCTCTTTCCATTCCAATTCCACTGGATCTAGCTCTATGTACAACATAGGGCCTGACAGGTGAGTAGCAGGCAGATTTTTCATGAGTTGTGAACTATATGTGATGTTCTTGTGATGTTGTGATCTCAATTTGAAAGTTCAATGGCATACTTCCTACACTTACTCAGAGGTGTGGGGAGGTGTCCCCATTGTTAAGTGTGGACTGTACAAAGAAAGCTTTGATGTATAATCAGGGTGGACATCCTACATGATAAAAAGCATAGTGGTATTTCTACATTCCAAGTGCAAGGCATGTCATTGAAATGTGAGTTCAGACAATAAGTGGTAAGTGGCTATTCCCTTGACCAATGTATTGTGGGCATGGTACATAGGGCAGGACATCTACTAAATGGCACAATATACACTGATTTTTGCCAACATCATGTGTACATTGGTAAGTCCTACCATTTTCAAACTTTCTGATCCAAGTTTGGCATACTGACTTTTGCTATTCTGAATCTGTTTATACAGATGTTAGTATGGCACTGCTCAGTTTGCACTTACCACATTGTGTTGCTGGTTTTGTAGTTGGCATTTACATGTTGGTGGAATGGTATATGTTATCAGTCAATTTGATGGACTCTAGGTGTATGTCTCAATCATGGTCACAGAGGAGTTTGCTTATGTCAGTGTAACTTTACTCCAAAGAAGTAAGGTTACTCATGTTTGAAGTGCTGATAGTGATGTTGGGACTTTGAAATTGTTGATGTGAGGTTGAGAATCATCAGCAGAACTGTATGTAGACTTCATGCACATGACAGGTGCCCATTGTATTGAAGGTGTTGGTATGGTCCCTGGGGTTGTCTGTGGGTAAATCCTATGTGCTGAGCAGGCCCCTATTACTGAATTACTGAAATGAGTAGGCTCACAAAGCATATATTAACCTTTGCAAAAACACTATTGATACATGTGTTGTTGAAATGGAATTTAAATCTATTTGCCTTTGTGAATGTTATAGACACAGTTACAAGTTATGAAAGTGATTGCTAAGTAACATGCTGTGTTGTAATTGGAATGTGATGAGATAACTTTCACAGGACATGACATCTGGTAAAGGACTAAGCAGGTGTAGATTTGGAATATGTATGGATGTGATATCAAAGTCAACATTAATTCTCATTGATGGAATGTTGTTTCACAGTGATGCCCTGTATATGGTCGCACGGTTAATGTTGACCAATCATCTTGTGCAGGTATAATGTGTGTTGTAACTGTACTGATAGGATGGTGATGTATTGGCCAGATAGTTGGCTTATGCAGTGTGTGAAATTGTTGTCATATGGGGTTGTGTAAAATATATTGTTGTGACATGATGTTGGCTCAAAATGGTTCTAGCTGGGGATGTTTTACACATAGATGTGATGTTACTGTTGTGTATGGTGTAATGTATGTGTATGTCAAGAATGTGATGGCCCTACCTCTCTTTCTGTTTCTCAGCATCAGTATCGGCAGGTGAAGGAAATGGGACACCGCTGAGTGGGGAAGCTTCTGGCACGGGCCCAAAGTCATGATACCACCGACCTCGAGGGACCCAGTGGTTTGAAGGGTTAGGGGAGTACCACAAGGATCCTGTTCTTCATATTCAGAATCCTCCTCCAGTGGACACTCCCTGGTGGTGGCAGACCCATTTGAGACATTCTCATTCCACCACCCCCTTACACCACTGCCCTCCCTGTAACCCCCACCCAGTTGGCCATTCCTGCTCAGCCAAGAGGGTGGGTGTTTTGTTTGCCACAGGCACCTCTGCCTCTGTCAGTCCTGCTGCCCTCAGTAAGGAGGCTATTGACCTCCTGAGGTCGATCTCTATGGATCAGTCGACCATTGTGACTGTCATCCAGGGACTGGCAACTCAGATCCCACAGAATAATACGTTCCTGGAGGGCATTCGCAGTGCACTGGCTGGCCTACAGAGATCCTTTTACGCTCTGGCCTCCACACTGATGGCAGCCAGTAACCCATTGTCTACCGTCCCTCCTCCACCTTCCTCTTCCCAATTCCAAACCCAACTTCCCAAAGCAAGCCAAAGCAGACAACCAGACAGGCATGCATCCACATCAGCATCCAAGGGTAGCTCAGACAAACACAAGCACCACAAGACACACCACCAGCATGCACACAAGCCGCATACACCTGCACACACAGCAACAGTCACAATCTGCCCTGACACCCCCACCACCTCCAGCATCACTGACACTACAGCTGACACACCTGCAGACACCACACCAACATTCACAGATCAAGCCCCTACACCTATCTTACCCATAGTCGGCACAATAGCAAACCATCAGACATTCCCAGTCACCAGACCCACAGACAACACAACCACTGACAATCCTACATGCAGCACAACCACCATACCTGCAGTCACCACCACTACAGTCACCCACCTACCACGTCATCCCCCAGCACCTCCACTCCCTCAGTCCCGTACACATAAACGCCCTCACTCACCCACCCAACAGACACCCACCACCCACAGGCATACCTCCCACAAACACTCACCCACGACACCCACACATACACGTCAGACAACAACTCCATCCACACCAAAACCCCTTCTGATGACCGTCTCTGTGTGTCTAAAAAAGTGTTCCTTTAATGTTTTGACATTTTCCCTACTCCTCTTACCCCTGTGAGACCCCTAAATGCTAAGTTTCCCTCCCTAGGGCCATCACTTCCATGTCCAAGGTCTCCCCTATCCCCCCCTGCAAGTACACATGCCCTCCCCTCCAAGAAGTCTACCCCTCCCGAGAGAACACAACCCTCCCCTAAGCGTGGACCTAAAATCCCCCCAAGGCCATTCCCAAAGGAGCAGTTCCAAAGCCTAGGCCCAAACCCCCTGTAACAGGGTGACAGTAATGGAGGCACATACTTAATAATATAAAGTTTGCAATTTATTGTTTTAAGGAGGTAGTACAGTTCTGTAATTTCTATTCCTTGCTTCCTATTGTGTTCTTCTCTCTGTCTCTTTCTTCGTAAGCAGTCTTCACTCTCTCTCTGTTTCCTTCTTTCCCCAGGTGGTGACTCAGGAGGAGCATGGAAAGAGAAACAAACAATACAAGAAGGTTGGTTGTTGGTTAAGTAGTACAATGAATTTTTTTTTCTTCTTTTGTTTCCTTTCTCTCACTTCTTTCTTGTTCTGTCTGACGTTTCTTTCTTTTACTTTTATTTTCCTTTCCTTTCTTTTCTTTTCCGTTTTTTTTTTATGTCCCCTTTCCAGGATTATTGCTTCTGTTATATCTTGTTAGTCTCTTGCTAGGTTTTCTCCCTCTCTCTCTTTTCTTCCTTTTGGTATCTTTGACCTTATACAAGTATTCTACTTGCTCTTGATGTGTCGACCTCTGGTAGCCCTGACCCAGTAGTATCAGAAAAAAAAAAAAAATGGTTATAATCGGAAGTACCAGCGAAGGAATACTCAGCCAATGAAAGAACCCAAACATAAATACAGCGATGTACGACACAAAAACAAAAAAATAAATCTCCTCTACTTCCCAGTGATCCTGCTCCCAGGGTTCCCCTTCCCTCCCCCTTTCTTGTTGTCAAATCGTACCTGCCTAGGCCACGCTCTTCCTCTAGTGTGGCCAGTTTATGCGCTTTGCCACCTCCTGTTTGTCACACCAGCCGTCAGGAAACTCCTCGTTGTTGACTCTTCGGGAATCTGGGCTCAGGCGTTGTCTTCGGTCTGCTGCTCCATTGCTGTTGTCGGTGTCTTCCTACCATCGGTCTCCAGGCAATCCGGCGTCTCCTCGGGCAAAGACGTAGTGGGTTTAAAAACCCCTCCCGCCTCAAGTCCTTATTGGCCGTCGGGAAATTCATTTCCAGATCACTCGTTTCCTATCCGGAAATGCTCCCGGGGTATTGCTGGGGTCTATCTTCCATGAACAGCCCGACACACCCCCCTTACCCCCCCATAATCCCTGAGGTGGCTGCCGCCCCCCCTGATGCCCCTACCTGAGGAGGTTACATGGCAGTCAGGAGTCAAGTTCGGGCACACACATGTGCATTTTGTGCACGTTGCACATTTTCTATTTGGCCTGGCATATGGCCTTGGACATTTCATTTATTTTCTATTTTGTAATTAAGACATATTTGGACCAACCAGTTGTTGGTTTCAGCATCACATATTTGTCTTGCATTTCTTTTCTTAGGGCAGATTTGTTCATAGCTGACATTGTGTATGAGTATTTGGGTGTAAGTGGTGGTTGTGCTACCTGTTTTGTCTGTGTAGCATGTGAGGTTGTGTGCAGTGCTTTTGTCCCCCCAGTGATGGGTATGTGTTGTGTGATGGGCATGTGTATGTTGGAGGCATGTTGTTGTCATGGTATTGAATGGTGTTTGTGTTGAAGTGTTTGTTGCAGTGTTGTGTAGCTTTGTGTGGTTCGACTGTGTGTGTGTGCGTGTTTGGTACATGGTATGTGAGATACAATGTGCTATATGTTTGCTGGGTATTTCGAGTGCTCTGTTGTATGGTTATGTGATTGTGTGTGTTCATTCCCTGTTGGTGAAACATTGTGTTGTATGTGTGATTTTCACTAGGTAGTGTCTATTGTGGGTGCTTGCCTTTGCATTGACGGTGTAGTGGTTGTGGTGTTGTTGTGATGTGTTGTGATGTTGTGGGTTATTGTGTGTGACTGAGCCGGCGCTGTGTGAGAGTGTGCGTGTCAGTGTGCTGTTATGTGTATGTGTGTCACCCTCGCCCCCCAGTCCCAACGGTACATTGTGTGAGTATATGAACTTTGGCAATTTACAAAAGTAACAATTAAGTGTGTGTGTAATTATGGTTGCTGTTGTCATTTTCTCTGATGATTCTGGAGTTTCTGGGTGAGTTGGAGCAGCAGGATGACGTGGAGATCTGGTTCCATGGCAGCTTCTGACAAATATGGCTTCCTGAAGGTGAGTGTCTCATTTTTTGCAGTTCGTTTCCGCCTGGGTTTCTGTGGTGGTGCGACTGTGGTGGTAACCTTGGAGGTGTGCAACCTTGTAATCTGTCTGACAGAAACAGGGTCTCCACTGGCCTGCAGGTGGCTACCGTTGTGTGTATCAGCCAGACCGATGTGGTGGTTCCGGCGGTGCTTTGTTTGTATTCTGTTAGGAATACCACCATGGTCATCATTTGTCGGTCTTCTCCTCCTACCTGTTGTTGGTCCACTTACCACTGCCAACATGGCAGCTCTGAGACCGCCAAAGTCGTAAAGAGGCCCATAGTGTTCTTCCAGGAAGATATTCATTATTCCTGCTCTGTTGTGAAAGTGCCAACTATCTAGAGTCTTTGTGAGATCCTGTATGCCTGAGTTAGTCCCACTCTTATAGTGTCAGATGAACTGTGCATATGTTGGTTTTCGCCCAGATCATATCACGTTGGCACAGCCATTGATGTTGAATCAGAAGAGTCCAATGAGGCTTCTGCTTGATTTGGCTTGCTATCTCCTGTCTATGTTGATGATCATGGTTGTTGGTTCCTGTGAGCCTTATCTAATGCCTCATTTTTTCAGTCTAGATTATGCAGCTAGAACAGTACTTCTCTAGGAGTGGTCAGTGGATATATTGATGACATGACCTACAAATAAGAAAGGAATGCTTTCTTTTGTGCAGCAGATGGGTATGTTGATACCATAATAGGCCAGCAATGGGCCTGGATAGGCGCATGTGTCCTGGTTACTAGGATGCATCAATGAGCTGTTTAGTACTCAAGCAGTTCTGACAGTTGTAAGTCTAAGGCCCTCATTACAACCCTGGCGACTGGTGTTAAAGCGGCGGTAATACTACCAACAGGCCACACGGTAAAAGAAATGGGATCACGACCACAGAGGAAACCGCCAACACAGATAGCCACTTTAACACTCCGGACGCAACAGCGGTAGCAACAAACACTACGGCGGTAACCGCCAACAGACAGGCGGAAGTCAATGTACCGCCCACCCCATCACAACATGCCCAACCGCCAGCTTTTCCGGTGGGGTGCCAACGCCATCAAAAGCACGGCGGAAACAGGACTTGGAAGGGAAATCACTCACCTCTCGACACTCAAGGAATAACCAGGATGCCATGGAGCCCGAGCTGCAGGTCCTACCCATCCTGGTCTACCTCCTCATCTGCCAGGAGTACAAACGGCAGCGGCGACGACCACAGTGAGTACTGCACCTAGTACACAGTACACAGGAGAGGGGGGGAAAGAGAGTGACACACACATGCAACACGCAACACCCCTACCCTCACCCGCACCCACAACACCATACACACAAACACATGCAACAACATTACATTTACACCCCGTACCTCCTGGAAGAACGCAAGGATAAAAAGTCAGATAAACGTAATAATTTGAAAAACAGTATTTACAAAAATATACAATATGTACATAAGGCTGTACATTGTCCTTTCAAAATGTCCGTGGGCCACTGGGGCAAACCTCAGAGACCAAGCCAACACTTGACTCCTGCCTCAATACGGAGAGCACACTACAGGGGCATCAGGTCGAAAACACACAGGCACTTCAGGGGGAGGGTGAAGGGGGGGGGGCACCTCAGCAGGAAGATGGCAAAACGCCACTGCTCCCTGAAGGGGCTCCATGCCCACAGTGATGACTTGGGGAGTGCAAGGCCACAGTCTCTCAAGTGGGTGGTTTGCCCACTGCTTGGTCCTGGGGAGTGTATGGCCACAATCTCTCAAGTGGGTGGTTTGCCCACTGCTTGGTCCTGGGGAGTGCAAGGCCACAATCTCTCAAGTGGATGCATATCTCCACTGGTTCTGGAGGGGGCTTTGTGCCCAGTGTGCTTCACCCTGCCAAGGATAGGGTGAGTGGATGCCTTCTTACACTGGTTCCGGAGGGGGCTTTGTGCCCAGTGTGCTTCATCCTGGCAAGGATGGGGTGAGTGGATGCATATCTCCACTGGTTCTGGAGGGGGCTTTGTGCCCGGTGTGCTTCACCCTGCCAAAGGATAGGGTGAGTGGATGCCTTCTTCCACTGGTTCTGGAGGGGGCTTTGTGTCCAGAGTGCTTCATCCTGCCAAGGATAGGGTGAGTGGATGCATATCTCCAATGTTAATGGAGGGGGCTTTGTGCCCAGTGTGCTTCATCCTGGCAGGGATGGGGTGAGTGGATGCATATCTCCACTGGTTCTGGAGGGTGCTTTGTGCCCAGTGATGCAACACTTGGGGTGTGGCAGTTTACAATCCCTCACCTGCGTGTCAGAGCCACGTGATTTGCAGGGACCAGGTTGCTTGATAGTCCATGGAGGCAGGGTTAGACACCATCCTGCGACGGCTACAGCTGCAAACTGGTGGTAGTGCTGGTGGGGGTGCCGCCAGTGGTGGAGGCAGACCTTCTCCTGCAGCCTCGGACGGCTGCCCACTGGGGCTGCTGCTGCTGGTAGTGGTGCTACTGTCAGCGGTTCAGTGGCGGTGCTTGAGGCGGAGCCTGCGGCAGTGTTGGCCGTGGTGAAGGTGCCGGTGCTGCCAGTGGTGGAGGGAGGCTCCAGCCCTTCTCCTGCAGCCTCAGGCGGCTGCCCACTGGGGCTGCTGCTGCTGACAGTAGTGGTGCTTGCGGCGGTGCTTGTGGCAGTGCTAGCGGCAGGGCTGCTGGCGGTGCTGCCCGCGGTGCAGGTGCTGGTGCTGGTGGTTGTGCTGGTAGCCACCAGTCCTTCACCTGCAGCCTCGGATGGCTGAAGTGCCTTGCCTGGTGTTTTGTGCCCCTTCCTCACCTTGGCAGATGGTGGTGTGACCTTGGATCTGGCAGCTGGAGTCTTTGAGGTGGCCTTGCTGGGTGGTTGTGGCTCCTTCTCCTTGGCGGATGCCATCCCCCTCTTCAGCTTGCCAGGAGGCGGAATGGTTTTGGGCTTGGCAGGGGATGTTGGCACACTGGCTGTGCTGACGGGTGCCCCCTTTGAGCCTCTGACAGCTGCAGGAACCACAGCGGACGTCAACTTGGTGGCTGAGGTGCTCGGCTGGGTTCTTGCCACCCTGGCCTGAGGGGAAGGACAGGGGGAGGGGTAGGGACGAGGTCAAAGTTTGCTAGGAAAAGCTTCTAAGGGACACTGGGTCGGGATGATGGAGAGGGTTTGGGAGTGGAGGAAGAGGGAGTGGTTGCAGGAGGTGTCCGTCTCCTGAGTTTGGGTGCAGGTGAATGGGCTGGATGATGTTGTGAGGTGGAAGGCTGTTGGGTGGGAGGGTGCTTGCGTTTTTGTACTTTGGGAGGAGGGGTCACAGATACACTGGTTGAGGACACAGGGAAAGTGTGCATGGTTGTGGGGGTGGTGACTGCCAGTGAGGGGTGTGTTGTGATGGGCGTGCTTGTGATGGAGGTAGTGGATGTGGATGTAGTGCATGCAGGTGTGAGTGGAGATCCTACTGGGAAGGAGGTGGATGCAGAGGAGGAGGAGGACACAGTGGTGGCAGTGGATGTTGGTGTGTCTGCCTGGGGATGGTGCTTGTGTGAGTGCCTGTGAGATGAAGTGTGGTGCGTGTGTTTGCCTGAGCTACTTTTGTGTGTTGATTTGGGTGAATGCCGGTCTGAAGGTGTGCTTGGGATAGGTTGAGGTTGAGGGTATTGGGACTGGGTAGAGGAAGTTGGAGGAGGGAGGCTAGAGACTGGGACAATGGCTGCCATCAGTGCTGAGGCCAGAGCCTGAAATGCTCTCTGTTGGACTGCCACGCCAGAGCGAATGCCCTCCAGGTATGTTTGTTGCAAGTGCCTCTGGATGGCATTCAGTATGGCTGACTTCCTAACAGTGAGGGATCTCAGGAGGTCAATAGCCTCCTCATTGAGGGCAGCAGGGCTGACTGGGGCAGGGACTGAGGTGCCTGGGGGGTAAGGAGATACCCACCCTCCTGGGTGAGCGGGCACAGGAAACATGCTGAGGGGCTACTGGGAGGGCGGTGCTGGTGGGGGGTGGCCGCTGTACCTGTTGTTGGGGTGGGCACAGAGGTGTCCGCCACCACCAGGGAGCTTCCATCGGAGGAGTTGTCGCTGTCTTTGGTGTCCCCTCCTGTCCCCGTCATGGTGCTCCCCTCTCCCTCCGTCGCACTGGTGCCCTCACCGTCCGTGGGTTCGGCCTCCAGGCCCATGTGGGATGTAGCTCCCTCCGTCACTTCTCCGCGAGATGATGCTAATGTACACAAGGACAGGGTGACAAAACAAAAGGGGGAAGAGACAGAGGATACACTTGGTCAATGCCAGCAACACCACTACTGTTGGCGTACACAATACACAGGACGCAGCCCTATGCACTAGGCCATGCACTACCAGTTACAATGCTAGTCACCAGCCCGTGGGGTACAATGCCTAACGCCATCAGCTGCGCACCTGAAACCCACAGGACCCTGCCCAGTAGTAGATGCCCAATAACACTATTGGGGGTGGAGTGCTTGATGGCCTGCCCAACAAGGGACCTACCCTGCCATGTTCGACCTGGCTTAGGGGCACCCACAGCCCACATCCACCACCCAGGTAAACCTTAACACGTGCACAGTCATGATTCTGAATCTGTACTCACCCCCTTGTGGCTGCTGTGATGCCTTCAAGCGGCATCCAACTCCGGATAGGTCACCGCCAGGATGCGGAACAAAAGGGGGATCAGGGTACGACGGGCACCCCTTCCTCTGTTGGGGGGCCAGCCTCAGCTGGGCCTCCGCTGTCTTCCTTGCCCAGTGGCGCAGGTCCTCCCACCGTTTGCGGCAGTGGGTGCTCTGCCTGTCAAAGACCCCCAGGGTCTGCACCTCCTTGGTGATTGTAGGAGGCTGGCCTGGCTTGTTGTGGGTACCAAAGGTACTTACACCTTGTGCCAGGTCCAGTTATCCCTTAATAGTAGAATAGAGGTGTTTCTAGCAGCTTAGGCTGATAGAAGGTAGCTATGGCAAAGCAGTTTAGGCTGAACTAGGAGACATGCAAAGCTCCCACTATACCACTTATATCATATGCACAATATCATAAGAAAACACAATACACAGAGTTACTAAAAATTAAGGTACTTTATTTTTATGACAATATGCCACGAGTATCTCGGTGAGTACCCTCAGTAAGAAGGTAAGCAATATATACACAAGTTATATGTACACAAACCACAAATAGGTAAGTAAGAGTCAGAAAAGTAATGCAAACAGTGTAGAATTACAATAGGTTGCAATAGGCAAATAGAGGTCTAGGGGCAACACAAACCATATTCTCCAAAAGTGGAATGCAAATCACGAATGGACCCCAGACCTATGGGAGCTTGTAGAGGGTTGCTGGGACTGTAAGAAAACAGTCAGGGTGTCCAAGATACCCCACCCCAAGACCCTGAAAAGTAGGAGTAAAGTACACCTACTACCCCAAAAGAGCACAATAGTCGTGATAGGGGGATTCTGCAAGAACAACAAACACCAGCAGTGCACTGAAAACGTATTCCTGGACCTGAGGACCTGCAAAGCAAGGGGACCAAGTCCAATAGTTGCGACAGTGTCCGGGGGGGCAGGAGCCCAGGAAACCCCGGATGAAGGTGCAAGGAAGCTGCCCCTGGATGGAAGAAGCTTGGAATTCTGCAAGAACGAAGAGGACTAGGAACTTCTCCTTTGGACAGAAGATGTCACACGTCGCGATGAAGGTTTCAGAAGTGTTCCCATGCAGAAATACTGCAAACAAGCCTTGCTATCTGCAAGGGTGACAGTAGAGGTTTTTGGGTGCTGCTGAAGACCAGGAAGGACCAGGATGTTGCCCCTTGGAAGAGGAGACAGGGGGGGGGGGCATTCAGCAACTCAAAGAGCCCTCACAGAAGCAGGCAGCACCCACAGAAGTACATGAATAGGCACTTGGAAGATTTGTGAACCAGAGTCCACGCAGAGTTACAAAAGAGGGTTCCGTGATGTCAGAGGCCAACTCAGCGGGTTGAGCACTGCAGGATGGAGTGCTGGGGACCCAGGCTAGATTGTGCATGAAGGAAATCCTGGAAGAGTGCACAGAAGCCGGAGCAGCTGCAAATCACGCAGTACACAGGTTTGCAGTCTAGCGTGGGTAGGCAAGGACTTACCTCCACCAAACTTGGACTGAAGGATCACTGGACTGTGGGAGTCACTTGGATAGAGTTCTAGTGTTCCAGGGACCAAGCTCGTCAGGATGAGAGGGGACCCAGAGGACCGGTGATGCAGTCTTTTGGTGCCTGCATTAGCAGGGGGAAGATTCCGTCGACCCACAGGAGATTTCTTCTTGGCTTCTTGTGCAGGGTGAAGGCAGGTGACCCCCAGAGCATGCACCACCAGGAAACAGTTGAGAAAGCCGGCAGGATGAGGTGCTGCAATGTTGCTGGTAGTCGTCTTGCTACTTTGTTGCGGTTTTGCAGGCGTCCTGGAGCAGTCAGCGGTCGATCCTTGGTAGAAGTCAAAGAGGGAGATGCAGAGGAACTCTGGTGAGCTATTGCGTTCGTTATCTGAAGAATTCCCCAAAGCAGAGACCCTAAATAGCCAGAAAAGGAGGTTTGGCTACCAAGAAAGGAGGATTGGCTACCAAGAAAGGTAAGAGCCTATCAGACGGGGACTCTGACGTCACCTGCTGGCACTGGCCACTCAGAGCAGTCCAGTGTGCCCCCAACACCTCTGTTTCCAAGATGGCAGAGGTCTGGGACACACTGGAGGAGCTCTGGGCACCTCCCCTGGGAGATACTGGTCAGGGGAGTGGTCAATCCCCTTTCCTTTGTCCAGTTTCGCGCCAGAGCAGGGCTGGGGGATCCCTGAACCGGTGCAGACTGGCTTATGCAGAGATGGGCACCATCTGTGCCCATCAAAGCATTTCCAGAGGCTGGGGGAGGCTACTCGTCCCCAGCCCTTCACACCTATTTTCAAAGGGGGAGGGTGCAACACCCTCTCTCAGAGGAAATCCTTTGTTCTGCCTTCCTGGGCCAGGGCTGCCTGGACCCCAGAAGGATAGAAACCTGTCTGAGGGGTTGTCAGCAGCAGCAGCTGCAGTGGAAACCCCAGAAAGGCAGTTTGGCAGTACCCGGGTTCTGTGCTAGATGTAGGAGGCTGGACTGGCTTGTAGTGAGTACCAAGGGGTACTTGCACCTTGCACCAGGCCCAGTTATCCCTTATTAGTGTATAGGGTGTCTAGCAGCTTAGGCTGATAGATAATGGTAGCTTAGCAGAGCAGCTTAGGCTGAACTAGGAGACGTGTGAAGCTACTACAGTACCACTTAGTGTCATATGCACAATATCATAAGAAAACACAATACACAGTTATACTAAAAATAAAGGTACTTTATTTTTATGACAATATGCCAAAGTATCTTAGAGTGTACCCTCAGTGAGAGGATAGGAAATATACACAAGAAATATATACACAATAGCAAAAATATGCAGTATAGTCTTAGAAAACAGTGCAAACAATGTATAGTTACAATAGGATGCAATGGGGAAACATAGGGATAGGGGCAACACAAACCATATACTCCAAAAGTGGAATGTGAACCACGAATGGACCCCAAACCTATGTGACCTTGTAGAGGGTCTCTGGGACTATTAGAAAATAGTGAGAGTTAGAAAAATAACCCTCCCCAAGACCCTGAAAAGTGAGTGCAAAGTGCACTAAAGTTCCCCTAAGGACAAAAGAGTCGTGTTAGAGGAATAATGCAGGAAAGACACAAACCAGCAATGCAACAACTGTGGATTTCCAATCTAGGGTACCTGTGGAACAAGGGGACCAAGTCCAAAAGTCACAAGCAAGTCGGAGATGGGCAGATGCCCAGGAAATGCCAGCTGTGGGTGCAAAGAAGCTTCGACTGGACAGAAGAAGCTGAAGTTTCTGCAGGAACAAAAAGGGCTAGAGACTTCCCCTTTGGTGGACAGATCCCGCTCGCCTTGGAGAGTCGTGCAGAAGTGTTTTCCCGCCGGAAGGACGCCAACAAGCCTTGCTACACGCAAATCGTGCGTTTGGTGTTTTTGGACGCTGCTGGGGCCCAGGAGGGACCAGGAGGTCGCAAATTGGACCTTCAGAGAGAAGGGACATCGAGCAAGACAAAGAGCCCTCACTGAAGCAGGTAGCTCCCGTAGAAGTGCCAGAAACAGGCACTACAAGGATGCGTGAAACGGTACTCGCCGAAGTTGCACAAAGGAGTCCCACGTCGCCGGAGACCAACTTAGAAAGTCGTGCAATGCAGGTTAGAGTGCCGTGGACCCAGGCTTGGCTGTGCACAAAGGATTTCCGCCGGAAGTGCACAGGGGCCGGAGTAGCTGCAAAGTCGCGGTTCCCAGCAATGCAGCCCAGCGAGGTGAGGCAAGGACTTACCTCCACCAAACTTGGGCTGAAGAGTCACTGGACTGTGGGGGTCACTTGGACAGCGTCGCTGGATTCGAGGGACCTCGCTCGTCGTGCTGAGAGGAGACCCAAGGGACCGGAAATGCAGCTTTTTGGTGCCTGCGGTTGCAGGGGGAAGATTCCGTCGACCCACTGGAGATTTCTTCGGAGCTTCTGGTGCAGAGAGGAGGCAGGCTACCCCCACAGCATGCACAAGCAGGAAAACAGTCGAGAAGGCGGCAGGATCAGCGTTACAGAGTTGCAGTAGTCGTCTTTGCTACTATGTTGCAGGTTTGCAGGCTTCCAGCGCGGTCAGCAGTCGTTTCCTTATCAGAAGGTGAAGAGAGAGATGCAGAGGAACTCGGCTGAGCTCATGCATTCGTTATCTAAAGTTTCCCCAGAGACAGAGACCCTAAATAGCCAGAAAAGAGGGTTTGGCTACCTAGGAGAGAGGAAAGGCTACTAACACCTGAAGGAGCCTATCAGCAGGAGTCTCTGACGTCACCTGGTGGCACTGGCCACTCAGAGCAGTCCAGTGTGCCAGCAGCACCTCTGTTTCCAAGATGGCAGAGGTCTGGAGCACACTGGAGGAGCTCTGGACACCTCCCAGGGGAGGTGCAGGTCAGGGGAGTGGTCACTCCCCTTTCCTTTGTCCAGTTTCGCGCCAGAGCAGGGGCTAAGGGGTCCCTGAACCGGTGTAGACTGGCTTAAGCAGAATTGGGCACATCTGTGCCCAACAAAGCATTTCCAGAGGCTGGGGGAGGCTACTCCTCCCCTGCCTTCACACCATTTTCCAAAGGGAGAGGGTGTCACACCCTCTCTCAGAGGAAGTTCTTTGTTCTGCCATCCTGGGCCAGGCCTGGCTGGACCCCAGGAGGGCAGCTGCCTGTCTGAGGGGTTGGCAGCAGCAGCAGCTGCAGTGAAACCCCAGGAAGGGCAGTCTGGCAGTACCAGGGTCTGTGCTACAGACCACTGGGATCATGGAATTTTACCAACAATG
This sequence comes from Pleurodeles waltl, assembly GCF_031143425.1. NCBI lineage: Eukaryota > Metazoa > Chordata > Amphibia > Caudata > Salamandridae > Pleurodeles > Pleurodeles waltl. The sequence goes on from NC_090440.1 coordinate 1,111,169,509, forward strand.
CCAGGATGGCATAGAGGGGGCAATTCCATGATCATAGACATGTTACATGGCCATATTCGGAGTTACCATGGTGAAGCTACATATAGGTAGTGACCTATATGTAGTGCACGCGTGTAATGGTGTCCCCGCACTCACAAAGTTCAGTGAATTGGCTCTGAACAATGTGGGGGCACCTTGGCTAGTGCCAGGGTGCCCTCACACTAAGTAACTTTGCACCTAACCTTTACCAGGTAAAGGTTAGACATATAGGTGACTTATAAGTTACTTAAGTGCAGTGTAAAATGGCTGTGAAATAACGTGGACGTTATTTCACTCAGGCTGCAGTGGCAGGCCTGTGTAAGAATTGTCAGAGCTCCCTATGGGTGGCAAAAGAAATGCTGCAGCCCATAGGGATCTCCTGGAACCCCAATACCCTGGGTACCTCAGTACCATATACTAGGGAATTATATGGGTGTTCCAGTAAGCCAATGTTAATTGGCAAAAATGGTCACTAGCCTGTCAGTGACAATTTGGAAAGAAATGAGAGAGCATAACCACTGAGGTTCTGATTAGCAGAGCCTCAGTGAGACAGTTAGGCACCACACAGGGAACATATACATGCACACCTATGAGCACTGGGGCCCTGTGTGACAGGGTCCCAGTGACACATACATATAGGCCACAACCTTATGAGCACTGGGGCCCTGACTAGCAGGGTCCCAGTGACACATAATAAACATACTGAAAACATAGTGTTTTCACTATGAGCACTGGGGCCTAGCCATCAGGATCCCAGTGAGACAGTGAAAACAGTGACAAACATCCTGACATACACTCACAAACAGGCCAAAAGTGGGGGTAACAAGGCTAGAAAGAGGCTACTTTCTCACACTAGAGACCCGGGGGATCATGGAATTGTCCCCCCAATACCAGAATGGTATCCGGGGGGCCAAATCCATGATCTTAGACATGTTACATGGCCATGTTCAGAGGTACCATTGTGACGCTATACATAGGTAGTGACCTATGTATAGTGCACGAGTGTAATGGTGTCCCCGCACTCACAAAGTCCGGGGAATTTGCCCTGAACGATGTGGGGGCAGCTTGGCTAGTGCCAGGGTGCCCACACACTAAGTAACTTGGCACCTAACCTTCACCAAGTGAGGGTTAGACATATAGGTGACTTATAAGTTACTTACGTGCAGTGAAAAATGGCTGTGAAATAACGTGGACGTTATTTCACACAGGCTGCAGTGGTAGGCCTGTGTAAGAATTGTCTGAGCTCCCTATGGGTGGCAAAAGAAATGCTGCAGCCCATAGGGATCTCCTGGAACCCCAATACCCTGGGCACCTAAGTACCACATACAAGGGAATTATATGGGTGTACCAGTGTGCCAATGAGAATTGGTCAATTTAGTCACTAGCCTGCAGTGACAAATTTGGAAAGCAGAGAGAGCATAAACACTGAGGTTCTGGCTAGCAGAGCCTCAGTGATACAGTTAGGCACCACACAGGTAACACATACAGGGCACATACTATGAGCACTGGGGTCCTGCCTGCCAGGATCCTAGTGACACAAGGGCTAAAACAACATACATACAGTGAAATATGGGGGTAACATGCCAGGCAAGATGATACTTTCCTACAGTGAAGGCATGTCAAATACCATTTTTCTGCTGGGCGCTGACCTGCATGGAAAAGACAGCAGAAAAGGGAATTAGTTAACCGTCCGGACCGTCACACTCATGGCCCACCAGATCCCTTCCATCCCGTCATGCACATACATTGACCACCATACATGCAGCACTCTGGCCAGGACGCCTCAGCCCCCCCCTACATGTGGCTGACACACACAGCACTCCATACATTCATGGCCCACGCATCATGCTCACAGTGTACTCACCTGTTTGTCTGGAGGACCATAGAGTAATGTGTACTGGGGTAGGACCCCATCCACCAGTCTCTCCAACTCCTCCGCAGTTAAGGCAGGGGCCCTTTCCCCAGACACATGAGCCATTTTCGCTTCCAGACACAGGTCACAGTAGCACTTGCAGTGTAGGTCCTCTCCTGTTGAAGTTCAGGTAGCGAGTGAGTGAATAGATAGAAAATGGCGGTCACGTCCGCGGCGGTGCGCACCGTGACAAACCAGCGTACATCGCCATTTGCTCCAGGAATCTATAGGGCCCAATGATAACCAATGTTAAGTTGCTCAGCGGTCATCAACCGCCTACCACAACGGTGCACAACGCCAGCTGAATTACCTCATTTCCACTTGTCCCTCCTCAAAGGTCGGCAGCCGCCATTTCAGGGCGGCACGTGGCATGGCACCTAACGGTGTCACAGCAGAAATTGGCACAGCAACTGACTCTTGGATTTACATACAGGTTCTGTAAAGGAAAAGATGCATCATTATTTCAATTGATGTGTGAAAATGACCCTCTGCTCACTGTTTTCCAACGTAGGCTTTGACCACTGAGGATGAATATGAGATGGCGACATCCTCCGGTGTACAGACCCCTGGTGGACCTTGCGACAATGGAGGACAGACACATTATCATCACATACAGACTTGATCGGGCCACAATCCAAGAACTTTGTGCCCAATTGGAGCCAGACCTGATGTCAGCCATCCGCCAGACCACAGGTATCCCCCTTCTAGTTCAGGTCCTGTCAGTGCTCCATTTCCTGGCAAGTGGTTCCTTCCAAACAACAGTGGCCATGGCATCAGGGATGTCTCAGCCAATGTTCTCCAATGTGTTGACCAGAGAGTTGTCAGCCCTGCTGAAGCACATCCGCAGCTACATCGTATTCCCCCAGGTGGAGGATTTGGCCACGGTGAAAGCTGACTTTTATGCCCTGGGACATATCCCCACATCATTGGTGCCATTGATGGTACACATTTGTCCCCCCCCCCCCCCCCCCCCGGACAAATGAACAAGTTTTCAGGAATCAAAAAAGCTATCACTCTATGAATGTGCAGATGGTGTGTTTGGCGGACCAGTACATCTCCCATGTGAATGCCAAGTATCCTGGCTCTGTGCATGATGCATTTGTCTTGAGGAATAGCAGCATCCCATATGTGATGGGCCAACTCCAGAGGCACCGGGTGTGGCTAATAGGTGAGCCCAAGGTCCCCACCCAGTATTAGTTGGTGTCTGGGTATGGGGTTGTCCATAAGGGTTAGTGTGTGTCTAACAGGTATCCCTCGATATTTGCAGGTGACTCTGGTTACCCCACCCTCTGATGGCTACTGACCCCAGTGAGGAATGCCAGGTCAAGGGCAGAGGAATGTTACAATGAGGCACATGGGCGAACAAGGAGGATAATTGAAAGAACCTTTGGCCTCCTGAAGGCCAGGATCCGGTGCCTCCATCTAACAGGTGGATCCCTGTACTACTCACCCCTGAAGGTGTGCCAGATCATCGTTGCATGTTTCACAGTCTGGCCTTGAGACACCAGGTGCCTTTTCTGCAGGAGGATGAGCCTGGAGATAGTCTTGTGGCAGCAGTGGAGCCTGTGGACAGTGAGGAAGAGGAGACAGAAGAAGAAGATGTGGACAAAAGAAGTAATATAATACAGCAGCACTTCCAGTGACACACAGGTAAAATACTGTAACTTTACAATTCAGTTTCCTGTTGGACATTGTACATGGCAGCATGATTTCCCTATGTCTATAGCCACTTACTGTACCCTTTGGCATCTCTGTTTTCAGATCTCTGTGGCCCACTCTGGTTCCTTGTATGTTTACTGGTGCCCACCAAAGGTCATTCAAATGTAAATTTAACTGTACATATGACTTGCAATGCTTTGATTATGTTGTACTAATACGTATTTGAATCATTTGACAGACTCCAGATTTGTATTTGTTCCAAGGGTGTTTATTTAAGTGTTCATAAGTAGAGGGGGATGCGCAATGGGCTGGGGTGATGGTAGAGGAATGTCCAGTTAGAGTCCAGTCTCTTGGTATCACAGGTGCATTGTCCAATGGGGCATAGGAGGGGGAGTAATGGCAGTTCAAGGTGGACAGGGTGACAGAGTGGGCCACAAGGGTGACATTCAGGAAAGTCTTATTTCCTGGGAGGGTCTTGGCAATGTTCTCTGGCTTCAGCCTGGATCGCAGGGACAGTTTGCGGGGTGGTTCTCTTTCTGTAGAGGGTGGGATGCTGGTGGCCTGTTGTTCCTGTGGTTGGGCCTCCTGTCCACTAGCGCCGGCGGAGGTGGAGGGCTGTTCTTTGTTCTGGCTAGTGTCAGGGGCCCGTTGGTGTGCCACTGCCTCCCTCATGTTGTTGGCCATGTCTGCCAGCACCCCTGCAATGGTTACCAGGATGGTGTAGATGTGTTAGAGGTCCTCCCTGATCCCCAGGTACTGTCCCTCCTGCAGCCGCTCGGTCTACTGCAACTTGGCCAGTATCTGGCCCATCATCTCCTGGGAATGGTGGTATGCTCCCAGGATGTTGGTGAGTGCCTCCTGGAGAGTGGGTTCCCTGGGCTTGTCCTCCCCCTGTCACACAGCAGTCCTCCCAGCTTCCCTGTTGTCCTGTGCCTCTGTCCCCTGAACCACGTGCCCACTGCCACTGACCCCAGGTCGCTGATCATCCTGTATTTGTTGGGTTGCCTAGGGTCCCTGTAGTGGTGGGCACACTGCTGATTGACGTGTCCTGGGGACAGTGGCATGGGCCCGTTGGGAGGGTGCTGTGCTGGTGTTTCCTGAGGGGGAGGCTCTGTGGTGGGTTGGGACTGTGGCAGGGTAACTGACTGTCCAGAGGTCCCTGATGGGCCAGGTTGGTCATCGTGATCCAGATGTGCAGAGCTGCTGTCGTCACTGTGGGCCTCTTCTGGGGGGGACTGGATGTTGCTGGCAAGTCCTCTCCGGTAACGATAATTAGGGGTCCTGTGGGGATGCAAAACCAGTGTTATTGTATCTGTTTGTGCCTTCTTGTGCATGGGTGTGTTGCCCTGTATGGTTGTGATTTCCCTGTCAGCTTTGCCTTGTGTGCATGGTGATTTTGGGGGCTAGGTGATTCTCTTTACTGTACATGCTGTGGAGATGGGTGTCCATGCAGGTCTGTGATGGGGGCCCATGGATTGTTGCGGCATGCAAGGCTTGGTATTGGGATGGGTGGGTTGTAATAGTGGGGTATGTGTGAGGTGGTGGAGTGATGGGAGTGAGGGTGGGGATATGTGATGGCATGCAGGTTGGGGGGTGATAGTAGTAAAGATTTGACTAACCAGAGTCCAGTCCTCCCGCTACTCCTGCGAGGCCATCAGGATGCATGATCGCCAAGACTTGCTCCTCCCATGTTGTGGGAGAGGTAGTGGGGGTCCACCGGCAGTCTTCTGTACAGCTACCTGGTGTATTGCAACGACAGAACGTACCTTCCCCCGTAGGTCGTTCCACCTCTTCCTGATGTCATCCCTTGTTCTGGGGTGCTGTCCCACAACATTGACCCTGTCCACGATTCTCCGCCATAGGTCAATCTTCCTTGCAATGGACGTCTGCTGCATCTGTGATCTGAATAGCTGTGGCTCTACCCGGATGATTTCCTCCACCATGACCCTTAGCTCCTCCTCTGATAACCTGGGGTGTCTTTGGGGTGCCGTGGATGTGGTATGTGTGAGGGTGTGTGGGGTGATGTGTTGAGGTGTGTGGTGAGGTGCGTGGATGGTGTATGGGTGATGGTGTTTTGTGGCTCAGATTTAGTGGGTTCTCCTGGCTTGTCTCTTTCTGTTGGCAATCTTTTTTTAGTTGTAAGGGGTTGTGAGTAATGTGTGTATGTGTTTCATATTGGATTGGGTGTGTGGGTGTGGTGTGTGTATGTGTGTCAGGTGTGTGTTGTTTGAATTGTCCAATGTGGTGTAGTTTTGTAAGTGTATGTGTATTTTGAGCGCGGCGGTGTGTACCGCCAATGGTTTACTGCGATTGAAAGACCACCGTGGTGATTTGTGGGTCCTGATACTGTGGCCGTATTCCTGTTGCCGTAACGGTGTGGGTTTTGGTACCTCCAATTTATCACTGACCTTTGGGCTGGCGGACTTGTGTGGGTGTCTATATAGTGGTGGATTTCTCAGTGTGGGTCATAATACCCGTAGCGGAATACCGCTGGGGTCACGGTATGTTGGCGGCCGTCAGCACGGCAGTAGGCACCATTTACCGCCAGGGTTGTAATGAAGGCCTAAGTGTAGATTTGAGATTTCTCCAAGGAATCCAATGATGTTTTTTTCTTTCAGACTACTGGAATTCTCCACAGGAGCAGACTATGCCCCAGAGGGAGGGAACTTCTGGTTCTCTGGTTCTGTGATTTTATATTTAGGATATAAAATGTCCAACCATCAGATCTCTCCTCATCCTGTTCCTTCCAGTGTCCAACCAGTATGGAATAAGGCACCTTCTGCACGCTTTTTTTTTTTTTAAATTAATTTTATGCGGGCATAATATTACCAAAATCAGGATATGAAGAACAGGAACATAGCAGCAAAAAACAAAAACAATAACATATTTAGATGGCAGAATTAAAAAAGACACTTCACCAGCCCGCAGCATCGTACAAATAAACAATTAAAGCCAGCTAACATTCCCAGCTTGCATCATCGTATCTTCTAGCCACTTACTCAGTGCTGACCGTATCCGCTGACCCGCCTGTCTCTTTCTATGCCCTTTAAGCCTATATAGACTAAACTCCAAGATCAGAAAGGCCAGTAATCTCGTTCTCCAATTTTCAAATATTGGTGTCTCAATCCTTAACCAATCAGAGGCAATACATAGCCACAAAATCGCCATGGCCATAAACAAAAAGTATTTTTCTTTTTTCAGGCGGGCATTTAACTGTGCGGTATCCAACACCCCCAACAACACCAATGTGGGATCGAGAACAACCCGCACCCCAATAATACCTCCTAAAAAATATCCAGTTGCATGTAACAACGTTTTTAACTAAGGGCAAACATAAAACATATGAACAATCTCTGCCTGTGATTCTCCACAGCGGTTGCATGTACCATTAGAACCAACCCACTTACAAACTTTAGCCAGTGTGTAATACAGATTAAAAAATGTCTTAAAATGCTGGGTCTTTAGGTTGGATGCGAGAAATACTCTGTATGCCATTTCCAGAGATTGTTCCACCCAATTTCCCTGCTTCCCATCTTTCATTCTGCATCTCCATATCATCCGGCTGATTATCAAATAGCAGGCTATAGAGTACCCCTATCCTAGCCTGATGCCTGGCTGCTTCTGTTATAGGAATTTTTTCTATAAAGTTAATTCCTCTTTTCTGGTGCTGGAGAAAGTGCCGGATTTGCAGGAATTTAAAAAAGTGAGACCAAGGTAAACCATACTAACACTGCAAATCTGTAAATGCCTTAAATACAGCATTGGCGCCTAAATCACCAATCCTGGTGATTCCTTCTTGCTTTCAGACATCCACTATAGGACCATGAAAAATGGAGGAAGGAAGGAGGGGAGAAGATATTGGTGTATAACTATTTGTGGTTCCCATAGCACACCGTCGCTTCAATTTCCGCCATATTACTTGAGCTGCCCGTAAGACCTTAAATCATTTTTTTTTTGATAGCTTGGCTCTATGTACTTCTGAAGCCACCCTTGTGCTTCCACCCCCAGCATCATCTCATCAATTGAGGGAGACTCAGCGTATGCATACCCCTGCGTTTTTCCCGTGATCAGAACATTCATGTGTTGCAGAGCACACACATAATAGTATAGCGGGAATTGGGGAACAGACCAACCACCACGAGAACTTGGGAGTGTCATATACTTCAAAGCCCTTCTTGACTTAGTATATCCCCACAAAAAGCAACTTGTAATACTCTCCAACTTGGTCAATCATTTCTTAGTAAACTCCAGAGGAATAGCCCTGAAAAGATAGAGGCCCTCATTATGACATAGGTGGTGAATGCTGCTTACCACCTCGGCGACGGCCGCCACAAGACCATCTCCGTGGCTACCTACTATCCTCCATAATATGACCGTAGCTGGAATTCCGCCAGAAGGATGGTGGAATTCCAGCTACGGTCATGGCCGCGGACAGCGGTTAGGAGGCGCTGCTGCCAGCAGCAGCACCACACCAGTAGACTGCAGCTGACTGTATCATGATCCATGATACCGCCTGGAGGTGTTCTGCTGGTGGACGCTGCTGCTGGCAGCAGCTCCACGTCCCGTCTCCTGCCGGAGGACCCCCTGTAAGCAGGTAAGTCGGGTGATCTGACAGGGGAGGGGGGTGGGGGGAGTGTTGTGTGTGTGTGTATGTTTCTGTGTGCGTGCATGCGGGTGTGGTGCGTTTGGAATGCATGTGTGCAAGAATGGATGTGAGTGTGCGTGTATGTTGTGATGTGTGAATGTGTGTGTGCATGTATGTATGTCAGTGTGTGTGGATGTGTGTGTGCATGGATGTATGCATGTGTGAGTGACTGTAGGTATGCATGTGTATGTCTGTGTGTATAGGTGTGTGTATGTCGGGGGTGTCAGAAGGGGGAGGGTGGGGGAGAACTCTGGGGAGAGGGAGGGGGCGGGGAGATCCCTATCAGTGCCAGGAAAGGAATTCCCTGGCACTGATAGTTCCTACCGCCATGGTTTTCGTGGTGGAGAAAAAATCAGGGAAACCATGGCAGGGTGGGGTCATATTACCGTGGGTGGCCTAGTGAGGCCCACCGGGCTGGACACTGTAGTCTCCAGCCCGGTGGTCATTACCGCCATGGCGGTCGGTGTGGTACTACCGCCACTACATGACGGTCGGTGTGGTACTACCGCCACTATAACACCGACCCCCGGGGTCATAAAACCCCCCCGAATATTTTGGGCAGAAGATTTATTTTTAATACATTACAGCGGCCTAGAAGAGACAGATGTAAATAGTTTATCCTCTCTGAATCTTTCTTAATTTTGGCCAGCATCTGAGCCATATTCTGCCGCACAACTTGACCTACCATAACAGTTATTCTTACTCCCAAGTATACAGCATCGGATACAACACACCTGTCTGTGACAATAGTCTGGGGAGAACATATAATCTGAGTCTTATCCTTATTCAATTTATAGCCGAAGTATACTCCAAATACACTGGCCAATTTTTAAATTTCCTTAACCACTGTCTCTGGATTCGTCACAACTATCGCCACGTCATCCACATATGTAAACACCTTATAGCTCTCCCCACACCAAATGGCTGGGGTAATATCCTTACACTATTCCAATTTCCTTTAAAATGGATCTATATATAATGCAAATAATAATAGAGAGCATAGACAGCCCTGTCTCGTACCCCTAGAGATGGATATTAAGTTGGATTCTAAGACAGCCAAATGTAGCCGGGCTTTGGGGGTTATGTACTATCCCTTAATGTTGGAGTTTGGCCTGGTATGTAGTGGGTGCCTTGGGTACGTACACCTTATACCAGGACCAGTTATTCCTTATTAGTGAAATGTAGTAGTGTTCTAGCAGCTTAGGCTGATAGAGGTAGCTATAGCAGAGCTTAGGCTGAACTAGGAGACATGCAAAGCTCCTACTATACCACTTATATCATATAGCACAATATCATAAGAAAACACAACACTCAGAGTTACTAAAAATAAAGATACTTTATTTTAGTGACAAAATGCCAGAAGTATCTCAGAGAATACCCTCACTTAGGAGGTGAGTAATATACACAAGTTATATATGCACAAACCCAAAACAGGTAAGTAACAGTAAGAAAAGTAGTGCAAACAATGTAGAATCACAATAGTATGCAATAGGTAGACATAGGTCTAGGGGCAACACAAACCATATACTCCAAAAGTGGAATGCGAATCATGAATGGACCCCAGACCTATGGGAGGTTGTAGAGGGTCGCTGGGACTGTAAGAAATCAGTAAGGGTGTCCAAAATACCCCACCCCAAGACCCTGAAAAGTAGGAGTAAAGTTACCCTACTACCCCAGAAAGACAGAATAGTCGTGATAGGGGATTCTACAAGAACCACAAGCACCAGCAAAAGTCTGAAGACGGATTCCTGGACCTGAGGACCTGTAAAGGAAGGGGACCAAGTCCAAGAGTCGCAATAGTTTCCGGGGGGGGGGGCAGGAGCTTAGGAAACCCCGGATGAAGGTGCAAAAGGGCTGCCTCTGGGTGGAAGAAGCCAAAGATTCTGCAACAGCGAAAAGGGCTAGGAACTTCTCCTTTGGATGGAAGATGTCCCACGGTGTGCTGGGTGTTGCAGAAGTGTTTTCAGGCAGAAATACCACAAACAAGCCTTGCTAGCTGCCAGAGTCGCGGTTGAGGATTTTGGGTGCTGCTGGGGATCAGGAAGGATCAGGATGTCGCCTCTTGAAGAAGGAGACAGGGGGGGCGCACAGCAACTCAGAGAGCCCCCACAGAAGCAGGCAGCACCTGCAGAAGTATCGGAGAAGGCACTTAGAAGATCTGTGAACTCAGAGTCACAAAAGGAGGGTCCCACGATGTCCGAGTCCAACTCAGCGGGTGGAGCACTGCAGGACGAAGTGCTGGGGACCCAGGCTAGGCTGTGCACAAAGGAATCCTTGGAGAAGTGCACAGAAGCCGGAGCAGCTGCAAATCACGTAGTACACAGGTTTGCTGTCTGGCGTGGGGAGGCAAGGACTTACCTCCACCAAATTTAGACAGAAGGGCCACTGAACTGTGGGAGACACTTGGACCCAGCTCCTGTGTTCCAGGGACAACGCTCTTCAGGATGAGAGGGGACCCAGAGGACCGGTGATGCAGAAGTTTGGTGCCTGTTTTGGCAGGGGGAAGATTCCGTCGACTCACAGGAGATTTCTTGGCTTCCAGTGCAGGGTGAAGGCAGACAGCCCTCAGATCATGCACCACCAGGAAACAGTCGAGAAAGCTGGCAGGATGAGGAGCTAAAATGTTGCCGGTAGTCGTCTTGCTACTTTGTTGCGGTTTTACAGGCGTCCTGGAGCAGTCAGCGGTCGATCCTTGGCAGAAGTAGAAGCGGGAAGTGCAGAGGAACTCTGGTGAGCTCTGGCTTTCGTTATCTGAGGAATAGCCCAGAGGAGAGACACTAAGGGGCTCATTCTGACCCTGGCGGTAAATACCGCCAGGGCCGGGGTCCGCGGGAGCACCGCCAACAGGCTGGCGGTGCTCCTTTGGGCATTCTGACCGCGGCGGTACAGCCGCGGCCAGAAACGGAAAGTCGGCGGTGTACCGGCACTGCAGGGGCCCCCGTAAGAGGGCCCCCCTTAGAATTTCAGTGTCTGCTTAGCAGACACTGAAATTCGCGACGGGTGCTACTGCACCCGTCGCACCCCTTCCACTCCGCCATTCGGAGCCGGCTTCCACATGGAAGGGTGTTTCCCGCTGGGCTGGCGGGCGGCCTTTTGGCGGTCGCCCACCAGCCCAGCGGGAAACCCAGAATGACCGCCGCGGTCTTTTGACCGCGGTACGGTCTTCTGGCGGTTACTGCTTGGCGGGCGGCTCCTGCCGCCCGCCAAGCTTGGAATGACCCCCTAAATAGGCAGAAAAGGAGGTTTGGCTACCAAGAAAGGAGGTTTTGCTACCAAGAGAGGTAAGCACCTATCAGGAGGGATCTCTGACGTCACCTGCGGGCACTGGCCACTCAGAGCAGTCCATTGTGCCCCAACACCTCTGAATCCAAGATGGCAGAGGTCTGGGACACACTGGAGGAGCTCTGGGCACCTCCCCTGGGAGGTGCAGGTCAGGGGAGTGGTCACTCCCCTTTCCTTTGTCCAGTTTCACACCAGAGCAGGGCTGGGGGATCCCAGAACCAGTGTAGGCTGGCTTATGCAGAGATGGGCACCATCTGTACCCATCAAAACATTTCCAGAGGCTGGGGGCTGCAACTCCTCCAGAGCCCTTCACACCTATTTCCAAAGGGAAAGGGTGTAACACCCTCTCTCAGAGGAAATCCTTTGTTCTGCCTTCCTGGGACTAGGCTGCCCGACCCCAGGAGGGCAGAAACCTGTCTGCGGGGTTGTCAGCAGCAGCAGCAGTAGAGACCCGGAAAGGCAGTTTGGCAGTACCCAGGTTCTGTGCTAGAGACCCGGGGATGCATGGAATTGTCCCCCCAATACCAGAATCTTAGATATGTTACATGGCCATGTTCGGAGCTACCATTGTGACGCTACACATAGGTAGTGACCTATGTGCAGTGCACATGTGTAATGGTGTCCCTGCACTCACAAAGTTCGGGGAATTTGCCCTGAACAATGTGGGGGCACCTTAGCTAGTGCCAGGGTGCCCACACACTAAGTAACTTGGCACCTAACCTTCACCAAGTGAGGGTTAGACACATAGGTGACTTATAAGTTACTTATGTGCAGTGAAAAATTGCTATGAAATAACATGGACGTTATTTCACTCAGGCTGCAGTGGCAGTCCTGTGTAAGAATTGTCTGAGCTCCCTGCGGATGGCAAAAGAAATGCTGCAGCCCATAGGGATCTCCTGGAACCGCAATACCCTGGGTACCTAAGCACCATATACAAGGAAATTATATGGGTGTACCAGTGTGCCAATGAGAATTGGTAAAATTAGTCACTAGGCTGCAGTGACAATTTTAGAAAGCAGAGAGAGTATAAACACTGAGGTTCTGGTTAGCAGATCCTCAGTGATACAGTTAGGCACCACACAGGGAACACATACAGGGCACACATTATGAGCACTGGGGTTCTGCCTGGCAGGATCCCAGTGACACATGGGCAAAAACAAACATACATACAGTGAAAATGCGGTTAACATGCCAGGCAAGATGGTACTTTCCCACAATATTGACCTATATGTAGTGCACACGTGTAATGGCGTCCCGCACTCACAAAGTCAGGGGAAATAGCCCTGAACTATGTGAGGGCACATTTGCTAGTGCAAAGGTGCCCTCACACTTAGTAACTTTGCATCTAACTTTCAGCAAGTGAAGGTTAGACATATAGGTGACTTATAAGTTACTTAAGTGCAGTGAAAATGGCTGTGAAATAGTGTGTTCACTATTTCACGCAGGCTGCAGTGGCAGTCCTGTGTAAGGGTTTGTCTGAGCTCCCTATGGGTGGCATAAGAAATGCTGCTTCCAATATGGATCTCCTGGAACCCGAATACCCTGGGTACCTAGGTATCATATACTAGGGACTTATAAGGGGGGTCCAGTATGCCAATTGAAATTGGTAAATGAAGTCACTGGCCTACAGTGACAAATTTAAAAGAAGAAAGAGCATAAGCACTGAGGATCTGATTAGCAGAGCCTCAGTGACACAGTTAGGCACTACACAGGCATACACATTAGGCCATAAATTATGAGCACTGGGGTCCTGACCAGCAGGATCCCAGTGAGACAGTAAACATCATACTGACATACAAGTAAAAATTGGGGTAACATGCAAAGGAAGATGGTACTTTCCTACACTTATTAGCTGTTAAAAAGCCCTCCTCAATCCCCTTTCATCTCAATACCTCCCATAGAAAGGGCCAATGCACAAGATTGAATGCTTTCTCTGTGTCCAAAACAATTGAGCCCAAAGATATCTGTTGTACCTCCGACAGATCAAGCAGGGCTAATATTATGATCTACCGTCCATCTCTCAGAAAACCGTGTTGTCTTTTGGATACTAATGGAGCAATAACCTGCGCCAATCTGCTTTCTACGATCTTGGCGTATATTTTTCCATCGCAGTTCAGCAGTGAGATAGGTCTACAGGACCCCGGAACTGTTACTGACCCATCTTTTTTTTTAAAACACTACTATTGTGGCTAAATCCCAAGAGGGCGGGATCTGCCCCGACTCAGCAAATGTTAATGACATATCCTTTTGTAGCTCTTGCCAGAATTTAAAAAAAAACCTCTAATGGCAAGGCATCCTGCTCTGCAGCTTTTCCTGGGGCCAGGGATTTTATGGCCTCATAGATTTCCTCTGCTGAAATTGGGGCATCCAGTAAATTTTGCTCCTCCTGAGTAAGTCTAGCTGTTTAAAGTTCTCTCAAGAACTGCAGAGACTCCCCACAGCCTCTACCCTGTTGTGATACATCATCAGAGTATAACTTCTTATAGTAGTCCCGAAAGACTTCCAAAGTCTCTTTAGGCTTATCCACCTTACGCCCCTGGGAGTCCACCATCTCTGTAGTACTTCTGGCTACAGCCTTCTACCTAACCTGAATAGCTAAGATTTTGCCCTTAGTTTCCCCATACTCATAACATTCGGCCCTAGAGAGATGATACTTCTCTGCTACAGCCTTGCTAAGGTGCTCGTTGGCCTTCTCCCTGAGTAATGAAACCTTAGCTTGATCAGCGCTGGTCTCTTCTCCCTTCTTTATGCTCTGTATCAGTATCCTTTCAGCCTGCAAAAGTTCTTAGATTAAGGGGAATATTTATACTCTGTCTGCGCTGAATGTGCGTCAAAGATTTTGACGCACATTCAGCGCAAACCTTGCCCCATATTTAAACTTTGACGCCCGAGCCCGCGGACGACAAAATTCCGCAGTGTGCGTCATTTTTTGGATGCAGCAACCCGCCTTGCGTAAATTATATGCAAGGTAGGCGTTCCCGTCCAAAAAATGACTTAAACAGCCGCGCGTCGTATTTATGCTTTCGGGCAAAAAAGACGCATGGCCGGGAGGCGGAGCCGGAAAATGACGCACAGCCCGGTTTGCATAAAAAATTAACGCCTGGGTCAGGGCAGGCGTTAAAATGGGGCAAACACACCTGTATTTAATCAGAACATGAGGCAGTAGATGTGCTTTTGCATCAGTAACAGGAATGTATGACCAGACCCTTGACAGCAGTAAGTTCAACTGCATCCAATCTTTGCAAGGACTATCTGTGACTAGAGTTCCATATAAGCAGAAAATAGACAGCACAAGTGCCACACATATGAGCAGCATTGCGCACATGACATTCCATGTACATGTCAGCCCATTTCCTAACTCCTGACACACCCATGCACTTGGTCACAACCCACCTGTCTGAAGAGGTCCCTGGAATAGTAAGATGTGTACCCTGATATTCCATCCTCTACACACACAGCTTGTCAATAGCAATCCAGTGTGCTACACCCTTTCCTATGGTATATCATTGTCATAGAACATCTGACTGCATGGACGTCAGGTCAATTAATACACTGGCTTCTATTTTCCAAGCCCTGTTAGCACCTGTAGATTGCTTCCCGTGTGAAAATGTCTGTTGGCCATTAGAATGCAAATCTCACCTAGATAACTTGTAAGAAACTGATGCAGCCCACACCTGTGATCACCTCCATGCACACCACCCATTTCAACAAGCACTGCCCCCTGCTGATGCCTGGAACAGCATAGGAGTTGCCATTTTGTCAAATACACTGTTAAGCATTGCTACTAATTAAGCCATGTAACACAGCCCTTGGGTTCATTTGTCACCTTCAAAAACACAGGACATACACAGTTTTACATGTCAACTGTCTTGTTCTTCCTCCGACCAGTCATAGTCAGACCACTGATTATGTAACTTGTTTAATTGCTGGATCCTGATTCACCCTGCATCCTGTCAGCCTGACTGGCACCTGTCTGTGCGTCACCCTAAAGTTTCCCTGTGGCTACATATCTACCACACTTGCGTTAGCAAACCTCTCATTCCTCAGAGGGTATTTGGGCATATGCTTCATCAATGCATACCCAAATACATTGTATAGCATCATGTGCCTTTTAATTGTACCATATGAGTTAAATCCCCTGCGAATACCAAAATTCATGGCCCATCCCTTGTCTGGGTATAATTTATGCATGAATGACAAAGTGTGACTGTGTCCCAGGGCCGTATGCAGGGATTGGGTACGGGGCCTTCAGCAGAACCAGCAACCTCTGATAATGTCCATGAAAAATCCACACATGTCAGGACCCTGACAGTTCACACATGGAATAACATTGCTCACAACATTTTGATGGGCCGTGTGTGGTGAATAGCTGTGAGAATAATCAGCACAGAGCTATGATGTTCCCAGATGCAGTGGGAATTGCAGAGGCTAACCTGTGTACAAATGTTGTAATGACACCTGCCGGAACATGACACCTGAGACATTATCTCACTTAGCACACCAAGGTTGCCCTGTTGAGAGTCTCATTACACATCTTCAGTGACAGGGTGGGACCATCCCCATGTAGGTTCTCATGTCCACATCCACTTTACTCACATTTATCAACAACGGATACTCATTAGATACAGGAATAGCTGCCACTGCCTCATGATGAGACCTGGATGTAACTATGACAACATACACCCCTAAAAATATACAGGCTCAACATAGGACCACACACATGAACAAGACACCTCTGTGCAATTGATCACTGGAAATATGTGGACACGTGCTGCCTCGTCTGCTGGTCCACCACAGCCACTGGAGAGTTGTGGCTCAGTTATATGACCTCAACTGTGGCGTCATCATACATTTGTGGTTCACCATTGGCTGTCTGGGCCAACTACATGGTACCCACTTCCTCAATGCATGTGTCTGACTCACTGTGGGATTCACCAACAAGTGCCTAGGAAGCTGTTACTAAAAATCTAGGACATAGGATGGTGAAAATGTGCACCATTGACATGAACAAGCGTCTGCCATCTATCTGGTGCATGCTTTGTCTTCTGTGGTGTCTACGTTACCCAAAATCTTGGAAGTGCACATAACGGATGTTGCTACATGTATGACTAACACATGTCCTCTCTCATTTCCACAATGACTTGCATCTAAGGTTTGGACACGTTGACTTCACATTCATACAAGCATATGTTAAATAATGCATCATGTGATGCACACACACTTGGTCAACAAATACATTAGTTGCCACTGCACACACATTGAGCCATAGGCATTGAGGTATTGTACATATGTGCCTCACATTGCTATCCTCTCCTGATGCCAAACATGCCCAAATTGTGCAATACATATATGTAGGCCACACATATGGCCATCTAGTGCGTCAGCCAACCGTCAAAATCCTGTTAAGGAAGTAGCGGGTCATGGTCCGCTGCAGTGTGATGTCTCACATGTGAACATACACCATCAACACCATAGTGGGTGCTATCAGCCTATCTCTGATGTGTCCCAAATGTAACATAACATAAAAACTGAAAAAATGCCCAAAAACAGTTCATGCACTGAAATTTCGACGTTGCTAGCATTATGTGTCATTTTTTTCCACAAATACTGTTTGTGCGTCATATTTTTTGACGCCCAGGAGTGAAAATTAGGCCGCATCCAAATAATTGTACAGACTGTTTACTATTATTTGGATGCGGGCTACTTTTCAACCCTGTGCGTCGAAAAATATGACGCACAAACTGTATGCGTGAAAAAATATGACGCATAACGCAGAAAACGGCAGCCATTTTATGCAGGAAGTGATGTAATAGGATATCATGTTTACAGATCATGTACAGTGGGTGTACTTTCACTTTGCAGTCTGTGAATCTTCTAGACTGTGTGGCTGTTTACTGAGTGGTGTCCAGTGATTTTGTGCTTTTGTGTCCTGTGTGCTGTCTCAATTGTCATTTTGTGAAATAAATATTGTTGGTGTATAGTGTCCTACTGTGTTTTGTTTACATTTGTCCAGTATTCTAGTGTTTTTGTTGTTTGTGTGAGTCCGTTGTGGGTAGTGCTAGTTTGGGGATAGTTGGGCTCTTTTAGTGGTTAAGAGTGGTGGTAGAGTCGGGGTTCAGGAGGATGGCCGTCAATACCGCCATGAATGAGCCTCCGGGGCATGGAGGGCCTTCCCACAGGGTGGCCCTACTTTGCCCACTACAGCCACCACCAGCACAACCATGATTTCTACCCAGGTGGCCCCACCCACAGCTGGGACTGTTGTCCCTACGTCTGCTGTACTTCCAGGCCCCAGCATTGCAACAGCTGCAGGACAGCCCACTGCCCTTGGCTCCACACGCGCACAAACCTCCTCCGCCAGTACCCAGACTGCCCCAGCTCCAACAGTTGACCCTGCAGCATTCCACGAAATGGAACGGAAGATTGACCGTTTCTTGAGGAAGATAAGTTAACTGAGCCGGGATGTTCGCCACATTAACAGGCGTGTGAAGTCCTTAAAGCGGACCCTCCGGAGGGCCAACCTCTAGACTTTGTAGACAATGGACATGATTCCATCCCCTCCCTCGTCTTTCCTTGTTCTCATACTTAGTGGGCTTAGGGGGCTTAGTATTAGGTTAGTATAGTCTGTTAGTTAAGTTGGTGTTGGTGGGTGAAGGGTGGGGGTCCTGATTCTTTCTATTTTTACTTATTAAGTGTGTAGGTGGGTGGGTGGGGGGCTATGTTGGGGTTATTGTGTGTTTAATTAAAAAAAAAAATATTAAAATAAAAAAATACAAAAAAATCTATATTTGTTTAGGATAGTATAGTATGTGTTTAGGTTAGTATGTGTTGTCTTCCATGTGTCCCGTCTCATAAGGGGGGTTGATGTTTAGAACGTTTTGTTATATGTGATAAGTAAGATAAGCTTAGGTTAGTTAGGGACAGTTGTGGGTAATGAGTAGTCAGGGTAGATTAGAGTAGGTAAGACTTTTACCTCAGTTTCCTCTTCTGTGATTGCCATTTAATAAATATATAGTTAACCCTTTACAGTATGTGTTAAATGCTACTGGATCATGGCCTTGGCGTTAGTGTACATAAATTTTGTTCTATTGCATTTGTGTCCTATGCTACAAACAAATCCAAACTGAGCTGTAAGATTGGCAGCTACCCCAGAGCTACCTTGCAAAGATTCCACCATTCGTTGCAACCACCAATCACAGTTAATATGGACCCCAACGTGTTTTTGTCGATAAGTATGTTTTCTGCGTCACAAACAGTGCTTCCAGACTTGGTATTGGGGGAACAGTTTTAGGTCTGACTACAGTGTGATGTTCAAGGACACCCTTATAAGATGAGTTCTCGTAAGCACTCTTGTATTCTTGTCTTCATGACTCACATAGATCATTTGTGACACTGTTCAGCATGATTACCTATTTGGATGTAAACTAAGACAGCTTCATTCATGCAGTTTTTGCAGTGTTTGCTTAGATTTGTGTGCACTGTTATATGTGTTAGTATTGTATGGTGACAACATTTTGCTGCCACTATTTGATGACTTAGATATCCCTTGAGGAAGCATTATTCTGTCCAACACAGCATGATGGTGTATGGTTTCTCACTTCATCAGATATTAACCTCAGGAAGGGCAGAGTATGATGCAATCATGGCCACTGTTCAGATTTATCTGACTACATAATATCAGGTCAGTTGTATTGACAAGCTATGTAATTTGATAGTAGGCACATTTCAGTTATCTACTGCACAGTTGATGTGTCACAGTACCCAGAGACAGATTTGTTGTGTAAGTGCTATTTATTGAAAAGTGCTGTAGTGCTATATGTACATTGTCCATGATTGTGAGTCCATTATAGTGACATCTTACATTGTGATCCTACAGAAGGGGTTAAGGAAATGCTTTTGACATGCTGGGGCGATGTTTCAGACAGTGCAGAGGGACAGGATTTGCCAATGAGTAAGAGAGAGACAAGCACTGGGCAGGCTGACAAGATATACAGTGGTTAGTAGAACAGTCATTGAGTAGAGTTGTTGTAAGACTGGCATGTTACAAAATGCAGGACCTTGGTAATAGTTGGCCATGTGGCAGGGACTAGTGCTTCCAGGTACTTTTCCGTGTGAATGTGATCTGTTCCATGTCTTCTTCTGATGTGTGTGTTGCCTCCTCTGTCCTTGTTGGTGGTGGTTGTGAAGGGACAACACACACCTCAGTGTTAGAAGACGTGGAGTCAGACATCCCGGTAGCTGCTACCTGTGAAGGTCTTAAGGGCAGTACTGCTGCAAGGAGGATCTGCTGATTCTTAAGAATAGCAGCCACATCACAATGGTAGGCAGCCAGGTCAGCCCTGAGGGGTTCAATGTTGCATTCGTGCACGCGTTGACAGGATTGTTGTTGTAGGTGTTGGGTCAACTGTATTACAGCTGTGCTGATTTCCTTCAGGCTTTTTTGCTGTTCCTGCAAGATAGATGTTAGCGCTTGCATAGCTGCTGCCTGATCCTCAGCTGAAATCATGCACGAGCGCAGCCCCTCAAGGCTGGCTGCCATAGTTTGAATCCCTACCCGCACCTCATTGGCCAGCTCCCGCTGTACTCCGACTACAGTTCTCTCAAAGCTGGTGCCTGTGTCGTCTGAGTCCTCAGGTATATTGGACCTGGCAGGTCTTACAATTGGGGTGGTGGGTGGGTCCTCTGTGATGGCTGCTTGTTCTGTGCTCCTCCTTGTGACTGAAGGTGGGGTCTGGAGGGTTCCAAGGACCTCTTGGATGGTCTCCTGGGGAATGTTTGTCAGCTCGTCATCCATGTCATCAGGGTATTCTGGGACAGGCATATCCGCACGAGATCTATCTTCCTCTGCAATGAAACGGGGTACAATTAGTGTGTCTGTGTTGTGGCATTAGTGATGTGACATGCCTGCCTTGTGATGAATTCACATTATGATCTTGTTTCGTGTTCATTGCTCCAGTCTTTCAGATGGGAATTCTCCCAGGCCTATGGCCCACCTGCATGTCACATGTATAGTATTAAGTTATTGGACTTCTGTGCACCAGACATCGTCACTGTCACACCCCCGGATACAAGATGATTCACTGCAACTGCCCCAACAGACATGGTGGGGGCATCCCCATCAGCCACAATGGCACCCCACTGCCCCACCACAGACAACAAAACTACACTAATTATGGAACACCTAAACTTCCAGATCAAACATGATACCAAAATCACCATCAAAGGAACTCTTCCCTATAGACTTCCTGGCCCCTGACACAGCTACTGCAACTCCATCCTAGACTTCATCACTCCCCTGGTTATCAACTCCAGCCACTTCACCTTCCTGTGGGACCTGAACTTCCACGTAGAAGACCTGAACGACAACAACTCCACCTCACTCCTCAACAAATGAGCACCCACAGTGCAAGACACACACCAGACCCCATTTTCTCCTCCTGCAACATAGCCAAATTCTCCCCCATCTTGAATCAACTTGGACAGACCACAATATTGTCCACTTCACCATTGAGGGACCACTGGAAGCCCTGACAAAACCCCCCAACCTGCTCCATCAGAACTGGAGCCAGTCACAGAACCTCCCTGGATCACTGCCCTCAAAGAGACCAGTCCACCAGGACACCCTCAAACGCAGTATGTAAAACGTCTCCAACTGGATCTTCTCAGCTGCCAACACCATTGTTCCACTAAAAAGAACCACCAGAAGCAAGCCCACCAAGAATACTAAATGGTTCAAATCAGAACTTCATACCCTCAAACAACACTGCAGAAGACTAGAGAGACACTGGTGAATCAACAAGACCATCACCAACCTCAACACCTTCAAGACCACCCTTAAAAGATAGCACCACCAACTCAGAAAGAATAAGAAAGAAGCACTCACCACCCAGCTGGAGGCAAGCACCAACCACACCAGAGAACTCTTTAGCATTGTCAGGGAATTCTCCTGTCCCACTGCCACAGAGAACACTAGTCTCCCCTCACAAGCCCTCTGAGTCATGCTATCGGACTACTTTCACCACAAGATCACCGACATCTACAGCAATTTCGACCCCCAACCCACCATCCTTGACCACCCATACACCCCATCCTCCCACTCCTCCCTCACAGAATGACCGAATAGAAGCAGCTTTCTACTGAGGGCACCCTCTCCATCATGGCCTCCATCCACTCCTGATCTCCCTCAGACTAATGCCAGCACCCTATCTACAAGCTAGGAGGAGAACTCATCAGAGCCGCATACACAGAACTCCTCAACACCTCCTTCTCCGTAGCCACTGTCCCCAGCTCCTGGAACCATGCCGAGGTCAAGCCCCTCCTAAAGAAACATTCAGCAGACTGCAGGGAACTCAAGAACTACCACCCCATCTCGCTCCTCCCGTTCCCGGCCAAGGTCTTAGAAAAGGCCATCAACCGCCAGCTCATGAGCCACCTCGAACACAGCCACCTGCTCGACCCATCCCAATCCAGATTTCAATCACAGCACCCAAACCACACTGATCGCAGCCACAGACGCTATCAGACACCTCCTCGACCAAGAATCCACAGTGGCCCTCATCCTCCTCGACATTTCCACAGGCTTCACCACTGTCTCACACCACATTCTCATCTCCAAACTCCACAACATCGGCATCCAAAACAACACACTCAGCTGGATTGCCTCCTTCCTCTCCGGCTGAACCCAGGGGATCCTGCTCCCTCCCTACATCTACGCACCAAAGATGTCATCTGTGTCATCCCCCAGGGCTCCTCCCTTTGCCCCACCCTCTGTAATATCTACATGACTCCACTGGCAGACATCACACGCACCCACGGACTCAACATTGTTTCCTGCGCAACAACACCCAGCTCTACCTTTCCATCTCAAACAGTACTGCACAATTCAACTTCCAGAACATAATGACTGACATTGCCTCCTGGAAGAGGACCAACTGCTTTAAGGAAAACTCAGGCAAAACGGAGATCCTCATCTTCTGGAACAAAACCCTCCCCTTGGAATGACACATTGTGGCCCTCTGCCCTGGGTCCCTCACTGTAGGAAAGCACCATCTTTCTTGGCATGTTACCCCCAATTTCTGCCTGTTTGTCAGTGTGTTTTGCCTGTCTCACTGGGATTCTGCTAGCCAGGACCCCAGTGCTCATTGTTTGTGGCCTATATGTGCTGTCAGTATGCTTGACAGTGTCACTGTAGTTCTGCTAACCAGAACTCCAGTGTTTATGCCTTCTCTACATACTTGTCACTACAGTTTACTGACTCCATATTCCAATTCTGATTGGCACACTGGATCCCCCTTATAAGTCCCTAATATATGGCACCTAGGCACCCAGGGCATTGGGGTTCCAGGAGATCCTTATGGGCTGCAGCAATTCTTTTTCCACCCATACAGAGCTCATACAAACCTTTCTTCAGGACTGTCACTGCAGACTAAGTGAAATAGTGCACACACTATTTCACAGCCATTTTTCACTGTACTAAGGAACACATAAGTCACCTATATGTCTAACCTTCATCTACTGAAGGCTAGGGGAAAAGTAACTGTGTGTGAGGGCACCCTTGCACTAGCAAAGGTGCCCCCATGTTGTCCAGGGCCTTTTCCCCAGACTTCGTGAGTGGGGGGAAACCATTATAAGCGTGCACTACATATATCTCAATACATATGTGGAGCTTCACAATGGTAACTCCGAATATGGGCATGTAACATGTCTGTGATCATGGAATTGACCCCCAATCCAAATCTGGTATCAGGGGGAGCAATCCCATGCACCCTGGGGGCTCCACCATGGACCCCCAGTACTGCCAAACCAGCTCTCTGAGTTTTTCACAGTAGCCCCAGCTGCCGCCACCTCACAGACTGGTTTCTGTTCTCCTGGGGATTGAGCAGCTCAATCCCAGGAAGGCAGAACAATGCATTTCCATTAGGAGAGGGTTATTACAGGCATGGGAGTGGTATCCTCTCAGAGCCTCTGGAAATGCTTTGAAAGGCACAAATGGTGCCCTCTCCTTGCCTAATCCAGTCTACACCGGTTCAGGGACCCCCAGTCCCTGCTCTGGTGCCAAACCGGACAAAGAAAAGGAGAGTGACCACTCCCCTGTTCATCACCACCCCTGGGGTGGTGTCCAGAGCTCCTCCAGAGTGTCCCTGGTGTTAGCCATCTTAGATTCCATGGTGTGAGAACCCTCTAGAGACCTCTAAGTTGCCAGTGCCAGCAGGTGACTTCAGAAACCTCTCCTGATGGGTGCATACCTGGGTAGTTAGCCAATCCCCCTCTCAGGGCTATTTAGGGTCTCTCCTCTGGATGTTTCCTCAGATTCGGTTTGCAAGATTCCTCCAGGACTCCTCTGCCTCCTCTGCTTCAGCTTCTGACCGTCGGATCAATAGCAGACTGCTCCAGGACAGCTGTAATTGCAACAAAGTATCCAGGATGACTCTTGTGACCTGCAACTCCATCTCCAGCCAGCATTTGCAACAGTTTCCAAGGAGTGCACGCTCTGAGGACTGCCTGTCTTCACCCTGCACCAGAAGAACCGAAGGAATCTCCTGTGGAGTGATGGAGTCACTTCTGTGCTTCAGCAGGCACCCTTCTGCGATGACAACCGGTACTCTGAAACTCCTCTTCTGTTGACGAGCATGATCCCTGGAACACAGGTGGTGGACCAAAGTGATCCCGACTGTTCAAATGTCCAGCTGTCCAAATTTGGTGGAGTTAAGAGTTTGCCTCCCCGTGCTGCGACAGTACCCCTGTGCACTGCAGCTCCTTGGGCTTCTGTGCACTTTTTCCAAATGTTCTCCATGCACAGTGTAGCCTAGGTCCCCAGCACTCCATCCTGCAATGCACAGCTCTGTAAGTTGTTCTCCGGCAGCGTGGGATCCTCCAGTGTAGTGCTGCGACTACCGCACTTTGCATCTCTTTGATCCCCATGTTCTGGGACTCCCAGAGGCACTGTCTGGTCTTCTGAGAACTCTCTGAAGTGCTGAGAGCCCCCTCTGTCTCCTCAGTCCCAGTTGAGACCCCCAGGTCCCTCCTGGGCAGCTACTCTTTGAAGCAAACTGCGTACTTGCTTGAACCAAGGCTTGTTGGCAGAATCCAGTGACGCAAACAGCCTGCATCCAACAACTTGATGTGGGACATCTCTTGCACCAAGCAGGATCCCTCAGGTATCTTCTTTGGTGCATCTCTGTACTTTTCTTACAACCGGATAATCCACTTTTGCACCTTCTTCCAGATTGGCAGGGGCTCCTGTTCTTCCTGAGCTCTTCTTCGACTTCTGGACTTGGTCTCCTCTCTTCAAAGGTCTTCAGGTCCAGGAATCCATTGTTTGTTGTTTGCAGTCTTGCTTGGTTCTTGCATAATTCTTCATCACGACTTGTAGTGTGTCCTGAGGAAACTTGCTGTGCTTTACTCCTGCTTTCCTGGGCTCCTGGGTGGGGTATTTTTCTTACTTTTGGTGTTTTCCTACACTCCGAGCACCCCTCTATACACTACACTTGCCAAGGGGTGAATTCGACATTCACATTCCAGTATTTTAGTATATGATTTGTGTTGCCCCTAGGCCCATTGCAATCTATTGTATTTTCTACTCTTTGCCCTATTCTATGACTGTTTACTTACCTGATTTTGGATACTAGTTTATATATTGTGTATAATACCTCCAGAAAGAGTATTGCCTCTAAGATATTTTTGGCCTTGTGTAGGAAAGTACCATCTTGCCTGGCATGTTACCCCCATTTTATACTTGTGTGTATGTTTGTTTTTGCCTGTGTCACTGGGATCCTGCTAGCCAGGACCCCAGTGCTCATAGTTTTGTGGCCTATATGTGTTCCCTGTGTGGTGCCTAACTGTATCACTGAGGCTCTGCTAACCAGAACCTCAGTGTTTATGCTCTCTTTGCTTTTAAAATTGTCACTGCAGGCTAGTGACTAATTTTACCAATTCTGATTGGCACACTGGAACACCCTTATAATTCCCTAGTATATGGTACCTTGGTACCCAGGGTATTGGGGTTCCAGGAGATCCGTATGGGCTGCAGCTTTTCTTTTGCCACCCATAGGGAGCTCAGACAATTCTTACACAGGACTGCGACTGCAGCCTGAGTGAAATAACGTCCACATTATTTCAGAGCCATTTTTACCTGCACTGAAGTAACTTATAAGTCACCTATATGTCTAACCCTCACTTAGTGAAGGTTAGGTGCAAAGTTACTAAATGTGAGGGCATCCTGGCACTAGCCAAGGTGCCCTCACATTGTTCAGGGCAATTTCCTCGGACTTTGCGTTTGTGGGGACACCATTACACGCGTGAACTACATATAGGTCAATACCTATGTGTAGCTTCACAATGGTAACTCCGAACTTGGCCATGTAACATGTCTAAGATCGTGGCATTGTCCCCCCCCCAAGCCAAAAGTGGTATTGGGGTGCCAATCCCATGCATCCCAGGGGCTCCAGCATGGACCCCGGGTACTGACAAACTAACTCTCTGGGGATTTCTCTGCAGCTACCACTGCTGCCAACCCTCAGACAGGTTGCTGCACCCCTGGAGCCTGGGCAGCCCAGACCCAGGAAGGCAGAACAAAGGATTTCCTCTGAGAGAGGGTGTTACACCCTCTCCCTTTGGAAATAGGTGTTAAGGGCCTGAGTATAGTAGCCTCTCCTGGCCTCTGGGAATGCTTTGAAGGGCACAGATGGTGCCCTCCATGCATAAACCAGTCTACACCGGTTCAGGGAGCCCCCAGCCCCTTCTCTGGTGCAAAACTGGACAAAGGAAAGGGGAGTGACCACTCCACTGTCCATCATCACCCCAGGGGAGGTGCTCAGAGCTCCTCCAGTGTGTCCCAGACCTCTGCCATCTTGAATGCAGATGTGTGAGGGCACAATGGAGACCTCTGAGTGGCCAGTGCCAGCAGGTGACGTCAGAGACCCCTCCTGATAGGCTCTTACCTGGTTAGGTAGCCAAACCTTCTCTGAGGGCTATTTAGGGTCTCTCCTGTGGGTTCCTCTTCAGATAACGAATGAAAGAGCTCACCAGAGTTCCTCTGCACTTCTCTCTACGACTTCTGCCAAGGATCGACCGCTGACTGCTCCAGGACGCCTGCAAAACTGCAACAAAGTAGCAAGAAGACTACTAGCAACATTGTAGCGCCTCATCCTGCCGACTTTCTTGAATGTTTCCTGGTGGTGCATGCTCGGAAGGCTCTCTGCCTTCACCCTGCACTGGAAGCCAAGAAGAAATCTCCTGTGGGTCGACGGAATCTTCCCCCTGCCAACGCAGGCACCAAATTTCTGCATCACCGGTCCTCTGGGTCCCCTCTCATCTTGACAAGCATGGTCCCTGGAACACAGGAGTAGGATCCAAGTGACCCCAACAGTCCAGTGGTCCTTCTGTCCAAATTTGGTGGAGGTAAGTCCTTGCCTCCCATGCCAGACAGTAATCCTGTGTACTGCGTGAACTGCAGCTGCTAGGGCTTCTGTGCACTTTTGCAAGACTTCCTTCATGCACAACACAGCCCAGTTCCCCAGCACTCCCTCCTGCATTGCCCAACTCGCTGAGTTGACCTCCGACTTTGTGGGATCCTCTTTTGTTGTGCTGAGACGACTGCCATGCTCAGATCTTCTGAACACCTGTTCAGGTGCTTCTGCTGGTGCTGCCTGCTTCTGCATGGGCTCTCTCTGTTGCTAAGCGCCCCCTCTCTCTCCTCCTCCAAGGGGCGACCTCCTGGTCCTTCCTGGGCACTGGCAGCACCCAAAATCCTCAACCATGACTCTTGCAGCTAGCAAGGCTTGTTTGTGGTCTTTCTGGGTGGAAACAACTCTGCATCCTCTAGAATGCCGTGGGACATCTTCTGACCACAGGAGAAGTTCCTGGCTCCTTCTGTTGTTATAGAATCTTTGGCTTCTTCCACCCAGAGGCAGCGTTTTGCACCTTCATCCGGGGTTTAGTGGGCTCCTGCCCCCCCGGACACTTGCATGACTCTTGGACTTGGTCCTCTTCCTTTGCAGGTCCTCAGATCCAGTAATCCATCTTCAGTGCTTTGCAGTCAGTTGTTGTCTTTGCAGAACCCCCCATCTCGACTTTACTGTCTTTCTGGGGTAGTAGGGTAACTTTACTCCTACTTTTCAGTGTCTTGGGGTGCGGTCTCTTGGACACCCTTAGTGTTTTCTTACACTCCCAGTGACCCTCTACACACTACACTATGCTTGGGGAACATTCTTGGTTCGCATTCCACTTTTGGAGCATGTGGTTTGTGTTGCCCCTAGGCCTATTGTCTCCTATTGCATTCTATTGTGCTCCAAAGTGTTTGCACTACTTTTCTAACTGTTTACTTACCTGAGTTTGGTTTGTGTGTATATTTTGTGTATATTGCTTACCTCCTAAGAGAATGTATACTCTGAGATACTTTTGGCATATTGTCACTAAAATAAAGTGCCTTTATTTTTAGTAACTCTGAGTATTGTGTTTTCTTATGATATAGTGCTATATGATATAAGTGGTATAGTAGGAGCTTTGCATGTCTCCTAGTTCAGCCTAAGCTGCTCTGCTATAGCTACCTCTATCAGCCTAAGCTGCTAGAACACTACTAATCTACTAATAAGGGATAACTGGACATGGCACAAGGTGTAAGTACCATCAGGTACCCACTATAATCCAGGCCAGCCTCCTACAGCGGTTCTGCACGGCGGCCTGCTTTCGCTGTTTTTGCGTCGCAAGTGCATTCCGAGTTGCCTGCCTTTTTTTAATGTCGGGCGCATCGAGGGTGTATGTGGTGGCCCGTTACTCAGTCTCTAGCATTTTTGGATTGCAGCGGCTCCAGTGTAGGAATCCCGGCTCCTGCATAACACTCTGCTGAGCCCCTAATACTCTTACCCTATGCCTTGAAAGCCAACCTCATGCCTGGGTGCCATATTCTTGCAGGCTGTCTTCCCAAAATCCACAGTCTTGGTCCCAGAAGTCATGGGCAAAGTTGTGTTACACCATTCTAACATGGCAACCTTTTCAATTACTTTCATTACTGTTTCCCTATCCAAGATGGACGCTCTTTGCTTCCTTTTGCATCACTTCCTGTCTAAGGGTATATAATGGGCTAAATCTTTAATTTCATTTGCATTGAAACACTCCCTGCTCCTGCTGGTGTGTTCTCACTCATGTTGATGTATCCTGCTCCTGCCTGCCATACCTTTATTCTTGTTGACACTTCCTGTTTCTTTTGGGAGTCCTTGGTGTTTCCTGGTCTATTCTGGAATCTTCTTGTCTTCCGGTCTATTCTCTGATCTTCTCCTTTCTCCTCCCTTTCTGACTTGGCATTCCTGCTTACTTAAGAGGTTTTTCCCTTTGTTTTTTTTTACTCATTGAGACTGCTTCTGGAAGGCACAGTCTGATTTAGTGTTTCACTGTCGGCAGCACTGTGGCGACTGGAAAGGGTCGCCCTCACTCCAGACAGACCAGAACCTTCAAGAACTGAATTTGGGAACCATCCCTGTGCATCAAAGTTGGAAAGAAAAGCTCAGATAGTGACATCTATACTTTCAGACTACCAAACTGGATTCCTCTCAGGAAGAGGCACAGAATCTGCCCTCATCGCCATCTGGTATGACCCTAAGAACACAGTAGTCTACAATTAAGTTGCTGTACTACATCTTTTGGACCTCTCAACTGCCTTTGACACAGTTGACCATGACACCCCAATACAAAAACTCTACAAAGCTGGGATAGGGGGGACTGTTTTCAACTGGATCACAAGCTACCTACAAAACAGAACAAATGTCATCCATACTCTCCCTTTCTCATTCGCACATTACTTCACAAAAGCAGGAGTCCATCAAGGCTCAATCATCTTACCCCTCCTTTCGAAAAATCAACATGAAGTCATTACCTGCAATGATCAATGAATTTCAGCTCACAAGCCACAACTATGTAGATGATACAAAAATACACCTTAAAAGGGAAAGCCCCAAAGACAACTGAGACTCAAAATTCTTCAGTTGCCTCAAAGTCAATGATCAGTGGATGACATGGAGCTATGTCAACCTGAATGCTTCCAAAAAGAAAATACTCGTATGTGGCGAATGGAAAAATTATGACCTACTCTGTGGCTGACCTGATGATCTGGGACAACCTCCTAAAGTATTTAAGGACATACAAAACCATGGAATTACCATGAAATCCAAGTTAACAATGAATGTGGACAAATTAGCAAGGTCAAGCTTCACCATGATGAAAAGTCTGTGACTAATCTTCCCCTACGTGGCATTTCCACACAAGTTTCAGTCCACTATCTATGTTGTACCATTTAAACTGGATTACACTAGTGGCCTCTACCAGGGATCATCTCTATCAACTATGAAAATGCTACAAAAGATTCAGAACTCTACTGCCAGACTACTCCTACATATAAAGCCACAAGTCCATATCTCCTCTGTCTTGAGGGCCCTACATTGGTTACCGTTTGCCAGAAGATCCACCTTCAAGCTGCGTTGCATCACCCATAAAGCAATACATGGAACAGGACTGCTTTTCATCAGGAACAAAATCAACAAATACATTCTGCATAGGAATCTCCGCTCAAGATTGGCACCTCGCCTCAAAAGCCCACCATACAAGAAAAAGATAATAAGTAGTACATCTTTTTCTGTTCAAGCTGCCAAACTATGTAATTCATTAACCTCAGATATAAGCTCCATGGATAGCTATCTTATCTTCAGAAGACTACTCAAGATTTGGCTCTTTCCTGCAAAACCCCCATACTCAAACAGTAGTCTACAGCAGATCCCTGTGTATGTAAACATTTATCATTTGATTATATGTATATATCTAGATATGTGTATTTATTTGTACAAAAAGGTATAATAACTTGCTTAACAAATATATATACATACTCTTTGTGCCTGCTTAAGAAATGTATTATTTTACTACAATGATCTCCCTTATTTCTTTCTACAGATGCTTTCCTCCTCCATTTCTCCTTTTGCTCAGCCCAAACCTCATTTTACTATTATGATCTCCCAATTAACACTTTCTAAACTCTTCCCTCTTCTATCTCTCCATTATTCTATTCAATCCAACTAACAGTCTCACATGTTTACCTGTCAAATTAACTCATATTTCCATATACTAATCCACCATTAATCCTTATGGATTCCCGAGTTGCATGCTAATCTCCGAAAAGCGCTTCAATGTCTCATCAGGGGTAATAAGTGCTATATAAATACAATTACAATTATCCAATATATAAACACACATATCTAGTATCCCAATCTCAGGAGGCTCAAAGGAACACAGACTGAGGTCAAACCTTAGAAGAGAAGTATTTTTGCATGAGGGAGACTGGAAGGAACTGCCATTTTTAGGAAACAAAATGCAAAACATCTGACAAAAGTCTTGTTCAGAACATTTTCCTTTCAAGTCAATCAAGGTTAGGAACAGCTGGCACGCTGCTATAGAAAACTTAAGATATGTATATGTACAAAACATATGGCTAAGATATTTAAAATAAATCAGTACCTTTTGATACTAATATTTTGGTGGCGAGCACAATGTTACAATAACAATATGTGTTTTTTAAACCAGAAGAAAAAACAGTATTTAATAAAAAATCTGCAATTATACTTTAATAATCATTTGTCAGTTACAAAAATAACCATCATCTACAACTGTAAAGTGGTGACTTTACAGTCATATTGAATATTACGTAAACTTGGTGGAGACCTCTGCTACTGGGACAGAGATTGCAGTGCATTGATTCTAGTAATATTAAACACACTAGTGCAGTTTGTGATCAGCCCCATAGAGCTAGTTTAAATATCAATATTAATTAAAAAAGATAAAGCTGCTAAATCGTTAAGACCCTCATTATTGTTTGTGTTTTTCCCCTCAATGGTGAAATGAAACAGTTCACAAATACAAGTAATTATGATAAGTTTGAGCCTGGGGACAGTAGGGGTCAGGGAAAAGAGTAAAGGCGGAGGCATACAACAATTTAATGAGCATATCACATCTGTCATGGAAGGGAGGAAACAGTACTGAGAAATGTTCATAGTAAAAGTAAAGAAAAATGGTACTGTATACAAATGTCCATCTTGGGAAGAGGACTGAACCACAGAGGAAGAATACCATGGAGTATCCTTGTAGAAGAGAAGGCCTTTGACAATACATGAGAGTCAAAATAGCGTATGCATGATGCATGGAGGTGTACCAATAAATGATTTCATAAATTAACTTGTCTACTCATAAGTAGTTACTTTTAATGTTTCCATTGTCTCAGAGAGAAATTATTGGTGTAATTCACTAGTTAACACAAAAACAGAACACATTTTTCAATGAGAGAACTGAATCTGTGGGCTGTTTTGAATGTTCAGGATATGTGTATAGGATAAAAATACATACACTCAATCTAAATGAAACATCTTGGCACATTCAGTTGCTATCCTCTACGTCTAACAGGGAACTCATTCTTCTGGTCCTGCTGTGCACGTCGCCATTCTTTGGAAAAGATGTAACTGATTTTAAGCCTGTAGAAGACAAGTTCCGCAAACTTGTTGCCCCATGGAGTTGACTGCTGTCAATGTGAAGAAATTGTTGAAAACAATGATTGTGAATTATTGCTCTGTTTTATTTTGGTAGTGTATCAACAATCTCAATGTTAAAAGTTTTGAAAGTCCAATAAGGATTGAAAAGACTAACTGCAACATTTTTATGCCAAGGCTAAAAGGATTCAAAGAGAATACTGCAATATGCAACACTTTCATGGAGCTGGGGTGTTGCAAAGCATGAATCATATTAGCATTCCGTCAATTGTGCAACGTCCATGCAGGTGAACAAGGACATTTTTATATGGAAGACAACATGCTAAATACCTGATGAAGGATGCACAGGACTTGTGTGTGATCCATGTTTAATAGCATTTTGTCGTGATTCCCTCCACGCTGGATCACGTAAAATAAATATATTTATTTGTAAAGGATAAGCACGTTCATGCATCAAGGGGCACAAAGGTAACTGATGAACCTGGAATGCGGCAACTAATATGATATCACTGCATTGCATGACGCCTCAACTGTTTAAATATAACATCACCACACATCTCCCCCTTTTATAGAACAATGCAACTTCTTAACTCAATGTTTCAAGGACCGATATGGAACATTGCTTTTACATAGTCCTCATGAAATAACACCACCCAACCTCACTGCCCAAAAAAACACTATACACATAAAATGCAGTACTTAATTGAAAAAATAACCTAGAACTATACATCAATTTACCATTATTTGACAATATCTTGTCATTCCTTTGGTACTTACCTAGTGCGAATACTTCTTCTCACAGAATTGTCCTACACATCTATTTTAAAATCAGTGTTATTTACACTTTTTTTATCATATTCCAGTCTCCATCAGGAATATAGGCAACATGGGTAGCACTCACCAGCTGCCAACTTCACAGCATTCCTTTGCAGCTCACAAACTTGAGTTAGTTCTTTAAACTTAGATATAACCTTGCAACCCAAAATGGGATTTTTAACACTCACTGAGGGCCTGATTATGACCTTGGCGGAAGGGATTACTCTGTTCCAAATATGATGGATATCCGGCCCACCATATTACAAGTTCCATTATAGTCTATTGAACTTGTAAAATGGCGAACAATACATCCGTCACATTTGGGACGGAGTATTCCCCTCCGCCAAAGTCGGAATCTGGCCCCCGGTATCCTAGTTTCATTTTACATACTCCTTTTTATTTTTCTATATTTTAAATAATCTCTCAGCAAGCTTCCACTATTCACCAACATTCTTTTCTTGTGTGAGAGCTTGTGCTGTGTGGCCTAGAACTGGGTTGCAGTGTGCACCCCAGTGAGCTCCGCTCCACTGTCGGGGCTAGCAGAGTTTTTGGCCAGACTCAACGCTCCAAGCTGAGCACTGAGTGCCAAAAACTCTGTTAACCCCATCATTGGAGCAGAGCTCAGCCGCTCAGCCCTACCAAAGAGAATGCAGTTCTGTGGCAGCCTCTCTTCCTTACATTAATTCAAGAGGAGTTCTTCCAGGGACACTGTCAAGTGTAGTGCGGTATGACCAAACTAATTTCTTCACTGCTTAATTTGCATCCATATTGCTTCTTATCGTAAATTGCACACATTCTACCAAACCTCTATTGAAACAATGTACTTTTCCATCACTTTGGGGATGATATAATGGTGTTCTTACATGTTTTATGTGCTTATAGCGCGCTGCAGGTTTATTCGCAGTGGGAAAAATGTGGGAAGGGACTGAAGGGCCTACCTTAACCAAGGGAATACCTGGGGAGGACCTATAGTAAATACAATAACATAAACAGACCAAAAAAGGCGGTGAGAAGGTAATTCACAGCAAACCACAGCACACGTGACAAAATTTCATGCATAACACAATAGTATTGGTTGTAGTTAAACGGTCGCGGCAATACTGGCTATGCGCGGCGAGTGGTAGGTCAGGGAAGACAATTCCTTACCCTAACAATAGAGGCTACTAGCCTCTGGTATCCTGGAGAGGGAGCGTCCCCTTATAGTCAGACTCTAGGGTTAGAAGGGAGAGAGCAGAAGGGGAGTAAAGATAAGGAAATATATATGAAAGAATAGAAATAGGGAAAGAAAAAGAAAGAGAAAAAGGAGAAGAAAAAGGGGAAAAAAAGGGGAGGAAGGGAAAGAAAGGGTGGAGAGGGTAAAAAGGGGGGGGGCAAAAGAATAAGGAAGGACTAAGACAGACAAGGAAGAGAAAGTAAAAGAAAGGGAGAGACAGCTGTGAAAAAGGAAAGTGGGCGAAGGAAAAGGGCAGGAAGAAAGGAAGGGCTTCTTATCTGTGTTTCCATCGATGGTTGACTCACTGCATCAAAGGTGGGCGATCTCTGTGCGCCTATACCGACCTCTCTGTCAGGACCGCTTGGGTAAAGTGACCTGAAAGTCGGTAGTTTATATAGTAGTCTAAATGGGGAGAATTGCCTGCAGCTGAAGGTAATTACCGCCGCGGCCTGGGGGCCGGAAGTAGTGCGTGCTGAATACGATTAATTGCTCCGAAATCAATTGTGGTCCATCCGGAGGTGCCGAGGGCCGGGAATGGCCGGAAATGGCCCAGGAAGGTGGGGCGCTCGTAAGCAGCGTCACCCCAACCTGTTCAGCCCCCTCTGTGAGGGCCGAGGCGGCCGCGGTCGGCGACCGCGGCTTGGGGAAAGCCCTGTGAGGGCGGGGGCGCGAGCCCGCAAATGCTGTTGGGAAACGTAGTTCCCGAACAGCCATGTGGGCTGCCTTCTCTCGCGCGGCCGGGAAATGAGGTATCCCGGCTGCGAGGGAGGCTTAGACAAAGAGAAAGAAGGAAGGAGAAAAGGCCCGGGCAGGGGGTGGGGGGGGCGCGGGGCCGCACGAGGGGGCAGGGAGGGTAAGGGAGGGAAAAGAAGGAATAAATAATTAAAAAGGAATGAAAAAATGGAACAAAAATAAAGAAATGGAACAAAAATAAAAATAAAGAAGAAAAAATAAATAAAGGAGTGGAGGGGTGGGGGTGGGTTTTTTTTAAAAAGAGAAGAGCAACAACAGAAGAGGAGGAGACAGAAAAAGAAAAAAGAGAACTACTTTTTTAGAAAGAGGCCATGGGAGGGACAGAGGGAGGAGAAAAGAAGTACAGAGGATGTTTTGGAAAACCCAATGCACAGGGACGCCATACCGGGGACAAGCAAGGCAAAATGAACCCCGATTTAGAGAATACAGTTAACATCATTAACCTAACCAATCGGACCCTGAGTCAAATCGAAACCCAAGCATTAAATAAAGGCCTGAATTTCGTGCCTACCCCTAGAGTAGACCTATTCAGAACTAGAACAGAACTGGCAGGTCTGTTTCGTAAGATCCGCCTAAAAACCTTTTTCCTCGGGAGAGAATATGATACTCCCGCACAGAATACAGGACTACGCCCGAAATCTACCTTTTGCCCCCCAGCAGGGCAGATGCCCCCGGAGGTACTGGCTTTCGAAAAATCAGTATCCCTTAAGATCAATGGGTTGTCTGAGTCATCCAACAAAGTATTCCATAATATGAGTAAAATCAAAATAGAGTCACTGAAGAGCCTTACAGCCGATCCTAATATTATCATCAAACCAGCAGATAAAGGCGGGGCCACTGTGATTCTACCATACAAAATGTATAGAGACGAGTGTGAGCGACTACTGGGGAATACCAGACACTACAAGCGGCTGTTACGTGATCCTACAATTGATGTCCAAGAAGAGATCACCTTCCTAGTATCAAAAGGGAAAGAAAACAACTGGATCACAGATCATGAGGCATCATATTTGATACAAACCAATCCAAAAATCCCGTACTTTTATATTCTACCAAAAGTACATAAAGGAAAGATTCCCCCACCCGGTAGACCTATAGTTTCCGGGATAGGCTCAGCACTTGAGCCCTTGTCTAAGTTTGTGGATTTCTTTCTTCAGCCACTAGTCAAAAGGATCCCAACCTATCTTAAAGACACCACCCATGTCCTCCTTTTACTGGAGTCTATAGCCTTCGACAAATCTAAGGAACTTCTAATTACTCTTGATGTGGAATCACTCTACACAAACATCCCGCAAGAGGCTACTCTAGAAGTAATAAGCAACCTGCTGGACATACATATGAGTGAATCCCAAACCCGCCCTGGGTTTATACTGGACTTAGCACATCTCGCCTTGACCAGAAACTACTTCAAATTTGAAGACAGCTTCTTCCTGCAGACACAAGGCGCATCGATGGGTAGTACATTTGCCCCTAGCCTAGCATGTCTATACATTGACCATATTGAAAGACATACGATCCTACATGAGGACAACCCCTACCAAGATCAGATTAAACTCTGGAAGCGATACATCGATGATGTACTGTTAATATGGGCCGGTAGTAAAGAAGAAGCCCAGGCATTCGCCGTTTGGCTCAACGGGGCCAACCCATTTTTAACCTTCACTATGAACATAGGTGACAAAAAACTACCTTTCCTCGATCTACTAATCTATGAACAAGACGGCTGGTTAGCGACTGAAGTTTATTATAAACCAACAGACTGCAACAATCTATTACAATACCAGAGCTTCCACCCATGAGCCCTACGAGATAACCTTCTGGTTGGGCAGTTCCTACAGTTAAGACGAAACTGCTCATCCGTCACCGATTACCACAAACAGACCTTTGTCACTCACTTTACATTTCAAACAATTTCTTACATAATCTTCAATATCCATTATTTGCCCCAAAAATCCTCCCTCACTTTTCATTTGGTCACAGTTGAACCCAAATGCCCTAAGTGAGGTATGTTCAATAATTTGTCAAAAACACAATGGTGGAATTGATTTGTCCCCATGTACCAACTTCCCATCTTCTTTTAACAATTCATCCAAAATGTTGTGAAACATTTGCAAATCAAATGAAAAATAATTTTCTTTTGGCCACCCAGATTTCACTAGTAAAATTACTTCTTTTGAGGCATGATCCTCTTCAATTGCTTTAACCCAATCTTCTCCTTCACCAGAAATGTTGACCTCTCCCACCTAGCAACAAAATAGTCTTCAATTTTCGATTCCTCCTCAAGGTTATCAGAATCCTCAATCCGTAGTCTTGAAAGACAATTACTCTTACCACCTCTACATACTCTTAAAAAATGCCTAGTTTTTCCACAGTTCTTACATTGTTGACCATGAGACAGCCAGTGCTTGAATGAGGATACATTGTTTGGAGGACCACATCTATGTCAAATCACCTTTTGTAACTAAAAATGTGATGTACTCGGTTTGTTTGACTCTCTAACATTTTTATTCTCTGAAGAAATCTTTGGAACTGGTTTGCCAAATTCATAGATGGATTTTTGCATGTTAGAAATCACTTGTTTGAAATTGCCTCTCTGCAGGATCACATCCAAACTTTTTGCTTTCCTCCTCTTCTTTTTTCTGACCTAATTTCTGCTGGTTTTAGGACTATGGACACTTTACCACTGCTAACCAGTTCTAAAGTGCATGTGCTCTCTCCCTAAACTCATGGTAACATTGGCTCGTACCCAATTGGCATATTTAATTTACTTGCAAGTCCCTAGTAAAGTGCACTACATAAGCCCAGGGCCTGTAAATTAAATGCTACTAATGGGCCTGCAGCACTGATTGTTCCACCCACATAAGTAGTCCCTTAACCATGTCTCAGGCCTCCTATTGCAAGGCCTGTGTGTGCAGTTTCATTCTCACTTCGACTTTGCATTTACAAGTACTTGCAAAGCCTTAAACTCCCCTTTTTCTACATGTAAGTCACCCCTAAGGTAGGCCATCGGTAGCCCATAAGGAAGGGTGCTATGTAGGTAAAAGGCAGGACATGAACATGTGTGTTGTATATGTCCTGGCAGTTGAAAACTACTAAATTTGTTTTCCACTACTGTGAGGCCTGCTCCTTTCATAGGATAGCATTAGGACTACCCTCCTATACTGTTTGATTGGTAGATTCTGATCAGAAAGAGGTACCCAGGTCATATTTAGTATGGCCAGAATGGTAATAAAAATCCCTGCTTATTGGTGAGGTTGGATTTTATATTACTATTTTATAAATGCCACTTTTAGAAAGTGAGCATTTCTCTGCACTTAAAATCCATCTGTGCCTTACAGCCTGTCTCCAATCAATGTCTGGGCTGGACTAGTTGACAGCTCCCTTATGCATTTCACTCAGACAACCAGAAACACAGAACAATCAGTCACACCTGCGCTCATCTGCATTCTGAAAAGTATGTTTCTATCCACTTCCGATGACTGGGGCAAACTGCACGTGTGTGGAAGCGTAGTGTCCAACCACTGCCGGTAACTTCTTAACTTTGCCACTTCTTAACTTTGTCAATGCTACTGGTGACCTGCTAACTCAAGGATGACCTGCTAACTCAAGGGTGACCTGCTAACTCAAGCCCCTTGGAAGAGCACACGAAGAATTGACTAGGTTGTTGACAAACACCGAGAGAGTGAGAGAAGATGCACAGTAGGCGCAGCACGTAGTGCGTACCTCGTCAGCTTTCAACCATCAGCGGCCCGCAGGAGGACAACCAAGGGGGTGGGTCAGAGGTGCTGCGGTATCGACCCCCCACACCTATACCCTGATCCCTCAATCAATCAAAAAGATTTGTAGAGCGCGCTACTCACCCGTGAGGGTCTCAAGGCGCTCAGGGGGGGTGAAACTGGGGGTGGGGGTCAGGGAGGGTCACTGGTTGAACAGCCATGTCTTGAGGTTCTTTCTGAAGACCAGTAGGTCTTTGGTTTTGCAAAGGTCGGTGGGGAGGGAGTTCCAGGTTTTGGGGGCGAGGTAGGAGAAAGACCTGCCTCCTGTGGTGGTGCGCTGGATGCGGGGGACTGTGGCTAGGGTGAGGTCGGCTGATCGGAGGTTGCGTGTGGGGGTGTGGAAGTTTACTCTTTCATTGAGGTAGGTTGGGCCGGTGTTGTGGAGGGATTTGTGTGCGTGGATGGGGATCTTGAATGTGATTCTCTTGTCTATGGGGAACCATTGAAGGGATTTGAGGTGTGGTGAGATTCGTTCGTGGCGGGGGAGGCCGAGGACGAGGCGCGCCGCTGTGTTCTGGATTCTTTGGAGTTTGCGTTTGAGTTTGAGTGTGGTGCAGGCGTAGAGGGCGTTACCGTAGTCCAGTCTGCTGCTGATGAGTGCGTGGGTGACTGTCTTTCCGGTTTCTGGGTGGATCCATTTGAAGGATTTTTTTAGAGTGCGGAGTGTGTGGAAGCAGGAGGAGGTTAGAGCATTGATTTGCTGTGTCATGGAGAGGGAGGGGTTGAGGATGATGCCGAGGTTGCGTGCGTGGGTTGCAGGGGTGGGTGCGGGGCCTAGGGCGGTGGGCCACCAGGAGTTGTCCCATGTGGTTTTGTTTGGGCCAAAGATGATGATCTCGTTTTTTTTTTAGTTGAGCTTGAGGTGGTTAGTGGTCATCCAGTTGGCGGTGTCTAGGAGAGCGGCGTGTAGGTTGGTTTTGGCGGTGGTGGGATTGCGGGTGAGGGAGAGGATGAGTTTGGTGCCATCTGCGTAGGAGAGGATAGTGATTCCGTGAGTTCGGAGGATGTTGGCTAGGGGGATCATGTAGATGTTGAAGAGTGTGGGGCTGAGGGAGGACCCTTGAGGGACTCCGCAAGGGATCTTGGTAGTGTTGGAGTTGAAGGGTGGAAGGCGGACTCTCTGGGTCCGGTCGGTGAGGAAGGAGGTGAGCCAGTCTAAGGCTTTGTGGCAGATTCCTATGTTGTGGAAGCGTGTGCAGAGTGTGTGGTGGCAGACGGTGTCAAAAGCTGCGGAGAGGTCTAGGAGGATGAGTGCGACGGTCTCGCCTTTGTCGACTTTGGTCCTGATGTCATCAGTGCATGCGATGAGGGTGGTTTCTGTGCTGTGGTTCTTGCGGAACCCAGATTGTGAGGGGTCAAGGGTGTTGGTTGCTTCGAGGAAGTGGGATAGGCGGGTGTTGACTAATTTCTCTGCAACCTTGGTGGGGAAAGGGAGGAGGGAGATGGGGCGGTAGTTGGAGAGGATTTCCGGGTCGGCTTTTTTTTTTTTTTAGTAGAGCGGTTATTTCCGTCTGCTTCCAGGGGTCTGGGTAGGTGGCGGAGTCGAAAGAGGAGTTGATTATGTTGCAGAGTATGGGGGAGATGGTAGGGCTAGCTTTGTTATAGATGCGGTGTGGACATGGGTCAGAGGGGGAACCGTTGTGGATGGAGTTCATGTTTTTTTCGGTTTCTGCGTGTGTGGTGGGGGTCCATGTGGACAGTGTGGTGGGGGGGTCTTGAGTGGGGATCGAGTTGGGTGAGTGAGGGGTATGTGTGGTGGGTGTGTGTGGTATGAAGCTGTTGTGGATGTCCAGGATTTTGTGGAGGAAGTGGTTGGAAAGGGCGTCACATAGGGGTTGTGTGTGTGTGGGGTCTACGTTGCTGGCTTTGGGTTTGGCAAGTTCATTGATGATGGTGAAGAGTTCTTTGCTGTTTTGAGAGTTGTTGTCAAGGCGTGTCTTGTAGTGATCTCTTTTGGTGGTGCGTATGAGTTGGTGATGGGTGCGAATGGTGGTTTTGAGGGTGGAGAAGTTGGTTGAGGAAGGTTCTAGTCTCCACATTTTCTCAGCTTGGTGGCATTTGCGCTTGGAGTTCAGGGGTGAACCATGGGGCGTTCTTGATGTTGCTGGTGGTGATGTGGTTTCTGAGGGGGGCTAGTGTGTCTGCGCAGGTAATGATCCATTTGGAGAGGTTGTGTGCTCCTGCGTTGGGGTCGTTGGTGTGGGTTATGGGCTAGTTGGGAGTTTAGTCGTTCTGTGGGGATCTTGTCCCACATGCGGTAGGGTGTGGTGTGGTGTGTTGATGGTAGTGGGTGGGGGGTTTGGTGAAGGAGAAGTGGATGCAGAGGAGTTCGGTGGTGTGGGTGTAGTCTATGTGTTGGCTTGAGGTGAAAATTGCGTCCAGTGTGTGTCCTGCTGAGTGGGTGGGTGCGGTGACCAGTTGTTTGAGTCCGAGGTTGTCTATGAGGGAGGTACTGTTGTGGTCTTGTGGGTTTTCAAAGTGAAAGTTGAAATCACCGAGGATGATGTAGTCTGTGGAGGTGAGGGCGGACTGGCTGATGCTGTCGGCGATGGTGTCGCAGAAGGCGGGGCGTTTCCGTGTGGTCTGTGGATTAGTGTACCTCTGAGGGTGGAGTTGTTGTTGATGTGGATGAGGAAGTGCATGTGTTCAGTGTTGCTGATAGTGACTTGGGAGCTGGTGGTGACTTTGATGGTGTCTCTGTGTAGGATGGCGATGCCACCGCCTGGCCTGTTGGGGCGGTCTTTGTGTTGGAGTTTGTATCCTTTGGGGGTGGCTGTGGCTATGTCAGGTTCTGAGGAGGGGTTGATCCAGATTTCTGTGAGGAAGGCGATGCCAGGTGAGTGTGATGTGATGAGGTCCCAGAGTTCTATGGCATGTTTGTGAAGGGAGCAGATGTTGAGGAGCAGGCAGATAAGGTGGTTGTGGTGGGTGGCATTGGTGTGGTGCGTGAGGGTGTTGTTGCAGGGTGTGTTCTGGTTGTGGGCAGGTGTGCTGCGGGGTTGGTTGGTGGGGGCAGGGTGGGTGAGTCTTGTGTTGGGGGTGTTGTGTTTGTTGAAGGTGGGGTCGCTATGGTTGGTGTGTGGTGTGAGGGATGACGAGCAGGAGAAGTGGTAGGTGTGGCAGGTGAAGGGGCCATGAGTGTGCATGGGGCTAGATGTGGTGCATGTGGGGCAGGGGCCTGGGTTGAGAGAGTGGAGGGTGAGGGGGGAGTAGGTGTGTCTGAGAGGGCCAGGGGATCTGGCGCTGGGCGCGGTCCAGGCGCGGACAGGCGCAGACGGGCTTGCCTTTGGCGTGCCAGCAGAGTGTCCGCTGCGCGGCCGCGCCGCAGCTGCCATAAGAGGAGGGGAGGGTGGGAGTGGCAGCTGGGAGGCGGGAGGGCCTGTCCAATGAGCGGGGTGGGGGGCGGGGCCGCAGGGGATACAGCGACGGGGAAAAGAACACTAAGGAAGAGGTGAGAAGAAGGGGGGAGGCAGGAGAGACCGCAGGGGACGCAGCAGCGGGGAAAAGAACACTAAGGAAGAGGTGAGAAGGAGGGGGGAGGAGGGAGTGGCCGCAGGGGACGCAGCGGCGGGGAAAAAAGCAAAGAGAGAACGGGAAAAGGAGGTGGCGCGGAACGCGGAGCGGGGAGTGACCTACCTGCAAGCAGGGTCAAAGGTTGCTCCCTGCTAGCGCGCCGCGGCTGCCATAAGAGGAGGGGAGGGTGGGAGTGGCAGTTGGGAGGTGGGAGAGCCTGTCCAATGAGGGGGCTGGGGGGCGGGCAGCAGGGGATGCAGCGGCGGGGAAAAGAACACTAATGAAGAAGTGAGAAGGAGGGGGAAGGCGGGAGGGGCCGCAGGGGACGCTGCGGTGGGAAAAAGAACACTAAGGAAGAGGTGAGAAGGAGGGGGGAGGTGACAGGGGCCGCAGGGGACGCAGCGGCGGGGGGAAAAAGCAAAGAGAGAACGGGAAAAGGAGGTGGCGCGGAGCGGGGAGCGACCTACCTGCAAGCAGGGTCAAAGGTTGCTCTCTGCTAGCGCGCCGCGGCTGCCATAAGAGGAGGGGAGGGTGGGAGTGGCAGTTGGGAGGCGGGAGGGCCTGTCCAATGAGGGGGCTGGGGGGTGGGGCCGCAGGGGATGCAGCGGCGGGGAAAAGAGCACTAAGGAAGAGGTGAGAAGGAGGGGTGAGGCGGGAGGGGCCGCAGGCGGGGGGGAAAAAAGCAAAGAGAGAACGGGAAAAGGAGGGGGTGCGGAAGGCGGAGAGGGGAGCGACCTACCTGCAAGCAGGATCAAAGGTTGCTCCCTGCTAGCGCGCCACGGCTACCATAAGAGGAGGGGAGGGTGGGAGTGGCAGTTGGGAGGCGGGAGGGCCTGTCCAATCAGGGGGCTGGGGGGCGGGGCCGCAGGGGACGCAGCGGTGGGGAAAAGAACACTAATGAAGAGGTGAGAAGGAGGGGGAAGGCGAGAGGGGCCGCAGGGGATGCTGCGGCGGGGAATAGAACAGTAAGGAAGAGGTGAGAAGGAGGGGGCAGGCGGGAGGGGCCACAGGGGCTGCAGCGGCGGGAAAAGAGCACTAAGGAAGAGGTGAGAAGGAGGGGGGAGGTGGGAGGGGCCGCAGGGGATGCAGCGGTGGGGAAAAAAGCAAAGAGAGAACAGGAAAAGGAGGTGGCGCGGAAGGCAGAGCGGGGAGCGACCTACCTGCAAGCAGGGTCAAAGGTTGCTCCCTGCTAGCGCGCCGCGGCTGCCATAAGAGGAGGGGAGGGTGGGAGTGGCAGTTGGGAGGTGGGAGAGCCTGTCCAATGAGGGGGCTGGGGGGCGGGCAGCAGGGGATGCAGCGGTGGGGAAAAGAACACTAATGAAGAAGTGAGAAGGAGGGGGAAGGCGGGAGGGGCCGCAGGGGACGCTGCGGTGGGAAAAAGAACACTAAGGAAGAGGTGAGAAGGAGGGGGGAGGTGACAGGGGCCGCAGGGGACGCAGCGGCGGGGGGAAAAAGCAAAGAGAGAACGGGAAAAGGAGGTGGCGCGGAGCGGGGAGCGACCTACCTGCAAGCAGGGTCAAAGGTTGCTCTCTGCTAGCGCGCCGCGGCTGCCATAAGAGGAGGGGAGGGTGGGAGTGGCAGTTGGGAGGCGGGAGGGCCTGTCCAATGAGGGGGCTGGGGGGTGGGGCCGCAGGGGATGCAGCGGCGGGGAAAAGAGCACTAAGGAAGAGGTGAGAAGGAGGGGTGAGGCGGGAGGGGCCGCAGGCGGGGGGGAAAAAAGCAAAGAGAGAACGGGAAAAGGAGGGGGTGCGGAAGGCGGAGAGGGGAGCGACCTACCTGCAAGCAGGATCAAAGGTTGCTCCCTGCTAGCGCGCCACGGCTACCATAAGAGGAGGGGAGGGTGGGAGTGGCAGTTGGGAGGCGGGAGGGCCTGTCCAATCAGGGGGCTGGGGGGCGGGGCCGCAGGGGACGCAGCGGTGGGGAAAAGAACACTAATGAAGAGGTGAGAAGGAGGGGGAAGGCGAGAGGGGCCG
Organism: Pleurodeles waltl; assembly: GCF_031143425.1. Classification (NCBI taxonomy): domain Eukaryota; kingdom Metazoa; phylum Chordata; class Amphibia; order Caudata; family Salamandridae; genus Pleurodeles; species Pleurodeles waltl. The sequence goes on from NC_090440.1 coordinate 1,111,213,588, forward strand.
CAGGGGATGCTGCGGCGGGGAATAGAACAGTAAGGAAGAGGTGAGAAGGAGGGGGCAGGCGGGAGGGGCCACAGGGGCTGCAGCGGCGGGAAAAGAGCACTAAGGAAGAGGTGAGAAGGAGGGGGGAGGTGGGAGGGGCCGCAGGGGATGCAGCGGTGGGGAAAAAAGCAAAGAGAGAACAGGAAAAGGAGGTGGCGCGGAAGGCAGAGCGGGGAGCGACCTACCTGCAAGCAGGGTCAAAGGTTGCTCCCTGCTAGCGTGCCGCGGCTGCAATAAGAGGAGGGGAGGGTGGGAGTGTTAGCTGGGAGGCGGGAGGGCCAGTCCAATGAGTGGCCGGGCCGCAGGGGACGCAGCGGCGGGGAAAAGAGTACTAAGGAAGAGGTAAGAAGGAGGGGGAGGCGGGAGGGGCCACAGGGGATGCAGTGGCGGGGAAAAGAACACTAAGGAAGAGGTGAGAAGGAGGGGGGAGGCGGGAGGGGCCGCAGGAGACGCAGCGGCAGGGAAAAGAGCACTAAGGAAAAGGTGAGAAGGAGGGCTGAGGCGGGAGGGGCCACAGGGGCCGCATCGGTGGGAAAAAAGCAAAGAGAGAACGGGAAAAGGAGGTGGCGCGGAAGGCGGAGAGGGAAGCGACCTACCTGCAAGCAGGGTCAAAGGTTGCTCCCTGCTACTGCGCCGCGGCTGCCATAAGAGGAGGGGAGGGTGGGAGTGTCAACTGGAAGGCGGGAGGTCCTGTCCAATGAGGGGGCGGGCCGCAGGGGACGCAGCGGCGGGGAAAAGAGCAGTAAGGAAGAGGTGAGAAGGAGGGGGGAGGTGGGAAGGGGCCGCAGGGGACGCAACGGCGGGGAAAAGAACACTAAGGAAGCGGTGAGAAGGAGGGGGAGGCGGGAGTGGCCGCAGGGGACGCAGCAGCGGGGAAAAGAACACTAAGGAAGAGGTGAGAAGGAGGAGGGAGGCAGGAGGGGCCGCAGGGGACGCAGCGGCGGGGAAAATAACACTAAGGAAGAGGTGAGAAGGAGGGGGGAGGCGGGAGGGGCCGCAGGGGACGCAGCGGCTGGGAAAAAAGCAAAGAGAGAACGGGAAAAGGAGGTGGCACGGAAGGCGGAGCGGGGAGCGACCTACCTGCCAGCAGGGTCAAAGGTTGCTTCATTGATCCTTCATCCTCCTCCTCACCGATAGGAGTTGTGGGGGGGAGAAAGACTGGTGACACACAGCTACGTTGATTGCCCTTAACTCCACCGGCACTGGCTGTGTTGTGCTGTGCTTTGTACCTGCCCACCCCTCCTCACCTTGGCTGACCCTGTTGACCTGCTACTGCTGCTGCTGCAAACGCTCACAGTTCTCCCTCCTCATCAACTAACTTTAATTTCAAAATCTGCCTAGATCATCTCGGACCAGCTTAATTCACTCAGAGCCTTCTACCAATTAGCCTCACACTTAGGTTCAACTTTGACCATTTTGTCCTCGTAGGTCTTCATTGGCCGCCACAGTTCTCGCTCCAGCTCTAGCTCCCACGTGCTTGTGCCCCTCCCGTCCTCTCACCGGCAAAGTGGAAAGTTGGGGAGGAGAGGCGGCACAGAAACAGTCCAGAACATCAAGAAGCCAAAGTAGCGGAGCAGCCTAGAAGCACCCTGGATGCCCTAGAGCACTTTGGTTAAGGCTAAGGTCCAACTTCAGAAAAACCCAGAGGATGCGTCAGCACCATGGTGCTCGTGCCCCTCCCACCTTCTCCAAGGCAAAAGGGGTAGCCGGGGAGGAGTGGCGGCGCAGATGCTGGAGGTGCCTGGAACATCAAGAAGCACCTTGGACGCACCGGAACACTCAGGTCAATGTTTAACCTCAGGGGAGAGGCGGTTAAAATTTGGTACAAAATCAGTCACTCTGGAGACAAATTGAACGAGGCTCTTTGGCAGGCCATAGAACTTGATCAGCACTCAGCCTACCACAAGTATCTTCGATCATCAATCGATGAACTACAAGTCAAGGATCTGTGGGAGGCAGCCCCGACATTCAATAATTTTTCTAGAGGGGCCACCAAGGCCACTAAGATCCTCTTGTTCTTAGAAGACAAAGACAAATTTGGTGCCCGGGCACATGCATGGATGACCATAATATATTACGCCAAACTTGAACTGGCTGCCTATCTCTTCACAACGTTTGCTCCATACACAAAACATGATCTCATGACAATGCAACTAGGCAACCTGCCAACCTGTGCTAACGCTCCGTCCTGGAAGAACATCACCTCGCAACAGTGCAGGCATTGCACATGCCAAAAGGAGGATCTAATTCACATAACCTGCATTTGCCTGGCCTGTTAGATCTCTGAAAGAGACTACTCAAGCGGATGTTCACCGAAAGAGCTATCAGGACCTACAGGGAAGCCATAGTTGCCTGTCTCAATCCACATGACCCCCAGCTAAACTGTAAGTTTGTTAAATTCTTTAAACACGCTATGCATACTGTTCCCACAGTTAAACAGTAAGCTTGACAAGTTCTTGATACACGTTATATGATGTTCTAGTTTTAGCTCCCATGGGTCGGGCAGCTCCATGCCACGTCAGTCTCATAAGTAACTAAGACACTTCTTAAGTCCGGGACAGCAACAAACCTATGTTCTCCCATCTGAGACATCTTGTACTCTTGGCCTGCATATCTTTTATCCTTCACTGCAGCCGAGTCATTCTTTAAAGATTTATTTATTTCAGATCTTAACTTTTCAATAAACATTTAATCTTAGTTTTAAATTGTTGTTTCCTTCTTTTTCTTTTCAGAATGTTTTTACATTGCATATTGGCAAAATTGTTATGATTTTTAACTAACTGAAACAATAAATAAATAAATCTAAAATACAAATAAATGCAAATGCATACTGAATGGGTTTTGCTGGGCTGGAAATGTGGAGAGCCTAATACTTACATTTCAAAGGCTAGCGACCTGCCCTCACACAATGGACAGCCAAACCCCCTACGGGGACCCTGGCAGATAGACCTGTGCTGAAAGGGGAACTTGTTCACTTCAAAACCACTCTTTGAAGTCTCCCCCACTTCAAAGGCATTTTTGGGGTATACAAACTGGGTCTCTGACCCCACCAACTCAGACACTTCTGGACCTGAACCTGCAACCTGTCAAGGGGAACTGCCTGGCTGCCCAAAGGACTCATCTGGATTGGTGTGCTGAGAAGGACTGCTGCCCTGCTGTTGCCCTGCTGCCCTCTGACTTTGCTGATAACTGCTCTCCAAGGGCTTGGATTGAGCTTGCCTCCTGTTTTCTGAAGTCTCAGGGCCAAAAAGACTTAATCTCTTCAGGAAACTCCTTGTGCACCGAAAATCGACACACAGACTACTGGAAATGACGCACAGCCGTTTTGCGACCGAGAAATTGCCACACAGCTGAGTCAGAATGATGAACCCGACTCCCCTGAGTGAAGATTCGATGCAGCGCCTACCTTGAGACCGGACCTTGGACGCACTGCCCTATTGGATTGACGCACAGCTGAACTGGAACAACGCAGCCAATTCCCTGAGTAGAAAATCGACACAGCATCTGTGGTGTGACAGAAAATTGGACTCATCACCACACCAGATCAACGCAACGCCTGTGACTTCTTCCCGCATGGCCAGGATTTCCCCGCATCATCCCTGGGCATCAAAAAGATCCCTGCATCATAGTGAGGAACCAAGACTGCGTGCCGAAAAACTATGGAAATCCCCTTGCAGCATGGAAAGAAATTAAGCATCGCCTGTGCCGCGCCAGAAAATCTGACGCACACCCTATTTTTCCATGCATCACCTCCCGTGCGTGTTATTTTTTATGAAAACCAGGTACTTTGTGTAAATAAGAGACAACTGTTGATTTCTAAGATTTGACACTCTTTTTAAACTTACAAAAGTGATACTTCTGCTTGTGCTTATTGGATGTTTATTGTTTTGGCCTTAATTTAACCAGATAAATATCATATATTTTTCGAAACCTGTGTGGTGTATTTTTGTGGTGTTTTCAATGTGTTACTGTATGATTTATTGCACAAATACTTTACACATTGCCTTCTAAGTTAAGACTGACTACTCAGTGCCAAGCTACGAGAGGGTGGGCACAGGATAGTTTGGATTCTGTGTGACTTACCCTGACTAGGATTGTGGTCCCTACTTGGCCAAAGGTGTATACCTCTGCCAACACGAGACCCCATTTCTAACACCGCTCCTATATTTGTTTTGCCCTACACCTTATTACTAATTGGTCTCTAATTATTTGGAAAGTAAAATCATCAAATTCACATTTAGCTCCAAGAATGTTTAATGCTGTAAAATAAGCATCAATGCTCTCATTGGGTTTTTATATCCTTATACAGAAGTTATAAGTGTACTACTAGATTTATTGTTTGAGAAATACTTGTCTATTTGGGCTACATCCAATGTTCCCTTTAAGGTGTGCGCGGGTGCGCGTGCTCACAATATCTTTTCCCACCGCGCACACACGTTTATAAAGCACGCAGGTCACAGAGTTTAAGTAGCTTTGTCTGGCTGGAGGGCACCGGGCTGTATTCAGGGCAATAAATAATGCTTATCAGCCGGCTGGCTGACTGGGGTGATCACTTTCTAGATAAAATGTTAATTTTGTCACTGAGGGCATTGTGTTCTCTCCAGTGCGTAATCTGTAAATAAAAAAAACTTGCTGGTGCCCAAGGCCCTCTTCTTAAACATGTTGCTACTGCAATTAAAAAGTGCAAACATAGAATACTAAGGCAGTAATACTGAAGCCATCTCGGGCCTCTTCAATCCATTTAAAGCCAGTCCCTGGCCCTTCGCCTCACTCTTCCAGCTTTCTGTTTTCTCCCATTGTGATGCTTTTTTGTTTTTCTTTTCTTCCGTCTTTCCCAAATTTGTCTTTTACTCACAATAAATGGTTAAGTAAAATAAGCATCAGCCCTCAAAAATAAGAAACAACAAGTTAAACTTTTCTCTTAAATAAAAAAGGCGCCCAAAGAGCTGCTGCAATTAAAAGTGCCAACACGGAATACTAAGGCAGTATAATCCTGAAGCCATCTCGGGCCTCTTCAATCCATTTAAAGCCAGTCCCTGGCCCTTCAGCTCACTTTTGCAGCTTTTTGCTTTCTCCCATTGTGACGATTTTTTATTTTTCTCTTCCTCCGTCTTTCCCTTATGTGTCTTTTACTCGCAGTACATGCTTGAGCCACATGAAGACACGCGGTGGAAGGCTGTTCCTGTCACCTTTCTGATGCTTGCTGCGAGTGCGTGTGCCTGCACCTGCGTCTTGCTTGGGAGACTCTGTTGTGTACAGTAAAGGGCTTGGAGTCTGCCTGTCACTCACTATTTGTTTGCTTGCGTGGAACTCTTCTCTACAGTCTTGTAATTCGTCACTGGAAGCCAAGCATCATTTCCGTTCCTCTGTGTGGAGCAAGTACCAAGCACTGATTGATTCAACTTAATTTGTGCCCCTCCGCTGCTCCTGACGTGAATATGATACTATTTTCTTCTTTTTAACTTCTAATGCCCTGCATTTTTTGATTTAGTGGTAAAACAAAGCTATGGAGAGGCAAATGCCAATGATCTTGGTAGTTATGCGCTGCGCTCGCGTGAATGGTCAATTTCTTGGCGCATGTATCCTTGGCTGCAGCGCACAGAGACCTTACACTGCCGCACACAGTGGAAACAAATTAGAGGGAACATTGGCTACAGCTGTGTCAAACTCACCAATATCTTCTTCTGCTGTAGACTTATTCTCAGGTAGTTGGTCATATACATTTTGGCCTTCAACCTCCAAATAGTAATACATTAGTATTTTATTTCTCTCTGGTCTGAACACGTGAGCATCAGTTGCACCCAAATATGCATTAAGAGACCTCAATCATAAATTCTACTGTAAAGGTGGATCTGCAGGTTCCTGTAAAAAAGGAACAGGAGCAGATATGTTCTGTATTTCTGTGTAAAGATAAAAATAAATTAAGTATAACACTTAAAAATGCACGTTTTTTTTTTAATTTCGGATTTATTTTTTTTGCACCTCTTTACAACCTTTTTTGAAACTAAAAGTATGTTTACACTTTTGTTGTAGGCTACTGCTGTGAAGTGCTAGTTTGCAAATTACTGATTCACATTTTGCTGCAATTGCCTCTTTCTTGATACTGATGTTTGATCCGCACTGTTGCTATGGAGTTCAAGCGCGCAAATCACTGAAAAGAAAAAATAATCTTATGAAACTGCTGTAAAGTACTAATGTGCAAATTGCTGAGAGGAAAAATAAATCTTATTCCAGACAACAAAGGCTATTCCTCTTCCTATGTTGAGTACAGGATGTGACATACAAACAAAGGAACCATAGTTTTCTTTTTAGGGTTGTGAACTCAAGTGCTTTTGCCCTTGTTGTAATCTCACTGTCGGCTTTTAACCACGCCTATGTCATGCCCGTCACTTTCATTAGTTTGCAGGCTTACCTTTTTAAAATCGCTTGATTTCATTTTTGAAAGGCATGCATACGTCATGCGTTTTCCAGTGTTGAGCCCTTCTCGCGTGCACCGGAAAACTACTGAAAACATATGGGGCTTCATGTTTTCCGCATGGCCTCTGGGCTACTTTTTCTTTTTATTTCCTATGCAGCTCGATCTCGCTGGGCCGTAATCAAGCGCTTTGCATGACATCGACCCTGTCACAATTGATAATTGCATAACTGCTGACCCATTCGACTGCGAGCAAACTTCTGTTTCTTTTTGTGTGCTCCTTCACGCTCATTGCGTGCCACTTTGAATTTACTCGCTTATGTAAAACTGTATTACTTTTCATTTTTAAATTATTTGGCAAGAAATGTCCGGTTAGGACTTTACAATGCTAATGGCTCTAAGTCAAACAAATGTGAGACCCACTGCGTTGCAAATGCTTGTGTTCTTTTGTTGTTTCCTTTAGCATGAGGTCTACGTGAAAACATCGCCCTCAAGCTAAATGACACTTTCAGCACGTGTCTCACCTTTTGCTGCCACACATCCTAGATGTTGCCCCATGTCATAGACACTTAGGGGGTCATTCCAACTCTGGCGGGCGGCGGTAGCCGCCCGCCAGGCGGGAACCGCCATTTGGCCGCCATGCGGTCAAAATAGCGCTGCCCCCATTCTGACATTCCCGCTGGGCCGGCGGGCGCTAACCAAGTTAGCGCCCGCCGGCCCAGCAGGAATGAGGGCTGCAACACAGAAGCCGGCTGCGAATGGAGCCGGCGGTGTTGCGGCCGTGCGACGGGTGCAGTTGCACCCGTCGCGCTTTTCACTGTCTGCTAGGCAGACAGTGAAAAGCTGGCCGGGGCCCTGTTAGGGGGCATGGGCAGTGCAGGGGCCCCCAGGGGCCCCAGGACATCCCTTACCGCCAGCCTCTTCCTGGCGGTGAAAACCGCCAGAAACAGTCTGGCGGTAAGGGGGTCCGAATCCCCAGGGCAGCGCTGCTTGCAGCGCTGCCCTGGCGGATTCACCCAGCCGGGGCAAAAATGGCGAAAAAACGCCAGCCCCGGCGGGGCGACCGTGGCTTTACCACCGCGGTCGGAATGGCCTTTGAAGCACCGCCAGCCTGTTGGCGGTGCTTCCGTCATTCTGCGCCCTGGCGGTCCAAGACCGCCAGGGTCAGAATGACCCCCTTAATGCCATGTCTGACATTTTAGCCACCAGTACCTTGCATGCTGGGATGTTTGAGTCCAGGTTTGTAAGTATAAAAGCAAATCTGCAAGTCCCAAAATAAAGTTTGCGATTGTCTTAAAACGTCAACAGACAAGGTATGGCTCATGATGCCGGGCTACTATATAACTATGCATGCAGAATCTAACGTGCTCGCATTTTTCGATGATTGTAGGAGGCTGGCCTGGCTTATAGTGGGTACCTTGTGGTACTTACACCCTGTGCCAGGTCCAGTTATCCCCTATTAGTAGAATAGAGGTGTTTCTAGCAGCTAAGGCTGATAGAAGGTAGCTATGGCAAAGCAGTCTAGGCTGAACTAGGAGACATGCAAAGCTCCTACTATACCACTTATATCATATAGCACAATATCATAAGAAAACACAATACACAGAGTTACTAAAAATAAAGGTACTTTACATTTATGACCATATGCCACAAGTATCTCAGTGAGTACCCTCAGTAAGAAGGTAAGTAATATACACAAGTTATATGTACACAAACCCAAAACAGGTAAGTAAGAGTAAGAAAAGTAATGCAAACAGTGTAGAATTACAAAAGGATGCAATAGGTGACCATGGGTCTAGGGGCAACACAAACCATATACTCCAAAAGTGGAATGTGAATCACAAATGGACCCTGGGAGGTTGTAGAGGGTTGCTGGGGCTGTACGAAAACAGTCAGGGTGTCCAAGATACCCCACCCCAAGACCCTGAAAAGTAGGAGGAAAGTACACCTACTACCCCAAAAGGACACAATGGTCGTGATAGGGGGATTCTGCAAGAACCACAAACACCAGCAAAGCACTGAAGACAGATTCCTGGACCTGAGGAGCTGCAAGGCAAAGGGACCAAGTCCAAGAGTCGCGATAGTGTCTAGGGGGGGCAGGAGCCCAGGAAACCCCAGATGAAAGTGCAAGGAAGCTGCCTCTGGATGGAAGAAGCTTCCCACACAGAAATACCATAAACAAGCCTTGCTAGCTGCAAGGGTCATGGTAGAGGTTTTTGGGTGCTGCAGGAGACCAGGAAAGACACTTGGAGGAGGAGACAGAGGGGGCGCTCAGCAACTCAGAGAGCCCCCACAGAAGCAGGCAGCATCCACAGAAGTACCCAAACAGGCACTTAGAATATTTGTGAACCGGAGCTGGCTCAGAGTCACAAAGGAGGGTCCCATGACGTCGGAGGTCAACTCAGAGGGTTGAGCACTGCAGGATGGAGTGCTGGGGCCCCAGGCTAGCCTGTGCACAAAGGAATCCTTGGAGGAGTGCACAGGAGCCGGAGCAGCTGCAAATCACGCAGTACACAGGTTTGCAGTCTAGCGTAGGGAGGCAAGGACTTACCTCCACCAAACTTGGACTGAAGGATCACTGGACTGTGGGAGTCACTTGGATAGAGTTCCTGTGTTCCAGGGACACGCTCATCAGGATGAGAGGGGACCCAGAGGACCGGTGATGCAGTCTTTTGGTGCCTGCGTTAGCAGGGGGAAGATTCTGTCGACCCACGGGAGATTTCTTCTTGGCTTCCAGTAAAGGGTGAAGGCAAGTGACCCCCAGAGCATGCACCACCAGGAAACATTTGAGAAAGCCGGCAGGATTAGGCGCTACAATGTTGCTGGTAGTCGTCTTGCTACTTTGTTCCGGTTTTGCAGGCGTCCTGGAGCAGTCAGCGGTCGATCCTTGGCAGAAGTCGAAGAGGGAAGTGCAGAGGAACTCTGGTGAGCTCTTGCATTCATTACCTGAAGAATACCCCAGAGGAGAGACCCTAAATAGCCAGAAAAGGAGGTTTGGCTACCAAGAAAGGAGGATTGGTTTCCAAGAAAGGTAAGAGCCTATCAGAGGGGGTCTCTGACGTCACCTGCTGGCACTGGCCACTCAGAGCAGTCCAGTGTGCCCCCAACACCTCTGTTTCCAAGATGGCAGAGGTCTGGGACACACTGGAGGAGCTCTGAGCACCTCCCCTGGGAGGTACTGGTCAGAGGAGTGGTCACTCCCCTTTCCTTTGTTCAGTGTGGCGCCAGAGCAGGGCTGGGGGATCCCTGAACCGGTGTAGACTGGCGTATGCAGAGATGGGCATCATCTGTGCCCATCAAAGCATTTCCAGAGGCTGGGGGAGGCTACTCCTCCCCAGCTCTTCACACTTATTTCCAAAGGAAGAGGGTGTAACACCCTCTCTCAGAGGAAATCCTTTGTTCTGCCTTCCTGGGCCAGGGCTGCCTGGACCCCAGGGGGGCAGAATCCTGTCTGAGGGGTTGGCAGCAGCAGCAGCTGCAGTGGAAACCCCAGAAAGGCAGTTTGTCAGCACCCGGGTTCTGTGCTAGAGACTCGGGGGATCATGGAATTGTCCCCCCAATACCAGAATGGTATTGGGGCGACAATTCCATGATCTTAGACATGTTACATAGCCATGTTTGGAGTTACCATTGTGTCGCTATACATAGGTAGTGACCTATGTATAGTGCACACGTGTAATGATGTCCCTGCACTCACGAAGTCTGGGGAATTTGCCCTGAACGATGTAGGGGCACTTTGGCTAGTGCCAGGGTGCCCACACACTAAGTAACTTTGCACCCAACCTTCACCAGGTGAAGGTTAGACATATAGGTGACTTATAAGTTACTTATGTGCAGTGGAAAATGGCTGTGAAATAAAGTGGACGTTATTTCACTCAGGCTGCAGTGGCAAGCCTTTGTAAGAATTGTTTGAGCTCCCTATGGGTGGCAAAAGAAATGCTGCAGCCCATAGGGATCTACCTAAGTACCATATACAAGGGAATTATATGGGTGTACCAGTGTGCCAATGAGAATTGGTAAATTTTGTCACTAGCCTGCAGTGACAAATTCAGAAAGCAGAGAGAGCATAAACACTGAGGTTCCTGTTAGCAGAGCCTCAGTGATACAGTTAGGCACCACACGGAACACATACAGGGCACATACTATGAGCACTGGGGTCCTGCCTAGCAGGATCCCAGTGACACTGGGGCTAAAACATACATACATACATACAGTGAAAATGGAGGTAACATGCCAGGCAAGATGGAACTTTCCTACAATGATCTCGATTTGTACAGTACTACTCCTTCCCCTGCCGGTATGCGCCCCCTTAGTCTCTGCCTTTAGCCTTCCCAGAGCACTCCTGTTTTGAGTGGGTGGTGGGTAGCTGTTTCCCAGTTGTATAGAAGGGATGAGTTAGCAGACACTGACTCATTTTCCTGGAATTTCATTAACAGAAGCCAGAGGATGTCCGCCTTGCAGTCGCCTCCCGGCTCTTTCTCTCCCCTCCAAGCGGGGTTATTCGAGCTAGTTTCTCGCTTAACTTCCTCACTGTGAGTTGTCCTTGCAACATGGCAGGGAGGAATACTGGGACTTTTATGGGAGTTGACACTTTGGCAGGCTGCAGCAGGACGCGCCCGGACAATGAGCTGTAAAGAGGATTCATTCACGTTCCTGAGTCCAAGTTGCTCTTTTCCTTCCAAAATATGTTAGAGATGGGAAGCAATTAAGTGGGTAGCATCTAATATTTAGCTTTTTAATTATTGCCTTTACCATCCAGTCATTTAGAGAACCTCTGCACTAACTGCTTTGTATTAAAAAGTTTTTAAAAAATCCGGAAACTGCACAAAAGGTGGGCTATTTGTCAGAGCGTTCATTATTCCAACAATGCATCAAATGCAAGAGCTTCCTTCTCTAATACCCTGCACCTGCTGGACTAAGTATCAGTAGGCATTATAATAGTATGGATTGCCAATTCCTCCACGAATGTTTGGGACAGTGTTTATGGCTGGGACGGTAGCAGGAGTGTGAGTTGTCAAAGGAGACCAAAAAAGAATCATATGGGCCTACCTTTACAATCTATTTTTGTCGTGAAGAAAAATAATTGTCAAAATTATGTGGGTAAATGTTTCCTTTTCTAGTAGTCTAGCTTTATCAGTTTTATTTTTCATTAGTAAATTTCTAAATGCACGTGATCTTGTCTGTGTAAGATTGCTAAATCCAAAATGCTGCCGGAGTAATGGGAAGGAAGGCATTGTATTTCTGTGCCCAACCTTAGCTAATTGGCAAAATGTTCATTTTTTTGCCGCAGATAGCGGTAAATGGAAGTGCATTAGGTAAATGAAGGGCCATTGGAATTATATGGCAGGAAAAGACGAATATGTGGCAAGAAAAGTCCAGGTATGAATTTACAATGCAAATAGCTCTAACTCGAGCAAATGCGAGACTCATTGCATTGCAATGCTTGTTATATCAGGTAACAAAGTGTACAGAATGTGACGTACAGACTCTGCTAGTACCATGTGTCCAAACACTACAGGCTGTAAATAAGGATTTAACTTCTTTTTTTTTCCCTTTGAATATTTATAGTGTAAATAGAGGGTCGGTTATGCCCCGACTTCATTTCCCATGCAATGATTGAGCGTGACACTGCGCGATTTGAAGAGACTCCTTTGAGCTTCTAAAGTCGTTCTTGTTAAAGATCACCATGCACGCACAGCACGAGAGGAATGGCGCACACGTTCAAAGCACAAACTCTTTATTTCATCAATGAGCACGCACCTTTGCGCGCTGCAATCAGAAGTCGTCGTACAGCATTAAGGATGCGAATATACCACAGTATGTGAGAAGCTGGGTTGGTTTGTAGTTGGTACCAGAGGTACTTACACCTTATACCAGGTCCAGTGATACACCTTAGTGAAATGTAGGCAGTATCAGGCTGTCTAGGGGTAGCTGTAGCAGAGCAGCCAAGGCTGAACTAGGAGACATGCAAAGTTCTTGCAATACCACTATAGTCACACAGTACTTATACACAATAAAAGGTACTTTATTTTAGTGACACAAGGCTAAAAATATCTTAGAGGCAATACTCCTTCTGGAGGTAAGTATTATAAACAATATATACACTAGGAACCAAGATCAGCTAAGTAAACAGTCATAGAATAGTGCAAAGAGTGAAAAACACAATAGATTGCAATGGACCTATGGTCAACACAAACCATATACTAAAATAGTGGAATGCGAATGTCGGTTCCCCCCAGGCAAGTGTAGTGTGTAGAGGGACACTGGGAGTGTAAAAAAACACCAAAGGTAAGTAGAATACCCCACCCCAGAGCCCAGGAAAACAGGAATAAAGTACAGCAAGTTTCCTCAGAACACACTAGGAGCCGTGGTAAAGGATTATGCAAAAACCAAGCAAGATACCAACAATGGATTCCTGGACTTTAAGACCTGCGGAGAGAGGAGACCAAGTCCAGAAGTCGATGAAGAGTCCAAGAAGAACAGGAGCCGCTGCTAACCCGGACAAAGGTGCAAAAGTGGATCCTCCGGTTAGAAGAAAAGAGCAGAAATGCTCCAAAGAAGATAGCTGCGGGTTTCTGCTTGGTGCAGGAGATGTCCCACATCGAGTCGTTGGATGAAGGCCAACAAGCCTTGGCTCACGCAAATGTTGCAGTTGGCAGGAAAAGGATCTGCCGGGGCCTGGGAGGGACCTGGGTGCCTGAACTCAGACTGAGGAGACAGACGGGGCTCTTAGCACTTTAGAGAGCCCTCAGAAGACCAGACAGCACCCGTGGGGTCCCAGAACATGGAGACAAAAGAGTTGCAGAATGCGGTCATCGCAGTACTACACAAAGGGGTCCCACATCGCCGGAGAACAACTCAGGGAGCTGAGCATCACAGGATAGAGTGCTGGGGACCTGGGCTACAGTGTGCATGAATACCTTTTGGAAGAAGTGCACAGAAGCCCAAGGAGCTGCAGAGGACGCAATGCACAGGGGTACTGTCTGGCACGGAGAGGCAAGCTCTTACCTCCACCAAATTTGGACAGCTGGACCTTTGGACAGTCAGGATCACTTTGGTCCACCACCTGTGTTTCAGGGATCACGCCCGTCGACAGGAGAGGAGTCCCAGAGTACCGGTTATCATTGCAGAGAGGTGCCTGCTGAAGAAGGGAAGTGACTCCTTCACTCCACGGGAGATTCCTTCGGTCCTTCTGGTGCAGAATGAAGACAAGCAGTCCTCAGAGTGTGCACACCCTGGAATTTGTTGCAGTTGCTGGCTGGAGCTGAAGTTGCGGGGTCACAGTAGCCTTCCTGTTTACTTTGTTGCAGTTACAGGGGTTCTGGAGCAGTCTGCAGTTGATCTGACAGTCAGAAGCTGAAGCAGAGGATGCAGACCGAATCTGAGGAACCGCCCAGAGTAGAGCCCTTCGTAGCCCTGGAAGGGGATTGGCTACCTAACCCGGTATGCACCTATCAGGAGGGGTCTCTGACATTACCTGCTGACACTGGCCACTCAAATGCCCCCAGAGGATCCCCACACCTTGGAATCCAAGATGGCTAACACCAGGGACACTCCGGAGGTGCTCTGGGCACCACCCCTGGAGTGGTGATAAATAGGGGATTGGTCACTCCACTTTCCTTTGTCCAGTTTTGTGGGGGTCCCTGAATCCGTGTGGACTGGATTATGCAAGGAGGGCACCATTTGTGCTCTTCAAAGCATTTCCAGAGGCTCTGGAGGATACCTCTCCCATGCCTGTAACACCTATTTCCAATGGGAGAGGGTGTAACATCCCACTCCTAAAGGAAATGCATTGTTCTACCATCCTGGGATTGAGCTGCTCAATCCCCAGGAGGGCAAAAACCTGTCTTTGAGGTGGCAGCAGCTGGGGCTGCAGTGAAAACCTTAGAGAGCTGGTTTGCCAGTATTGGGGGTCCACGTTGGAGCCCCAACGGTGCATGGAATTGGCCCCCAAATACCAGAATTGGATTGGAGGTTTGATTTCTCAATTTTAGACACCTCACATGGCCATGTTCAGAGTTACCATCGTGAAGCTACATATATGTGTTGGCATATATGTAGTGCATGCTTTTAATGGTGTCCCCGCACTCACAAAGCCCGGGAAATTGGTCCTGGACAACGTGGGGGCACCTTTTCTAGTGCAAGGGTGGCCTCACACGCAGTAACCTTGTACCTAGTCTTCAGTAACTGAAGGTAAGACATATAGGTGACTTATAAGTTGCTTGGTGCAGTGAAAATGGCTGTGAAATAGTGTTGCACTATTTCACTCAGGCTGCAGTGGCAGTCCTGAAGGAGTGTTCGTATGAGCTCCTTATGGGTGCCTAAAGAAATGCTGCAGCCCATAAGGATCTCCTGGAACCCTGATGCACTGGGTACCTAGGTGCCATACACAAGGGACTTATAAAGGAGGTCCATTGTGCCAATCTAATTTGAAATATGGAGTCACTAGATGTGAGAAGGTAGCCTCTTTCTAGCCTTGTTACCCCCACTTTTGGCCTGTTTGTGAGTGTATGTCAGGGTGTTTGTCACTGTTTTCACTGTCTCACTGGGATCCTGATAGCCAGGCCTCAGTGCTCATAGTGAAAACACTATGTTTTCAGTATGTTTGTTATGTGTCACTGGGATCCTGCTGGTCAGGACCCCAGTGCTCATAGGTTTGTGGCCTATATGTATGTGTCACTGGGACCCTGTCACACAGGGCCCCAGTGCTCATAGGTGTGCATGTATATGTTCCCTGTGTGGTGCCTAACTGTCTCACTGAGGCTCTGCTAACCAGAACCTCAGTGGTTATGCTCTCTCATTACTTTCAAATTGTCACTGACAGGCTAGTGACCATTTTTACCAATTTACATTGGCTTACTGGAACACCCTTATAATTCCCTAGTATATGGTACTGAGGTACCCAGGGTATTGGGGTTCCAGGAGATCCCTATGGGCTGCAGCATTTCTTTTGCCACCCATAGGGAGCTCTGACAATTCTTACACAGGCCTGCCACTGCAGCCTGAGTGAAATAACGTCCACGTTATTTCACAGCCATTTTACACTGCACTTAAGTAACTTATAAGTCACCTTTATGTCTAACCTTTACCTGGTAAAGGTTAGGTGCAAAGTTACTTAGTGTGAGGGCACCCTGGCACTAGCCAAGGTGCCCCCACATTGTTCAGAGCCAATTCACTGAACTTTGTGAGTGCGGGGACACCATACACACATGTGCACTACATATAGGTCACTACCTATATGTAGCTTCACCATGGTAACTCCGAATATGGCCATGTAACATGTCTATGATCATGGAATTGCCCCCTCTATGCCATCCTGGCATTGTTGGTACAATTCCATGATCCCAGTGGTCTGTAGCACAGACCCTGGTACTGCCAGACTGCCCTTCCTGGGGTTTCACTGCAGCTGCTGCTGCTGCCAACCCCTCAGACAGGCAGCTGCCCTCCTGGGGTCCAGCCAGGCCTGGCCCAGGATGGCAGAACAAAGAACTTCCTCTGAGAGAGGGTGTGACACCCTCTCCCTTTGGAAAATGGTGTGAAGGCAGGGGAGGAGTAGCCTCCCCCAGCCTCTGGAAATGCTTTGTTGGGCACAGAGGTGCCCAATTCTGCATAAGCCAGTCTACACCGGTTCAGGGACCCCTTAGCCCCTGCTCTGGCGTGAAACTGGACAAAGGAAAGGGGAGTGACCACTCCCCTGACCTGCACCTCCCCTGGGAGGTGTCCAGAGCTCCTCCAGTGTGCTCCAGACCTCTGCCATCTTGGAAACAGAGGTGCTGCTGGCACACTGGACTGCTCTGAGTGGCCAGTGCCACCAGGTGACGTCAGAGACTCCTGCTGATAGGCTCCTTCAGGTGTTAGTAGCCTTTCCTCTCTCCTAGGTAGCCAAACCCTCTTTTCTGGCTATTTAGGGTCTCTGTCTCTGGGGAAACTTTAGATAACGAATGCATGAGCTCAGCCGAGTTCCTCTGCATCTCCCTCTTCACCTTCTGATAAGGAATCGACCGCTGACCGCGCTGGAAGCCTGCAAACCTGCAACATAGTAGCAAAGACGACTACTGCAACTCTGTAACGCTGATCCTGCCGCCTTCTCGACTGTTTTCCTGCTTGTGCATGCTGTGGGGGTAGTCTGCCTCCTCTCTGCACCAGAAGCTCCGAAGAAATCTCCCGTGGGTCGACGGAATCTTCCCCCTGCAACCGCAGGCACCAAAAAGCTGCATCTCCGGTCCCTTGGGTCTCCTCTCAGCACGACGAGCGAGGTCCCTCGAATCCAGCGACACCGTCCAAGTGACCCCCACAGTCCAGTGAGTTTGGTGGAGGTAAGTCCTTGCCTCACCTCGCTGGGCTGCATTGCTGGGAACCGCGACTTTGCAAGCTACTCCGGCCCCTGTGCACTTCCGGCGGAAATCCTTCGTGCACAGCCAAGCCTGGGTCCACGGCACTCTAACCTGCATTGCACGACTTTCTAAGTTGGTCTCCGGCGACGTGGGACTCCTTTGTGCAACTTCGGCGAGCACCGTTTCACGCATCTTCGTAGTGCCTGTTTCTGGCACTTCTCCGGGTGCTACCTGCTTCAGTAAGGGCTCTTTGTCTTGCTCGACGTCCCCTCTCTCTTCAGGTCCAATTTGCGACCTCCTGGTCCCTCCTGGGCCCCAGCAGCGTCCAAAAACGCCAAACGCACGATTTGCGTGTAGCAAGGCTTGTTGGCGTCCATCCGGCGGGAAAACACTTCTGCACGACTCTCCAAGGCGTGGGGGATCCATCCTCCAAAGGGGAAGTCTCTAACCTTTGTCGTCCCTGCAGTATTCACAGTTCTTCAGTCTAGTAAGAGCTTCTTTGCACCAACCGCTGGCATTTCTTGGGCATCTGCCCATCTCCGAGTTGCTTGTGACTTTTGGACTTGGTCCCCTTGTTCCACAGGTACCCTCAGTCAGGAATCCATCGTTGTTGCATTGCTGATTTGTGTTTTCCTTGCATTTTCCCTCTAACACGACTATTTTGTCCTTAGGGGAACTTTGGTGCACTTTGCACTCACTTTTCAGGGTCTTGGGGAGGGTTATTTTTCTAACTCTCACTATTTTCTAATAGTCCCAGCGACCCTCTACAAGGTCACATAGGTTTGGGGTCCATTCGTGGTTCACATTCCACTTTTGGAGTATATGGTTTGTGTTGCCCCTATCCCTATGTTTCCCCATTGCATCCTATTGTAACTATACATTGTTTGCACTGTTTTCTAAGACTATACTGCATATTTTTGCTATTGTGTATATATATCTTGTGTATATTTCCTATCCTCTCACTGAGGGTACACTCTAAGATACTTTGGCATATTGTCATAAAAATAAAGTACCTTTATTTTTAGTATAACTGTGTATTGTGTTTTCTTATGATATTGTGCATATGACACTAAGTGGTACTGTAGTAGCTTCACACGTCTCCTAGTTCAGCCTAAGCTGCTCTGCTAAGCTACCATTATCTATCAGCCTAAGCTGCTAGACACCCTATACACTAATAAGGGATAACTGGGCCTGGTGCAAGGTGCAAGTACCCCTTGGTACTCACTACAAGCCAGTCCAGCCTCCTACACTAGACTATAGTGACAAATTTAGTAAACAGAGGGAACATAAGCACTGGAGTTCTGGTTAGCAGAACTCCAGTGACACAGTCAAGCTTACTGAGAACACAATAAAACAGCTTACATATAGGCCACAGACTATGAGCACTGGGGTCCTGACTAGCTGGATCCCAGTAAGACGGTAAAACACACTGACAATCACTGACAAATTGACCAAAAATGGGTGTAACCATGATAGAAGAAAGCCACCTTCCTACAAAGTAACGTCTGGGGTTAAAGAGAAGTCTTTCTTACAAAAAAGCACACTTCACCTTTAAAGAAATGAAGTTAACACAGTCATGAATCTAGAATGCTGGGCACTCCACTAGGCATTCCGCTCAAATATAATAAACAGTCACCTTCCGGCCCCTAAAGCAAAGTTCTCCTTGAATAAAATATGTTTTCCGCTCCTCGACAATTTTGTAGTGATTTATTCCACGTCGGTTCATATAGAATAAATACATTTATTTGTAAAGGATAACTGCGCCCATACAACAAGGGGCACAGAGGTAACTGACACACCTGGAATGCAGCAACACATATGATATCACTGCATTATATGACACATCAACAGTTTAAATACTACATCACCGCATATACCCTTGAATCCCTTCCTTTGAAGACCATCTCACCAGTAGTGTTAATGCTGTCACTCTGGTGCGCAGTCACAAACACAAAGAAGCCTGGGTGAGGTTTTTCAGAGTTATCAAGTATACATCATGATTATCCATGATTTGTCGTGTGAACATAAAGTAAGGGAGTCTGAGCTGGGGAAACGAAAAATTGTATTGGTTAAACCCTTGGATTCTTAAATGTTTCAGTGGTCAAGTACAGTCTTGAGCACCACAATTTGTTTGTCAATTCTAGGGTCCTCCAAGTTAGACTGATAGCAACAGAGTACAGGGTTGCAGAGGACTGTCTCTTTTCTATTACATACTTTCTAAACTGTGCAACCTGTCACTTATAGTTATTTAAAATGTGCAACAATCATTCAACTGCCTCAAAAGGGTTCCTGTTGAATGTCCACTCCCTTTCATTCAAAGTGTAACATTCAAATTAGGATTTCCCTGACTGGATAGGCACCTCCTGGTGTAAAATGTAGCTAATTTATGTGTATTTTTGGTTCTCCTCTAGAGGTATTGGTTGCCTGTAGAAATTATATCAAAAAAGTTCCCAAAAGCCCTACCTGGTTGTCCTGTAAAATAAACATGCGATTCAGTTTTTTAAAACAGGATCTTGAAAATTACATGAATGAAACTTACAAGTTATCTGAAATAGTAACGTTAATTGTATGTTAGGTGTTGATGCTCCACCATAATTATTTAATTAAGGTGGGTCAATAGGCAGGAAAGAGAGAATCCTGAACTTTAATGCTAAGTCAATAACATTAAGAATACCTGTGAAACAAGGCTTTTAAGCTTTCAATATATTTAGATATATTCATCATTACAGAAAGCTTTTAAGAAAGAACAAGCACTGTACATCTGGAGAGCAAATAACGAATAGTAAATAGTGCTTAATGACAGAATGGACCATGAACAATTAGCTGAAGAGCTAGGAAAATTGCTAAGGTCTGTTTGTTTCTCAAAAAACTTGTCTTTTTATAATGTTTATAATGTTTTGAGAAAACAGTGCGCTCAAATTTCATAACCCAACATTACGTAAATGGGTGGCATTAAAATGCTACTTGCAGAACACCAATCACATTGTTAATTAAAAACAGCAGTTATATGCATATCATTCTCATTGGCTAATAGTGCACATAGGCCCTCATTACAACCCTGGCGGTAAATGCCACCTACCGCCATGCTGACGGCTGCCAACATACCATGACCGCGGCGGTATACCGCTACGGGTATTATGACCCTCACAGAGAAATCCGCCACTGTACAGACACCCACACAAGTCCACCAGACCAAAGGTCAGTGATAAATTGGCGGTACCAAAACCCACACCGTTACACCAACAGGTATACTCCCACAGTATCAGGACCCACGAATCACCGCAGCGGTGTTTCAACCGCTGAACTCAAAATACACACACACTAACAAAACTACACCACATTGGACAATTCAAAATACACACACCTGACACACATACACACACCACACACTCAGACCACTATAAAACACACACCCACATTACCCACAATCCTTTCAACAAAAAACAGATTGCCAACAGAGAGAGAGAGAGAGACAAGCCAGGAGCACCCACCCAATCTGAACCACAGAACACCATGACCCATACACCATCTATGCACCTCACAGCACACACCACATCACATCACCCCACACATCCTCACACATATCACTCCCACCACATCCATGGCACCCCAAAGACATCCCAGTTATTCAGAGGAGGAGCTAAGGGTCATGGTGGAGGAAATCATCTGGGTAGAGCCACAGCTATTCGGATCACAGGAGCAGCAGACATCCATTGCAAGGAAGATGGAGCTACAGAGGAGAATCGAGGACAGCACCCCAAAACAAGGGATAACATGAGGAAGAGGTGGAAAGACCTGCGCGGGAAGGTGCGTTCCGTGGTTACAAGACACCAGGTAGCTGTACAGAGGGCTGGCGGTGGACCCCCACATCCTCCCCCACAACTAACAACATGGGAGGAGCAAGTCTTGGCGATCATGCATCCTGAGGGCCTCGCAGGAGTAGCAGGAGGACTGGACTATGGTAAGTCAAATCTTCACTATTATATCACCACCCTACTTGCATGCCATCACAAACTCCTACCCTCACCCCATCACTCCTCTACCTCACATATACCCCACTATCACAACCCACCCATCCCAATACCAAGCCCTGCATGCCACACCAAAGCATGGACACCCATCACAGACCTGCATGGACACCCATCACCACAGCATGCCCATTAGAGAGAATCACCTAGCCAACAAAATCACTCACACAAGGCAAATCTGACAGGGCAATCACAACCATACAGGGAAACACACCCATGCACATGATGGTACACGCATATACAATAACATTGCATTTGCATCCCCAGGGGACAACAGGGAAGCTGGGAGGACTGCTGTGTGACAGGGGGAGGACAGGCCCAGGGAACCCACTCTCCACGAGACACTCACAAACATCCTGGAAGCATACCACCATTCCCAGGAGACGATGGGCCAGATACTGGCCAAGTTGCAGGAGACCCGGCGGCTGCAGGAGGTACAGTACCTGTGGATCAGGGAGGACCTCTAACACATCTACACCATCCTGGTCACCATTGCAGAGGTGCTGGCTGACATGGCCAACACCATGAGGGAGGCAGTCGCACACCAATGGCCCCTGACACTAGCTACACAGATAATCAGCCCTCCACCTCCGCCGGCGCTAGTTGACAGGATTCCCAGCCACAGGACTAAACAGGCCACCAGCACCCCACCTGCTCCAGATGGCGAACCACCCCACAAACAGTCCCTGCGATCCAGGCAGAAGCCAGAGAACATTGCCAAGACCCCCGCCAGGAAATAAGACTCTCCTGATTGTCACCCTTATGTCCCACTCTGTCACCCTGTCCACCTTGCACTGCCATTATTCCCCTTCCTATTCCCCATTAGACAATGCACCTGTGATACCAAGAGACTGGACTCTAACTGGACATTCCTCCACCACCACCCCAGCCCATTGCACATCCCGCTCTACTTATTAGAACTTAACTAAACACCCTTGGAACAAATACAAATCTGGAGTCTGTCAATTGATTCCAATCTGTATTAGTGCAACATTCTCAAAACATTGCAATTCATATGTACAGTAACAATACATTGGAATTACCTTTAGTGAGCAGCAGTAAACATACCAGGAGCCAGAGTGGGCCACAGAGATCTGAAAATAGATATGCCAAATGGTACATATTGAAATCAGACTGCCATGTACAATGTCCAACAGAAAACTGAAAAGTAAAGTGAAGTTAGAGTGTCTTACCTGTGTGTCACTGGAAGTACTGCTGTATGATATTACTTCTGTTGTCCACATCTTCTTCCTCTGCCTCCTCTTCCTCACTGTCCACAGGCTCCACCGCTGCCACAAGACCATCTCCAGGTTCATCCTCCTGCAGAAAAGGCACCTGGCGTCTCAAGGCCAGGTTGTGCAACATGCAACATGCAATGATGATCTGGCACGCCTTCTTGGGTGAGTAGTATAGGGATTCACCTGTCAGATGGAGGCACTGGAACCTGGCCTTCAGGAGGCTGAAGGTTCGGTCAATTATCCTCCTTGGTCGCCCATGTGCCTCATTGTAACGTTCCTCTGCTCTTGTCCTGGCATTCCTCACTGGGGTCAGTAGCCATGAGAGGTTGGGATTACCAGAGTCACCTGAAAGCATCGAGGGACAACTGTTAGACACACACTAACCATTAGGGACAGCCCCATACCCAGACACCAACATATACGGGGAGTGGACCTTGGGCTCACCTATTAGCCACACCCAGTGCCTCTGGAGTTGAGCCATCGCATATGGGATGCTGCTATTCCTCCTGATAAAGGTGTCATGCACAGAGCCAGGATACTTGGCATTCACATGGGGAGGTGTACTCGTCATCCAAAAACACCATCTGCACATTCAGAGAGTGATAGCTTTTTCTATTCCTGAACACCTGTTCATTTCTCCAGGGGGGTGGGGGGGTATGCTACATGTGTACCATCAATGGCACCAATGATGTAGGGGATATGTCCCAGGGCATGAAAGTCAGCTTTCACTGTGGGCAAATCCTCCACCTGTGGGAATACGATGTAGCTGCGCATGTGTTTCAGCAGGGCAGACAACACTCTGGTCAACACGTTTGGGTTTTGAGAACATTGGCTGAGACATCCCTGATGCCATGGCCACTGTTGTTTGGAAGGAACCACTTGCCAGGAAATGGAGCACTGACAGGACCTGCACCAGAAGGGGGATACCTGTGGGCTGGTGGATAGCTGAAATCAGGTCTGGCACCAATTGAGCACACAGTTCTTAGATTGTGCCCGATCAAATCTGTAGGTTAGAATAATGTGTCTGTCCTCCATTGTCGCAAGGTCCATCAGGGGTCTGTACACTGGAGGATGTCTCCACCTCATATTCAACCTCAGCGGTCGAAGCCTATGGAGGAAAACGGTGAGCACAGGGTCATATTCACAAATCTACTGCAATAATGATGCATCTCTTCATTTACAGAACCAGTATTGGACTCCAAGAGTCAGTTGATGTGCCAATGTCTGCTGTGATGCAGCTAGGTGTCATCGCCTGTGCCCCCCTGAAATGGCACCTGCGTGACCTGTGTGGAGGGACAAGTGGAAATGAGGTAATTCCGCTGCCATTGTGCGCCGCTGCGGTAGGTGGTCAACGACTGACGTGCAACTTCGCATTGGTTAACATTGGGCCCTATGGGTTCTAGGAGCCAATGGCAATGTACGCCGGCGGTGACGGTACGCGCCACTGTGGACGTGACCGCCATGTTCACTCACTTGCTACCTGACCTTCAACAGGAGAGGACCTACACTGCAAGTGCTGCAGTGACCTGTGTCTGGAAGCGACAATGGCTCATGTGTCTGGGGAAAGGGCCCCTGCCTTCACTGTGGAGGAGTTGGAGAGACTTGTGGATGGGGGTCCTACCCCAGTACACTTTACTCTATGGTCCTCCAGACAAACAGGTGAGTACACTGTGAGCATGATGCGTTGGCCATGAATGTATGGAGTGCTGTGTGTGTAGGCCACATGTGGGGGGGGCTGAGGTGTCCTGGGTAGAGTGCTGCATGTATGGTGGTCAATGTATATGCGTTAGTGAATGGGAGGGATATGGTGGGCCATGAATGTGATGGTGCGGACGGTATTACTAATCCCTTCTCTGCTTTATTTTTCCTGCAGGTCAGCGCCCATCAGAAAAAGGGTATTTGGTGTGCCATTGCCTAGGAGGTGCGGACCCTGGGGGTCTTTGACAGACGGAGCAACCACTGCCGCAAACAGTGGGAGGACCTGCACCGCTGGGCAAGGAGGATGGCGGAGGCCCAGCTGGGACCTGCCTCCTAACGAGAAAGGGATGCCCATCGTACCCTGACCCCTCCTTATCTTCCGCATCCTGATGGTGGCATCTCCGGAGTTGGATGGACGCTGGAAGGCTTCACAGCAGCCACAAGGAGGTGAGTACAAATTCAGAATCATGAATTGGCAGGCATTAAGGTTTTACCTGGGTGGGGGATGTCGACTGTGGGTGCCCCTAGGCCAAGGCGAACATGGCAGGGTAGGTCCCTAGTAAGGCAGGCTCTGAAGCACTCCAAATCCAATGATGTTAGTGGGCATCTACTACTGGGCAGGGTCCTGTGGGTTTCAGGTGTGCAGCTGATGGCGTTATGCCATGTCCCTCATGGGCTGGTGACTAGCATTGTAACTGGTAGTGCATGGCCTAGTGCATAGAGCATCTCCCTGTGGGTTATGTACGCCAACAGTAGTGGTGTTGCTGGCATTGGCTAAGTGTATCCTCTGTCTCTCCCCCCCTTTTTGTTTTGTCACCCTTTCCTTGTGTGCATTAGCATCATCTGGCAGAGAAGCAGAGGCACCGACCATGGAGGGAGCTGGATCCCACATGGGCCTGGAGCCCGAATCCACCAAGTGTGAGGTGAGGGCACCTGTGGGACGGAGGGCGAGGGGAGCACCACGACGGAGGGGACACTACAGATAGCGACTCCTCCTCCGATGGAAGCTCTCTGGCGGTGGTGGACACCTCTGTGCCCACCCCAACAACAGGTACAGACGCCCCCCTTCCCGTACCAGCACCACCCTCCCAGCAGCCCCTCAGCATGTTTCCCGTGCCCGCTCACCCAGGAGGGTGAGCATTTCCTTCGCCCCAGGCACCTCAGGCCTTGCCCCAGTCAGCCCTGCTGCCCTCAGTAAGGAGGCTATTGACCTCCTGAGATCCCTCACTGTTGGGCAGTCAACCATACTGAATGCCATCCAGGGTGTTGAGAGGCATTTACAACAAACAAATGCATGCCTGGAGGGCATTCACTCTGGCGTGGTGGCCCAACAGAGAGCATTTCAGGCTCTGGCCTCCGCACTTAAGGCAGCCATGTCCCCATCTCTAGCCTTCCCCATCCAACTTCCTCTACCCAGTCCCCTCAACCTCAACCTATCCCAAGCACACCTTCAGACCAGCATTCACTCAAATCAACACACAAAGGTGGCTCAGTCAAACACAAGCACCACACTGAATCTCACAAGCACCATCCCCATGCAGACACACCGACATCCACTGCCTCTACTGTTTCCCCCTCCTCCTCATCGTCCACCTCCCTCCCAGTAGCATCTCCATTCACAACTGCATGCACTACATCCTCATCTATTACCTCCATCACCAGTATGCCCATCACTACACACCCCTCACTGGCAGTCACCACCCCCACATCCATGCACATGTCCCTTGTGTCCTCTCCCACTGTGTCTGTGACCCCTCCTCCCAAAGTACACAAACGCAAGCACACACCCACCCAACAGCCATCCACCTCACAACAGCATCCAGCTCATGCACCTGCACCCAAACACAGCAGACAGACACCTCCTTCAACCACTCCCTCTCCCTCCACTGCCAAACCTTCACCCTCTTCCCGCCCCAATGTCCCAAAGCTTTTCCTATCCAACATTGACCTGTTCCCTACCCCCCGTCCTTCCCCTCAGGCCAGGGTGGCCAAAACCCAGCCCAGCACCTCAGCCACCAAGTCCACACCTGCTGTGGTTCCTGCAGCTGTTATAGGCTCAAAGGGGGCACCCATTAGGCCAGCCAGTGTGCCACCAACCCCTGCCAAGGCAAAGAACATTCCGCCACATGGCAAGGTGAAGAAGAGGACAGCATCCAGTAAGGGGAAGGAGCCACAACCACCCAGCAAGTCCACGTCAAAGACTCCAGCTGCCCGACCCAAGGTGACACCACCATCTGCCAAGGGCAGGAAGGGGCAGAAAACACCAGCCAAGGCACTTCAGCTGTCCAAGCCTGCAGGTGAAGGCCTGGTGGCTACCAGCACAACCACCAGCACCGCCACATGCACTGCCGCAAGCACTGCCGCAAGCACTGCCACAAGCACTGCCACCTGCACCACCCCCTGCACGCCCACAAGCACCACTACTGTCAGCAGCAGCAGCCCAAGTGGGCAGCCATCCGTGGCTGCAGGGGAAGGGCTGGAGCCTCCCCCCACCACTGGCAGCTCCGGCATCTTCACCGTGGCCAGCACAGCCACCTGCACCGCCGCAAGCACTGCCACCTGCACCGCTGACAGTACCACCACTGGCAGCAGCAGCAGCAGCAGCCCCAGTGGGCAGGCATCTGAGGCTGCAGGAGAAGGGCTGGAGCCTTCCCCCACCAATGGCAGCACCCCCACCAGCACCGGCACAACCACCACTGTGCAGCCGTGGCTGCCGGCGGATGGACTGTAGCCCTGCCTCCATGGACTATCATGCATCCTGATCACTGAAACTCTTGTGGCTCTGACACCCAGGTGAGAGACTGTGACCTGACATCCCCCAAGTGCTGCATCACTGAGCACAGAGCCCCCTCCAGAACCAGTGGAGAAAGGCATCCACTCACCCTATCCTTTGCAGGATGAAGCACACTGGGCACAAAGCCCCCTCCAGAACCAGTGGAGAAAGGCATCCACTCACCCTATCCTTGGCAGTAGGAAGCACACTGGGCATAAAGCCCCCTCCAGAACCAGTGGAGAAAGGCATCCACTCACCCTATCCTTTGCAGGATGAAGCACACTGGGCACAAAGCCCTTTTCAGGACCAGTGGAAGAAGCCATTCACTTGAGAGACTGTGGCCTTGCATTCCCCAGGACCAAGCAGTGGGCAACCCACCCACTTGAGAGACTGTGGCCTTGCACTCCCCAGGACCAAGCAGTAGGCAAACCACCCACTGGTGAGACTTGAGGGACTGTGTGCTTTGCACTCCCCAGGACATCCCTGTGGGCATGGAGTCCCCTCCAGGAGTAGTGGCGTAGTACCATCTTCCAGATGAGGTGCCCCCCCTTCCCTCGTCCCCCTGAGGTGCCTGTGTGCTTTCGACCTAATGCCCCTGCAGTGTTCTCTCTGTTTTGAGGCAGAATTCAAGAGTGGGCTTGGCCTATGTGTTTTTGGCCAGTGGGCCACGGGCTATTTTTGTGTGGACATTGTCCCTCATTTTGTATATATTGTATAGATTGTACATACTGTTTATTTATTTATGAACGTATTTCTCTATAATTCTATTATTACACTATTTTGACTCAATTCCTTTTGTTCTTGTGTTCTTCCAGAGGGTTACGGGGTGTATATGTTATGTTGTTGCATGTGTTTGTGTGTATGGTGTTGGGGGTGAGGGTGTGGGTGGGGGTGTTGCGTGTTGTGTGTGTGTGTCACTCTCTTTTTCCTCCCCCCTCCCCTGTCTACTAGGTGCTGTACTCACCGTGGCCATCGTCGTCGGCGTTGGTACTCCTGATGTATGAGAAGGTAGACCAGCATGGGCAGGACCTGCAGCTCAGGCTCCATGGTGTCCTGGTTCTTCATTGAGTGTCGAGAGGTGAGTGGTTTCCCTTCCAAGTATTGTTTTCGCCGTGCATTTGATGGCGTTGGTACCGCCCCGGAAAAGCTGCCGGATGGGCGGGTTGTAATGGGGTGGGCGGTACATTGTCTTCCGCATGGCTGTTGGTTACCGCCGCGGTGTTTGTTTCTACCGCGGTGGCGGTCGGAGTGTTAAAGTGGCTGTATGTGTTGGCAGTTTCCGCCGTGGTCGTGATTCCATTTTTTTCACCGCCGGCCTGTTGCCGGTATTACAGCCGCTTTAACACCGACTGCCAGAGTTGTAAATAGGGTCATAATGTGTTACATAGAAATCATACATTGTTTAATGCGAAACGTGTGAAAAACAATGAACTGCTTTTGCATGTAAATAAAATGGACTTGCTAATGGAAGCTCAGCCAAGTGGCCTTGCAATGTTGCATCATTTCTTGGGGGAAGTGAATCATTTGTTACATGAGACCAGAGACCATAGATTCCAACAGAAGGAAAAATATTTCCTGAAAGCAAAATGAAACATGAATATTCACAGCTCATTCACAGTGCAATAAACCTGCACTCATATTTTAATACAAAAGTAGACTCCCACAGAGGCTTTTTTTTTAGAAAAAATAGTACTCTAGGAACAGTTTGTTCATGGGGTGTTGAATTTTCCCCAAACCCATCCATTATTTGAGACTTTCCAGCCTTTTTGACACCGATGACAGTCTTTGGGCTTAAGTACTGCATGCTTTTTGGGGTTTTTAGGTCTGCAGAAGGCAGATTATCTATGTCAGTAAGAGATTTGAGCTGTGTCACTGTGGTTCCTGTCAATGCTATTTACAGTTTGAGGCAGGGCTCTGACACTATGATGGAGCCCTGCACCAAACTGTTTTCTTTTTTCTTTTAAAAAATATAATGCTCCTCTCCCCACAGGGGTCCTCTCCCATGGTGAAGGGAGCATTTAGTAGTTTTCACTACAACGGAGCTCCAGGTTTTTCTGGCGGAGATGGGTAGTGAAAACTAGCCTCTAATTATGCCCAATTAAATTTGGTGGGTGGAATTAGAGGTTTGCCGCTGAGGACCATTATGCAACAGGACCTTCAGAGGGGTTTAATCACAGCAGAGACGAAGTAGTGTCCACAGCGAATAAACCAAAGCTCCACCCACATTAAGGGCCAGATTTGCTGAAAAGTGGCGCAGTGCAGTGCTGCTCCAATATTGGCCCTGCCATGCTGCGTCACTTTGGAAACGCTGGGATGTGCCATATTTATTAGAAAACTATGTACCTCTGCGTTTCCCCCTGCGCTGGCACAAAATTGTGCTGCCTAGCGCCAACACAGGCTTCCTTGCACCATCGTACAAGAATGTCTGCGTTGAGAGGATTGATTGTTTATGTGTCAGAAGGTGTTCCTTCCTGCACACAATCACTAATGGTGATTTGGCATTTCTGTGTGTGCTGGAAATGCAGCACACACAGAAGTGCCAAAGCGTCATTTTGAAATGATTGTTTATGTGCAGGAAGGGACACCTTCTTGCACATAAACAATAATT
The DNA here is from genome assembly GCF_031143425.1 of Pleurodeles waltl. Taxonomy (NCBI): domain Eukaryota; kingdom Metazoa; phylum Chordata; class Amphibia; order Caudata; family Salamandridae; genus Pleurodeles; species Pleurodeles waltl. The sequence continues at coordinate 1,111,242,721 of NC_090440.1, forward strand.
TCTGGTATTTTGCTCTTTCTATACATGCTGCAGAATGTGGCACACATAGAAAAAGCAAAAAAAGAGGAGGAATAAAAGTATTCCTCTAGTTGTGCCTTGCTAACACCACCCTTCAGATGGCTTTAGATTTTGTTGCTGCCTCAGGTTTATGAAAACACGTAAATCTTGGGCAGTGTCAAAATGCAACGAGTGCTGCTGTGCAGCAACGCCCATTGCACGCCCCTTCCACGCAAAGTTCTGTGTGTGAAGGAGTCATATTTACAAGGCGGTGTTAAGCCACAAAGAGTGGCTTAACGCCACCTTGAAAATACGGCGCAGGGCATAGCGCCACCAGAGCATCACGTAAAGTGACTCTACAGTGGCGCCAGGGGCTCAAAAATATGCCCCTAAATTTGGTGGTCAAACCATACACTTTGTCGTATGGATACTCTGTCATCATTGTGATGGAGTATCCTTACTATCAAGAATTAAATAAGGCTCTGAATCTGAATTGGAAGATTAAGTTGTATCTAGAGTTTCCTGTGTTTGCAACAGCAGAAACCTTCCTCACAAGAACGTTGACTCCGGTGAGTCTGGGAATTAGGGTCCCTATCACAAAAGAGCTTCATAGTGTGATGATTTGCTTAAATAAAATCCGACAAAGCAAGGTCCATTAAAATATAGTAAATTGCGTTTGACTTCTCTTGTAAACACTGCAAAATTAGCATCCACCTGATTGCTATATATAACGTTCTTATAAGTCCCTAGTAGATGTTACTACATGAACCCTGGCCTGTAAATTAAATGCTACTAGTGGGCTGCAGCACTCACTGTGCACCCACCAAAGTAGCACTGTAAAACATGTCTCAGACCTGCCATTTCAGTCTCCATGCAGTTTTAAGGCTGTCATGTTGACCTGGTAATACAATTCTTTTGCATGGTCTAAATCATCTGTTTAATTAATTGTAAGTCTCCTCCAAGGCAGGCTCTGACGGCTCATAGGGCAGGGTGCATGGTATTTAAAACGTAGGACACGGTCGTGAAAAACACTCCAAAGAAATTTTTCCATGTGGCAATTCTAGCTCCCCATAAACTAAAACTAGGTTTTCTTATTACACTTAATAAGTTGTAACTTCAGTTGGAGAACAGCTAGAGAAATACTTCTTCCACTCATTTGCATTGTAATTTAAAGTCCTTTGTTATGTTAAAGACAGATTTTAAATTACTAATTTATAAATGCCACTTTTAGGATGTTGGCCTTCTTTCTGCCTAATCTAAATGTTCCTTTCTGCCAGTCTTCAGGGTTACATGACTGTTAATGGCTCGCTTGTGGTCTGATGTGTATTCCTTCCAAACAGAGGACAAAAGAGGATTGGTATAGAGGGAGTGGATCTTTCTGACAGGATGGCTTGGGAAGAGTTGTGCCCTGCCTTGATTACACTTTAAAGGAACCTGCCTACATTACACATAAAAGAACCTGACATCAAGCCTTCCGTTGCCTTCAACCTCCTATCCAGGGTAGAGCCAAACCCAGGGAAGAGGGAAGAACTGGCCAGAACTAGATTAGGAGTAGGCCAGGGATCACCCCTCACAAACAGGCTGGCACTGGATTTAAAATTGGCACATACACAGTCAGAGCCTAGAATCCGAGTACAGAGTCTAGAGACACAGAAAACAGACCAACCTGCTGTCTAAACCCTGAAGGAAGACTGAAAAGGCTTATCTGCGAGCCATGACCTCAGAAGTGATGTCAAGGGTTATTTGGCTGACCTCTTTTTTGCACTACAGGGGCACAGCAGGCTTGCAGATGTCTTTCCTTGCAGTGGCTCAGCTGACGTGTACCATCTAGACCTGCCTAAACTCTGCTCTTGGCACCTGCTGGGGTGAGTACTAGCCCACAAGAGGTGCGCCCCAGGTCCTGCACCCTTGACTAGTGTTAGAGTGTACTCCTCCATCCTCATTTCTACAAGAACTGGACTCCAGGTGAAAAACCAGTGGCTCTGGGCTCTTCACATCACATTTTTGTGGTCTCCTCAAAAATGTGGACTTCACTGATACAATTGTGGTACAGGAAGCTGCCTGCAGATGTGACCTCCATGATTACAGAAGCTGGATTCACCACTCAGAGCTTTTCTCGTCAACATCAACTACCCAGTGCTAATGGATAACCATAAGACCTGACCGTCGACCAGCTCTTAAATATTATGACACTCTGCACCTCCAATGCGAGGTTTCAACCAAGACCTGGGACCTCAACAAACTGTCATTGATGAGGTCCTCTAACTATTCAACCTGCAGCCAAAGTGCCAAAGACCTTGCAGAGGAGTGTCTCTCAATTGAAACCTGCACAAAGTTTGAAGTTTAAACTTTTCACCAGGTCAAACTCAGTCCCTGTATCCAAATCATGCTTCATGGTGGTAGGCCTTAACTTATGACTCTGGCTTGGTCCAGTGTGACCCAATAACCGCAATTGGTAAGTTGTGCTTTTCGGAGCTATTACTACTGAAAACTTTGTACTTCCATATTTCCAGTTCTACTTGTTGGATTTTTGTCATTTTGTTTTGTAATTTTATTTATGAAAACATTTTCTTTGTTGCTAAATTGGTTTGAGATTTTCTTGTGTTTTGTTTTCATTTTATAACTGTTTGAGTGTTGCAAAAATACTTTAGACATTGCCTTTAGGTCAAGGCTGACAGATATTGTGCCAAATAACCAGAGGATTAAGCATGGGTTCCTTTATTTACCTTTGTGGTTTTATGGTGCTGGATTTAATAAACTCTTCTACTTCATAGGAAACAAATTTTACCGCATTATCAGAAACTGTATATTCTAGGAAACCTTCCTTCATACAACATTTCTAAGGAATTTTATCACCGTTTTGGAATCTGGTTCTCTAATGAATCTCACTTCAGGCCATTTGGTATAAAAGTCAACGAGGACTAATGCAAACTATGAATGACTTGGTAGTGAATTGAATGGACCTATCAAGTCATTACCAACTTTCAACCATGGTCCGGCTGGTGTTCGATAGGGACTAAAGGAGGTGTGGACGTTTTCAAAACCTTATCTCTTGTTAAACATACCACACATTCCTTAACTAGGCCATCTATATCCTTGTCCATTTGTGGCCACCAAACTGTGGTCTGCTCCCTACATTTCATGAAAGTAGCTCATAAGTGTCCCTTAGGAACCTGTTTAAATATTATAGGCCTGATATTTACATGAGGAATACGTTTGTCTTATCTTATGAGCAACTCGTCTTCCAAAGGCAATTGTTCAGAAGTTTTACTAAAGGGTTTCACACTCTGCTCCGACATTTTCTCTTTAGACCACCCTTCTTTTAACGCAGGATCATCTGATGTAGATGTTTTCTATTAAAGTTCGGACACTGAACCTGCCTTAATTAACTCAACTGAAGCTCCTAAGCAACTCTCATCTTCCTGATCATATGCCTCCATGTCTAATTAATTAATTCCCATTGGAAATCGAATCAAATAATCTGCATGCCCATTTGTTCCTCCAGGTATGTCCCCAATATCAAAATTAAACATGAGCAAGCATGGTGAGAATCTGGCAATTCTAGGTGTATTGTTTCTGACATTATTACCACTAAGGATGAATACTAAAGGCTTATGATCGGTTTCAAGAACATACACAGTTCCCCACAAATAAGAACAAAATTTTTCTATAACCCACCAGCAAGCTAATAGTTCTTAATCAATAACTGAATAGTGTAACTCTTTCTTAAGATCATCAGAAACACTACTCACAGTTTGAGCTTTAATAGTAAAGCACCTTCTTTAACCTTTATCCTACTTTCTCCTGTGTTTATATGATTTTATGTTACCAAGTTTCCCTGAAAATACTCTGTGATATATGTTTAGAAAATCTTCAATTATATCTGTGTTTATACCTTTTACTGCCACGTATATTTCTCCTTGAATGCACCATCCTTTGAAACTTAATATATCTTCAAAGTAGCCTGCTAGGTCTATTTTGCGTCCTTTGTAAGACACGGGTGAGCGATCAAGAGGAAGAAGGGTTTTGTCTCACCAGGTTTGATGGAACAATTCTTTAGTGATCATTTTTTTACGTGTGCCAGAATCAGCCAGTAAACTTATTATTTTGTCCCCTACTATTATGTCCACATAAGATTCTACACAATCTGAGGGATCAACTTTCTTTATGTCATTTTGTGCAATGTCTAACACCATATCTTGCCTGTCTGATACAATATCTTTATGGTCCTTTCCCTTCTTTCCTGGCACTGATGTATCCTTGACATTACTCTGATTGGTGCTTTAGCACACTTTTGCAAAGTGACTCACAAGGTTTCCCTCCTTTTTTGTAAAATGGATACTTTATCTAAAACACATATTGGGTTGACTAACAGAAGAATAGATTGTACACCCCCTGCCATTTGCACTACTTTCTTGTGTGGAGGCTTGTCTTCTTCACTTCTGACTGGATTTACATCCTCAGCAGATTTATCTTTCAGCTCTTTCACTGATTTGAAAGAGGTTTCAATGCTCTTAGCAATCCTAATACACTCATTAAGTTTTGGGTTGCCTAAAGATAATAGTTTCTGGTGTACAGTTTTGTCTATGGACTGGCATATACATTGATCCGTTATCCATTGATCAATGAAGTTTTCCCAAATTCACATTCTGACACTGGTTTTCTCAGAAGTATATGTGTTGATGTCTTCACTAGCGTTCTGTGTTCTCCTGAAAAATGGTTGCCTTGAGACTACTAAATGGGAGGTACATCAAACCTGTTCACTAATTTTTTTACAGCTTCTGGAAATTCATCAAAAAAATTGTCCTCTTAGATTGGCAAATCAGGGTGGTGTTTAAATGAGAATCTACCTTCAAATCCTAATGAATTAAGTAGTAAAAATGTCTTCCTCCCAGGTCTTAATCTGGTCGCACCAATGGGCCCAAGATAAGTTTCAAATGCATCACACCATTGTTTCCACTGTATTAGCTGATCTCCTGGTGTGTCTAAAACTGGTTGTGGTGGTAAAACAAACTGCATGACTTTACAGAAAAAACATTGGGTGATAAATTCTACTGGAAATATGGTATTACCATGTTAAGATATAAGTAGTGCAGGACACATTGGGCCTGATTATGACCTTGGTGCATGGGATAATCTGTCACAAATGTGATAGATATCCCACCGGCCATTTTACAAGTTCCGTAAGATATAATGGAACTTGTAATATGGCAGGTGGGATATCCATCATATTTGTGACGGAGTATGCCATCTGCCAAGGTCGTAATTGGGCCCTTTATGTCCTTAGACCACAGGCAACTGGGTCAAATGTAAAGGATTACTCAAAACCATACATAATTGTTTTTAAATTGTTAACATGGAAAAATTCAAAATATGCTTTAAAGAGTACAAATATATGTGTGTTTCTCAGTGGCACACAGTTGCTGCAGAAATAGGTTGTGAGCGTACAACAGACTCATACTTTACTTAGGTGCAAAGAGGAGAAGGCTGTAAAGAAGAGCGTGCAACATGTTGAATAGAGAGGAAGTTTTGACAATACGTCTTATGTTGAGCTATTCTTCTTCATCAAATAACCCTTAAAGTTACTAGGAAGTGACACATACGTGTTTAAGTATACATTGTGCAAATTACTGAGAAAAAACTTGTAGGAACCAGGTGCCAGATGCGTTTCGGAATCGCAAATTGTGAGTCGCAAAAGAGAATGTACGACAGTGTTAAATACACTGTTTGCGATTCCCAGTCGGGTCACAAATGACCTACCTCATCAATATTCATGAGGTAGGTCGCAATTTGCGACCCCTTTGGGAATGGCCACAGTCACAGGGATGGTGGCTCGCTGGGGACAGTAGACCACCATGTCTGTGACTGCTCTTTTAAATAAAGCAGTTTTTTTAAAATGCAGCCCATTTTCCTTAAAAGAAAACAGGATGCATATCAAAAAGAAAAATGAAAAGTTTGCTTTTCATTTTTTCAGAGTAGGCAGTGGTCTGTGGGACCACTGCCTGCACTCCAAAAATATTTTCGCTACCATTCACAAAGGGGAAGGGGTCCCGTTTGCTAATGGGATAGCACCAATTTGAAATTGGTGTTAACTGTGATTGTTTGGCAACCACATTCACGTTTGCCAAACAGACATATATATAATTCAGATTCAGTATTTGGAAGGAATGCCCCGAACACAGCCCTTCCTCATTCCGAATCGCAAAACCCAAATTGTGATTAGTAACAAGTTACTGAATCACAATTTGGGCTTAGTACATCCTCCCAAAAAAAGTCTGGTCTGAAACAGGCCATTTCATTGATTCGGCCTGTTCGCAACTAGACAAATGCTTTATACATGTGGTCCCAAATGTGGAACACCAATGCCTCTAGTGATACGCCACTCTGAGGACCCTTATGAGTGTGTGTATGTCACAATGAGTTTACTTTTCACACGTGATAATACACTGTTTATTTTAATAGCATGTGCATCACTGAGTGACTGTGTTATGAGGCAACATGATATGTCTTTGCTCCTTTAGGAAAATGCCTAGTTGCCACTTTAAAAAACTTTCAACAGTATTGTTAATCTGTTTCAAGCTTGCTGGTAGAACGCAAGTTCACTCATTATTGCTAGCACAGCAGCATGCAGAGAATAAGCTTTGAATCCTTGGAATCAACAGTCAGGAGTTATTTAAACTTACCCTCAGTGATTTCCCTCCAGTTACCTGTGGAACATAAGTGGGAGCTGGGAGCGCTTGTTGTTATTCTGTTTTAAAGCTGATATGATCAAATACTCCCTGTTTTCCTTCAGGGTATCAGTGCAAGCCTGAATCTAGAGTATGCCCATCAACACTGCATTTTTTTAAATTTATTTTTATTTTTTTACAAAATGTTTACCAAACAGTTTTTAGTCCCCCTTGTGCAACGTAGGAACCTTCAGCATTGTTTCCAAGTTTACTGTTGCCTGCAATAACTGCCAAATGATGATGTTTGTAGTTTTGTAAGCTAGTTTCTTCACATGGCTCTGCGCTCCACAGGCCCCTGTGTTTTCATTAAATGTGTTTCTTTAGGTTTTTGAATATCTCATATTCTCTTTTAGTTACATGGATGCATTCTGTGTGTTTTTCTGTTTTGTTCCATGGAAAAAAGGAATGTTGGGTTTAGTTTTTATGTAATTGCACTTTTTCTTAATCCAGATGAACTTGTGTTTGTATTTGTTAATTAACGCATTGCTCTATCTCATGTAAATGTGGAATGCTGGACTGGATTTTTAATCTTTTATCTTATGTATCTGTATAGTTTTATGGATTTCACCCAAATAAATTTTTGGGTGATTGTGATTGTGATTAGACCTTTTGTCAATGTATTTTTAACCTTTGAAGCTAACTTTCTCCAAAGCTAAACAGATTTACATACAAAAACAAGAAACACAAAAGGCACACTTTCAGGGTAAAAATTCTGATCAGACATTTTGGCTATAGCATGGTCTAAAATTCCCTATGGAAACAGCATGTAGAAAATATTTTGGGGATCCCCTCAATCTTTATAAAAAGGAGATCTAGTGGGTGGATTTATTTGGAAAGTTAAATGATAATTCATCAAATGGTGCTAGAAAAGGGATAGAGGTGCCACCAAGCACACTCTTAAATGTCCAGGGGGGCTGCAGGGAGTGTTTCAGCCCCCTTATGAAGATTTAAAAAATGACCAACAGCACCTAGGTCATTGAACACATGTCCCCAGGAAAGCTAACCATCCCTTTTCTAAAGCACTCAGAGCTTGAACTGTATGTTTTCTACTAGAGTGTGGGAACCCCTTTTGGTTGGTCCTATGGCTGCATTTAAGTGGCCTGAAGAGTATGAAAAAACAACATAATATATCTTTATGATGGTTTGGAATAAAAGTGTTTCCTTTGATATATTTTTATGATATGGTATTATCAATCCTAGCCATGTACATGAGAAAACATTGGATTATAGTTATTTATAAACTATGGAGGTGATTTATTGACAAAGCAAATAGTTCTGGTTTATATATTTCGATGTGCAGACGGATAGCCCTGCCATTTCTATTTTTGACCTGTATGCCTTTCTTAAAATGACAGGCTTCATATTTTTACTTTATATTAAACAAAACTCGATAGTTAGTGAAAAAACAAATGTAAAAGTGATGGTTTTGTTAAAGATAATAGTAACACTTTACTTTATATTAAAAAAAAACTTAACAATTCCCTGAAACAAAATAAGGGTAAAAGGGTCATTATAGTTAGGTGAAAATGTCAGATACAAATAAACATTTTATTCCTAAAAAAACACTGAAATTCACCAGTTTCAATTATTTGCGGGAACTATAGCATGTGACGTAAAGTAGCAGGTGTGGTAGATGGTAGAATGTAAGGGATTCTATTCCTGAGGCTGATGTCATGCCTGACATCAGATTAGAGTGTTGCGAGGGGAAGTTCTGTGGAAGGATTCTGATGGAGAGCTGTTGGACAGAGGGTGTCTTTCCTTGGTTGTAGATAAGATACTCCTATTAAAGAACCAACTCATCTGTATCCGGACTCTTCTTCTTTATTACATTTGGTGACAAGGAGAAGTTTCTAGGAGTATCTTAACACTTGGACAAAGAAGTTTCTATTGGGAGTATTTGGACGGGCTAACGTCAAAGGATTACCGTTTCTCTCTGCTGTGAACTGTCTGCTTTTAGACTGGTGAGACAGAAAGTTTTTTTTTTTCCGCTCTCTCTCTTTGTTACGTGTGAAAATTTTATTATATTAGTACTTATTTCAACATATTTACTGCTGCGCGCTGCCTTGTGCGCTTTCATCACGTGTGTTTATGTTTGAAACAGCCCTGCTGGCAAGAAGGAATGCGTGCCGTCTGCGAGTGCGGCCATCTAAAGGGTCGCATAATTGAACGCACGCCGTTCGCGCGTGCATCAGACTAATTCTTCATTCTTCACTGATTGCACGCGCACTGTGCATTTCTTCTACTTACCCGATCTAAAGGACGATCTCTGTCCGGCGGTCTCTTGTATCGACAGCGTCACCACCATTTCGGAAGCTAATTGTCGAATCAAGGAGGACAACCGGAAGAAAAAAAAGAAAAAAACAAGGGATATTTTCCATAAAAAACAGACTGAAGTTTTTTTTGTACATAATAACGAGAGAGAATACAAAAGAGAAATAGTTTTTTCAACAACATTGCAAACCATTATCCTGCAAAGTATATAGTAAACATTACGATTTGCAATTTTGTTAATACCAATTTGTAAGGTCTACAATTGTCCTTTAGGAAATACATAATGCAGAATATTTCTCCTCCACCTTTTTTTCTAACTGTACCAGGGGAGCCGCCTATTAAGTGGTCCAAGTGGAAAAAGACATTTCTTCATTATTCCAGAGTTTGTGACACCAATCTATTGAATGAAAGGAAAACAGCGTTACTTATGCATTGTTTAGGGTGTGAAGGGCAAGACATTTTTGAGACTTTACCGGATATAGGAGATGAAGGAACAGACTTAAATGAGTTTGAAATGTGTTTGAAGAAGCTAGATCTGCATTTTTTTTACCAAAAATCAGTACAATTTTTGAGCGGCACCATTTTGGAATGAGAGAACAAAAGCCAGGGGGAAGCATTGAAGAATATGTAACGGCTTTAAGGAAGTTAGCATCTACGTGCAAATTTGGAACCACAATCGATGAACCCAATAGAGACCAGTTTATGTTGAGGTGTTCTAGTGATAAAATAAGACAGGAATGATGGAGCAAGGATGATCCACTGTTGCATGAAGTAATCATTCTAGCTAAAAGTATGGAACACACTTTAGCTTGTGTAGAAGAGTTGGAAAGAGGGAGAACTCTGGCAATAGATACAATTATTGCGAGAAAAGTAACTTTAAAGAAAGAAGTAGATGATGATAAGGGAGAGGAGAAAGTTACTCAAGAGCAGTGGTCCAAATTCAAGGACACATTACAACCCTGGCGGTCGGTGTTAAAGCGGTGGTAAAACCACCAACAGGCCGGCGGTAAGAAAAATGGAAACACAACCGTGGCGGAAACCGCCAACATAGATAGCCACTTTAACACTCCGACCGCCACGGCAGTACAAATAAACACTGCGGCGGTAACCGCCAACAGACAGGCGGAACATAATGTACCACCCACAGTATTACAACAGGCCAATCTGCCACCTTTTCCGGTAAGGATTCACCGTGAACAAAAACACAGTGGAAACAGGAATTGGAAGAGAGAACGCTCACCTCTACACACCCCACGAAGAACCAGGGCGCCATGGAACCGGAACTCCAGATTCTCCCTGCCTTTATCTTCCTGCTCCTCTACCAGGAGCACGAACACCGGCGGCGACGAACACAGTGAGTCCTGCACCTATGACACAGGGGAGGGGGGAGGGAAAAAAGAGTGACACACACGCTCCCAAACCCCCACCCTCACCCACTATAACACACACACTAATACATATTGACACATTACAGTTACACCCCCCAACCCCCGGAAGAATGCAAAGACAAAAGGAAATGATTTGAACATTTGTAATCTATTAAAATCCAGTACTCAAAAATATATATACACTACAAACAAAGATACACACCAAGAATACAAGTCCAGGTATATGACCATTAAAGTCCGTGGACCACTGGGCCCAAAATGCATGGGCGAGGCCCACACTCAATACCCGATCAAAACGGAGGGGCATCAGATAAAAATACAACAGGCACCTCAGGGGGAAGGAAAGGGGGGCACCTCCGCCGGATGAGTGCACAACGCCAGATCAACGAGGGGGCTCCATGCCCACTGCTGTATCCTGGGGAGTGCAAAGCCACAGTCTCACAAGTCTCTCCAGTGGGTGGTTTGCCCACTGCTTTATCTTGGGAAGTGCAAAGCCACATTCTCACAAGTCTTTTCAGTGGGTGGTTTGCCCACTGCTTTATCCTGGGGAGTGCAAAGCCACAGTCTCACAAGTCTCTCCAATGGGTGGTTTGCCTACTGCTTTATCCTGGGGAGTGCAAAGCCACAGTCTCACAAGTCTCTCTAGTGGGTGGGTTGCCTACTGCCTTATCCTGGGGAGTGCAAAGCCACAGTCTCTCAAGTGGATAACAGTCTCCACTGGTTCTGGATGGGGCGTTGTGCCCAGAGTTCTTCATCCTGCCAAGGACAGAGGTAGTGCATGTCTTTCTCCACTGGTTCTGGAGGGGACTTTGTGCCCAGAGTGCTTCATCCTGCCAAGGACAGAGGTAGTGGATGTCTTTCTCCACTGGTTCTGGAGGGGGCTCTGTGCCCAGAGTGCTACAACCTGCTCGTGGTGGACTCAGTAGCGTCTGAGCTTTCTTCGCTCATTGGCCTGCGGTGCTGGTGGCGGCGGTATACTGTGGAGCGGTGCTGGTGGCGGCGGTGTCCTGTGAAGCTGTGCTGGTGGTGTCCTTGGCAGCGGTGCTGGTGGTGGCGGTGTCCTCGGCAGCGGTGCTGGTGGCAGCAGTGTCCTGTGAAGCGGCACTGGTGGAGGCGTTGGTGGCAGTGTCCTTGGCAGCAGTGCTGGTGACGGTGCTGTCCATCGTCCAGGTTTGTGGTGACTTGCTTTTCTTTCTGTGCCCCTTCCCCACCTTTGATGGTGGCGCAGCTGTCTTCCCACTCCCAACTGTACTCCTGGGAGAGACTTTGGTGCCAAATGTGTTGCCTTTCTCCCGCCGGGCAGTGGGCTTCTGAGGTGGGGGACTGTCTGTGGTCTGGCTCCTTGGCACACTGGCTGCCCTGCTGCTTGGCGCACTCCAGATGCCGGTTACTGCTGGCACCACTGTTCCCGGTTATGTGGTGGATGATGTGCTGGGTTGGGACATGGAAAGGTGGGCCCTAGAGGACTGAAGGGGTGGGGGAGGTGAAGAGAAGAGGTCAAGGTTGGACAGGAAAGGTTTTTTGGACACACTGGGACGGGTAGATGGAGGGGGTTTGGGAGTGGAGGAAGAGGTAGTGGTTGTAGGAGGTGTACGTTTGCTGACTTTGGGTGAAGGTGCATGGGCTGGAGGCTGTCGTGAGGTGGATGGCTGTTGGGTGGGTGTGTGGCTGTGTTTGTGTACCTTGGGAGGTGGGCTCACAGACACACTGGGAGAGGACACAGGGGATGTGTGAATGGTAGTGGGGGTGGTGAGTGCACATGAGCGGGGTGTGGTGATGGGTGTGCTGGTGATGGACGTATTGGCTGAAGATGTAGTGCATGCAGGTGTGATTGGAGACGAGACAGGGAGGGAGGAAGGAGACGAGGAGGAGGGGGACACAGTGGAGGCAGTGGATGTTGGTATGTGTGCATGGGTATGATGCCTGTGGGATGTGTGGTGCTTATGTTTGCCAGAGCTTCCCTTGTGTGTTGAGGTGTGTGCATGCTGGTCTGTTGGTGTGCTTGGGATAGGCTGAGGTACAGGGGATTGGGTCTGGGTGGAGGAAGTTGGAGGGGGGGTCTGGACACAGGGACAATGGCTGCCATAAGTGCTGAGGCCAGAGTCTGAAAGGTTCGCTGTTGGGCTCCCTGACCAGAATGACTGCCCTCCAGGTATGCATTGGTCTGTTGCAACTGCCTCTCCTCACCCTGGATGGCATTCAAAATGGTAGACTGCTCAACAGTGGGGGATCTGAGGAGGTCAAAGGCCTCCTCACTGAGGTCAGCAGGGCTGACAGGGGCAGGGGATGAGGTGCCTGGGGCGAAGGAGATGCCCACCCTCCTGGGTGAGCGGCCACGGGGCACACACTGAGGGGCTGCTGGGAGGACGGTGCTGGTAGGGGGGTGGTGGCTGTACCTGTAGATGCGGGGGGCACAGAGGGGCTCGCGACCTCAAGGGAGCTCCCATCAGAGGAGGAGTCAATGTCGCTGGTCTCAGCTCCCGTCCCTGCCATGGAGCTCCCTCGCCCTCCGTCCCACTGGTGGCTTCAGACTCGGTTGTGTTGCCCTCCAGGGCCATGTGGGATGAAGCTCCCTCCTGCTCCGGTGGCACAGCTCCTCCGCCTGATGATGCTAATTCACACAAGAACAGGGAGACCACAAAAAGAGGGGGGAAGACAGAAGAAAGACATGTTCAGTGCATGCAATACCGCTACTGCTGGTGGACACTACAGACACAGAAGCCCCTTGCACTACGCCGTGCACTTTGAGTACCCTAATTAATCACAGGGACATGGGTTACAAGGCCTATGCCCGATTGCTGCACACATGGAAGTCACAGGAGCCTGACTAGGTGTAGTTGCCTCTGAACACAGGTGGGGGGGTGCCACATGGCCTGCCTTACGAAGGGACCTTGCCTACTAAACACGCCCTTGCCTAGGGGAACCCACAGCCCACCTCCCCCACCCAGACACCTCCAATGTGTGCTGAATCAGTTGAATGAGAGTGTACTCACCCCCTTGTGGCTTCTGTGATGGCCTCAAGCGCCCATCCAACTCTGGATACACCACTGCAAGGATCCGGAACATCAGATGGGTCATGGTACGAATGGCACCCCTCCCACGTTGGGAGGCAATCCCCAGTTGGGCCTCCACCGTCTTCCCATCTTTTCCGGCAGTGCGTGCTCTGTCTGTGGTGGACCCCCAGGGTCCGGACTTCCTTGGCGATGGCACACCAAATATCCTTCTTCTGGTGGGCGCTGACCTGCAGACATAGTACAGGGGAAAAGGAGAAGATATAACCGTCTGCACTGTCACAGTCATTGGCCCGCATCTCTACCCTGGCCCTGGCGCACATCCACTCACTGTCGTTTCATGCATGCCTCATTCTCCCTCCATCTTCCCTCCACACCACTCCACACAGGCATTGCCCATACGGCATGCTCACAGTGTACTTACCTGTTTCTCTAGAGGACCGTAGAGTAGCGTGTACTGGGGTAGGACCCCATCCACTAGTTTCTCCAACTCCTCCGTGCTGAAGGCAGGGGCCCTTTCCCCAGACACATGAGCCATTGTCTCTTCCAGACTGAGGTTACAGCAGCACTTGCAGTGTAGGTCCTCTCCTGTCGAAGATCAGATATCAAGTGACTGAACAGAGAAAAAATGGGGGTCACTTCCGCGGCAGTGCGTACCGTCACCGCCGGCGTACATCGTCATTGGCTCCTCGGACCCATAGGGTCCAATGTTAACCAATGCAGAATTGCGCCGTGGTCTTCGACCGCCTACCGCGACGGTGTACAACGCCAGCACAGTTACCTCATATCCCCTTGTCCCACCTTACAGGTCAGGCAGCCGCCATTTCAGGGGGCCACATGGCATTAATTTTAAATGCGTCACACATATCTTGGCCTTGCATACACACTAAGACAGGCACATAGCGGATTTAAAAATGTGTGGAATAAAGTTGTGTTTTTGTACCTCAGTGTTGGCTGACACTCTGCTCGCTGTTCTCCTCCATAGAGCACGTCTGCTGGAGCAGGTGAGGAGATGGTGGCATCCTCCGGTGTACAGACCGCTGGTGGACCTGTTGACAATGGAAGAGAGACATGTAATTGTCATCTACAGACTGGACCGTGCCACAATCCAGGAACGTGGTGCCCAGAAGGAGCCAGACCTGATGACAGCTATCCGCCATCCCACAGGAGTCCCACCTCTAGTGCAGGTCCTGTCAGTACTCCATTTCCTGGCAAGTGGGTCTTTTCAGATGACAGTGGCCATAGCATCAGGGATTTCCCAGACAATGTTCTTTAACGTGTTGTACAGAGTGTTGTCTGCCCTGCTGAAACACATGCACAGCTACATGGTTTTCCCTCAGGTGGAGGATTTGACTACAGTGAAAGGTGACTTCTATGCACTGGGACATATCCCCAGCTTCATTGGTGCCACTGATGGGACACATGTGGCCTTGGTCCCCCCCGTAGGAGTGAACAGGTGTACAGAAACCGGAAGAGTTATCATTCGATGAATGTGTAGATGGTGTGTTTGGCCGACCAGTACATCTCCCATGTGAATGCCAAGTTTCCAGGCTCAGTGCATGACGCTTACATTCTGAGGAATAGCAGCATCCCTTATGTGATGGGGCAACTCCAGAGGCACTGTGTGTGGCTATAGGTGAGGACATGGACCCTATACAGTGTGATTGGGTGTCTGGGTCTGGGGATAGCCCTAAGAGTTATTGTGTGTCTAACAGTTGTCCCTCAACATTTGCAGGTTACTCTGGTTACCCCAACCTGTCATGGCTACTGACCCCAGTGAGGAATCCCAGGACAAGGGCAGAGGAACGCTACAATGAGGCCCATGGGTGAACTAGGAGGGTTATAGAGAGGACCTTCGGCCTCCTGAAGGCCAGGTTCAGGTGCCTCCATCTGACAGGTGGTTCCCTATTCTACTCACCAAAGAAGGTGTGCCAGATCATCGTGGCCTGCTGTATGGTTCGCAACTTGGCTTTGCAACGACAGGTGACTTTTCTGCAAGAGGATGGTCCAGATGGAGGTCTTGTGGCTGCTGTGGAGCCTGTGGACAGTGAAGACGAGGAAGCAGAAGAAGAGGATATCGACCACAGAAACAGGGTGATTCATTAATACTTCCAGTGAGACACAGGTAAGAAGACATCACTGCCTGCTACATCTGATACCCTTGTTCTACCTCTCATCTGTCTGTCACTTTCACCCAGTGTATGGACCCTGAGTTGTCACTTTCCCTTTCAATTTCACAGATGTGGGTCCCACTGTGTGACATCTGCTTTGTTTCCTCATGGACTAGAGCTGTGTGACATAGGTATGTTGACAGTACAATGGATATAGCAGTTATCCACAGTTATTGCAAATACACATTTTCAAAAGCACACACTGACTCCAGATAGTTTTGTGATTTATGGGTGTTTATTTAAGTGCTAAATAGTGGAGGGGGTTGTAAAAGGGTCAGGGGTGATGGTGGAGGAATGTCCATGGCAGAGTCCAGTCTATTAGTCTCACAGGTGCATTGTCCAAAGGGGCATAGGAAGTGGAGCTGGGGCAGTCTAAGGATGGACAGGGTGCCAAAGTGGGACAGAAGGATGACAATCAGGGTGGTGTCATTTTTTGGCAGGGGTCTTGGCATTGTTCTCTGTCTTTGTCCTGGATCTCAGGGACTGCTTGTGGGGTGGTTCTCCATCTGAAGGGGGTGGGGTGCTGGTGTCGTGGTCCTGTGGCGGTGCCTCCTGTTCACTAGCGCCGGTGGGGGTGGTGGGCAATTCATCGTCCAGGCTAGTGTCAGGGGCCCCTTGTTGTGCCACAGTGTCCCTCCTGGTGTTGACGAGTTCCTTCAGCACCCCTACAATGGTGCCCAGGGTGGTATTGATGGTTTTGAGTTCCTCCCTGAACCCAAAATACTGTTCCTCCTGCAGCCGCTGGGTCTCCTGAAACTTGGCCAGTACCGTTGCCATCGTCTCCTGGGAATGGTGGTAGGCTCCCATGATGTTGGAGAGGGCCTCGTGGAGAGTGAATTCCCTGGGCCTTTCCTCCCCCTGTCGCAGAGCAGCCCTCCCAGTTCCCCTGTGTTCCTGTGCCTCTGTCCCCTGAACTGTGTGCCCACTGCCACTGCCCCCACGTCCCTGGTGTTGTTGGGGTGGGGGGTTAGCCTGGGTTCCCTGTAGTGATGGACACACAGCTGCTTGACGTGTCCTGGGGACAGAGGTATGGGCCCGCTGGGTGGGTGCTGTGCTGGTGTTTCCAGAGGGTGGAGGCTCTGTTGTGGCTGTGCCAGTGTGAGGGGAACCGACTGTCCCGAGGTCCCATATGGGCCGGGCTGGTCATCTAGATCCAGTTGGACAGAGCTGTTGTCATCACTGTGGGCCTCTTCTGTGGGTGGAGTGTACATGTCTGGAACCTCCTGTCCGGTGACGTTGGGTAGGGGTCCTGCAGGGTTGTAAAGGCATGATTATTGCATCTGTGTGTGCCATGGTGTGCAATGGGTGGGTGACCATGTACCCCAGTGATTGCATTCTTGTGTAGGAGCTTGTGTGCTAAATGTTTAGGGGTGTGTGTGGGTATGTGCAGTGGCCATGCATTGGTGATGGGTGTCCATCCTTTGTTGTTGCATGCAGGGCTTGGTGTTGGGATGTATGGTTTGTGATAGTGGGACATGTGTGAGGAGTTGGAGTGATGGGGGTGAGGGCGAGGGTGGGGGTATGTGATAGCATGCAGGTAGGATGGGGGATGAAGTATTTAAATATTTGCCTTCCCAGAGTCCATTCCTCCAGCTACTCCTGCGAGGCCCTCAGGGTGCAGTATAGCCAAGACCTGCTCCTCCCATGTTGTTAGCTGTGGGGGAGGAGTTGGGGGTCCACCGCCAGTCCTTTGAACTGCAATCTGGTGTCTTGAGACAACGGAACGTACTTTCCCCCATAGGTCGTTCCACCTCTTTCTGATGTCATCCCGTGTTCTTGGGTGCTCTCCCACTGCGATGACCCCGTCCACGATCTTCCTAGCTACGGTGGTGTGCTGCACCTTTGATCCGAATAGCTGTGGCTCTACCCGGATGATTTCCTCCACCATGACCCTGAGCTCCTCCTCATAAAACCTGGGGTGTCTTTGCAGTGCCATGGGGTGGTGTGGGTGATGTGTGGGGTGGTGTGTGTTGTGATGTGTGGGGTGATGTTTAGGGGTGTGTGGTGTTTTGTGCGTGGATGTTGTGTGAGTGATGGTGTTGAGTGCCTGTGGATGCTAGTTTGTAGATGGTGGTGTCTCTCTCTGGCCTTCACTCGCAATTGTGGTCGTAAGTGTTTGTGAGTGTGTATTTTATATTGTATTGGATGTGTGGGAGTGGTATGTGTATGTGTATCAGGTGTGTGTATTTGCAATTGTCCAATGTGGTTGTGTTTTGTAAGTGTGTGTATTTTGAGCGCGGCAGAGTGTACCGCCAATGGAATACTGCGGTTTAAAGGCCGTTGCGTGGATTTGTGGGTCATGATAGTGTGTGCGTATTCCTGTTGGCCTGACGGTGGAGGTTTTGTTTTTGCCAGTTTATCACTGACCTTTGGTGTGGCGGACTTGTGTGGGTGTCTGGATTTTGGCGGATTCCGGGCTTTGGGTCGTAATAGCTGTGGCGGAATTCCACGGCCGTGTCGGTGTGTTGGCAGTCTTCTGCACGGCAGTAAGCGGCATTTACCGCCAATGTTGTAATGACCCCCAAAGTGTTTTCGGTGTGGCAACAATGGGCATTATGCATCTTATAAGAAATGTCCTGCCATTAATGTGACTTGTAGACTGTGCAATAAAAAGGGTCATTTTGCAAAGTGTTGTAAGTCGGCAAAAAGTCAAACATCAGTGAAGGTTGTTGAACATTGCATCCTGTCAGTTTCTACCAACGCTCAGAAAAAGAGTTATCCAAAGGATATGGTTACCATTTTAGGTGTGAGCAGTGAAGTATTGTTTGATTCAGGAGCGTGGTTAACTTTATTATCAAATGACTTCTTTGATGAACATTTAAGCCACAAAGTCAACTTAAAGGAGCCAGATGTTACTCCTGGTGCCTACGGTGGTCAAATTATCGATTTGAGAGGGTATTTTGAGTCGGAGATTACATTTAAAACTAACACAATTTTTGGTAACATTTATGTTCCTGTCAAAGGAGATAGTGTGTTGAGTTGGCCACACCAAACGGGATCTGAATATTATCCTAGATCCCAATTCTTCCACACCAGTTATGATCAATGAAGAGTTCATTGGAAACCTGCATAATGTATGTGAAGTTTCTATAGAATGTGGAAAGGTAGTGGATTCACCAGGGTTTGTATGTTCATCGCATAAAGGTTAAAGAAGGATCAGTTCCAGTGATGGCTAAAGTACGCCCCATTCCCATCTCGATGAAGGATGATGTTGAAAAAGAAATATGGAGGTTGTGTGATGAGGGAATAATTGAGCCAGTGGAATTATCCAAATGGGTTTCTCCCATTGTAGTAGTGCGCAAGAAAACAGGAGAAATCAGGGTGTGTGTGGAAATTTGAATAAGTGTGTAGGCAGTGATCTATTTCCTCTGCCGAATATAACTGAGATGGTCACATTATTGCATGGGTCAAAGTTTTTCAGCAAGTTAGATTTAACTTCAGCTTACCATCAGGTCATGCTACATGATGACTCTGGAGACTATACAACATTCATCATACCTTTTGGAACCTTCAGATTTAAAAGGATGCCGTTAGGACTGGTGTCGGCAGCAGCAGCATTTCAACGCATAATGTACAATTTGTTTGGTTCTGAACCGGGGGGTAAAGTGCTTCCAGGATGACATTTTAATACATGGACAAACGGAAGCAGAACACAAAATGAGAGTCAGGAGGGTTCTTACCATTTTGAGGGATCATGGTTTGACTCTCAAACTTAAGAAATGTTCTTTCGGTAAGACTGAAATTGAATGCTTGGGTAATAAAATAACCTCAAAAGGTGTGTGTCCGAAGGAAAACCTGGTAACGAACATTTTAAAATTATGCAATCCAGAAACGAAAGACGAACTGTTGTAGTTTCTTGGAATGGTGGAATTCCATGCCAAGTTTTTACCAAATTTAGGGGGTCATTATGACCCTGGCGCTATTATGACCGCCAGGGCCAAAACATCGGGAGCACCGCCAACAGGCTGGCGGTGCCTCCCTGCGTATTTGGACTGCGGCGGTAGAGCCGCGGTCACACCGCCGGGGCTGGCGGTATACCGCCATTTTAGCCCTGGCGGTGCTAATCCGCCAGGGCAGCGCTGCAAGCACCGCCAGGAAGAGGCTGGCAGTAAGGGGACTCAGGGGGCGCCTGGTGGCCTCTGCACCGCCCATGCACTTGGCATGGGCAGTGCAGAGGCCGCCAGGCAGAGCCCCGTCGCGCATTTCATTGCCCGAATTTCAGGCAGTGAAATGCGCGACGGGTGCTACAGCCGGCGGCAATGTTGATGTGACATTTCCGCTGGGCCAGCGGACGGTAACTCTGTTACCGTCCGCTGGCCCAGCGGAAATGTCAAAATAGGGAGCCAGCCATACTGCCATCAATGGCGGTATTCTGACACCCGCAACCTCGGCGGTCTGCCATGGTTGTAATGACCCCCTTAGTGTCTAAAATGGTACACATGCGTAGCCTGCTGAAGAAGGGTTGTGAATTTGTGTGGATTGAAGAGTGTAAGGAGGAATTCGAGAGTATAAAAAGAGAGTTGTCATGTGTTGAGAGTTTGAATTCATCTGATCCGGAAAAAAAATGTGTCATCATGACGGATGCTAGTATGAAAGGTCTAGGTGCAGTTTTATTGCAGGAAATGGAAGAGAGTTTTCTCAAACCAATAGTATATTGTTCTAGAAATTTGCGAGGAGCTGAGATTAATTACTCACAATTGAGAAGGAAGCTTTGAGCATATATTGGGCTGTTAACAAATTGAAACATTTTGTTTTGGGAATTTTTTTTCAAGTTTTCACTGATCATAAACCTCTTGTGGAAGATTTCATAAGTAAGGGCCTTGATACGATTTCCAGTAGAATTAGTAGGTGGGTTGTTGGTTAACAAGATTTTGCATTCAGAGTATTTTATGTTCCAGGACCTAATAACAGGATGGCTGATTGTTTATCTAGAATTAGTACTGAAACAGAAGTATGTTTAGAGAAGGAACTGGAGAGTGAAGTAAGTGTGTGTAGCATAACGGAAGGAATTGTAGAACAAGAGGAATGGTTGAAAGTGGTTGTGGAGGATTCTGATTTACAACGTGTATGCAAAGAACTCAGTGATGGATGGAGTTTGTGTGTAAAGCCTGAGAAGGAGTTAGGAGGATTTTGGAAAGTGAGAGAGGAATTATCAATGGAGGGAGGTGTGCTTTTTCGTGGTTCAAGGTTAGTTGTTCCCGCTATTTTGAGGGAGAGAATAATGGAATTGGGACATGAAGGGCATCAGGGAATGAGCAAGACGAAAGATAGAATCCGTCTTAATTATTGGTGGCCAGGCATGGATCTCATGATTGAAAGGAAAATCAGGGATTGTCCAGATTGTTGCAATGGTGACAAAGTCTACAAAACCAGAGTACCGCCTATGTGTATTAGAGAAGTTTCGCACAAACCGTGGGATGTTGTAGCTGTTGATGTGGTGGGACCCATTCATGCAAGAGGTGGATACAACTATATTTTGGTATTAGTCAATGAGTTTTCCAGATGGTCTGAAATCAGTTGTAGTATGGAAACCAAGAAAATACTTGATTTTCTTAGTGAGATTTTCAGTCGTGAAGGTTATCCGAATGCTATTGTGACTGATAATGGACCACAATTTGTGTCGGGGAAATGGAAATTTATCTTAAAGTAAGAGGCATTGAACATAAGGGGTGTTTTCCATATCATCCTGAAGGAAATGTCACAGTGGAGAGATTTGATAAATGTGTAAAAGAGTGCATACAATTGGAAATGGCAGCAGGCAGGAATTGGAAGGAGGGTCTTAAAAGTTTCCTACATGCATATAGGTTTTCTCCCCACGCTACCACTGGTAAAGTTCCTTTTGAACTTTTTAGAGGACGCAAAGCTGACACGTTGTTAGCACCAGGTTGGGTAAGTTGGGGAAAGGATGACCGTGTGTCGTGAAGTAACATGAGAGAGAAGGATGAGCATGAAAAAAATGTGTACAAAGAAGGAAGGAATATTTTGATGATAAGAACACATGTGCAATTGAAGTGAAAGTAGGGGATGACATTTTAGTTAAGAAACCGACTCTATGTAAAAGTGGATGCAAATTTATGCGTCCGTTTGAAGTCATCAAACTTTTTAGAAATGCTGTAAAGATCAAAGATGACAGGTTATGGAATCTCAATCGGGTGGTAATTTCGAAGAAAAGTTCTCAGTTTTACATTTTTTAATGTATTTCTTTATAACTGTTCAATTTAATTGTTATGTTTTGGTTTAATGTAATACTTTTTTTTTTAATTTTAAGGGGAAAGGTGTGTGGTAGATGGTAGAATGTAAAGGATTCTATTCCTGAGGCTGATGTCATGCCTGACATCAGATTAGAGTGTTGCGAGGGGAAGTTCTTTGGAAGGAATCTGATGGAGAGCTGTTGGACAGAGGGTGTCTTTCCTTGGTCATGGATAAGATACTCCTATTAAAAGACCAACTCATCTGTATCCGGACTCTTCTTTATTACAGCAGGCACCCTTGCAATGCACTGCTTATTGCTTCCCATATCACTTCAATCATGCCATATTCAATTACAGCATTGAAAACTGATTACATCTAAAATGGCATCATTTATGACATTGTGCATGGCATGGGTGCAAATTTTAATTACTTCATGGCACGAGTCATAATTACTTCAGTTAACAATAACTGGCACATTTTAGTGGTTTTCTGAGTTTAAAAATATTATAATTTACCTAACTGTAATATCACTTTAGGTAAGGGTATACAAGGGGTCCAATTGAATTACTTCCTGTGTCAAATGCCTTTTCATGCGATGGATGTGGGAACTCAAACCGGAGGAAATGGACCCTTATCCTCCAAACTTGGCGTTAACTAACTGATATATGGTAGGTTCCCACTCGTGACAATGACATTAAAGCAACCAATTGGCGATTATTCTTGAGATTACTTGAAATTTTCAAAAACTTTCTCCAAGAGTTATCCAAATTGAAGTTTATTCAGAAGAGAAAGATCAATTCCATATTGTACTTGATTAATTAGATCATAGGACAGGGTGAACATTCAACCAGCTGACACGTGTTTCGCCCAACGGGGTGCATTCACCTGGGCTTTCTCAATGCATAAAGATACATATTGAGCCTCTTAAGGGTATCCTGAACAACCAATAACACAACAACTATTCCATGAAACTAATTTTATCCACGAAATGCGTGGAAAAACAGTTGAACGCGTCCGTCGCCATTAATAGGCTATTGTCATATCACTTTAACCTTTATTTTTTCCGTGCAGTTCTCAGTATTTTTAATGTAAAGTGAGATATCATACCCAGACATAAATATAGTGGCAAATAACCTTTGTGTTTTTCAGTGAATAGCTCAGGATGTTTTTAATGTAAAGTAACTGAGTTTTTTTTAAACATAAAGTAACATAGCATTATCATACCTAGGTATAATATCATTAATTTTTTTTTTTTATCAGTGAATTTCTATTTTTTGAACGCACAGTTACCGTATAAGGGGTACCATTTTAAATAAGACAGACTTACTGTCTTTGTCGAAGAGTAAGAACATTAGTATATAAAAGGAAGGCCTGTTGCCTTTATAACGGGTCAGCATAACAGCATATTTGAAGTTGACATATTCGCATTGTCAAATAGTCAACATGATAATTTATGAATAAGTGGAATCCAATACATTCTTTATTGACATAAACAAAACATTGCATAGTAACAATAATTGTCTTAAAACCATTTAAATATAGCATTTCCAATTATGAATCATGTGTTTGACTATTTCTTTAACACTCTTCAGACAATATAATGCAGCCATATAGCGAACACAAACGGTCCCCACATTCCACCTGAGGAGCAAACACTTCCAGCTTAGAGTGCTTTGGAAATAATAGGCTGATCTCCTGTGGTCATGCATTTAATCACCTAGTAGACTTTCTGATACTTTCTTTTAAACATTTCTAGTGGAGATGCTATACTCTCTGCAGCCCCCAGATCACTTATCCTAATGGTTGGTGTTCCCTCTGACAACGAGGGGTCACCACAAAAACATTAATGTTTAAAACAGGCCCATGCAGGGTACTCCCAGGCCAGGAGCAGTGCATATTAAATGAGTGAATAAATGAATGAAAGAAAAAATGAATGAATGAGATCTATAGAGTCAATTAATAAAAATTGGTATAAAACCCCAGTAAAATTGCCAGGATATGTGGTGTTTAAAATTGTAAAACAATGATTAAAAACATTAAAAAACTATAGAATCATTCATGATATTTAAAACCAGTTAGACAAAAACGGTGTCAATTGTCCTCTCCCTGCCCCCTAGATGTAGTCTGATGCCCATTCTTTGTATGACAGTGTGCTTTTTATGACAGTGTGCAGGATGGTAATGAATTTTACAAATCATGATTCTCATTGCCTGAGTCTCACTGGCAGTAATTTTGTGGTAAACTAGACTGTGAGTGTTTACCACCAGTGTCTGTCCTTTAAGATAAAGCTGCAAAAACACAGCTAAGATAAGGGGCACTGGGATGGTTACACAAGAAGGTGTTTGCACATTGGTACATGCTGCTTACAAGACTACAGTCCTAAGCTTCCTGATATCTGCACACAGGTAACCTACCTGTGGCAGTTTTAAAATGCAAGTTTGGCCTGTCAAAATTCTGCTTCTGACAGGTCTAAACCTTCCTTTTAAATATTAAAGTCACCCATGTTTAGGCCTTATTGCTCATAAAGGCAGGGTGCAGATGTTTAAAAGCAGAAGGCCATATTTATCATGTACTTGTGTCAGATTTGCACCATGCAACAGGGTGCAAGGGTGACACAACTAATAAGTGTGATTAACCAAGCCATACAAGACTACTTTGTGTGGCACTGAGTTTCTTGCTAAATCTGGAGTAATGCAACACAGCACAAATCATTGCATTACATTACTCTGCCTCAGGAAGGGGTTCCATGGGTGGTACACTGGTGTTCCCAATCAAATACAAAGATATCAGATACAAGCCTTTTGTGTCCCTGGCATAGCTGGAGCTTAACTCAGGAAATGGGGGGACCGAAGCAGGACTAAGCATAAAAGTGACACTCCAGAACATAAAGGAAAGCAAGACCCTAGACCCGGACTACAATAGCAGAAACACCATGGACAGTTAGAAAGAGAAAACTCCTGATACCCTTATGGAATCTAATGGTCTACAGCTGACCCCAGGACTAGTGCGTCTTTCCAAGGGCCAGTGATGCTGGCCCCTTTGCCTTCCTGAGGACCATTTAATGACAGACTTAGACTCCACTGACCCCTTCCATATGCCCTACAAGACAGCTTCGAGGCCATGAAGTCTGTGGAAGGCACAGCAGAACAGAAAGCTGGTGGCTTGATCCAGTGAAACCAGCTTACTGCAGAGTGCACAGTTATTGAGGTGAGTAAGCCTGCTGAAACTGCTCCTGTTGGATATAAAACACACCCAAGGAGCCCAAGGTTGTTGAAAGGGGTCGAAGATCTTAATCTTTCAAGATTGTGACTTTTGAGCCCTGCTGAGAACGTGGAACTCATGGGGCTCCGCTGAATTTTCTTAAATTACCCCCAGGGTGATGCCCAGGGCTCAGTGCAACTTCATTTGTATATTTTAGAGGGGAGAAGGTGTGCCTCTGCCTCCTCCCCTGAGGCTCTTTTGCCCCAGGGACATCATCCCCTAGGTCCTGTACCAATGTAGGAGTTTCAGGAGACCCCGACCCCTACCCCTGAGACAGGGGGAAAAGAACACATCCAACCATCACGGAGCCTGTGCTGCTCACATGTGTGCTCATGGTGTAGAAGACCTTTGCTCTTGTCCCACATGCTAAAGGACAGCGTTGGTGGGATAGAAGGAGAGAGAAAAGAAATAACTACCTGCTCCTGCACAGCTGAGGAGCTGTGTGTAGGGAGCCAAATGGGGCAGCGGGGGCGTTTGGGCTCCCACCTTACCCCAAACAAGCCTCAAGCATGTGGGTGTTCTGCGTGGAACTGGTCACCCCTTTCAAAAAAAGAAGAGAGCAAAGATAAGTGTTGAAAGGATGTAGATAAAAACACAGCTGCTAGAGCTGCTACTCCAATATTCACTGGTTCCTGGCCCAGAGCACCCCATAATGCCCTTTGGGGCTTATCTACATATTTTACTTGCTTGTGTTGGCCCCAGGAGTGCAGTGACACCAACAAGGCAATAAATTAGTGTTGTGAGGAGCTGCACAATTGCAGCAGCAATCAAAAGGGAATTTGAAAATGGAACCTAAGTTTCTGGGGTCTTGGAATCCCTGACCTACAAGGTTTTCATCATTATTTCAAAACACTCCTAAGGCTGGGATCTTTTGTTTTACAGCGTTGAAGTGAAGGGATGTATGCTAGTGGGGTTGACGCCTGCTTATTATGTTGTCTGAAGGAGTACTAGAAAGACTCCCATTCTAGGTTCTAGCAGGGGATTGCTCTATTGCTTTGCTCCCCCTCGGCGGGAACTCCTTTTGTTTCTGCTCCTGACTGAGAGGTAAAGAGCTGGGGAGAGACCAGGCAGGGAATTAGATTTATGTGCCCTAACTGCACTCTACCTATCAGGGAACTAGACAGTCTCTCGGGGGATGGGGTCCCCAGACACTAGCTCCCTTCGTACCTCAAAACTATCCTATGGCTAGAGGAAGATGGCCCCACATCTCCTCCCCAAATACCACATCAGCCCACAAGGGATGGGGTCCCGGGCCAGGAAATGACTCAGGGAGGGGGGGCTGCACGCTCCCGCCACCTAATTATTTAAATTGATCGGCCCCTGGGAATAGGGTCCCTGGGCCATTTGTTGGTTTAGGGAGCGGGGCTGGACACATTTCACACCAGTCTTATTACATTTTTATGATTTCATGAAATATGTCTTCAGCTGAACATATGCTAAAATGTAGCCTTTTGTAATGGAGCAACACAATATAAATAGAAAATGTAATGTATTTTACAACTGTTTCTAGCTGCTGATAGCCTTTACACAGATGCAGTCTTAATAAAGCAACAGCTCCATTTAGTCTGCTGATCATGTCATTCAAATGTAGTTTCAGATATCTCTTTCACACTCAGTTGCTGTGGTAGGCACTTGCATCTACACTGATGTTATTGTTTCAATTACTACTATGGAAAACACAAAAAGTGTTAGACCAGTAGCTGACTCAATAATACCTTATTACAGTAGCAAATGTATTTTGTCTTCTACTTTTGCTTCTAAGTATATTGTAACTCTTTTGTGTATCGGTGCAAAAGGTTTCACTACCTCATTGATGTGCAAAGTAATTGTCTTGTTATACATGGCTCTCACTCAGAGCCATTAGGGTGAATGTTGCAATTCAAATGTGATAATAGAATTCTGTGATGTACCAAAAGTGGATTACAGATCTCATAACCCACTGTTGCTATGTCATAAAGGAATTCCAGGCTGCTCTGACTGGGCTCTGTGACAGTCTGTCAGAACAAAGCTAAAATGAAGGAAGCACAGACTCAGAAGGAGAGGGAATAGAAAGCACAGAGAGTGGTGAACGTGGGTGACAGCAGGTCATGTATTTCTTTTATAGTGTGGGGTAGGCAGGAGAGGCCATGAAATATATGGCTCCCATATTAATCATCAGCCCCTTTGTAGTGGTTGGGTGAAGGACAATACATGACATAAAATTATAAATGGGTCAAAAGTGAATCACAGGGATGTGTTTCACCTCTGGGTCCTGAGTGATATCATAGACAACTCAAACTTTGTTCTTGTTGTATTTTTAATGCCACTCAGAACTCCTTGTGAAAACCCAACTATAATTTATACTTTGATATGATTTTTAAATGTTTTAATCCTTTAAATAAGCCTGGGCATTTCTTCATTATAGGATGTTCTGTTATGATACAGGTCATTGCTATCAGCCACATCACCAAAGCAGTGACTTTGCTCAGTAAACATGCACCAGGAACTTTTCATTTCAGGATAGCTAATTCGTCCTTGCTAGATATATTATGGGTAAACCGCTTGAAATAAATACTGTCGAACTTAGTCGGTCCCATTGTGTGCTGCCATAGGTCTGCATCTCCCCCACTGTACTTCGGGGTCCTCCGCCATCCTCGTCCTGAACTCTTTGTCGTATTACACCCAGGCATAGCCATTGTAGATGATATATGCCTCAGGAATAACATTCATATACTTGAATAGGAATTCCACTGTCCAGTTTTCAATCGTAACCAGTACTTTCGGTCTTTTTGCTAGTTCATGTTCTTCCTCCTTTGAATCCACTTTTGCCCTTACTTCTCTATGTAGCAATTTTAACATTTCCACATACTCCCCTTTCCAAATCTTTTCTTTTGTGCAAGCCATCAAATGTGCCTCTAATGGTTTACAAGTACCCAACTTCTTTACTTTAATCTCCTTACTCCTAGTTTTTCACCTAATCCTGTTATGTCACCTGATTGCCCCTGCTCACCTATTGATGTCTCCTACCATTTACCATCTAAAACCACTTGTTTCCCTTCTGTGCCCACACCTGTGTCCAGCACATATACTCCTTTTTGCAAGCAGCCTCCCCTCTCTCTGGCAGCTATTTCGCCTCCACACCAACCAATACTTGTTTTACCTGCGCCTTCGAGCAAAAGGCTTACCTGGTGCCAAGGCCAGGGCCCGCTCCTGAGCCGGTCACCTTGCTGGTTGCCTCTGCCTTGATGCGGTCTCCAAACCAACTCTTGGCGCATGACCAGTATTATGCTGCAGTACATAAGGCACAATATGAGAATCCTTCCCTCCCCACCGCACACCACCATTCCTCCACAACGTCATGATCTCTGACTTTGCCTTCCTACATACTCTCCTCATCATAATCTAACCCATCTTCCATCATATAATATAAAATCGCCTTCCCATGGGGAACCCGCCCATGCCTTTACCTGTGCAGTAACCCCCGGGTGTACCAGTGTGACACCTTTGTTCTTGCCGAGAGAGGCCACTCTTGACCTGCCCTGCTGCTCCCACGAAGCAGGACACTTATTACTGTATTTGGTGACATCAGGGGGCGCCCTGTTCCCACCGCCACGTAGGTGATCCACTGCTAAGCCCCTCACCACCCTGAGGCTGGCTGCCCTGGGCCGTGTCAACTCTTTTGCGCAGTGCTGTGGAGCCGAACGAAGCTCCCTCGAGTCTGCCGGTTTCGCTCCTTCTTGCACTGTATGAATGAGAAATTGTTTAGCGTGCTAGTCAGAAACACTGACTGGTAGTACCTCCCCGCCAACCACAGTTCTACCATAAACTTTAACTGGTCTTTTTGGTTTGCAAAACTGCACCTCTATATCCTCTTCACTCATTTCCTCTTCTTCACTCCAATCTAACAGTGCTAAATCAGTATTCGCTGTCACCCCCTCTGTATTCACTGCCCTACCCAAATTTGACACTCAAGGTTGATTGACCTCAATATTCTGAGAATACCACCCAACAACACATTGGCTGTCTCCGTGCCCCCTCTCTCTACTAAATTCCGCCAATCCTCCTTCCCTCTGCTCTATCAATGGATACCACTGAAAATCCTCTGAATTTGACCCTACACTCAACATGATACTACTGCTAACAACTCCCACATGAGCAATGCCCCTAGACCTGAAGCTCTTTTACTGCCTGAACTATCCCCTTCCTGCTTAAAACAGCCCCCCCAAAATCCCCTTTAAAGTATTTGCCCCCTTTTTGAAATGACTCCATAGGCAGCCTAGATTCTGTGCGGTTTACGGTGTTAACGTTTTTGGCCCTGCCCTGGCCCCGTCCCTTTTTGCTCATGGCACGTGCCTTAGTCGTAGCGCTGCCACGTGGCACCAAAACCTCAGCCGTTCCCCCTGCAGCCTGCTGTCCGAGCTTCACGCTCGGCCCAGGCAGCAGTGAGAGGTCAACACTCTCCGCAAGGGCTGGCCACGCGATGTTAAACTCTTGCAGGCCCCCATCCCCCATGCGCTTCCAGTGTTGTGTAGCCATTTTAGCCATGTTTTAGACACATTGTTCTAAGCTAACTAGGCCTGCGCTGTGCACTTTATCACTATTACATTTTTTTCAGCATTGCTTTATTTTTCCATTAATACCAGCATTGGCGGTGCTGTTTTATTTTCTTTATCTCATTGTACTTTCGCCTATGAAAGCGTTACATTCTTAGCAGGACATTTATTTCACTTTGTGCTTCCTCCAAGGCTTCAATCAGATAGGGTTACCGACAAACATGGTATGCTGTGTCTCCAACATTCACAGAAAACACACACTCAAATGTGGGAACTATTTCTTAGAATATCAGCTGTTTTATTATAAAAGTACCCCCTTTGCCCCAGACATGTTAGAGGGAGATTCCAGCCAGAAGGCAACAACTGCATGCTGATTGCTGACTGATTCGCTGCAGCTACTTGCTTAGACGGCCGGACCCCTGGTCCACATGGGGACGGCGTCTCTCTAGACTACAGTCTTCTTCCTCCAGGTATGAGGGATACTGTACCCCCTGGGGGAAACCCAAAGGGCAGAATAGGCTTATCACGCTGTGCTCAGACAAGGTGTAGGTAGGAGAAATATATACATCACTCCTAGTGACAGTATGGTAGGACTATTCTTTGGTTTGACTCTGTTAGTCACCTGATTGTCTTTATTGTGTTTTATCGTCCTAGTTTTTGCAATACATGCCTTTTTTTCTAAGATGCAGTTATTTCAATAAATCCTTATTGAACCATATTCTGCCTCTGTTGTTTTTGCCTGTATGAGACCCAGTGGTAACTGAGAGAAAGGGAAGGGATCTGATCGACTACGATTCCCCTGAGGAGTCTTCTTTGCCATGCGCCCAGTTGCCACAATTATCTCGGCCGCTGAGATGAGGCGCTGCTAGTGAGCCGGAGAGACCGGATTAGGCCAACAGGGGTCATGTGGTGTGGAATTCTACTTAGGAGCCACAATCCATGTGATCCTGTCTCCCAAATCCAGTAGCCTCATTAGAATAATGAGAACCTACTTGAGATGAGAGGCCAGTTCTTTTCCCCTGGGGCAGCATCTCCAACTCACGGATGCTGCCCTCCTGCGCATCGTCCTTTCGGGTTGACAGACCCACACAGCAGCCGCCAAGCCCCCAGCCTCCCATCTCCAAGACTGCCTGAGCTCCTGCGTGATAATCGAAGCCGCTATATCACTGTGTCTTGCTCCTTTCAACAACTGCAAAGCTCTCAACAATTTCTCATTTGACATGGCACAATAAGCCTTTCAATTTAATTTTGTGAAAAAAGCTGCTTTTATTGGCTTAAGTGCACAATCACAATAATAAACCTGGACTTAGCCTTCTAAAACTACAACCTCACCATACATGAACCTCTCCTATAACTTCACCCCGTCCTCTAAAGTACCCTCCCTGCCCAACCATTATCAATGCAAATTTCCCTTCTTTAATCTAAACTCATTTCAACCATAATAGCACTTTGATATTGTAAAGCATGTGAACCGCTAAATGCATAACATTTGCAACCAAGCTTGAAAAGCTGTCCCATCCGTGTATGGTCCTCTGTACCTCAGTCTCTCCAGCCTGCCATGCCCCAAGTCCAAACACGAACTGAAAAAATTGAGGTTAACCTGTACTCCACCTGCCAAAAGCGACAAAGCCTGTACAAAAACTCCCCTTGCGCCACATTATGCCTGCACTAGGCATGATGTATGCAAGGGGGCGTTCCGGCACTTGGGGGGAAGGGCGAAAAAATGGTGCAAAGAAATCTAAGAGATTTCTTTGCTTCATTTTTATAGGCGTTTTTAATGCCTGCTTATAACAGGCATTGAAGGGAGGCGCCCATTGTTTTCAATGGGCTTCTGGGTGCTTTGCAGGGTTAGGGTCAACATTTTTTATGCTAATCCAGCAAAGCGTAAAAAATGATGACGCTAGTACCCCGGAATACCTCCCTGGTGCACCGTATTTTAAATACGGCACACACATGGTGGCGTTAGGGGGCACTAAGGGGCGCAAGAAAAGTGGCACTGCAGTAGGTGCAACACCACTTTTCATAAATCTGCCCAATAGTTCCTTGCTAGCAATATTCCTGAGTACTTTTCCAGAAAAACTGTTGTGGCAGATATTGGCCTCACTCAAAATAGCCATGTTCTAGAGAGGCTCTGCTGACTCCGACATACATTTTTGTAATCTAGGGATCAAGTGAGACTACTAATTTGATGGAAGAGAGAACTTCTCCACATCAGCACAATTTCTTGCTTGGAAAACCTCTAGCAATGAATTGTAACACTCTCTCCCTCCATAACTCACAGTGAATGACGATCAGTGCACCAGGATCATTGCCTATAGGCCGCTGGATATAAGTGGCCACTCTCCTTTGCACCTTCCCTTCATCCTGAGACAGCCGTCATGCCTTTCAGGCTTACTAAGATACTAGAGAGGCGCGGATGTTGCTAAGGTCATTGATGATACACGGAAAGCTACGTCCACCGTAATAGCTCTGTGTGGCTCAACCTCAGCTTTGAAAGAATGGCAGTTTTAGAGGTACAGCAGGCCACCTGAACTGACGGTTTCTACAAAGAGGTCCCAAAGGCAAGTAAGACAGCATGACCAGGGACTCAGGGGAAGCACCTGGGAGGGATGTACGTGTTGGATTGCGTCTTATGAAAGGTTGAAGACCTGTGAGACTTATTCAATGGGTGACCAATCTAAAACATTCTCCATTGAATCTGTAGCAGTTACATTGATTACATTTGAAATCACTCTTGCCTTTTTGAGCACACACAATCTTTCATCCATTCAATTACAACAAGCCTTCCCAATCACAAATTTCAACATTTTCATGTGTAATTTTTCATAAGCTCTATACTTCCATTCATTCTGTGCTTCAAACAGTGTGGGTCATTTCAATCAGCAGTGCCTCAAATAAAGTAGGTTCTTCACTACAAACATGCCATTATGAGGAAATTGTAACTTTTTATCATTCACTGTGGCTATGTGTCTGGCTGTGACCCAGAGGCATGTGTTCAATCCATGGTTTAAAATAAGGCTTGGCTGAATGCGTGAAGTCATGCTACGTGGATCTCCTCAAAGTGGTAAAAAAATCAGTTGAGCTACACGGAGTTCCACGGGTGGGTGGAGATTCCCCTTTGCTCTTGTTTATGTTGCACCTTACATCAAACATAAGGCTAAGTACATTCTCTTGTTCAAATTCACACACAAATGGCACCACATAGTTCACATGGGTGCAATAATCTTTTTTACTGTTTATGGTGCCGGACCTGTTTTTTTCATTCCTTAATATTTCAATCCTCCACCCTCCTAATTAACCTACACCTAATTTTTATTTATTTTATTAGTGTGTCTTTTTGTGTCTGTGTATTTTGATGTTTTTTTCATTTTTTGTGCTTTTTGAGACTTTTTGCATTTGTATTTTCTCTTTACTTACTTAGTTATTTTTTTTCCTTCCTTGGTTCTCCTCCTGTTTCTTTTCTTCACCCCACCACCCAGCATCATGGCAGAGCAGAATGGTGCTGGCAAACACTGCAGCAGGGAAGCAGCAGTGCCAGGCCCCACCCGGGGAAGCCAGCAGCAGCTGTCTACCTTGTGGGCGGCAGCGCGAACAAGGTGTGCAACCCTGGCTCATCTTTTGTGAGGTGGCGGTGGCAGCACTAGTTTTCTACATGCAGCGCCACCTCTCCTTCATGCTGGGAGCAGGCAGTAGGCCTGGCAGCGGTTACCCCCGCAAGAGCATTTGATGTTTTGGGGGAAAGTATGCAGGTGTGTTTGGTGCACCACCCAGGTCCATTGCACCACCCAGCAGCTGACGCACCGCTGGGCAGATTTCATTGACCGAGAGCAGGATCTTCTTGACCTGCTGGGCATAGAGATTCCAAGACTCAGTGAGTATTAATCATATTATTTTGTTTGTGTTCTACAGTGCTAACTTTGTTTCCGTGTAGCATGCTGCTCACACTCAGAGGTAAGTTATGTTTAGTTTACATTTAGAATATTATTATGTGATCCAGTTAGAGCTAGGCAGGTGCTTGGCTCTATATCACCATACTCGTTGTCGCTCGCTGTGGCTGATTATTTAAGAAGCCATTGCAATGCAGACTCTTCTGTCCTCCTGATACCATGGTGAATTAGTCATATCAGTGAGTTAGCATTCTCTGTGACTTTCTTTATGTAGCTTGTACAGTTCCAAGTAATTTCACAGTGTTGTGTAGTACCAGTATGCATCTATGCATTGCAAAAATGGAAGACTGAGTTGGTCCATCAACGGGTTTGAAAAATGAGCATAGAATCAAAGTTCATTCATTGCAATGCCTTAGTTCCAATTGTAGTGTGGTTAAGGAAATTTGGAATAAGGATTTTAGGAATATAGCCAATTCAAGGCTAGTCGATCATACCACTACCATATGCGATCCGATTTAGATGGGTACAATGTTACTGCATTTCCTTGTTATAATAATTTTGTGTAGATGAACTGTACCACTAATGCATTCTTTCTCTTCTTTATTTCTTCATTCAGCACACAAGGGCAAGAAGAGGGGCACCATAGAGTCTGGTCTGGCAGGAAATGGAGAGGCACCAACCACCAGTGCCAATGCTGAGGGCTCTGCTCATCCCAGTAAGGTCAACTATTATTATTATTATTATTATTATTATTATTATTATTATTATTATTATTATTATTATTATTATTTCCCTAACTTTTACCTCTGCCCACTATTATACTACTTTTAATTTTGCCTTTTTACTTTTTAATACTATCTCTTTTTTTCCAGCTCCTCTATCCAATTTTTGTTTAACTCCTGTTATCCCTGCCTTGTCTTTGTTTATGTCTTTCATTGACCACTTTTATTCCCCCCCTTCATTGTGCTTCAATAATTCCAAGTCATTGTCATCAGGCTATAGCTCTGCCCCTTGATTACACACAGTTTTTGGTTCGCTTTACTACCTGCCTTTTCTATCATTGTGAACCAGCAAAATGCAGACAGTGATATTTTTGATAGAAGATACTTTAGTGTTAGCTGAACTGTAGCAATGTATTAAAAAAAAAAAAAAATTAAGGGGAGGTGTACTTGGCAGCGAAAAACTGTTTCATGTTTTTTCAAGTCACAATAAGGCATCTGAAAACTGTATAATGTTTTTTTCTAGCCACACTGACCACCAGTGGTGCTGGCTCAAGTTCTGCTGCAGGAGCAGATGGAGAAGGGGGAAAGCTGTGGAAGGGATGGGTGTTGGTAAACTTATGGTCAAATACTGTTACTCAATAATTATCAGGGCATTCTTAATTTTGTGATCCCAACCCTTACCAGCTGCAGTAGTCATAGGGTTCCGTATGGCCTCTTCTATCTGCAGCTCAGCAAAATCACACATAATGTATAAAAAAAATGTTGCATTGATGGAAACGCTAAAGAACAAAAGGTTAAATCAAAGAATCAGTGAAATGAGTACATGGAAAGGATGGGTGGGTGAAAGGATGCGTGGGTTAGTATTGGGTAAATGGATGAATGAGTGAAAGGATGATTGAAAGAAAGGTGGATAGTGGATAATGAATGGATGGATGATGGATTGTACGTTTTGGCGAAAGACTAGATGAGAGAAAGTAAACCTTAAATTGTGGTGGCTAAGGGTGAACATCATAGGAAGAATGCAAGAATGATTGAATAATTGCTTGGATTAATAAACAAGGGAGCTCTTCTGGAGTGGGGCATGCAGCTCACATATTTCACTTACTTTGTGTTTTATGGTTATCAGAGCTATGGTTCAAAGCAGGGGTATTTCCATTTGTATTCTAATCCCCTGAATCACTGTATTTGTTGAACAAAGCAGATATGTATCCCACCCATCATCATTCATCAACCCCCTCCCTGCCCGTGGCATTTCACCAACGATGATCGAAGAAGTGCAGTATGGTTCAATTCATCCCTGCAGTGTTGGCTGTGCAATTTGCTCCTGCTTCAGTTAATGCAGCACTAATAAAGATTTCAATGCATTGCAAACCAAACACACAAGAAGTGTTGTTTCCCTTCCCCCACTCATTCACCTCTTAGTACTTCACACCTTTATTCTTTCCTAAGTTCTTCCATCCCAACTTCACAAACAAATTGAATAATCAATTTTTGCCACATGCCACATTTTTATGGCCATGTGAAGTGTTTCCAAAACATATTTCATGTTTCCCATAACAAATTTATTTTACGCCTGTTCAGATTTTTCCTTTTAGACTTTCATCTAAACAGTAACTTAATAAGCCAAAGCTTAGACACGTGATGAATTGATGATCAGTGACACCCCTCTATTCTATAGCAAAAATTCTACCTACCTGCCTTATCTCTCTGCCTTACTCTAAGGTGGAGGAATTCAAGTTTCCTTTCCTTACTGCCCATTGAATGATTTTGTTGGAAAGAGTTTGTGGCGGTGAGTGAGGCCAGTAAGTGAAATGGGACTAGTACGTGCCCGATTTGATGTCAAGTTTGGCATAAGGGATACTCTGTGATGAACATGTCATATATAATCTATATAGCCCTTTCCTTTCCCTGCAGTGCAGTGCATCGTTTTTCCCACCGTCTACTTACAGTAGGCAGGATAATATATCCACATTTGATATGTGACATGTGTGATGTATCTTATTTATTCATCTTTCTCTTTGTTGTCAGGGTATAAACTAAATGAAATACATTTAGGGAAGAGTAGGGCCATTGGGATTAAAGATAGATAATTATCAACTACAGCTGCCCCAGCTGAGACAGCAGCAAAGTACTTGAAGTGCTGGCTAGCCTGCCTCCATTAATTTAGCACAACAACTTGTACTCCATAGTGCATAACGCCTTACAAATAAATGAGAGGTAATTCATTTTTATTTTTCCACCAAAAGTGTCTGTTTAGGTACTAGAAATCCTTTAAAAGAAAAACATGAAGGGCCAGATGTACCAAAGGATTTTACCCATTCTGTGTCTATGGGAAAAAGCTTTCGTACATATGGCCCAAAATCACTTTTTTTTTATTCTGGTGTTTCTCTGCCTTAATTCTTTTCTACCAGGTAGTCAGTGCTTTTTATTTGAGGCAAGTCTGGGTAAACAAATAAAATTGGCCCTGTGACACTACTAATCATAAAAGTCTATTCAAATTCCAATATCCCTAGGGTACCAGTAATGTATTGCTACTTTGCCACGCACTACCTACTTTTGAAGAATTGTTTGTTTAAAGCATAGTTTACAGTTTGGCTTTTCTATTTTTGTTTTTCTCGATATAGCTACTCCTGCTGGTTGACCAGCACCACCCACCAGGGAGAAGATAGTGGCCCATCTGTGGCGGCAAAGGCTAGAGAATATGGCTTGGCAGTTCGGTCTGGACTGTTCCCATGAGGAACAGGGTCAAGACTGATTTGCATATGGCTGGGTCCAAACTGGGGTGGCATGGTGAGCAAAAGAACGATGGATTAAACCCAGATCTATGACTGGGGGTGAGTGTTTGACAATGTTCAGCATTCCGTCCATCACTTGTTGTTTTTGCTTTGTCACCCTAAGTGGGAAGGGTATGCCCAGACGTGGGTCCCGTGCTTCCCATGCCACTGGATTCAAGCTAGCCTGGCTGATGAGGGGTGAAACCCCGAAACCGGTCCCAGGATGCTTGTATCCGGTCCAGTGAGGACCTGGCTTGGCAGTTCGGTCTGGACTGTTCCCATGAGGAACAGGGTCAAGACTGATTTGCATATGGCTGGGTCCAAACTGGGGTGGCATGGTGAGCAAAAGAACGATGGATTAAACCCAGATCTATGACTGGGGGTGAGTGTTTGACAATGTTCAGCATTCCGTCCATCACTTGTTGTTTTTGCTTTGTCGCCCTAAGTGGGAAGGGTATGCCCAGACGTGGGTCCCGTGCTTCCCATGCCACTGGATTCAAGCTAGCCTGGCTGATGAGGGGTGAAACCCCGAAACCGGTCCCAGGATGCTTGTTTCCAGTCCAGTGAGGACCTGGCTTGGCAGTTCGGTCTGGACTGTTCCCATGAGGAACAGGGTCAAGACTGATTTGCATATGGCTGGGTCCAAACTGGGGTGGCATGGTGAGCAAAAGAACGATGGATTAAACCCAGATCTATGACTGGGGGTGAGTGTTTGACAATGTTCAGCATTCCGTCCATCACTTGTTGTTTTTGCTTTGTCGCCCTAAGTGGGAAGGGTATGCCCAGACGTGGGTCCCGTGCTTCCCATGCCACTGGATTCAAGCTAGCCTGGCTGATGAGGGGTGAAACCCCGAAACCGGTCCCAGGATGCTTGTTTCCGGTCCAGTGAGGACCTGGCTTGGCAGTTCGGTCTGGACTGTTCCCATGAGGAACAGGGTCAAGACTGATTTGCATATGGCTGGGTCCAAACTGGGGTGGCATGGTGAGCAAAAGAACGATGGATTAAACCCAGATCTATGACTGGGGGTGAGTGTTTGACAATGTTCAGCATTCCGTCCATCACTTGTTGTTTTTGCTAGAGAATATTCATGCCAGCTTGTGGTCCTGGAGGAGGAAGAGGGTGAAATAGTTGCCTCTGATCCAGGACCCAGCTCAGCTGCATGCTAACCCAAGTCTCCCGCCTCCTGGCCACTGCATCCCTGGCACTGCCTCCAGCTGTCAGGGTCCCTTACTGTATCTGCTGCTGCCCCCTGCCAATCTGACATGGCTTTGCTTCGTAGTGTCATGTAGCGGATGGACTGGATGGAGAACCAACTTGCCAGGATCAAGCAGAGCCTGGACCATCTCCAGACCCATAGCAACAGTGCCCTCTTCTGAGCCTTTTTTAATTCTTGTTTTGGTGAGAGGGACTTGGTTGTTGGTGGAGTTGGTGGGGAGGGAGTTGGGACCGGGTTTCACATTGGACTTTTCATTCAACTTTTTGGGGATGGGGCTCTTTGTTTGTGGAAAAGAGTGGGCCTGTTATGGGTGGAAGCATGGGTTTTTGTATTTGTTAAAAATAAAAAGGGGATCATTTATTTTACTTGATTTATGCCTCAAGTGTTTATTGTGATGTTTTAGTTTGTACTTCTGTCTTTTAGTGCAGCCTGTTTTTTTTAAAATTTGCTAAACAAAGGGTATGCCTTTTACTTATACCCCTGCTCTACTGCCCTCTGCTAATATATAGATCACTAGGGGATGGTTGCCATTGGCCATTTTGCCTACTAAAACCTATATACACACAGGCAACATCTTCCTCAATAGGAGTTAATTACTAACTAAACAAGTTTACTTTAATCCATATTTCTTTTCTTACCTCAATAGATGAAGCAAGGGAATCTTCTTACTGCAGGTTTCTCCCAAGGTGGCATCTTGAGGGGGTGGTAGAAGTGGAAGCAGGCTAGCATGCTAACAGGGAAGACAGAAAGTGCCACTCCCACCTATGCAAACTCCAACTGCAGGATTAATCAAAGGGTTATCTATCACTGTCAACTATATTGAAAGAAAACAAAGAGTTAGTGGGTCATATTGTATCATAACATTAAGAAAACTGAGACCAGACTACTACAATGAAAGTATTTCACACACAACAAAGAAGACCTGATATGATAATAAAAACTAACAATGTCAACTTCTTCTGAGCAATGGCGGGCAACTAGTATTTAAAAACTAAACTTAGGAAATGAAATCATGGAGTCAGGAGAAGTGGGCTCAGAGTCAAGAGTGGTTGAACAAGGTTAAGCATTTACACAACACACAACATAAGGCATGAATGATGATCCTGATGGGGCCGGTGTGGAATATTGCTAATGTAATAGAATGTCATGCAGTGAGTTGGTGTCACTTTGACCACATCCGCCCCAGCAAATGAGTGATCCATTGATGGTGTAAAATTAAGTCACACCACAATATATTACAGAGCCCAGGGGAAGAGGGTTAAGGGCTCGATGAATTGATGGGAAAGGGGTTTTGGGGAAAAGTGTGACAAAGACAAACATACATAAAAGAAACCACAACAATAGTCATCAGGGTGCTGAGCAGGACACCATCATCATTCTGTTGCGGAAGGAAGTGATGAAGGGATAAGTATGACACAGTTCAGTTAAATGCATTGCAAACTGTCTTTCTGCCCCAGAGAGATTCAAGATAGTATATCTCTATATGTTATGTCTTCTAGGTTTGAAAAATACAAATTATGGAGGGTTGAAGTTACCCACACTGCTCTAAAACATTTGATTGTTAAAAGGAAAATGACATTGTGTTGCCAATTTGGATGGTGCATCTCCCTTCTTCTTGGAATGTCCATCATTCTTGGGTGCCTGGCTAACCCTGCCCAGTAGGTAAGCTGGAAGCTTGAGCTTTCACCAATTTTTGTTCATGCAGCACAGGACTGGGAGAAAGCCTGTGTATTAAAAACAAAACTGTAACTGCCTGCATTATAGAGTAAGGAAGGGCAATAGGAAGCAAGGTAAGCTTCATGAGGAGTCAGGAGTGTACCAAGAAGATCCAGAGGAAGACCAAGAACATACGTTGAGTTTGAAGTTTGACCCAGAAATGTAGCAAACACATACTCAGCAGCATTTCCATTGTTAACATTTCATCAGCTCACATAAGATCAAACCCCTCCCTCTAGATCTTCAAGAAGCAACTAAGGGAACTACCCCACCCCTGCCCTCACTGCAACTTGCATGCCTATGTGAAACCATACCTGTATATAATGAATGTGTTTGATAACTTGTACTGTTGTAAAGCGCTCTGATACCCTCGGCCTTGCCAGTGGTATAGAAAACTCTATAAGTAAATAAATAAATAAATACATTTCCCAGCAACGCACCTCTCTCCAGTACATAGAGCTGAGTGAGTCATAGGCTTCAGAGCCTTTCACATCATCATGGTTTCTCTTTGAAGTCAATAACTTTCTCCTTCTAGCTGTTGAGGTAGTCCAGCCTATAGTCCTTCCATTCTCCTTCTCCTGATTCTGAGGAACTCTGTCCCAGTCCCAAACCGAGTTGAAGAACAAATAGAGAAACATAACTGGAGTATTTTGTGTAGATTTGTGTTTGGTAACTAAAGTGACTGGTATGGTCTGAGAACCAGAAAAAAGGATTGGACCCTTCAGGTAAATTTCACTAGGTTTGAAAGAACAATCACTTTCAGGAAAAAAAATGATCACCCATCGGCGACCAAACATTGAAAATCATCAGAATCAAGTTTAAAGCTTTGTTAAACTTACTCCGTCGCTGTCAGCCATCACATACATCATCGATCATCACTCACAATCACTGAGTATATCACCACTCATTGGAGCAATAGTTAGTAGTTACCTCTTCCAATCTAAGCATGGTGGTTGAACAAACTATTATCTCTTCCACTGGTAGCAAGTAGCAAAACATTGGAGTTTGGCATTGGCACATGCAGTCTTTTAATCAATGATCTTCTGGGGCAGCCCTGCTATGTGGTGTAAAAAAAAGGATAGGCAATGGCATGTGAGGAAGGCAGGCATACACTCCAATGTCCTGAAAGGAATTTGGGGGCTTCTTCCCTGCACACATGTCCAACTCCAATCTGGCCATATAATATGTGATTAAAATATTGGGCAGGATAAATCTGACACAAAATAATGTTCTACTAGCATTGTTTCTTCTTTTTTTGCAGAGAAAGAAAGAAGTAATGGGAAATAATTAAAAGGTCTATGGTGGCACTGGTATACTCAGTCTGAAAAGTAGAACTCATCCTCAAACTCAGGTGGTTCACCCAGAAGTTGGTCAGCAAACACACTTGTTTCTGCCCAATCATTCTCTTTGTCCTCTAGTGTAATCAGGTGGTATAAAATGCTGGTTAATTTTGTTCATGGTTAATCTCTCCACCTTTTGAGGTGAAATATTGGTCCTTCTCACTGTTACAACGGCACCTGCTGCACTGAACACACATTCAGCAGACATGCCGGCTACAGGATAAGCCAGATACTTTATTGCCAGCCTGCTGAGCTCTGCCCATTGGTGCATCTTCCCACACCAATACACCAAGGGATTTTGATCCACATATACCTTTTGTGGGTCATCCAGATACTCCTAGAACATCCTCTGAAATGTCATTGGTGCTGCCACTTGCTCAACCTCTTTTGGCTTTGCCTCTGCACTGGACTTAAGACCTACCAAATGAAACCAAGCCAATGCAGATGTTGGGTCCAATTCTTTTGATGCTGTTGTTGCTGGTGTTCTTATTTCCAGGTTTGGCTTTTCTGAGACAAGACTGCTCTCTCTGGAAGTTAAAGGGGACACCCCAGAACTGTGGAGTGGTACTCTAAGCTTTGTCGTTCTTTTTCCAGTTCTCTGGCATGCGCAACAATCCATCTCTTGTATTTTGAAACATCCCCTTCAGAAAAATAAATTATATTTGTATGAATTGTTTTGTAGCATTGATAAAGTAGAGTGGCACAGCTGTACTCTTTGGCAAGATAATTTCATTTTGCAGCCTTGCATTGTAAGCCAAGCGAAGCATTAAACTCTCAACTAAGGCATGCACTTCTGTGATTTCATTCACACCTCTGAGTGCTAATCGTTCAGACACATATTTTAGCTGCTCCTGTAGGAGATGCAAAAACTGAATAGTTTTGGCCATCGTACTGTCCTCCTTGCTAACTTCCTCCATGAAAACCTCAAAATGGAGCAGCATCTGTGTTCCGCATTTGACTAGGCCCCTTTTGCCCACATCCATTGTAATAGCTTTCCCAATTGCATCCCTGAAGTAGATGAAATATAAAAACATGGAAGGAAAGCTGCAATCCGTATTTATTAATCAAGATCTGAAGGAATGAAAGAAACTCCAACCACTCCTGCTCTGCTCCTTCACCAACTGCCAAATCTCCACGTTCCAGGCACTACCGTTGTTGGAGCAGGGGCAGCTGGAAGATACCATGTTACACAACAAAAGAAAACAAAGAGCAAGGAAAACAAAAGTACAATTACACAAATTATCTGATACATTTGAAATACATAAAAGTTTTTTTCGTTCTTATTTTTAACACAATACCACACCACCTTCCTCTTCCAGAAAAATAAACATATATATACAAATATACATTATTTAACTTTGACAATCCTATTGAGATTCCACACACGACCATCATCCAACTTAACAGCACCTCTGTAAACTTCAATAATCTTAAAAACTCTACTAAAGTGAGACTGCCCTCCACTAGTTCTTCCAGGAGACCTGACCTGAACCGAATCACCCACTCCAAAATGCAACGCTTTTTCAGAATCCCATCCTCGTCACCAAAAATGAAGTAGATGAAATATAAAAACACGGAAGGAAAGCTGCAATCCGTATTTATTAATCAAGATCTGAAGGAAGGAAAGAAACTCCAGCCACTCCTGCTCTGCTCCTTCACCAACTGCCAACTCTCCACATTCAGGCAGTACCGTTGTTGGAGCAGGGGCAGCTGGAAGATACCATGTTACACGACAAAAGTAAACAAAGAGCAAGGAAAACAAAAGTACAATTACACAAATTATCTGATACATTTTAAATACATTAAAGTTTTTTTCTTTCTTATTTTTAACACAATACCACAATCCCCTCTTAGAATAACACAGTCATTGATCTGTCGGTACTGCTCACATAGGCATTGCAACATATACTAGGTTGAGTTCCAACATGTTAGCACCTCTGTATCAGGGTTTTAACTTGTACTCTGATAGCAAGCTGAATAATCCACAACTGCTTCCAGGCTTTAAAAGAATGGCTGAAAATAGTGCAGATTCATCTGCAGGTGATCAGTTGCTGACTATGTCTTCTTTTTTTAGAAAGTCTTGCACAAACAGGTTGATGCAGTGTGCCAAACATAGGACCCTGAAATAGCCACACCTGTCATGACCTTGACTATGTTACTGCCATTGTCCATGGCAACTAATCCAATTTGGAGACTGATGTATCCCAGCACTTCAGACACCTTGCTATTAAATTTGTCCAAGATGTTTGTAGCTGTATGTGATTTCTCCATCATGAACATGACTACTGTTGCATGCTGCCAAACACTCAAACATTTCTTCAGGGACAAGACCTGTAGATAGTGTTTGCTTTACCCCCCCAAAAGAGATCCAGTGTGCAGTGCTGCACATGTAATCAGTAGCCTGACATCTGGGCCACATGTCTGTTGTCAGGTGGATAGTGTGGATAGCACTTTGCTGCGAAGCTTGTTCAACAATTTGCAGCACATCGTGATGCAGTGTTAGAACAGCAACTCTAGCAAAATAGGTCCAACTTGGAACCTTCCATTTTGGCCAGATGGCTGCCACAAACTCTAAGAATCCCACTCCTTGCACAAAAGAAAAAAGGAGGAGGTCAGTGCTAACATTTTTGCCAGCTTACTATTTACAAACGTGCCATTGGGTGGTTGCAGTCATAGGGCCCCTCCTGACTAAACATGCCAGTGATTGTAACCTGAATTTTCTTCTTTAGTAGGGCCACTGATGCAGGTGACGTTTGAGATGTAGGAGGTGGTAGACTCAATGTGCACTGTGTTGCAGTCACCGTATACCATGGTGTCTCCATCTTACTCTGAGTCTTCCTGTGTCATTGTGAGGTCACTGAGGCGGCTGATTGTGGTGCACTGCTGGGGACAGGGTTGCTTTGCATGAGGGTGTCACACTCTTCTCCACCTTCCACCAATATTTTGACCAGTTGAAGCTGATGTTTCTCCTCACCTTCACCACCACAACCATGTTCAGTCATTTTTAAGGTGCTCCTCTCATTGGATTGCGTGATGGTGTTCATATGGGTCGTCTGGCCTCCAGTACCATAATTTGAATCAGGCTTACCTCGATGAACACTTGTGTGACAAATGGAGCATATCGCAATGTTCTCCTCCTGTATG
The DNA here is from genome assembly GCF_031143425.1 of Pleurodeles waltl. Taxonomy (NCBI): domain Eukaryota; kingdom Metazoa; phylum Chordata; class Amphibia; order Caudata; family Salamandridae; genus Pleurodeles; species Pleurodeles waltl. Next base: position 1,111,287,072 of record NC_090440.1, read on the forward strand.
GTAATCGTAAAAAAGTCTAAAACTGGGGAGGAGTACTTTCTTATTGGGCCACTGGCAATGCCTGAAGAAGAACTGGAGGTAGGTGGCTTTTCCCGTTGCCTCTCTGCAGTACATACTTCTACTGAGGGTGGAGTTGGTGCAAGTCTCTTAGGGGGCCTTTAAAATATGGGAGATGGCGGTGCTGCCTGTGCCACATCTCTCGGAGCAGGTTGGATAGTAATGTTGACTCCTCTGTGCCAGCTTCCACAAAGACTGGCTCGTCATCATCATCTGCCTGATCATCATCCCTTTCCATGATTCTAAGGTATTCTGGAACTCTTCTTTTCCCTTTCCTTTTGTTGGCATCCCCCAGATATTGCTGATGTTGTGAGCACGTCTGAACTCATTTGGTCTCTGGAAATTTATTTCTAAGGGGACGAGTTAGATGTTTGATGGACCTTTTGACTGTGCTTAGATTAATTTCACCATAAGTCACAATCCTCACTCATATACCGATCAGCAACAACATAACATGAATAACAAATCAATCTTCAACAACTTTGAGACAATAACCTTTATGCACCATAACCCATGCGGCCATGAATAACCACATCTTTTAGTAAAATTTAGAAAGCTTTCTTCACAATATTAACAATGCTAATATCACATAGATGAGTCTCAATACCAAATGATAAACAAATACAAACTATACAGACTGACTAAAACTTCAAAAGAATCTCAATTTAACTAGTGCATTGATAATTAGACACTCAAGAGTTCCATTAAAAAGCAATAGCATCAGTAACTGAACCACAGAGATAACATACATCTAGATTCGACAGATGAGCAAAATCAATTCTTAGTTAATGACATTTGTTGGCCCGTGGCACTCTAACTAACCCTTCAATTCGAATGGCATATTTAGACTTCATACAAAAGTAATTTAGTCAAAAGTTAATTTGGAAAGCCTTGAACTAGGGCTCTATCAAATAGCGGTTGTACCTAAACAGAAAATAAAACATACAACAAAAGCAATAGCATTTCAGTATACCTTTCCTCAAGTGGGTCAGCAAGCAGCAATCTCTTTGTCAGCTGGACATCCGTCTGGTCAGCGTCAGCAATGGGACAATAAAAGGAGGTGGCTCAGACACGGTTGGGCTCTAAGTTTACTGAACCACAAAAAGGATATTAAGCTAAGGAATATGCATTAACACAATCTCTCTACGAGGATGGTTATCAGGGTAGGAATCAGCATGAACACAATTTCAAATGGAGGATGGTTAAAATGGAAAAGAAGTCTGCATTAGTGCAATTTCCCTATGAGGATGGTTAATGCGGAAAAAGACATCTAAAGCTGGGGGCTCCATGAACAGGATTCACAAAAGAGTAGAAGAATGGCTAAGGTGACAGGAAAATGCAAAGATGGCAAATGGCTAACCGTTCCTCAAAGAATGGTCTGGATGTCCTGAATTCCCTAAAGCATTTTCTCACGTCGTCATTGGTCAGAAAATCGTGTATTCACAGTAGGACCAATAAAAACTAAACTTTATATCTAAACAATAACTAAACAGTCTTTTACACGTTGATGATTAGCTCCTCTTCTCCCGTTCCCATTGTCAGGTTCATCAAGTAACTTCTTTTGTTGCAATCCTAGCTCCAGTCAGTACATCCATTGTTAGCTCCTGAGGACATCCCTGTCTCACGCATCAAGTTTACAAAGTAACGTTTTCTAGTACAGAACATCTTCACCAGCAGTTCTCATGAGAAAGATTAAGACATGAACCAATCACTTGGTCAGCACAGTGTGAACAATGAGCAAAGGTAATTCCTTGCTTTCACAAGACATTTATGAACATTTATTAGGCCATGGAACTTAACATTAGGCTTTGTCGACCAGGCCCAAACCTCGTAAATAATCAAAAGCTCAACATTATTTAAGCAAATACATAACATTAAGATATCAGTCTAAGCCATTAATATACTTTATGCTAGGTGTGCACATCAACCGAAATATAAGTGCGAATTCATTATTAATTATTACACGTGTGATGGTGGCCACTCAAGTGGGCACATTTTCCAAAGTACACATTATTTTCTATGTTAGCGTAATTCATGTAGATTCTTAACCCATTAGTCAATACAAATTTATTCGTGACTAATTCAGCGTTCACAATGTCCTCTTCATGTCCTTATCAATGTTATCAGAAGTGGTGCTTAGACAAGAAGGTGTAGTATGCTTCCTTTTTCTTGCTGTAGATCTGAGAGCCATTGATTCTAAAAAGAGAGGGTCTTTTGTGGCAGGAAACTCGACCTCCAGTTCTGCTCCAAGTTCCGGATGATATAATATTTCTGCCTGTGGCTGCTGTTGAAATGATTGGGTACTACATTGGAAAATGGACAAATTCAATTCAACGTCACTACTTGTCAGTATCGCCATGATTTCAGTGGCTGCCTCATTGACAGACAAGGTCTGGGACATAGGTTGGGGTGGTGTTGTTGTGCTCCCAGGTTCCCCCCCAGAGGCTGGTGTACTAGCCACACGTCACCCGAAAAATGGTTACGGTTGGCACACCACTGGTGGAAAGCTGCTTCTTTTTACTGACCACTTTCTTGAGAGCAACTTTCTTTAGGCCATCTTAAGCTCTAAGTTGGCAGTGGCTCTTAGATGCACAAGAGGAGGAATTTAGAGGACCAAAATAACTGTAAGGCTTTTTCTTTGGCAGTTCAGTGGGTGATGTGACGTTTATTCTCTTGTGCACCTAAAAGCAACCAAGCAAGAAAAACATGTAGTCAGTGAAATGTAGCATTGTTTCATGTTGAAATAGTACAGACAAATGCAATCTTTACGTGGTTGATTATTTATGTGATGAATACCAACTTAATCAAACATTATGAAGTGAAACCACACCTTAAAACTTCATGTCAAATCAGTCAACTCGACATACAGATATAGGTCTTTGCTTTACATCCATCTGGTTTAAAGGAAACACGTGTGGTAGTCAGAGAGAAGTGCATGAATAAGTGGAATAATCCTTAAAAATACCTATGGCTTCAAGGTGGTGCAGGGGAAATGGAATCAAAAGTGAATTATGCTGCTGATTTGTTTGTAGTTTGTCGCAGCCAGGGTGTCCATGAAAAAATTTAATTATTACAAAACTAAAGAAACTGAATGCTCTTGTTCAGCTGTGTGCCTTTGGTTGACCAATGGATGGAGGAATGGGTGTAGATGGATGGATACATCAAGGCAAAATTCAGAATAAAAAACTAAAAAATGAAATAAAAAAAATTAAAATGCAAAATAAAACTCAAATTGAAATTAAAATAAACCACAAGAAATTAAAATTAAAATAAAGTTAAGAATTAAAATAAAAAATAAAAATAAAAAAATAAAATAAAATAAAAAAATAAAAAATGAAAATTAAATAATAAAATAATTGAATACACATTTAAAATAAAAATTGAATTGGAAAAATGTAAATATAAACCTAAAATAAATAAATGATCAATATGTAATGATGTTTGCGAAGCCTAAGTCAAAGATATACTGGCTGGGTGCACAAAATGGCTGTCAGACACATGATAAAACAGCAACAAGGAGCAAGGAGTCATGGCAAAAAAAGGATACATACAAGCCAATGTCAAAGGGACACTGGCTAGATGGATAAAATGACCACAATTCACATGGTCAAACAACAACAACAAGGAGCAAGGAGGCATATGTATCAAAGAAAGAACATATGCAAGCCTATGACAAAGGAACACTGGCGGTACGCACAAAATGGCTGCCAGCCACATGGACAAACAACAACTAAAAGGAGCAAGGAGGCATGGCAAACAAAGAACACAAGCAAGCCTATGGCAAAGGGACACAGGCTGGATAGACAAAATAGGCACCAGCCAAATGGAAAACAACAACAAGGAGGAAGGAGCCATGGCAAAACAAGAACACATGTTAGTCTATGGCAAAGAGGCACTGGCTGGATGGACAAAATGGCCACCAGCCAAATGGTCAAACAACATCAAGGAGGCTTGAGGAAAAAAGAAGAACCCATGTAAGCCTACAGCAAAGACATACTGGCTGGATGCACAAAATGGCTGCCAACCACATGGTAAAACAACAACAAGGAGCAAGGAGGCATGGCAAACAAAGAAAACGCATGCAATCCTTCGGCAAAGACACAATGACTGGATGCAGAAAATGGCCGCCAGCCCCATGGTCAAACAACAACTGTGAACAAGGAGGCATGGGTAACAAAGAATACAGGCAAACCTATGAACATAGAGTACATAAGATACATGGTGGACGATGACAAACACACACACACACAGGCACACACTGGCCATAAGGAGGCATGGTGGCAACACCAAAGAAAACACTAACATTAATTCAACAATGCAAAACATGAAAATTAATTTGACTATAAAAATGTCACAACAGCAGTACACACATCCTCGTATTCCATCAAATATTACTACACAAAGTATATATTTTTTGCAAAATAAAATTAAATGCAAACAAAAGGCAATATTTTTAATTTAATTCAATGCCTTCACTGCCCTAAATGAAGTTTTTAAAATGTATACCTCTGAAATGTTTTTTTCTTGCACTGATGACTAGTATTACTGGGCCTATCGGCTAGATGGCCTTTTGGAAATCTAGGCAACATAGTAAAATAATGTTGCAAATGTTGCAAACATTTAGAAAAGGACAGATACTACTGACCGGTGCAACAATTTTCTTTACAAAAGGTGAAAAATCTGTTAAATGAGAAATAAATAGCTTGGCCTATACTTAAACTCCAGGCCACCAACCACTATAAATGTTTGAACTCAAATTAAAGTACAAAGAAATATTGATGCATGCCCAAGCAAATACACAACACCCTTATTCAATAGTTTTGGAATTTACTTGTGTAATTTCACAAAAACAAAGTCCTTAAATCCAAAGGTGTATCCATGAGACAAATAGAATGATCCTACCACCTAGAAATCTAAGTGAAAAGTGGCCAGGAGATAGACATAGCACTGGGAGAAGCCAGCTGAACAGGAACAGGAAGTTGGTGTCCCTGGGGCACTTCCTTCCTGTTTGAAAAAACAAAAGGCCTCTCACACTAAAACCAACTTGAAGGGTCCATTGGAGAAGTAAGTCCACTCAAAAATCACTTTTTGACTAGATTTAGATGTATCTTGAATAGAAAATCTACTCCAGATGCATTTGTGCTTCAGAGCGGGACTGTTTTGGTCGCCGCCACGGCCAGAAGCAGCATGAGGAAATGTGGAGTCTTGCGTGTACGCAGCCAAAACAACACAAGTGATCGCAAAGTCTTGCACATGCTCGCTAGTGGCCCAGGAGTATTCTGCACTCGCAAGAGAGCGCCAAAAGCCAATCTTGCAAGTGTGAACAAACTCCGCTCCGTGCTGCATTCTGGAATTTGGGAACTCCATGCTACTCCAATTAGTGTAGAGCACCCAAATTCCTCAAACTCTGTCGTCAGATCGGAGTTCTACGCCCAGGCCTAGTTTAAAAGTATTTTATATGCAGGCCTGCCTAAAGGAAGTAAGACTTGTTCTTCTGACAGTGAATGTTCAGACTTTGCCAAATATGCACCAAATATAGATTAAACAAAAAAAAACGACACAATGCTCATACAGTTAATTACAACACAACTTCAAACCATAACTAAATCACATTAATTAAAAACAACTAAAAACAATATACAAATAAGCTTTTTCTGTGTACGGGGAAGTGGAGCAGAAATCAAACTTCTGCCAAAGAAAAGTAGTGCTTTCAGGAACTACATCATCAAAAGCACACTAACCTAGGCTTTTGACCAGCAACTGCCTCACCTGGAATCAGGACAGTTTACTGCTGGGCAGCAAATAAACCAATGCTAATTCTAATTAGTAGTCATTCAAAACTATGCTATTAACAATAATACATTTCAAATTATTTTAAAAATTGAGGTTTCCAAACATCCATAAATGCACTATATCAACACAAATAAATCAACAATATCTAAATAATGCACCATTATTAACAAATCTACAAATGCCACATACAATGCACAATATAGTACACAACATAATACAGATGCAATTCAAAACATGACAAACAAAATATATTTATACTTACAAAATCGGACTTCTGGATAACATCTACAGGTGCTCTGGCAAAATGTTGGACTCTTGAACTCATTGACAACCATATAGCTTAATTACTTAGCTTACTCCCCATATGGGTCATCAAAACTGTTGATGTTCTCATTAATATCTCAAGAGGATCATTAGCAGGAATTGGGCTATCTAAATCTCTCGTTGACTTAGACCCAGGCAATTTATGAACTTCACACAACAAGATTATTAAACGTGTCACCTCTTGCGATTAGCAAAAAAAATTAAGTTACAGAAAGAAAAGTAGTTAATAAATTAAATATATTAACATGCAGACTGACATACAGTATCCAATGAAAAGCTCATAAAAATCTCAGGTGAAAGCAATAAAATCAAAGGTAAAGTGCTCAGATGGATCAAATATCTCTTCTATCAAAGCTTCTAAGCTATTCTCTGCAGCAAAAAGCCTAAAGGCCTGATTATGAGTTTGTTGGTCGGACCGCCAGACGACCAAGGCAGCGGTCTCAGAAAGACCACTGTGCCGGTTTTCTCCAGACCGCTGTATAACGAAGTGTGCATGCTGGACCGCCAAAATAGATGGCTGCCCAACAGCTGCGCTGTGGCCTGCAAACTTAGCGGTGTGCACTCTATTGCCGTCATGGCTGCGAGAACCAACAGGCTTATTACAAAACCACAGTCAACGTGGTGGTCTCCTTGCAGCAGTCAGCTGACAGTGGTCAGCTGCGGTGGAATGCATTCCAAAAAGCAACAGACAAGTTCCCATTAGATGGCTTCAGAAACAACACAGCTGACATACATTGGTTTAGTGGACACATCCTCAAATTACATTATAAAACACCCCTCCTTCCAGACCATGAACTTCTGCCTCTCCACTGCAAGAAAGGGCAGAGAGCCCACCATTTTTCTCATCATTGATAGATAAGGCACCCCTTTTTTCAATATCCCATTTACCACCTTTCACATACTTAAGTCCATTTATTTCTTATATCACATTTTTTGTTAAGTAAGTCCCTGTCACCCACTTTAATTTACGTCCATGTCATGTCCCAAAAATCCAAATTTTTCTGAAGATGAGTTGAGAGTCATGTTGGATAAAATCACAAGAGTAGCGCCGCAATTGTTTGGAGCACAAGCACAGCAGACTCCTCTCAAAAGGAAAATGGAAATGTGGCAAAGCATAGTTGACACAGTGAATGCTGTAGGCACCACCCTGTGCACAAGGGAGGACACTAGGAAGAGGTGGAACAAACTGATGGGGAAAGTGTATTCTCTGGGCTCCAGGAACACATGGAGGCCAATAAGACTGGTGGTGGTCGTCCCAGTGCCCCATTAAAAATCTTTCGCTAGGAGTTGATGGTCTTCGCCATCCTGCATCCTGAGGGCTTGATAAGAATAGCTGGGGGAGTATTGTATGGTAAATTACAACACAAAAACAGTCACAAATTTTCAATGTCCTGCATGCTCACATCTCACGTTTTGCCACTGTGCTGTTCATCTACTTTCCCAACATGCAATACCCAGAGTTGTAGAGATGTGAGTTTGTCAATGTGGATCTTTTTTTAACGCACACACAAGAGCTTGATTTGAAAGTCAATTTTAAAAAGTCACATGTCATGATTTGTGGCCCTAAAAACACACGCACCAAATGTTTTATAATGGGGGGAACACCTTAACAAAGGTAAAAGACTTCTGTTATCTAGGTCTGTACCTAAGTTCCACTCTGTCATGGAAATTTCATTTGAATTTTAAGCTCCAACAATTGGAAAGAAATGTTGAAGCAATCTTCCGCTTTGCCCGTAGATTAGGGCATAGACCGGTTCACCAGATCATCACGCTCTATAAATCCAAATGTGTTTCGGAGGGCAATTTATGGGGGTGGCCTCTGGGGATATACCAGTTCAAGCATATTACAACTGGCAGAGAATACATTTCTCCATCGGCTACTTATGGTACCTAAGAACGTAGCGAATATTATATGCCATGAGGAGCTGGGAATCCGTTATGTTACAGATTTGATAGATAATGCCCTCCTTCTGTTATGCATAAAAGTATGGTCAAATCCGGGGGCTACTTTAACACATGATTGCGTAAAAGACTGTATTTCGCTAGCAAACTCTAACAAAATTCCATGGCTAAATTTTGTTCACAATGGTTTTCGAAACTTGGATTTGGAGTTTATGTATTTCAAACCAGAGCTCTTGCCCGCCAATGCGAAATAAATTGTTAAACTCCGATTTAAAGAGCACGATATGAACCTTAGACATCAAGTGGCAGAGAAATTGAGTTCTTTTAATTCATATGTTCAAATTTCATCATCAGATTTGTTAGAACCTTATTTTGTTTGGTTCCTGATCCCTTCTCTATATTCTTTACTTGTATTTTTTAGATTTAACATGATCCATTTTAGAGTAGCGTTTCCAACAAAATGCGTGCGGGAAAAAACATTACCACCATGCCCTTGTGACAATTTTTCAAAACAAAGTACTTGTCACTTTATTTTATTTTGTACGCTCTACTCAGCTCCTAGGGAAACTTTTTTACTACCTATTTTGCGTAATTTGCACACCTTTTCTTATAAAGAAGGATTGATTGGCATTCAAAACCTTTCAACCAAACAAACGTGCAGCTCTATTTTAAGTTTTATTAAATCCGCTATCACCATTAGGAACCGATATGAATTAGTAACGTGACTATTTATTAAGGGAAATCAGATATTGTTTTATTGCTGTATACGATCTTATAAGTATTTATTATTTTATATTGATTTAGTAGGCTTAAGTGGTAAACTTAGATTTTATAGACTTGTAGATTAAAGAGACTTGCCTTCGAATTATGCATTATTTACTGTTTTTTATGATGATTTGTATGTATGTATGTGTACTTTTATGGCAATACGCCGAATAAAGTTATTTTGACTGACTGACTGACTGACAATGTGCATTGTCGTACATAACATCACATTTGTCAATCCCCATTAGAGGCCATATGTTGGAATGGGGTCTGCAAGTGTTTCAATATCAAAAAATCATCCCAGGACCAATGGTATGTGTCAACATGTAAATGTATGGCCCAACCTAACTGCAGTGTGGCAACAGATATGTAAGACTAAACATTTGTCAAGTGTTGGGAAGTACAGAGAGTTACTTGACTACAACTACCAGGAGCCCTCCTTCTGTAACTCAAACAAGCATGCCTTCCTGCATGTGTTGAAATGCACCTGTTTGCCATCTCTCAAATGATGTACCCTCCCCTGGCAGTTTAACATTTGTGTAGTGTGGCGAGTCAGAAATTGATATGACAACAACTACCAGAAGGCCCTGTTTCCGTACATCAAACCAACAGGCCTTCCTGTACTTGTATAAATACGCCTATGTGCATCTCTCAAATGATGTTCACTCACGTGGAAGAGTGCAATCTACATATCATGCTCAATTCAGAGATGTGTCTATCTACCGAGCTAGCTTTTCTTCTGGTGTCCCAAAATGAAGCTTTTGAGGACAGGAATGACACCTTACCAAGTTTGAATATCAAGTATTCCTAAGGCATTAAGCTGCTTCATCAGATTGTTAGTGACAGTTAACATATTGACTCAGTACTGCTCATAAGAAGCTACAGTTACATATACAACAAAGTTGTGTGTTCTCCTGTATCTCACACAACTAGGACTTGGAATGGTCAAATAAACATCTCCTTTCCACTCTGTTGGAGTAACTGTTCATTCCCTGATCTAAAGTGCAACTGATCAGCACATCTAAAGAGGTGCTTGAATCTAATGGTTTCTGAAAACTATGCACAAACCATCTCGACAACTTCAATACCATGGTAACATAGCACAGTCAGTGTCAGTGTTCAAGGCCTCTACTTACAGTGACTCAGAATTTTTGGATGTAAATTCCACACTTCAACCAATAACAATGTACTCTATTTCTCAAAATGCCCAGCTGGTACAGCTCCTGGCCAGACATTGTCCACCGACCAGACTCCCAACCCACCTCTGGATGAAACCCTCTGTGATGATGACACTCCTGGACATGTGGTTGTGGATAACAGTCCTGCATCATCTGGGCAGCGTGGTTAGAATACAACAGTGAGTCTCACTGTGCCCATAACACCTCCCACCCCAGTTGCTTCAACATCACAGTCAACAATGTGCCCCACAACCAGTGTACCTACCACAATTGCTGGTATCTTTTGCCCCCCAGTCCTAGATCCTGAGGAGCAAATCAACAATCCAGACACTGGGGGTCTAGGACCCAGTTGGAGAGGTCACCCTGTGCCAAGGGTGCATGCTTATTGGGGTAGCGTCTGTGGGAGGAACGCTGTGGGCCATCAGAGTGAGGCCATTGGGGTCACTCATGACATGGATACCATAGGCCATGTCTTGGGGGTCTATCATGAGTCCCAAGGCATGATGGTCCAGGTGCTAACCAAAATCTGGGAAATCATGCTGCTGCAGAGAAACTTGAACCCACAAATAGAGACCCATAACTCCAACATGGTTAACCTAACAGGGGTGCTGAGGGACATCCATACAACCTAGAGCAGGGCTTTTCCCCCAACATATACTCCTTCCTGCGGGCCAACTACATCATGCCCACGTACATCTGCAGCAGACACAGGAAGGGAGGCCCTGCCAGAGGACCAACCACTCTCAGACACCCCTGCCTCTGCATCAGCTGACCCACCTGCTCTCGCAAGGGGGGACATCCATGTAAGAATCCAGGAGATGTGGATGGCACTGCCAGCAAGAAACCTCACCCTTAATGTCCTCCTTTGTGTGTCACACATACACTCTGTGGACTGATCCTGAACCCCATTCCATTTCTGTTGGAAGAAGTACTCTGGACTTTGGACTTCTGATGGTGTGGCATCTACTCCTATAATTTCATTCACAATGACTGACCCCTTAATTTTTTATTTTTACTTTTTGCCACGTTTGTTTTCACCCTTAATACTGTAATAAATTCACCACTCACAAACTCATTGTCTGCTGTCTTAAATGTCACATTTTGAAATGTAGATATGCAAGAAAATGTGAACCATACAATGAAAAAACAAGCTAATTGTAGAAGCAGGAATATGTTGCATGTACACATTGTTCAGCTCAGGATTACAAACATTCCACACAAATACATACATACAAGTGTCTTGTCAAGGAAAAATCTGAAATATAGCAAATCAGACACAATTGAATAATTCTTGCTAAATGATCAAATGTACAGGTACAGACCTCTAGACCATGGAAGGAAGGGATATATTAGATATTGTCCTACAGAATGGCAAACAGGAAATTGGTTGATGTCATCATCTAGAGCCATATCACCTACCACACAAAAGGAATCCAGCATCATATAATGCAAGACTCAGACAGATGGTAGGACAACAGTTTCTAACCACAGGATCCCTACAGTACAGTACTTCTGCATCTGGTGGCATGAGACAAACAAATGTCAGTGATATGCCACAGGCACTTGGGCCTACAATGATGAAAGATGTTAGAAATCAGGTCTTTAGTTGGCAGTGGGTTTATACCCTGTCCAACTAGAGACCCTCACTCTAGTGAGGGTAAGGGAGTCACACACCTAAGATAACCCCTGTCCACCTCCTTGGTAGCTTGGCTCAAGCAGTCAGGCTGATCTCAGAGGCAATGTGTACAATATTTGTACCCACACACACAGTAATGCAGGGAAAAAAACACAAAAGTACTCAACACCATTTTTTAAAAACAGCCAATATTTATATTTGTTAAACAAGACCAAAATTAGAAAAATCCATCATGCCCCCCAAAAAATATACATTTTTAAAGTGAAAAGAGTCTTAATGCATGGGAATCAATAGATGCTTTGTTTTAGCACAAAGTACCTGGTATGCATCAAATATAAAGCCTCAGGAGAGGTGATGGGTCAGAAAAGCAAGTGATGTCAATTCCTTACTCATAAGTGAGGTTGTGCGTCAGTTCTTTCCCCATTGGGTAGGCGATGCATTGATTCTTTCCCCACAGGAAAATGATTTGTTGATTTCTGTACAAGCAGCCTCGGTCCTTGCATTGATGTTGAAAATTCAATGTCCAGGGACGATGCATGAAAATCCAGACGCATGGCAATCATAAATCTGCGTTGAAGCAGGTGATGCGTTGATTTCGCCAGCAGTGCCTTGATTTTTTAGCCACAGAGCAGGCGCTGCATCGATTTTTCTGCCATAATGGCTACAGTCAATGGATTTTTCTTTAGGTCACCAGCTTCCACTTCCAAGGGCCCAGGTACTGGATTTGGCACCATTTGGCAAGTCAGGACTCTCAGCAGAAGAGCCCTGGCACTGGCAGATGAAGTCGTTGTTGTCTATGAGACTTCACAATCGGAAGAAAGCTCAGTTCAAGCCTTTGTAGAACCTTGGAACATAGGATGTAGAAAGCAAAGTCCAGTCCTTTCACTTCCAGGGCAGAAGTAGCAGCAGCCGCTACCACACCAAAGCAACAGGCTGTGTGGCAAGTCCTCCTCCAGCATTCAGCTCTTCTCCCTGGCTGAAAGTCCTCAGACCAGAAGTGTTCTGAAGTTGTGGGGTCAGCAGTCCAATATTTATACTAATTTCTGCCTTTTAAGTAGGCAAACATCAAACAAAAATCTTTGCCGTGCACAAAACACTGCATCTCCCCATTCTGGCCCCAGACACAATCTAGGGGTTTGGAGACTGCATTTGTGAGGACAGGCACAGCCCTAGTCAAGTGCACATGTCAGCTCCTTCCACCACTCTAACCCAAGAAGGCACATCAGGATATGCAGAACACACCTCAGCTTCTTTTGTGTCACTGTCTAGAGTGAATTCACAAACACCCCAACTTTAAATATGTATTTTTAAGGTGTGAGTTCAGAGGCTCCAAACTCCACATTTCTATCGGCTCCCAACAGGAAATTACACTTAAAATATATGTCAAGGCAATTCCCATGTTACCCTATGGGAGATTACAGCCTTGCAATACCGAAAACCAAATTTAACAGTATTTTGCTAAATGGGAATACAGGGAGTGCAGAATTATTAGGCAAGTTGTATTTTTGAGGATTAATTTTATTATTGAACAACAACCATGTTCTCAATGAACCCAAAAAACTCATTAATATCAAAGCTGAATATTTTTGGAAGTAGTTTTTAGTTTGTTTTTAGTTTTAGCTATGTTAGGGGGATATCTGTGTGTGCAGGTGACTATTACTGTGCATAATTATTAGGCAACTTAACAAAAAACAAATATATACCCATTTCAATTATTTATTATTACCAGTGAAACCAATATAACATCTCAACATTCACAAATATACATTTCGCACATTCAAAAAACAAACAAAAACAAATCAGTGACCAATATAGCCACCTTTCTTTGCAAGGACACTCAAAAGCCTGCCATCCATGGATTCTGTCAGTGTTTTGATCTGTTCACCATCAACATTGCGTGCAGCAGCAACCACAGCCTCCCAGACACTGTTCAGAGAGGTGTACTGTTTTCCCTCCTTGTAAATCTCACATTTGATGATGGACCACAGGTTCTCAATGGGGTTCAGATCAGGTGAACAAGGAGGCCATGTCATTAGATTTCCTTCTTTTATACCCTTTCTTGCCAGCCACGCTGTGGAGTACTTGGACGCGTGTGATGGAGCATTGCCCTGCATGAAAATCATGTTTTTCTTGAAGGATGCTGGCTTCTTCCTGTACCACTGCTTGAAGAAGGTGTCTTCCAGGAACTGGCAGTAGGACTGGGAGTTGAGCTTGACTCCATCCTCAACCCGAAAAGGCCCCACAAGCTCATCTTTGATGATACCAGCCCAAACCAGTACTCCACCTCCACCTTGCTGGCGTCTGAGTCGGACTGGAGCTCTCTGCCCTTTACCAATCCAGCCACGGGCCCATCCATCTGGCCCATCAAGACTCACTCTCATTTCATCAGTCCATAAAACCTTAGAAAAATCAGTCTTGAGATATTTCTTGGCCCAGTCTTGACGTTTCAGCTTGTGTGTCTTGTTCAGTGGTGGTCGTCTTTCAGCCTTTCTTACCTTGGCCATGTCTCTGAGTATTGCACACCTTGTGCTTTTGGGCACTCCAGTGATGTTGCAGCTCTGAAATATGGCCAAACTGGTGGCAAGTGGCATCGTGGCAGCTGCACGCTTGACTTTTCTCAGTTCATGGGCAGTTATTTTGCGCCTTGGTTTTTCCACACGCTTCTTGCGACCCTGTTGACTATTTTGATTGAAACGCTTGATTGTTCGATGATCACGCTTCAGAAGCTTTGCAATTTTAAGAGTGCTGCATCCCTCTGCAAGATATCTCACTATTTTTGACTTTTCTGAGCCTGTCAAGTCCTTCTTTTGACCCATTTTGCCAAAGGAAAGGAAGTTGCCTAATAATTATGCACACCTGATATAGGGTGTTGATGTCATTAGACCACACCCCTTCTCATTACAGAGATGCACATCACCTAATATGCTTAATTGGTAGTAGGCTTTCGAGCCTATACAGCTTGGAGTAAGACAACATGCATAAAGAGGATGATGTGGTCAAAATACTCATTTGCCTAATAATTCTGCACTCCCTGTATTAAATATGCCACTACGTGTCCTGCCTTTTAAAGACACTGCACCCGGCCCATGGGCCTACCTCAGGGGTGGCTTAAATGTAGTAAGGGGGAGGTTTGGGCCTGGCAAGTGGGGCACTTGCCAGGTCGAACTGGCAGTTCAAAACTGCACACCCAATCACTTCAGTGGCAGGTCTGAGACACGTTTCAGGGCTACTCATATGGGTTGCACAATCAGTGCTGCAGGCCAAATAGTATCATTTTCTTCACAGGCCCTGGGCACAGATAGTGCACTTTACAAGGGAATTTCTATTAACTCACGCATGCCGATTATGGATAAACTGTGTAGGCCACAACACAATCCAAATTTTTCCATGTGCCCACCCTACGGTAGCTTGGCACTGAGCACTCAGGCTTAACTTAGAAGGCATACAATACTACAGTGAAAACAGCACAAAAATACACCACACAGGTAATCCACTGTATACAAGCAAAGATATGAATTTTTAAAGATGAAATCCCATTAATGTGCTTAGAAACACAATTGCTCCAGCTGGGGCTATCACGGCATCATTGGCGGAGTTGTTCCCAATAGTTCAACGTCACAGGTGCCGGTTATGGAGTTGTATGGACCCCCAGTCATAGTACCTTTGAAAGTGAAGAGACAAAGACGTTGCACAGAGTTGTGGATGTGAGGTGTCACTGGTGCAGCTGCAGCTTCAGTCCCTTACGGCGTCTGGGGAGGTGAGGCGTCAGTTCCATACTAGTAGGCAGGGCAGTTGAGATGTTGGTTCTGTCCAGGTGCAGGAGGGGCTGGTGCGGCATCGGTGTCAAGCATCTAATCCTGGTGTCCCAGCAGGGTCGATGATCCAGGCGGTTAAGACGTGATGTGTCGACTTCACAGTGTCACGATAACACTACGGGACACCAGGGGCGTCGTGGCAATGTTTGACTTATGTTGCAGGCCACAGTTGTTGCGTGCAGTGAGGTCCACGGAGCCTGAGCAGGCTGCGGCATCATTGCTGGCATAGCTGAACTCGCTTAAGTCAGTGAACTAGCTAAAAGCTAGTGAGTGAAGTCTTTCTTGGTCTTGAGTCTTCGGGAACAGGAGTCATGCTCAATCCATGCCCTTGTAGAGCATTGTTTGGGGAAGGCAGAGTCCTTGCAACAAAGTCAGAGGCCAGCAGGCAGCAGGGCAACAAGCAGGGCAGCAGTCCTTCTCAGCAAAGCAGTCAAGATGAGTTCTTTGGGCAGCCAGGCAGTTCCTCTGACAGAGTCCAGGTGTAGAACCAGAAGTGTCTGAATTTGTGGTGTCAGAGACCCAGTTCCTATACCCCTAAATGGCTTTGAAGTGGGGGAGACTTCAAAGAGTGGTTTTGAAATACACAAGTTCCTCTTTCAGCCCAGTCCTGTCTGCCAGGATCCCAGTGGGGGGGGGGGGGTATCTGTCCTTTGTGTAAGGGCAGACCACTGGTCTCTGAAATGTAAGAGAGAGACCCTCTACCCTTCCTGCCCAGGGAGACCCATTCAGGAAGCAGATTAATGCAGATGTGCCTTAGTGTCCAGGGGAGTTGTCAACCAACACAGACCAGACGTGGATTGGAGACAGGCTGTAAGGCACAGATGGCACTAAGGGCCAGATGTAGCAAAGTTTTGCGAGTCGCAAATGGCCCGATTCGCAATTTGCGACACTGCAAAATTGCAAATGGGATGCAAAAATCCCATTTGCGAAGTGCAAATTGTGATGCAAGCCATTACCGACTCGCAAAAATAGCGACCTGATTTTGCGACCGGCAAATATGAAGTTGCAATTTGCGAGTCGCAAACCATATGAAAAAGCCACTTGCAAATTGCGACTAGTCGCAAAAAGCCCATTTTGCACACCCAAATTACCACTAAGTCAGAGCAGGTGGTAACCAGAACCAAAGTATAAAAGGAGACCCAGAAGGCATCTGGGTTATTCAAAATGGCTGAACTATATGTGATAGCAAGGAGGAGAAGAGTCCACGCCGCCCAGCAGAGGAGGAGCCAGAGACAGGAGAGGATATACAGAACCAGGCAGACACTTTTCCAACAAACTGAGGAGGAGATTTATGACAAATACAGACTCAGCAGTGCAGCAATATTAGAATTAATTGAACTACTCAATCCACAGCTTCAGCGCCAGACTATGCGCGGCAGTGCCATCCCCACACATGTGCAAGTGCTATGCTCACTGCACCTCTTGGCCTCGGGGGTATCAGGGGGTGATTGCAGTGGCAGGTGGGGTATCCCAAAGTGCACTCTCACGATTCCTCAGATGTTTCCTAGATTGCATACTCACACACATGTCCAGATACATATACCTACCCAGGAATGAGGCAGAAATTAACAGCACCAAGTTGGGCTTCTACAGAATTACCAACTTCCCTCATGTAATAGGGTGTGTGGACGGGACACATTTACAAATCTGCCCTCCTGCAAATCTGGAATATGTGTTCTGCAATAGGAAATGTACCCACTCACTGAATATCCAGGTGGTATGTGACGCCAATAATGTCATCACTGACATTGTAGCCAAATTTCCAGGGAGTACACATGACTCATACATTTTCAGGCACAGTGGGATACACCAACGCCTAGAACGTGGGGAGTTTGGAGACGGATATCTTAGGTATTGCTGACTACACCCTGAAGCCATACACACAGGTCACTGTAGAAACCATCCATGCCCTGCTAACATTGCTTATTTTTGCCAAACAGGGGACAGTGCATATGAGCTAAGACCATGGATACTTACCGTACCTAACACCTGGCAATGAAAATGAGAGGCGATATAACAGTGCACATCGGCGGACCAGAACTGTCATTGAGAGGACCTTTGGCTGTTAAAGGCAAGATTCCGATGCCTCCACAGAAGTGGAGGTGCGCTTTAGTATGCCCCAGTAACAGCATTCAAGATCGTTGGCGCATGAGCAATCCTGCACAACATTGCCACCAGACGTTGGCTACATCTCACCCCTGAAGACACAGATTCGGAGGATGAGGAGCAAGAGCTACCATATCGCCAGCCTGGGGATAGAAGCATTGCAAATCAAGGCAGACAGAGACAGGACCACGTTGCAACACAATACTTTGGCAGGTACGTGGCAACTGTCACCACACTCACTGATGTCACACAAACAGAGCCCAGTTGAGTAGTGGAACAAACACAACCTTTTTATTTGTGAACCAAATGTTGAAAGAAAAATTCTGTCTGTAAGGGGCTGCACATGTCCAATTTTTATGAGGACACATTGGTGGTCATTACAACCCTGGCGGTCAGTGTTAAATTGGCGGTAAATCCACAAACAGGCTGGCGGAAAAAATGGAATCATGACCGTGGCGGAAACCGCCAACAAAGACAGCCACTTTAACACTCCGACCCACACAGCGGTACAAACACACCACGCAGCGGTCACCGCCAACTGATAGGCAGAGGACAATGTACCGCCCACAGAATCACAACCTACCAATCCGCCACCTTTTGCGGAGCGGATTCCCCGTGAACAAAAACACGGTGGAAACAGGACTTCGAAGGGAAAACGCTCACCTCTACACACCCCACAAGGAATCAGGACGCCGTGGAACCCGAGCTCCTGATCCTGCAAGCCCTTATCTTCTTGCTCCTCTACCAGGAGCACTAACGCCGGCGGCGAAGACCACGGTGAGTACAGCACCTACAACACAGGGGAGGGGGGATGGAAAAAACAGGGACACACACAATACGCAACACCCCCACCCCCACCCTCACCCACGACAACACACACACTAATACATATTGATACATTACAGTTCCACCCCGCACCTCCCCCCGGAAGAATGCAAAGACAAAAGAAAATGAGTGTAACCATTGTAATATACTAAAATCTAGTACGCAAAAATATATATATATACACAATAAACAAAATATACACCAACAATAGTAGTCCAGGTAGTGCTCCATTGAAGTCCGTGGAACTCTGGGCCCACACGGTATGGGCGAGGCCCACACTCAATCCCCGAACGTGATGGAGAGAACACTGCAGGGGCATCAGATAGCAATAAAACAGGCACCTCAGGGGGAAGGGAAAGGCGGGGCACCTCAGCCGATTGAGTGCACAACGCCAAATCCATGAGGGGGCCACATGCCCACTGTTTCATCCTGGGGAGTGCAAAGCCACAGTCTCTCAAGTCTCTACAGTGGGTGGTTTGCCCACTGTTCAATCCTGGGGAGTGCAAAACCACAGTCTCTCAAGTCTCTACAGTGGGTGGCTTGCCCACTGTTCCATCCTGGGGAGTGCAAAGCCACAGTCTCTCAAGTCTCTACAGTGGGTGGCTTGCCCACTGTCCAATCCTGGGGAGTGCAAAGCCACAGTCTCTCAAGTCTCTACAGTGGGTGGTTTGCCCACTATTCCATCCTGGAGAGTGCAAAGCCACAGTCTCTCAAGTCTCTACAGTGGGTGGTTTGCCCACTGTTGAATCCAGGAGAGTGCAAAGCCACAGTCTCTCAAGTCTCTACAGTGGGTGGTTTGCCCACTGTTCCATCCTGGGGAGTGCAAAGCCACAGTCTCTCAAGTGGAGGCCTTTCTCCACTGCTTCTTGAGGGGGCCTTGTGCCCAGAGTGCTTCATCCTGCCAAGGACAGAGGTAGTGGATGCCTTTCTCCACTGGTTCTGGAGGGGGCTTTGTGCCCAGAGTGCTTCATCCTGCCAAGGACAGAGGTAGCGGATGTGATACTCCACTGGTTCTGGAGGGGGCCTTGTGCCCAGAGTGCTTCATACTGCCAAGGACAGAGGTAGTGGATGCCTTTCTCCACTGGTTCTGGAGGGGGCCTTGTGCCCAGAGTGCTTCATCCTGCCAAGGACAGAGGTAGTGGATGTGATACTCCACTGGTTCTGGAGGGGAGCTTGTGCCCAGAGTGCTTCATCCTGCCAAGGACAGAGGTAGTGGATGCCTTTTTCCACTGGTTCTGGAGGGGGCCTTGTGCCCAGAGTGCTTCATCCTGCCAAGGACAGAGGTAGTGGATGTGATACTCCACTGGTTCTGGAGGGGGCTTTGTGCCCAGAGTGCTTCATCCTGCCAAGGACAGAGGTAGTGGATGTGTTACTCCACTGGTTCTGGAGGGGGCTTTGTGCCCAGAGTGCTTCATCCTGCTCGTGACGGACTCAGTAGCGTCAGTGCCCTTGGCGCTCATGGGCCAACGGTGCTTGTGGCGGCGGTGCCCTGTTCAGCGGTGCTTGTGGCGGGGGTGCCCTGTTCAGCGGTGCTTGTTGCAGCGGGGTCCTTTGAAGTGACTCAGCTGCTGGCTGTCCTCTCTGGCCCAGCGGGGCTGGTGCTGGCGGTCCTGTCTGGCCCAGCGGGGTTGATGCTGGCGGTCCTTCATGGTCCAGCGGGGCTGGTGCTGGCGGTCCTGTCTGGCCCAGCGGGACTGGTGCTGGCGGTCCTGTCTGACCCAGCGGGGCTGGTGCTGGCGTTCCTTCATGGCCCATCGGGGTTGGTGCTGGTGGTCCTGTCTGGCCCAGGGGGGCTGGTGCTGGCGGTCCTGTCTGGCCCAGTGGGGCTGTTGCTGGTAGAGGCCTCCTGGGCAGCTGGGCTGGTGCTGGCGGTGGCCTCCGGGGCAGCAGGGATGATGGCGGCGGCCTCCTGGGCAGCAAGGCTGGTGGCGGTCGCCTCCTGGGGAGCTGGGCTGTGCTGGCGGTGGCCTCCTGGGCAGCAGGGCTGGTGGTGCTCGCCTCCTGGGCAGCAGGGCTGGTGGCTGTGGCCTCCTGGGCAGCAGGGCTGGTGCTGGCGCTCACCTCCTGGGCAGCAGGGCTGGTGGCGGTGGCCTCCTGGGCAGCTGGGCTGGTGCTGGCACTCGCATCCTGGGCAGCAGGGCTGGTGGCGGTGGCCTCCTGGGCCACTGGGCTAGTGCTGGCGGTGGCCTCCTGGGCAGCAGGGATGATGGTGGTCTTCTCCGCCGTGCTTCTCTTCCCAGACTTGCTGACTTTCTTGTAGCCATTCCCTTGGAAGGTGTCGCAGCTGAATCCACACTCCCATCTGTACCCCTGGGAGCGGCTTTGGTGGCTGGAGTCCTCCCCCTCTCCTGCCGGGCACTGGCCAACTTTTGATGCTTGACAGGTGGGGGACTGTCCGTGCTGTGGCTCTGTGCCACACTGGCTGCCCTGGTGGCCGGTGCACTCCAGATTCCGGTGACTACAGGCACCACTGGTCCCGGAGATGTTGTGGCTGAGGTTCTAGGTTGGGACCTGGAGAGTCGGGCCCTAGGAGACGGACGGGGTGGGGGAGGTGTGGGAAAGAGATCAAGGTTGGACAGGAAAAGTTTTTTGGGAACACTGGGATGGGTAGCTGGAGGGGGTTTGGGAGTGGAGGAATAGGTTGTGGTTGTAGGAGGTGTTCGTTTGGTGACTTTGGGTGAAAGTGCATGCACTGGAGGCTGTTGTGAGGTGGATGGCTGTTGGGTGGGTGTGTGTCTGCGTTTGTGTATCTTGGGAGAGGGCGTCACAGACATACTGGGAGAGGACACAGGGGACAGGCAGACCAGTACATCTCCCATGTTAATGCCAAGTTCCCTGGCTCAGTGCATGACGCTTACATCCTATGGAATAGCAGCATCCCTTAAGTGATGGGTCAACTCCAGAGGCACCGTGTGTGGCTATTAGGTGAGTACCTGGAAGCAAGTCAGTGGGAATGGTTGTCTAGGTCTGGGGATATCCCTACAGGTTAGTGCGTGTCTAACAGTTGTCCCTCGCCATTTGCAGGTGACTCTGGTTACCCCAACCTGTCATGGCTACTGACCCCAGTGAGGAATCCCAGGACAAGGGCAGAGGAACTCTACAATGAGGCCCATGGGTGAACTCGGCGGATAATAGAGCTGACCTTCGGCCTCCTGAAGGTCAGGTCCAGGTGCCTCCATATGACAGGTGGATCCCTATTCTACTCACCAAAGAAGGTGTGCCAGATCATCGTAGCCTGCTGTATGCTTCACAACTTAGCTTTGCGACAACAGGTGCCTTTTCTGCAGGAGGATGGTCCAGATGGCAGTGTTGTTGCAGCTGTGGAGCCTGTGGACAGTGAAGACGAGGAAGCAGAAGAAGAGGACATTGACAACAGGAACTCGGTGAGCCTGCAATATTTCCAGTGAGACACAGGTAAGAATACAAACCTGCCTACTACATGTACTATAACACTACTACCTCTCTACTGTCTGTCGTTTTCACCCAGTGTATGGTCACTGAGTTGTCACTTTCCCTTACAGTTTCACAGATGTGGGTCCCACAGTGTGACATCTGCTTTGTTTCCTCATGGACTAGAGCTGTGTGACATAGGTATGTTGACGTTACAATTGAAAGAGCATTTTGACACTGTAATTGCAAATACACTATTTCGAAATCACAGACTGACTCCAGATTGTTTTGTGCTTCAAGGGTGTTTATTTAAGTGCTCAATATTGGAGGGGGTTGTAAAATGGTGAGGGGTGATGGTGGAGGAATGTCCATGGCAGAGTCCAGTCTATTAGTCTCACAGCTGCATTGCCCAAATGGGCATAAGAAGTGGAGCTGGGGCAGTTTGAGGATGGACAGGGTGACAAAGTGGGACAGAAAGATGACATTCAGGGTGGTCTCATTTCTTGGTGGGGGTCTTGACATCGTTCTCTGTCTTTGTCCTGGATCTCAGGGACTGTTTGCGTGGTGGTTCTTCCTCTGCAGGGGGTGGGGTGCTGGTGTGGTTGTCCTGTGGCGGTGCCTCCTGTCCACTAGCGCCGGCGGAGGTGGTGGGCCGTTCACCTTCCAGGCTAGAGTCAGGGGCCCCTTGTTGTGCCACAGTGTCCCTCCTGGTGTTGAGGACTTCCTTCAGCACCTCTACAATGGTGCCCAGGGTGGAAATGATGGCTCTGAGCTCCTCCCTGAACCCCAAATACTGTTCCTCCTGCAGGAGCTGGGTCTCCTGAAACTTGGCCAGTACCGTTGCCATCGTCTCCTGGGAGTGGTGGTAGGCTGGTTGGAGAGGGCCTCGTGGAGAGTGGGTTCCCTTGGCCTGTCCTCCCCCTGTTGCACAGCAGCCCTCCCAGTTCCCCTGTGTTCCTGGGCCTCCGTTCCCTGGACCATGTCCCCACTACCACTGTCCCCAGGACCCTGTTGTTGTTGGGGTGGTGGGTTAGCCTGAGTTCCCTGTAGTGGTGGTCACACTGCTGATTGACGTGTCCTGGGGACAGAGGTATGGGCCAGCTGGGTGGGTGCTGTGCTGGTGTTTCCAGAGGGGGGAAGCTCTGTAGTGGCCTGTGACTGTGTGAGGGGAACCGACTGTCCCGAGGTCACCGATGGGCCGGGCTGGTCATCTAGATCCAGTTGGAGAGAGCTGCTGTCATCACTGTGGGCCTCTTCTGTTGGTGGTGTGGACATGTGTGGACCCTCCTGTCCGGTGCCATTGGGTAGGGGTCCTGCAGGGGTATAAAAGGATGTTAATTACATCTGTGTGGGCCATGGTGGGCAATGGGTGGGTGACCGTGTACCCCAGTGCTTGCATTCCTGTGTGGGACCTTGTGTGATGGTGGTTTAGGGGGGTGTATTGGTATGTGCTGTGGCCATGCTTTGGTGATGGGTGTCCATGCTTTGTTGTTGCATGCAGGGCTTGGTGTTGGGATGGGTGGGTTGTGACGTTGGGACATTTGTGAGTTCTTCCTCCATGTACTGCACTTATTCTGGAGGGGACTGTGGTGGTGTCGTGCTGGGCCCTGGAATATCTGCTGCAGCCTCCTGCACTGCCTGCGGCCTGTTGCCTCCTCCCTGGATGGTGTGGCTGCCGGGGGTGTCGTGTGGGAGACCTGTGGGACATAGGGAACACACTGTCAGTCTCTCACATCTGTTGTATGCCTCATAATAAACATTTGCCTATATGCTGACTGCTGTACTACATTGCCCATAATGCACCATTATAGTGGTTGCTAGTCTGGAATGGAGCTAGTCTGGTTGTGCCTGCTGCTGTGTACTAGGAGAGTGTGGATACTGCATTTTTAGGTGTGAATGCATATTTCATGGTACTCACTTTTGGATGTCCCTTGTGCAGAAGTGTCCAATGCTCCAATTCCTGACACGGCCTCAGGCTCCAGGGTCTGCTCCACCAATTCTTCCATGGCTGTGGGTGGTGCGATGGTGGATGGACCTCCTCCTGTGGCCTTCATTTCCCTGAGCCGCTCTGCCACCCTCTCCTTTGTTCTGGAGCGCAGGTCGTACCACCTTTTTTTAATTTCATCCAGGGTTCGGTGGCTCACCCCAATGGCATTGATCCGGTCCTGGATTTGCAGATAGATCTTCTTCTTCTCAGTGTCTGGGACACTCAGGGCTGGCTTGCCAAAAGGTTGGTCATGGTGCTGGCAGCATTCTTCAGTTAGCACCTCAAGTTCTTTCTCAGAAAACTTTTCTTTTCCTCCCTGCACTGCCTTAGTCCTCCATGGTAGCAGCAGCTCCTCTCTCCTGGTTGTTGCACAGCAGTTTGAAAAGGGTGTGGTCTTCCCTCCTCCCAGGTGTATTTGATGACGTCCTGGTTCTGATGTCATCAGCAAGAGCCAGGAAGTGTTTTTCCAACTGTTATGCTGCACCTGCATGCAATTTGCGGGCCAGTCGCAATTTGCGAGTTCGCTTTTAGAGAGGTCGCAAAAAGCGACCTTGCTAAAAGCGAACTTGCAAACTGCGGTGCGACATCATTTGCAAGTCGCAAATTGGTGTCGCTTTTTTTCTTGGATCCCATTTTGCGAGTCGGAAATTGCGATTCGCATTGAATCGCAATTTCCGACTCGCAAATGTCTTCCTACCTACATCTGGCCCTAAGTGCAGAGAAATGTCTAAACATGACAGGGCTACTCCTTCTAGATCAGAATCTGTCACTTAAAAGTATATGAGGGGAGCTCTAATGCTATTCTATGGGAGGAGCAGGCCTCACAGTAGTGGAAAACGAATTTGTGAGGTTTTGACTACCGGGACATGTAAAACACAAAGGTACATGCCCTGCCTTTCACTTACATAGCACCCTGCCCTATGGGTTTCCTAGAGCCGAACCCAGGGGTTACTTATATGAAGATAAAGAGAAGGTTAAGGCTTGGCAAGTAGTTTTAAATGCCAAGTCGAAGTGACAGTGAAACTGCACACACAGGCCTTGCAATGGCAGGTCTGAGACATGGTTAAGGGGCTACTCATGTGGGTGGCACAATCAGTGCTGCAGGCCCACTAGTAGCATTTAAGTTACAGGCCCTGGGCATATGTAGGGCACTATACTAGGGAATTACAGGTAAATTAAATATGCTAATTCAGAAGAAACCAATATTACCATGTTTTGGGGAAAGAGCACTTTAGCATTGCTCAGCAGTAGTGAAGTGCTCAGAGTCTTAAAACCAGCAAAAACAGAGTCAGAAAAATGGGGGATGACCACCCTAAGTCTGTCAGGTCTAACAGGCCCTATTTGTATTTGTCATTTCAGCATCATCACAGGCAAGTGGCGGAGACAGGGCCACCATCAGTGGAGAAGCAGCTGGCCACAGTACCTCCGGTCCCAAGACATCAGACACAGAGGGCCCAGAGGGTTTGGGGAGTGTCATGGAGGAGACTGGTTCCACATCATCTTCCTCTAAGTTGACTTCCAGTGGACATTCTCTAGTGGTGGTGGAACACTCAGAACCTACACCTGCTCCACCCTTGTCTGCCACCACAGTTCAATCTCCAACCTTCCTGCTGCTCTCCACCCTGTTGGCCAAGCCTGCTCTCCCAAGAGGGTAGCCATCTCCTTCATGTCAGGTACCTCACCTCTGTCCCTGTTATCCCTGCTGCCCTGAGTGCAGAGGCTAGTGACCTCATGAGGAGCATCTCTGTGAGTCAGACTGCTATTCTGAATGCGATCCAGGTGCCCCAGCTCCAACAGATAGTAGCGTATCTCGGAGGCATTTACAGTGATGTGTCTGGCCTACAAATATCTTTTCAGACTCTTGCCACCTCCCTCACAGCAGCCTACCACCCCCCACAATCCTCACCCACCACCTTCCTCTCCCCCATCCAATGTCCTTATTCCCATACCCAACCAAAGCACACTCACACATTTGCGTGCACACATCTCCACAGCCAGGAGCAGCACACATAAACACAAACACCACAAGACAGACAAGCATGCAAGCACTCAACAGTCACTCCCCCACTCACAACCACTACCTCTTCCACCATAACCCCGGACACCTCCCCAAGACCCACAGATACAACCACCACATCCACATTACCCCCAGACACACACAAACACAGCCACCATACCCAGGACACCACCCAAACACCCACATATACAGCCACCAAATCCACCATACCCCCAGACACCACCCCAACACCCACAGATACAGCCACTACATCCACCATAACCCCAGACACCACCCGAACACCCACAGACTCAGCCGCAATATCCACCATACCTCCTGACACCACCCCCACCTCCACAGACACTTCCACCACTCATACAATACCTCCAGGTACCATCCCACCAACACACACATATCCACCATTCCCACCTTGCTCATTAAACCCATACCACAGCCCACCAAGAGATGCAAACACCCTTACTCATGCATGCAACAGACACCAACAAAACACAAACATACTTCAGACACCTACACACACCAGCACCAACAACACCCAAAGCTACACTTAATAAATGCACTACCTCAAACTCCCAACCCCTAATCCCTCCTGTACACCCTCCCCATTTTCCCAAAGAAAGTTGGATGTTTGCTTTACTAATCTACTAATAAGGGATAACTGGACCTGGCACAAGGGTAAGTACCATCAGGTACCCACTATAAGCCAGGCCAGCCTCCTACTCAGACCACCAGGAGAGGATGGCAAGACATCCACCACCACCTCCAAAAGAGACGACCAACCTAATTTCCTCAAGTGTGTGTCTACTATTCACTCTGTGGACTATTACATGGGCACATTTACCTTTTCAGAGGAGAGATGTATTTTGTACATTGGACTCCAAACTATTTGTGCTCAACAAATATAGTTTCATCTACAATGGTGGACTTTTTGTCGTGTTCTTTTTTCCTTCAGTTGTCACAGTTATTGCACTCATCTTTTAGTTGAAAATAAATGCACGTAAAGCAAAGCAAAAGACTGGTGTTGTAATCATCTTGGCAATTTCTTTTCTATGTTTTCTGTGCACCATAATTGTTTCAATCTGTCAAACTATATGAGACTAAAACAAATACAAGAAACCAACTGGGTAATGTGTCTCCCATGTTAAAATAGATGGAACAAGAAACAATGAATTCTGAATGTTATGGTGTCATACATTTCTAGCTAACATGTTTGTGACACAGTCAAATATGCTTTGCACAAACCATGCAAAAGCCAAAAAGTGTGTGCCATTTAGAAGCTGACATCCCAGAACCTTGACACCATGGACGAAAGTGAATATTACATGAAAACAAATTATATAGGCAAATTATTGTTGATGCATCACCACATCTGCAGCCAAATAACACCAATAGCCTACATTGTGGCAGTAACAACATTTGAGTCCACATGACCATTTCAGGACACCTTTGCAATATCTGGTACAATGTCACACCACCATTCAGTTGTGTGCTAAAAAAGCATTTCAGCAATGAGGAGCCACATCAGCAGCTTCCTACACTGAACACAAATTGAAGATTTAGCCAATGTGAAGGAAGACCACTTTACTATGGCTTGACATACACGTTGTTAGAGCAAGGTTAGAAGTACATAGTGGCAACATCCTACAGGTCTGACATAACCTCAACAAATTTCATTCAATCACAATGCAAATTGTCTCTGTGGAAGATTTGTCCATCCCAAGTGGGTGCCTGTCCCATGATCAACCAATGTTCCCTTTGTACTGTCCAACAGCAACATATCATTACAAATATCACAACTTTGAAATGTCCAAATGAAAATGACATGGTGAAAGACCCTGAAACAGAATAACAAGGGAAAATGAATGATTTCACATGTATAAATTGACCCAAATGATAAGTTAGGAGGACACATATATTTAGCACAAGTAAAGTTAATCTATGTCAATAAACACAGTAATCAATGTTGGGAAATTCTGATCCACAAACATCTTTACCTTGCACTTTCCGCAACTGACCATTCCTACGACATTAGCATTGCATACTGATATATCCCCTATGTCAAATGTTGTTCTGACATTGAATGTCACAATATGTAAGGATACACATACACTCAGGTGAAGAAGCAGTCAATTGATGTCTTGACACAGATCAATTCCTTCCTCTTCAACCCTGTCATCTTCACAGGGCATTTCAATATCCTCACACAGTGGCTCTTCATGGTCTCCATCCTCTGCAATGATTGAGAAGTTCCATCGCAGGCCAATGTTGTGCAGCATGCAACAGGCAAATGTGATTTGGCACACACTACCAGGTGAGGAAAGGAGGGGTCCACTGGTCTTGTCCAGACACCTGAATCTGGCCTTCAGTAGCCTAAAAGGCCACTCCACTGGCCTCTGTGTTCTTCCACTGGCCTCACTGAAGCGGACTTCCCCTGGCATTGTTTGATACCTCAGCGGTGTCAACAACCATTGTCGGTCAGGATACAGTGATTCTCCTACATGGAAACAATAAATTGACAGGTCAAAATCATATTAGGCCATTGTAAAATCCTAAACTAGGATTAAAGCAAATGCTCCTCAAGTCATATTGTAGGACCTCTGAGGTCCAAGTTGTGACATTTGCAGGGGGGTACGAAGCTGTACCGTAGTACGAAGGAATCATGTGTTGAACCAGGAAAGCAGGCACACACACTTGAGATGTAGAGATCCGATGAGCAGACAACTTGAACATTGATGGAATGGAAGTTCTATTGATTGCGGTAGACTTCCTCCTTTGCATATGGTGACACCAATGTATTACGTGTTGCAATTAATTGCTCTACCCATAAGTGATAGGTCACCCAAATCAAAACATTCTCCCTTCACTGTGGCTAAATCCTGAGCTCTTGGAAACTGGAGGAAGCTGGTGATGACTCATTTAAGCAAGGAATTCTTGTAGCACGCCGCTGAAAATTGGCTGTGACGTGTGAGAGGATGGTTCTGACCATCTGGTCTGCCCTGATTTTTTGCTTTTTGCCCACCTGGTTTTTGACCTTTTACTGTGAGGAAGCCTCCTAGTCGTGGGCTCCCCCACAGTAAACACATAGTAAAATGGACTGCGCATGTGACCACTGGTGCTGCCTTGCTAAGGAAAGGCTGCTGTGGTACAGCAAGAACAGGAGGCCCTGGGCTGGTTACACGTGATCATGTGTGCACATGTGTGTGCACCCATGCAAGGACTGCATGGGGAGGGTTGTTGGCGTGGCAGCCCGAGAAATTCACTTAGGAAGCCTGGCGCAGAAGGAACTATGCAGAGTGGGTGGTGACCTGGAGTAGGCCTCATGAGATGGGTGTACACAGAGGAGGGATAGTCTGTGCTTACTGTGCTTTTGCTGTAGGGACACCCCAGTACATGTCAACATCAGTGTGCTTACTGCCTTTTCACTGTAGGGACACTCCATTCAATGTCAATGGAAAGAGTGGCCTATGGCATAACTCCTCCACGGCCCATAGAGACCAGAGTCACACCAATGCACAGTGTAACCTCTATGAAAAGAATGATGCAGTAAGTTACAAAAGCATAGTTGTACAACTTATGGGTCATCCAGGAATGTCATCTTTCTCTGGCTCAGCTCAGGATTAGGGTCAATTACTGCTCTATCCAGCTGCCTGAGCAGGGCCTTGCATCAATTAGCCAGCTGTCAGCCCCTGCCAGTAAATGGGTGGAGAAGCCCTGAAAGGAATGTGAGGGAGGAGGGGCTGATTTTACGAGCACATGTGGCCCAAGCTCCTGGACAACACCATTTTTGAGCTATCCCAGAAGACTTACAGGAAGGAGGGGACAGGGGAAGGAAGAGGCATGTCTAGATTGACCAGAGGTGCAGGCCTTCTGGACACTTCCGCCTCCACTTAAAAGGTCCTGCACAGACGAGAGCACTCTCTCTTGGTTGTGCTTCACTGCTGGACACTGGGACTGCAGACGGGTATCATGGACAACTGGAAAGAAGAACCCCCTGACTGCCCCCTGGGGCAGGGACTCTGCTTCTGAAGGACTTCAGGACCAGCGAAGTGCATGCCAGGGCCAGGTAAGCTGGACCCCTTATTCCCCCTGAGGACTAGTTGGAGGAAAGACTGGGTTAGTGCAAGGAGAGCACGCTGACCAGATGGAAATGAGGGCACCTAGAGGAAGGCTGGCACAGGGAGTCAGTGGGACTGGCTCCCTATAATATCTAAGAGAGTGTTCCTGGTAGCAAGGGGATGACCAGGAGCGAAACAACACCAAAATCATAAACATCAGCCCTTGGGGGCCCGAGATATAAAAGGGAGAATGTCTGCAACCATTCACCTTTTCAGATGCAGCGATGAAGCGCGTGGGGCTCCTCGGCTGCTCTAGATTGTGCCCCTGGGGTGGGCCAGTGCCATTGTGCACCCCCAGGCAGCCCATTTGGCCGCACCCACTGTACTGCAAGCAAAGGAAAGGGCAGTTCCAATGGCAGCACACGGAGGTGCTGGACGTGCGGAGAGCCAGTGGGGGTGGCCAGTGGTGGGCTCCCTGCACCGGCCCCCAACAAGGGAGCACTTACCCAATGTGGTGGTGTCCAAATGGGACCAGGCACCCACAAGGCAGCACACCAGCTCTGGCAGCGAAGTGGTTCTCCCTGGCACAGCGGGAGAGCCTGTCATTTCATATGTGTCCTGCACCAGAATGCCTTGCGATGCACCAGAATTGGTTTAGGCCCCTAGCCAGCTTGTGGTGGTCCCAGGAAGATGGGGCCACAACCAAACAAGTGCCTATTGCAAGGGGGAGCTGCAGGAACAGTGCAGCACCCCCACAATGAAACTTTTATGTCCTAAACCCTTGGTTGGGTGGGACAAAGGAAATATAAACCCCCAAGGGTTATAACACCAGCATTTTGGAACTTTTGTTCTTGACTTGTGTGACTGCATCTTTTAGGGGTGTTGGATGGTATTAAACCAGATTAATCAAAAATGTGATGTTACCCCAGGGTAATCAAGAAGTAATCTAAACAACAATCTAAAAATAATTGAAAAGCAATATTTATTGTTTAAAGTAGTTAAACATGTCTCTATGTGTTTCTTGCAATGCTTATTTGCAGTAATGAGACTGATAACCACTATCTTGCACAGTAGATGTGCTTATTTGTCAGATTTTGTGCTTTCACTCTACATTACAGGCAAATATTGCATTGGGATACCAGGGGTTGTTTTGCCATGTGGGCTGTTGGATTATATTTCCCCTAGGGGGAGACATGAGAGATTACACAATGTCATCCAAGGGTAATTCCATCAATTTGTGTATATTTGTAAATTATTGTATAGTATTCTGTAGTGTGTGTAAAAAATTAACTTTTACTTTAGCAAAAGAAAAAGCACAGACTGGACAATCATTTATTGAGTGCAATGCTTGTGTGCTCGTGAATTGGGATGACTAGCCCATACCACCTCCCTTGAGTAAGCCTTGGACTGCTCTGCAACGCTTCCCTATGAGAGTCAATTCCTACAATGAGGTGTTTGGTTCCCAGTGGTGGTTGTGTGCGGACCCATTACTTGTGCAGGCCACACAACCAATGACCCACCTTCCAATAACATGCCTCCAGATACCTCCACAGTGTACTGAAAAGAGCCAGTGGCTCATAAAGTACTGCCATGAGATTTACTATTGGTGTGATTGGTATAGGGAAAGGTGCGGAAGACATTGTGACGCAAAGGGTTAATTAGCTTGAGCAGTGTAGATGAGCGTGATGCCTGCTGAAATCACCAAACAACGTGGAAAAGTTCATGTTATTATTTTTAAGCTTGTTTGTGTAGAAGACTCCATCTCAACCTTGAGAACGAGAGTACAGGGAGAAGATGGAACGAAAACAAAGGCTGGGGAAGGGCAGAGCAGCCAAGTGCTGATAACATAGCTTGGAAATGCCAGAAAGAGATAGAATCCAAGCTTCGAGTTATTTAAGCACTGAAGTAGCGGGTGAGGGATCTGAAGCTCGCAGATGGGGTTGTGAAAGCTGCCATGGCCCAGCGCTGCCTCCCTGTTTTGCTGTTCAGAGACTGTGATGCTTGAGGGGGAGAGAGGTCTAAGAAGGAGGTAGAGGGCTTCCCAGCATTTTGTGGACTAAGTTAAGTTCCACACAGGGATGAAAGGCCTTTGTTTCTCTGCTCTATTATTATGATTGATTATTATGCTTGCACTGTGTTTATAATCTGAAGTATTCAGCTCGTTTATATTTTGCTTTCTAAACATCGTAGTGTGAGCCTGCTACAGTAATTGAAACATACATTTTGGTATGCAGTTAAGCAAAGCTAATCTGAAGAATTCAGCTTGTTTATATTTTGCTTTCTGAACATCGTAGTGTGAGCCTGCTGCAGTAATTGAAACATGCATTTTGGTGTGCAGTAAATCAAAGCTTATCTGAAGTATTCAACTCATTTACATTTTACTTCCTGAACATCGTAGTGTAACACATTTTGGTATACAGTTATTCCAAGCTTATATCTGTCAATGAACTCTTTGCTCATATGTGTACATAGATGCTCTTTGTAGTGTATTTATATATAAATAGATGCTTTTCATTGCTATTCTTATTCTACTATTGTTAATGTGCTAAATGCCTACATTTACCTGAAATTCTAGTAAAGCTAAATTGTATTCATAATTGGCGTGTGGTCCTTCATTGAGCATCCTTATTGACTTATACCGAACAGGTGTCAACCAGTCACCTGGATACGACATGGTGTTATTGCTGTTGTATTCCTATCGAGAGGCATGAGATGAGGCTCCAGCTGCTGGCACAAATCCAGTATAATTTGCCTATTTAATCTAAACTTTTAGATTTGGTTCCCTTTCCTTCTTGGTGGTAAGGTCTGGAAATGGTCTGAAGACTTAAGGGTGCCTTCTCCTACCTATCAGTTGGTTCATATGTCTGCATGTAAGGAAAAAATAAACTATCGATAACTACCCATCCCTGGGTTCATATGTCTGCATGTAAGAAAAACAAACTATCAATAAAATATGTCACACAAAACTTTCACAGTCAACATGCATCTCATGTCTAGGTTAGACTAGTGATCTAATTGTGTCATATATGTTACTATAATTTTCAAACATCTTTGCTACAGCAAATCGATATTTGTTAACATGTATGACATTTTATACAAATGGTGTGTGAATAATACATTTCAAATATATTATTTGTATTTTTTTAATATATATTTGTTTAAATACCATCAATGGACGTATTACATAAATCGCAGTACTACTGATGTCAAGCATGGTAACGGTACACTGTTTTATGCATATCTTGCCAAAAGCAGTGCTGTACATATCAGAGATATGTATGTGAAGTAGCCACCATTTTGAGTGCTGGGATACACAAACAATTCAATAATACACAGCTACATGTCCTTAAATGGTGGCTGCCTTACCTTACCGTCATGGCTTTGGCTATTTGAAACAAATTGTGTCACTTCATTGCGGACAAACAATATCACTCAAAACATCTTTTGTTATATTTTGTTCCCATCCATGCAGGTCAATGCCCATCAGAAGCGGTAATTGTGGAAGGCCATTTCGAAGAAGATGCAGACCCTGAGTGTCTTTAAGAGACACAGCCTGCATTTGCAGGAAGAGGTCAGAGGACCTCCGACACTGGACCAGGAAGTTAGCAGAAGTCCAGCTCGACCAGGTCTCCAAATGAGACAAGTGTATGCACCGCACCCTATCCTCCTTTATGTCCTGCATACTTGTAGTGGCGTACCCAATGCTTGATGGGCAGTTGAGGGGTGAGTTATTGTATGTAGCTAATCTTGTTGTTTAACATTTTTTATTTACAGCAATGTTGTTTGTCATCATTATGACATTTGACACACATTCAAAGCAGATGAGGATTTCTAGGGGTGTAACTTTTTGGACAGTGCCTGATGCAGTGTTTGGTGTATTGTTTTATGCTAAACGCTGTCACTAGATTCCTCATCACAAGCCAACTACTGTTTTGAACAGACATATAGCTGCATGTTATGAGGGACATTTGTATCAAACATGACCCATTTGAGGGTTGGGTCAGGTGTGATGCTCCATCACAGATGTGAGTCGGTAATGTGGGCCATATTCCTGCTGATATGGCATAGTAAGCACTTATGACACAGTTTATGTTTCTGACTTTACATCCTGAGCATCTGGACCAAAAAGACTGGAAACATGTACAATGACATCATTCCATATCTGAAATATACTTAGAAAAATGTTTCAAAAGCAAAATTCACTTCATGTCATGTAGACAGTAGCAGGTCATCATAAAGCCTCATCCCTTCCCAAATGTGCATGTAAGCCAGTCTGTGTCAACCAAAACAAATTTTCAGGCCAGAATGTATAGTTAGAAACAGACAAGAATGTGTCCACATTGATGATAGTGTAACACATACTTCAAATTACATCACAGTGTTTGTTATATCTATATGAGAAAACAATGATGGTGAGCAAAGTGATACTAAAGGACAATATGTTGATGGAAGGTACCATCACATAGATGTTTGAGTATCCCATCTTGATGAGTCAATATCAGACCCAAAATGTGTCTCTTTAGGATATTTGGAAATGTTTTTGCCCTGTACTCAAGTGGTTTAGGAATACATTCAGGACTATGTATTAACTAATGCTGTGAAATCCATTTCTCATGCAGAGACATAAAAATGGTAAGAGACAAAAGGCATGCACGATATGGGAGCTAGCATGGGGAATTACTAGATTGTGAGCAAATGGTTTGTGGAATTCTTCCCTACATGCGTGAGATACTGATGATTAAGAAGCCGAGTTTGAGTACCTTGAAGCTAGTTTAATATGCAGACTTGGCAAATTTCATGTTCAAATATTTTAACTCAGATACCCTTAAACTGTTGTGTCTACCTTTATATAATCATCTGGTGTCGGAGGCTGGCCTTATTTGTAGTGGGTACCTTGGGTACTTACACCTTATACCATGTCCAGTTATCCCTTATTAGTGAAATGTAGTAAGTGTCTAGAGGCCAGGCTGTCTAGAGGTGTCTGTAGGCAGAGCAGCCAAGGCTGAACTAGGAGACATGCAAAGCTCTTGCAATACCACTGTAGTCACACAGTACTCACACACATGAAAGACAATACTCAGTGTTACCAAAAATAAAGGTACTTTATTTTAGTGACATAATGCCAAATATATCTTAGAGGCAATACTCCTTCAGGAGGTAAGTATTATACACAATATATACACTAGTAACCGAAATCAGGTAAGTAAACAGTCATAAAATAGTGCAAACAGTGAAAATCACAATAGGTTGTAATGGGCCTAGGGGGAACACAAACCAAATACTAAAATAGTGGAATCCAAAAGTCGGATTCCCCCCTAAGCAAGTGTAGTGTGTAGAGGGTCGGTGGGAGTGTGAGAAAACACCAACGGTAAGTAAAATACCCCACCCCAGAGCCCAGGAAAGCAGGAGTAAAATACAGCAAGTTTCCTCTGAACACACTACAAGTCATGATGAAGTATTATGCAAGAACCAAGCAAGACTGCAAGGAACCAACAGTGGATTCCTGGACCTGAAGACCTGTCGAGAAAGGAGACTAAGCCCAGAAGTGGATGAAGAGTCCAGGAAGAACAGGAGCCCCTGCCCACCTGGAAGAAGGTGCAAAAGTGGATTCTCCGGTTGGAAGAAAAGTACAGAATTGCAACAAAGAAGATAGCTGCTGGTTCCTACTTGGTGCAAGATATGTCCTATGTAGAGTTGTTGGATGCATGGCTTGTTGTTGTTGGATTCTGTCAACAAGCCTTGGTTCACACAAGAACGTGTTTTGCGTCAAAGAGGAGCTGCCCAGATCCAGAAGGGACCTGGGGGTTTCAACTCGGACTGAGGAGACAGAGGGGGCTCTCCACACTTCAGAGAGACCTCAGAAGACCAGGCAGCCCCCACTGGTGTCCCAGGATATGGGGACAAAGGAGTTGCAAAGTGCAGTCATCTCAGCACTACACAGAAGGATCCCACGACACCGAGAACAACTCAGGGAGCCGAATGTTGCAGGATAGAGTGCTGGGGACCTGGGCTGCGCTGTCCATGAAGAACTTTTGGAATAAGTCAACAGAAGCCAAAGGAGCTGCAGAGGATGTGATGGACAGGGGTATTTTTCTGGCACGGGGACCTTTGGACAGTCAGAATCACTTCGGTCCACCACTGTGTTCCAGGGATCACGTTCATCGACAGAAGAAGAGTCCCAGAGTACCAGTCGTTATTGCAGAGAGGTGCCTGCCGAATCAGGGAAATGACTTTCTCACTCCACTGGAGATTCCTTCAGTTCTTCTGGTGCAGGGTGAAGACAGGCAGCCTCAGAGCGTGCACAACCTGGAAACTGTTGCAGTTGCTGACTGGAACTGAAGTTTGCAGGTCACAGTAGCCTTCCTGGATACTTTGTTGCAGTTTCAGCGGTTCCTGGAGCAGTCTGTGGTTGATTTGATGGACAGAAGCTGAAGCAGAGGATGCAGAGGAGTCCTGGTGGAGTCTTGCAAACAGAATCTGAGGAAACACCCAGAGGAGAGACCCTAAATAGCCCTGAGAGGGGATTGGCTGCCTACCCAGGTATGGACCTATCTATCAGAAGGGGTCTCTGATGTCACCTGCTGGGACTGACCACTCAGATGCTCCTACAGTTCACTGACCATCCTGAAAACAAGATAACAGAACCCAGGGACACTCTAGAGGAGCTCTAGACACCACCCCTGGCGTGGTGATGTATAGAGGAGTGGTCACTCCCCTTTCCTTTGTCCAGTTTCGTGCCAGACCAGGAACTGGGGGTCCCTGAACGGGTGTAGGCTGGATTATTCAAGGAGTGCACCATCTGTGCCCTTCAAAGCACTTCCATCCCCTCCCATGCCTGTGACACCTATTTCCAAAGAGAGTGGGTATAACACCCCTCTCCTAAAGTAAATTCATTGTTCTGCCTTCCTGGAATTCAGCTGCTCAAGCCACAGGAGGGCAGAAGCATGTCTGTTAGGTGGCAGCAGCTGGGGCTGCAGTGAAAACCTCAGAGGACTGGTATGGCAGTACTGGGAGCCAATGGTGGAGCCCCCAGAGTGCATGGAATTGACCCCCAATACCAGAATCAGATTGGGGGTACAATTTCCGGTACCTAGAACCTCACATGGCCATATCCGGAGTTACCTTTGAGAAGCTACACATATGTATTGACCTATATGTAGTGCACACTTATAATGGCATCCCCGCACTCACGAAATCGGGAAAATGGGCCTGGACGACTTGGGGGCACCTCTGCTAGTGTAGTGGTGCCCTCACACACCTTGTCAGTGAAATGTAGTCAGTGTCTAGAAGCCAGGCTGTCTAGAGCTAGCTGTAGGCAGAGCAGCCAAGGCTGAACTAGGAGACATGCAAAGCTCTTGTAATACCACTGTAGTACCACAGCACTCACGAACATGAAAGACAATACTCAGTGTTACCAAAAATAAAGGTACTTTATTTTAGTGACACAATGCCAAATATATCTTAGAGGCTATACTCCCTTAAGAGGAAAGAATTATACACAAAATATACACTAGTAACCAAAATCAGGTAAGTAAATAGTCCTAACATAGTGCAAATAGTGAAAATCACAATATGTTGCAATGGGCCTAGGGGAAACACAAACCATATAAACTAGTGGAATGCGAATGACGGTTTCCCACCTAGGCAAGTGTAGTGTGTAGAGGGGCGCTGAGAGTGTGAGAAAACACCAAGGGTAAGTAAAATACTCCACCCCAGAGCCCAGTAAAGCAGGAGTAAAACACAGCAAGTTTCCTAAAACACACTAGAATTTGTGGAAGAAGACAATGTAAGAACCAGAGGAGACTGCAAGACACCATTGGATTCCTGGACCTGAAGATCTGTGGAAGAAGGGGACCAAGTCGAAGGAGCTCTGAAGAGTCCAGGGAGGACAGGAGCCCCTGCTAACCCAAATGAAGGTGCAAAAGAGGAACCACCGGTGAGAATACGAAGGGGGTCATTACAACCCTGGTGGTTGGTGATAAAGTGGCGGTAATACTGCCAACAGGCTGCCGGTAAATACCGCAAAATTATGACCATGGTGGAAACAGCTTAGACAGACAGCCACTTTAACACACAGACCGCCAGGGCGGAATCAACAGAAACCACGACGGTAACCGCCTACAGCCATGCAGAAGACAATGTTCCGCCCACCATATTATGAGAGTCCAATCCACGACCTTTTCAGGGGCGGTACCAATGAGATCAAAAGCCTGGCGGAAACACTTCACAGAAAGGAAACGACTCACCTCTGGAGACTCAGGAAACAACCACGCTGCCATGGTGCCCAAGCTGCATGGCTTCCCCATGCTCTTCTTCGTGCTGCTCCACTACGAACACCAATGATGGCGGAGAAGACGACGATGAGTACAGCAGCTTAACACACAGGGGAGGGAGGCAGGAAAAAGAGAATGACACACACACGCAACACACACACTCCCAACACCACACACAAGCAGATGCAGCAACATAACATACTGAACCCGTACCCCTCAGGAATAATGCAAGGACAACTACAATAGAGTAAAAAGTGTGTAATAAGATAAAGTAGAAGCAATATGTGCATCCAAATTAAAAAATGTATACATATTTTCAAATGAAGGGACACTGCCCAGTCCTCAATATTCGTGGGCCACAGGGCCACATTACAAAGTCCAAGGCCCCACTTCACTCCTGCAACAACACAGAGAGAATACTGCAGGGGCATCAGTTAGAAAATAGGCAGGCACCTCAGGGGGACGGGGAACGGGGGGCACCTCAGCCAACAGATGGAACAAAGCCACTGGTCCTGGAGGGGGTAACATGCCCTATGCTTTGTCCTGGGGAGAGCAAGGCCACAGTCTCTCAAGTGGGTGACTTGCCCACTGGCTCTGGAGGGGCAACATGCCCATTGCTTGCTCCTGGGGAGCGCAAGGCCACAGTCTCTCAAGTGAGTGACTTGCCCACTGGCTCTGGAGGGGGCAACATGCCCATTGCTTGGTCATGGGGAGTGGAAAGCCATAGTCTCTCAAGTGGATGGCTTCTCCACTGGTTCTGGCAGGGGCAGTGTGCCCAGTGATCTTCATCCTGGAGAGGATGGGGTGAGTGGATGGCTTCTCCACTGGTTCTAGAGGGGGCATTGTGCCCTGTGATGCAGATCTTGGGGAGTGCAAGGTCACAGTCTCCCAGCTGGGTGTCATACCCACAGGATTTGCAGGGGCCAGGCCGCACAATATCCCATGGATGCAGGACTACACACAGTCCACAGGCGGTGATGGCTGTTCAGTGGTGGCAGTGGTGGTGCTGCTGCTGCTGGTAGTGGTGGAGGGAGGCTCCAGCCTATCCCCCGAAGCCTCGTCCGGCTGCCCACTGCTGCTGGTGCTGCTGGTGGTGGTTCTGGTGGCAGTGCTGCTGGCGCAGCTGGTGGCGGGGGAGGCTCATGCCCATCCCCTGCAGCCTCGGACGGCTGCCCACTTGTGGTGGGGGGAGGCTCCAGCCCATCCCCTGCAGCCTCAGACAGCTGCCCACTGATGCTGGTGCTGCTGGTGCTGGTGGCGGTGCTGCTGGCGGAGTTGGTGAGGGGAGGCTCCAGCCCATCCCTTGCAGCCTCGGATGGCTTCCCACTGCTGATGGTGGTGGGGGGAGGCTCCAGCCCATCCCCTGCAGCCTTGTATGGCTGCCCACTGGTGCTGGTGGTGGTGCTGGTGGCAGTGCTGCTGGCGGAGCTGGTGGTGGTGGGAGGGGGAGGCTGCAGGCCATCCCCTGCAGCCTCGATGGCTGCACCATCATGGTTGGTGGGGAGTGTCGAACTGAGTCCCAGCATCAGGCCCCTTTTTCTCTCTGCCTGCTGGTGCAGGCCCCTTGCCCTGCCAGCAGCTAGGGCTGGCTCCTTTCCCTTCCTACCTGCAGCACCTGGGCCTGGCCCCTTGCCCTTCCTTCCTGCAGCACCTGGGGCTGGCTCAATTCCCTTCCTACCTGCAGCACCTGGTGCTGGCTCCTTGCCCTTTGTTCCTGCAGCACTTGGGGCTGGCTCCTTGCCCTTCCTTCCTGCAGCACTTGGGGCAGGCACCCTTTCCATCTGGCTGGCTGGTGGCCGGGCTGGATCCTTGCCCTTCCTTCCTTCAGCACTTGGGGCAGGCTCCCTTTCCATCTGGCTGGCTGGTGGCTGGGATCCTTTCCCACCTGGAGTTACTGGGGACACTACTGTGCCCATGGACTGGGTGGCTGAGGAGCTTGCCTGGGGTTTGACCACCCTGGCCTGACGTGAAGGACAGGAGGGAGGGGCAGGGAAGATGTCAATGGTGGAGAGGAAAAGCTTCTTAGGGACATTGGGGCAGGGAAGAGGGAGATAGTTTGGGAGTGGAGGAAGAGGGAGTGGTTGTAGGAGGCATCAGTCTGCTGTGTTTGGGTGCAGGTGCATGGGCTGGATGCTGTTGTGTGGTGGATGGCTGTTGGGTGTCTGAGTGCTTGCGTTTGCGTACTTTGGGAGGAGGGCACAGACACAGATGTGTGCATGGATTTGGGGGTGGTGACTGCCAGTGAGGGGTGTGTTCTGATAGGTGTGCTGGTGATGGTGGTAGTGGATGAGGATGCCCTCCAGAAATGCATTGGACTGTTGCATTTGGGCCGCCAGCCCCTGGGTGGCAATCACAATGGTTGACTGCCCAACAGAGATGGATCGCAGGAGGTCAACAGCTTCCTCACTGAGGGCAGCAGGGCTCACTGGGGCAGGGCCTGAGGTGCCTGGGGCGAAGGAGATGCCCACCCTCCTGGGTGATCGGGTACAGGAACCTCACTGGGGGGCTTCTGGGAGGACGGTGCTGGTACGGGGTGGAAGCTGTACCTGTAGCTTGGGTGGGCACAGCGGTGTCAACCACAACCAGGGAGCTTCCATCGGAGGAGGTATCCATGTACGAACTGTCCCCTCCAGTCTCCACCCTGGTTCTCCCCTCACACTCCATCCGACTGGTGCCCTCACCATCAGTGGATTCGGCCTTCTGGGTCCATTGTTTTGTATGTGTGTGTGTATTTTGGGCACGGCAGTATGTACCGCCAATGGTTTATCGCCATTGAATGTCCGCCATGGTGATTTGTGGGTCATAATGTTGTGGGCATAGTTCTGTTGGCGTAACGGTGTGGATTTGGATACCGGCAGTTTATCACTGACCTTTGGGCTGGCAGATTTGTGTGTGTGACTGAATAGTGACGGATTGTTGTGTGTGTGTCATAATATGGTTATCAGATATCCGCCTCGGCGGCGGTATGTTGGTGGCAGTCAGCATGGCGGGAAGTGGAATTTACTGCCAATGTCATAATAAAGACCAAAGTCAGTATTGCACCAAAGAAGACAGATATGGGTTCTTGGTTGGTGCAGAAGATGTCCCACAACGGATGGATGAATACAGTCTGGTTTGCGTCGCTTGATTCCGCCAACAAGCCTTGGCTCACGCAAAATATGCGGTTGGCAAAAAACAGTGCTGCCTGGGCCCAGGAGGGAGCTGGTGGCCTCTACCCAGGAGGGGAGTGACAGAAGGGGCTCTCAGCAACTCAGTGAGCCCTCAGAAGACCAGGCAGCACCCACAGGAGTCCCAAAACGCGGTTACAAAGAAGTTGCAAATGGCGGTTGTTGCAGCACTACACAAAGGGATTCCACACTGCCGGAGAACAACTCAGGGAGCTGAGCATCACAGGATAGAGTGCTGGGGATCTGGGCTAGGATGTGCCAAAAGGAGTTCTTGGAAGAGTGCACAGAACCCCTAGGAGCTGCAAAACACTTGTGCACAGGGGTACTGTCTGGCACGGGGAGACAAGCTCTTGCTTCCACCAAATTTGGACAGCTGGATCTTTGGACAATGAGGATGACTTTAGTCCACCCCCTGTTTTACTGGATCCACGCTCGTCATCAGGAGAGGGGACCCCGAGTACCGGTTTTGCTGCAGAGGGGTGCCTGCTGAAACAGGGAAGTGACTCTGTCAATCCATGGGAGATTCCTTCAATTCTTCTGGTGCAGGCTGAAGACAGGCAGTCCTCTGTGGATGCACAACATGGAAACTGTTGCAGTTGCTGGCAGGAGCTGGAGTTACAGAGTTGCAGAAGTCGTCTTGGATACTTTGTTGCAAGTTGTAGAGTTCCTAGAGCAGTTCTGCGGTTGATTTGATGCTAGGAGGTGAAGTAAAGGATGCAGAAGAGTTCTGCTGGAGTCTTGCAATCTGAATCTGAGGAAACACCCACAGGAGAGACCCTAAATAGCCCTCAGAGGGGGTTTAGTCATCTAACCAGGTATGGACCTATCAGGAGGGGTCTCTGACATGACCTGCTGGCACTGGCCACTCAGATGCACCCAGAGTGCCCCACCACCTTGGAATCCCAGATGGCAAAACCCAGGAACACTCTGGAGGAACTCTGGGCACTACAGCTGGGGTGCTGATGGACATGAGAGTGGTCACTAAGTGGTCACTGTCCTTTCCTTTGCACAGTTTCTTGCCAGAGCAGAGACTGGGAGTCCCTGAACCAGTGTAGACTAGATTATGCAAGGATGGCACCATCTGTGCCCTTCAACGCATTTACAGAGGCTCTGGGAGGATACCCCTCCCATGCCTGTAATGCCTATTCCAAAGGGATAGGGTGTAACACCCCTCTCCTAAAGGAAATGCATTGTTCTGCCTTTCTGGGATTGAGCTGCTCAAGCCCCAGGGCAGCAGAAGCCTGTCTGTGAGGTGGTAGGAGCTGGGGCTGAGGTGAAAACCTCAGAAGGCTGGTATGGCAGTACTGGGGGTCCTTGGTGGAGCCCCAAGGGTGCGTGGAATTGGGCCACCAGTACTGGAATCAGCATTGGGGTACAATTCCCAGTTGTTGGACACCTTACATGGCCATATTTGGAGTTACCATTGTGAAGCTATATATGGGTATTGACCTATATGTAGTGCACACTTGTAATGGCGTCCCCACACTCACGAAGTCCGGGAAAATGGGCTTGGACAACATGCGGGCATCTCTGCTAGTGCAGGGGTGCCCTCACACATAGTTACTTTTGTACCTAGCCTACAGGGTCCAAAGGTAAGACATACTGGTGACTTATAAGTGACCTGGTGTAGTGAAAATGGCTGTGAAATAGTGCTTACACTATTTCACTCAGGCTGCAATGGCAGCCCAGAAGAAGTGTTTGTATGAGCTCCTAATGGGTGGCAAAAAAAATGCTGCAGCCGATAAGGATCTCCTGGGGCGGACTAGTATTTAAAGAGACTAATCAGGTGCCTGTAATTAGACAAGCTGAAGCCATGCCGGTCTTTTCAGAAAGAAAGAGATGCCTGGAACAGCTCCAGCACAGGCTGCACCTACGAGGGTGAAACACTTTTATATTTTTCTCTGCTAAAGAAAGGATTGACCTTGAAACATGTGTCCAGAGATGATTTTATAACTTAAGGCCTGGAATAATGAAACTGCTTAAAGAATTCACTGTGAGTTGCTGGCTTTGCTTTTTCTTCCCGTTTATATAACCTGTTGGGAGTGCGCTTTCACATGAGGACAACTTCGTTTTTGATAATTAACCGCCTGTCCAGCCGGGAAGGCAGCACCACTGCACATCGAAGCAGGTCTGTGTGACTAAAAATGGATTGTCACATAAGAGCAATCAGGTTGGGTTATTCACAGCAAATCTGACAATTTTACTTTGGATTCGCCTACAAAGGTTTTGCACTTTGGGTCATTATTTCGTTTGGCTCCAGCAACCCACTTGGGGCAAAATGAAAAAATTGCAGGACCACCACAACCAGCATGCACTGCTCCCTTGAGAGGCCCACTGGGGCGGACTAGTATTTAAAGAGACTAATCAGGTGCCTGTAATTAGACAAGCTGAAGCCATGCCGGTCTTTTCAGTAAGAAAGTGATGCCTGGAACATCTCCAGCACTGGCTGCACCTACGAGGGTGAAACACTTTTATATTTTTCTCTGCTGAAGAAAGGATTGACCTTGAAACACGTGTCCAGAGATGATTTTATAACTTAAGGCCTGGAATAATGAAACTGCTTAAAGAATTCACTGTGAGTTGCTGGCTTTGCTTTTTC
Organism: Pleurodeles waltl; assembly: GCF_031143425.1. NCBI lineage: Eukaryota > Metazoa > Chordata > Amphibia > Caudata > Salamandridae > Pleurodeles > Pleurodeles waltl. Next base: position 1,111,330,958 of record NC_090440.1, read on the forward strand.
TTCCCGTTTATATAACCTGTTGGGAGTGCGCTTTCACATGAGGACAACTTCGTCTTTGATAATTAACCGGCCTGTCCAGCCGGGAAGGCAGCACCACTGCACATCGAAGCAGGTCTGTGTGACTAAAAATGGATTGTCACATAAGAGCAATCAGGTTGGGTTATTCACAGCAAATCTGACAATTTTACTTTGGATTCGCCTACAAAGGTTTTGCACTTTGGGTCATTATTTCGTTTGGCTCCAGCAACCCACTTGGGGCAAAATGAAAAAATTGCAGGACCACCACAACCAGCATGCACTGCTCACTTGAGAGGCCCACTGGGGCGGACTAGTATTTAAAGAGACTGATCAGGTGCATGTAATTAGACAAGCTGAAGCCATGTCGGTCATTTCAGTAAGAAAGAGATGCCTGGAACACCTCCAGCACTGGCTGCACCTACGAGGGTGAAACACTTTTATATTTTTCTCTGCTGAAGAAAGGATTGACCTTGAAACACGTGTCCAGAGATGATTTTATAACTTAAGGCCTGGAATAATGAAACTGCTTAAAGAATTCACTGTGAGTTGCTGGCTTTGCTTTTTCTTCCCGTTTATATAACCTGTTGGGAGTGCGCTTTCACATGAGGACAACTTCGTTTTTGATAATTAACCGGCCTGTCCAGCCGGGAAGGCAGCACCACTGCACATCGAAGCAGGTCTGTGTGACTAAAAATGGATTGTCACATAAGAGCAATCAGGTTGGGTTATTCACAGCAAATCTGACAATTTTACTTTGGATTCGCCTACAAAGGTTTTGCACTTTGGGTCATTATTTCGTTTGGCTCCAGCAACCCACTTGGGGCAAAATGAAAAAATTGCAGGACCACCACAACCAGCATGCACTGCTCACTTGAGAGGCCCACTGGGGCGGACTAGTATTTAAAGAGACTAATCAGGTGCCTGTAATTAGACAAGCTGAAGCCATGCCGGTCTTTTCAGTAAGAAAGAGATGCCTGGAACATCTCCAGCACTGGCTGCACCTACGAGGGTGAAACACTTTTATATTTTTCTCTGCTGAAGAAAGGATTGACCTTGAAACACGTGTCCAGAGATGATTTTATAACTTAAGGCCTGGAATAATGAAACTGCTTAAAGAATTCACTGTGAGTTGCTGGCTTTGCTTTTTCTTCCCGTTTATATAACCTGTTGGGAGTGCGCTTTCACATGAGGACAACTTCGTCTTTGATAATTAACCGGCCTGTCCAGCCGGGAAGGCAGCACCACTGCACATCGAAGCAGGTCTGTGTGACTAAAAATGGATTGTCACATAAGAGCAATCAGGTTGGGTTATTCACAGCAAATCTGACAATTTTACTTTGGATTCGCCTACAAAGGTTTTGCACTTTGGGTCATTATTTCGTTTGGCTCCAGCAACCCACTTGGGGCAAAATGAAAAAATTGCAGGACCACCACAACCAGCATGCACTGCTCACTTGAGAGGCCCACTGGGGCGGACTAGTATTTAAAGAGACTAATCAGGTGCCTGTAATTAGACAAGCTGAAGCCATGCCGGTCTTTTCAGTAAGAAAGAGATGCCTAGAACACCTCCAGCACTGGCTGCACCTACGAGGGTGAAACACTTTTATATTTTTCTCTGCTGAAGAAAGGATTGACCTTGAAACACGTGTCCAGAGATGATTTTATAACTTAAGGCCTGGAATAATGAAACTGCTTAAAGAATTCACTGTGAGTTGCTGGCTTTGCTTTTTCTTCCCGTTTATATAACCTGTTGGGAGTGCGCTTTCACATGAGGACAACTTCGTTTTTGATAATTAACCGGCCTGTCCAGCCGGGAAGGCAGCACCACTGCACATCGAAGCAGGTCTGTGTGACTAAAAATGGATTGTCACATAAGAGCAATCAGGTTGGGTTATTCACAGCAAATCTGACAATTTTACTTTGGATTCGCCTACAAAGGTTTTGCACTTTGGGTCATTATTTCGTTTGGCTCCAGCAACCCACTTGGGGCAAAATGAAAAAATTGCAGGACCTCCACAACCAGCATGCACTGCTCACTTGAGAGGCCCACTGGGGCTGACTAGTATTTAAAGAGACTAATCAGGTGCCTGTAATTAGACAAGCTGAAGCCATGCCAGTCTTTTCAGTAAGAAAGAGATGCCTGAAACACCTCCAGCACTGGCTGCACCTACGAGGGTGAAACACTTTTATATTTTTCTCTGCTGAAGAAAGGATTGACCTTGAAACACGTGTCCAGAGATGATTTTATAACTTAAGGCCTGGAATAATGAAACTGCTTAAAGAATTCACTGTGAGTTGCTGGCTTTGCTTTTTCTTCCCGTTTATATAACCTGTTGGGAGTGCGCTTTCACATGAGGACAACTTCGTTTTTGATAATTAACCGGCCTGTCCAGCCGGGAAGGCAGCACCACTGCACATCGAAGCAGGTCTGTGTGACTAAAAATGGATTGTCACATAAGAGCAATCAGGTTGGGTTATTCACAGCAAATCTGACAATTTTACTTTGGATTCGCCTACAAAGGTTTTGCACTTTGGGTCATTATTTCGTTTGGCTCCAGCCACCCACTTGGGGCAAAATGAAAAAATTGCAGGACCACCACAACCAGCATGCACTGCTCACTTGAGAGGCCCACTGGGGCGGACTAGTATTTAAAGAGACTAATCAGGTGCCTGTAATTAGACAAGCTGAAGCCATGCCGGTCTTTTCAGTAAGAAAGAGATGCCTGGAACACCTCCAGCACTGGCTGCACCTACGAGGGTGAAACACTTTTATATTTTTCTCTGCTGAAGAAAGGATTGACCTTGAAACACGTGTCCAGAGATGATTTTATAACTTAAGGCCTGGAATAATGAAACTGCTTAAAGAATTCACTGTGAGTTGCTGGCTTTGCTTTTTCTTCCCGTTTATATAACCTGTTGGGAGTGCGCTTTCACATGAGGACAACTTCGTATTTGATAATTAACCGGCCTGTCCAGCCGGGAAGGCAGTACCACTGCACATCGAAGCAGGTCTGTGTGACTAAAAATGGATTGTCACATAAGAGCAATCAGGTTGGGTTATTCACAGCAAATCTGACAATTTTACTTTGGATTCGCCTACAAAGGTTTTGCACTTTGGGTCATTATTTTGTTTGGCTCCAGCAACCCACTTGGGGCAAAATGAAAAAATTGCAGGACCACCACAACCAGCATGCACTGCTCACTTGAGAGGCCCACTGGGGCGGACTAGTATTTAAAGAGACTAATCAGGTGCCTGTAATTAGACAAGCTGAAGCCATGCCGGTCTTTTCAGTAAGAAAGAGATGCCTGGAAAACCTCCAGCACTGGCTGCACCTACGAGGGTGAAACACTTTTATATTTTTCTCTGCTGAAGAAAGGATTGACCTTGAAACACGTGTCCAGAGATTATTTTATAACTTAAGGCCTGGAATAATGAAACTGCTTAAAGAATTCACTGTGAGTTGCTGGCTTTGCTTTTTCTTCCCGTTTATATACCCTGTTGGGAGTGCGCTTTCACATGAGGACAACTTCGTTTTTGGTATGTATGTATATATATATATATATATATATATATATATATATATATATATATATATATATATTAGAATACCTTTATGCAGGCATTTTGATTGCTACTAATTGTTTGCTGGTAATGTATTTTCTGCAAATGCATGCTTTTAACTTACTCTCATTTATGACAGTGGCAGGCAAAGGTTGTATATTTTACCTATTTTTTTAAATGCATAAATTAGTGTTGTACATTTATGATGAACATATTAATTTTGGTGCAAGCATTCATCATGTTACTAGACAATTACACCATAATTATATGTGTTTCTGGTATTGTGACTGAAGAATGCATGTGTGTTTATTTTAACATGATGTGTCAACAATATACACATATTCATTACGCAGGAAATTTAATACTGTACAGCTAAATGGCATCTAAAGTTTGTCATAAATTGCACAAACGAAGAGGACATGTGACCTTCATACATCCACGAGATGTCTGCAGTTCAGAGGTAAGATTGGTTGTAGATTCTGTGTACACCTACTTGTTGCATTTTAATGCAATTGCTGATGGATTTGAGTAGTTCCTATTGGGTACCCAGGTTATTCATATGATATGATAGTTAAAGGAAAGATATTGCACAGACTTGTATGGACGCATTTTTGATTTGGGATTGCTGTGGCTTTTTGTGTAAGTGCCCATTGTCATGAAGGCAGTTAGTACCAGATCGGTGGGTGTTACCAATATCTCAAGGTGTGTTTTAAACATTTTTCTAACTACGACATTACAGACATGTGCATTGCAAAACATTTTACTATTACTTGCATGTATTTGTTACATATGCTTTAGTCCAGTGCTAACGTACAGTGACAGTTCTGAGGATGACCGGTGAAACACTGACTTACCTTCTGTTCTGGAGACGATGGGATTGATTTCGTCTTGGTCCAGGAGCAGCAGCAATGGCAGGACTTGTATGACAGCGTTCATTGCGGCAGGAAATGGGAAAACTTGAAAAAAGGTGAGTTTCGTTCTTTTATCCCTCCCAATCCGCCAACTCAGGTGTGGAGGTTTAGCTGCCACACCTGCATCAGTGGGAATGCATTTCATGATTGGCTCTACAGTAAAAGTGGCTGGTATCCCGCCACCAGCCGCTTTTGGCTATGGCTCTGTCGATGTGGGTGGAGATTCATGGTGGTGATTGTGGTTCGATGGCGGTCTTTGTTCCCCAACATCTAAATAGAGCGGGCCGACTTCCTAATAGGCAGATGGGTTTCCGATGTAAAATCAACACCAGAACCATTACCACCAACATTTAAATCAAGCCCTTAGTGTTTGGTCCATGTGAAAATAATTTTCAACAAAGCCAGAGCACATATGTATTGGTCATATATGCATGCCTAACAGTAAATGACAGGTACTGAGACCACATGGGAGCTCCTTCCCTGATACTTTTGCAGAAAAACAACATTTTGAGCAAAAATATGCAATGGATTACATAAACATTTAGGCCCATATTTATACTTTTTTTAGTGCTGCATTTGCGTCATTTTTTTACGCAAAAGCGGCGCAGACATTCAAAATACAATTGTATTTTGCACGTTTGCGCCGTTTTTGCATCAAAAAGCGGCGCAAATGTGGCGCTAAAAATGTATAAATATGGGCCTTAGTCACTTGAAGGCTTGACCTTCGACGCAGAACATGGGTAGTGACTTGTATTTCCCTATTTATCTCCACATCCTTTGTAGACTGAAATAATTCCTGTAATATTTCCTTCAGATGATATTTACATAATGGTCCAAGGTGAGACAGAGGACATCTTGTTTTGGTACCATCAAACTATAGTTCTTTGTGACGTTTTACATCTGGGGTGAAAGCAAAGCCTTTTCATTCTGCGGTTCAATATTTGATTTTTCATTTCTTAATACATTTTTTTTCTTTGCACCCAACCCCTTACATGGTCAACAGTGCCTTCAAGGATCCCCTTCCTTTCCTACTGGAGTCTGTTGATTCCTGGCCTGTTACTCTCTTTGGTTCTATTCATACATGAACTGCCTTAGATTCTCATTGAGCTGATACTATTGGTTTGTTTCATGGTTCTTCCTGGTAGCATCTTCATTTGGACTTCTGTTGCTTTAATGTTTGAACTCTGCTTACCAATTTTGCTCTGGCTCTCAACTCAACCCCTAAAGTGGCAAAATGCATGTAATTTCCTCTGTCCCTGTTTGGTGGCAGAATGTCTGCATTGAGAACCAGTACATGGTGGATTCCCCACCAAAGAGTTTCTCTCAAATGTGGTTCCAGTCATGGCGAGTGCAGTTACTCTTGAAAAATAAAGCCCTGGTGCCCAACAATTATTACTATGGACAAAGGTATGAATGTTTAAGTCGTCTTTTGAAAATCTATGTAAGATATTTTGTATCTCGGAAATGGATGCTGTGAAAAAGTCATCCTTTTTGGCATGTTCACCCCATTTTTTCAGAGTGACACTGGTGGCAACTGAACCTGACTGTGCTACAGGCTCTGCTAACCAGGCCAAGGGCCAGTTTGCTGGTCAAAAGTTGTATGTAATGTGGTACAATTACAATTGGCAATGGCAGATTCCTAGTATATAATAGAGCAAGAGGGATTCCAACTATCTTTAACTCCCTAGTATATATTAGGTCAGGGAGGTTTAGAGGCCCAATAGATTTTCTGCACTGAATTGTGCACAGCTCTGTTGCCTGCTGTCATTTTGAAAGGCAGCCCTGCCTTAAAGACTGTCTTTATAAAGTGAAATGGGTGCAAATTTAACTTTGTAACTAAATGTATTTCCAAAGTGATAATCTACCTTATTTGTACGTATAAAATACCACTAAAATTTCCCCTAGGCGCCCCAGGGTAGGGTGCCATGTAACAATAAAGCAGGGACATTATAAATTATGTTTTATATGATCTGTGTTAGAAATGGGGTCTCTAGTTGGCAGAAGTATACACCCTTGTCCAAATAGTGACCACGATCCTAGTCAGGGTAAGGCACACACAATCCAAATTATCCAGTGCCCACCCTCTGGTAGCTTGGCACTGAGCAGTCAGGCTTAATTTTGAAGGCAATTTGGAAAGTATTTGTGCAATAAATCATACAGTAACACAGTGAAAGCACCACAAAAATACACCACACAGGTTTAGAAAAATAGATAATATTTATCTGAATACAATAAGGTAAAAGCAAAGAAAATCCAATGTACACAAGCAAAATTATGAATTTTTAAAGATTAAATCCAACTAAAGCGCCTAGAAACACAATAGCTCCATCTGGGGCTATCACAGCGTTGTTGACTGAGTCGTTCCCAACAATCCAACATCACCGGTGCCAGTCACGGAGTCACGCGGGCCCCCAAGTAATACCTTTGGAAAACGAAGAACAAGGACATTGCACGGAGTCGGAAAGAGGCGTCGCTGGAGTCGGTGTGGCATCAGTCCCTTGCGGCATCAGAGGAGATGAGGCGTCAGTTCCGTGCTGCAAGGCAGGTGGAGGTGAGGCATCAGTTCCGTCCAGATGCACGGGGAGATGATGCAGTGGCATCCACAATGTTTTGATTCTTTGTGAGGTCGCTGGTTCCGGTCTGTTAGGATGTGATGTGTCAACTTTGCAGAGTCACAAGGACCCTGAGTGACGTCAGCGGGGTGGCTGGAACATTAGACTTGCATTGCTGGCCATTGTTGTTGCATGCAGCATGGTCCACAGAGTGGGAGCAGGCTGCGGCGTAGCTGGTGTCGCTGAAGTCATTCCAGAATTGCTGATGTTGGAAACTAGCAAAAATCTAGCTGAAGTGTTTATTGGCTTCAAAACAGGAGGCAAGCTCAATCCAAGCCCTTGGAGAACCCTTTTGGGGAAGGCAGATTCCTTCTAAGCAAAGTCAGAGGCCTGCAGAGCAGCAGGACAACAGTAGGGCAGTAGTCCTTCTCAGCAAAGCAGTCCAGATGAGTCCTTTGAGCAGCCAGACAGTTCCTCTTGACAGGCTACAGATGTTGGTCCAGAAGTGTCTGAGTTGGTGGGGTCAGAGACACAGTTTATATATCCTAAAATACCTTTGAAGTAGGGGAGGCTTCAAAGAGTGGTTTTGAAGTGCACATGTTTCCCTTTCAGAGCAGTCCTGTCTGCCAGGATCCCAACATGGGGTTTGGCAATCCACTGTGTGAGAGCAGGCCACTGGCCTTTGTAATATAAGAGTCAGACCCTCCACCCTTCTAGCCCAGGAAGACCCATTCAATATGGAGATGAGTGCAGGTGTCACTGAGTGTCCTGTGTTTGTGGTTGTCTGGGTGAAATGCACAAGGGAACTGTCAACCAGCCCAGCCCAGATGTTGGTTAGGGACAGGCACAGATGTTTTTTAAGTGCAGAGATATGATGACTTTCTAAAAGTGGAATTGCTAAAATAGTAATATAAATTCCACCCTCACCAATAGGCAGGATTTTCTATTATAATTCTGGCCATACTAAATATGACTTGGTTACCCCTTTCAGATCAGAATCTACCACTCAAAATGTACATGAGCGCAGTCCTAATGCTAGCCTATGAAAGGAGCAGGCCTCACAGTAGTGGGAAACACATTTAGGAGTTTTTTACTACCAGGACACATAAAACACATATGTACATGTCCTGCCATTTGCCTACATAGCACCCTGCCCTATGGGTTACCTAGAGCCTACCTTAGGGGTGACTTATATGTAGAAAAAGGGGAGTTTAAGACTTGGCAAGTACTTTTAAATGTCAGGTCTTAGTGGCAGTGAAACTGCACACATAGGCCTTGCAATGGCAGGCCTGAGACATGGTTAGGGGGCTACTTAGGTGGGTGGCACAATCAGTGCTGCAGGCCCACTAGTAGCATTTAATTTACAGGCCCTAGGCACATGTAGAACACCTTACTAGGGACTTATAAGTTCATCAATTATGCCAATTGCAGATGAACCAATTTTACCATGTTCAAGGGAGAGAGCATATGCACTTTAGCACTGGTTAGCAGGGGTAAAGTGTGCAGAGTCCTAAAAACAGCATGTACAGTGTCAGGAAAGTGAAGGGAGGCAGGGAGGCCGGCAGGCAAAAAGTTGGGAGATGACCACCCTAAGGCTGTCAGGTCTAACAATCTGATGAGGGAAAAACTGCCAATTTCATTTTTCCCTATTATAGATACTTATCTCCAAAGGTAAGCATTGGAATATTTCATATAAGCATAAATATTGTTAGGAAGGAGATGAATATGTCATTCAAGGACTCATGAGATTGGTAATGATAGATAAATCCAACAATGTGCCACTGTTAGTACTAAATTTTGTTTATTAGTCAATTAAACCCACAAACCTTTACATAAGATTCATAAACATACCACTAACCAAATCAAATTGCAAACCAACTCTTCATCAATTTTAAACATGACAATTTACAAAAGACCCATGCTTCCTATCCATAATCCATAATACATCCATACAAACCAAATCTTCTGGGCACCTATCACGATCAAGGGACTGAGATATTTCCCTGGGCTAGTGGAGCCAAGTCATAGGGACACTTACTGCTCCCTAGCAGCTCAACTAGTTAAAATAAGTTAAAAACACGCTGTTATGGTCCTAGACTCACCATCAGTCAGATCAGTTTAAAAACACACTGACTCAAATCACATGATACATAATCATAGGTGCCATGTACAAAGCTTGATGCCATCATGGTCCAGCTAACTGACCGAGTGGAAACATAAAGAGCTGGAGTGCTAGTGCATTTAAGTAAGGTGCAAGTGGTGCCTCTCGATTTTGAGTGCCTCTGCTCAATTTATCATAACTAATACAGAAAAGAAGTTATAAGATTTTCTTTTCTGTAAGCCAAAATCCAGCCTGCTAGTGACCTCTCCTGATTGATCACCCTTAACATGATTAGCCAGGTTGCTTTGATGAGGTGATAAGTGGCCTGCACTGAGCAGAGGTTATCTGATGGGGGAGTTCTCAGCTGCAGAGATCAGACCAGGAAGAGGGCTGGGTAAATCAAATTGGGCTTCAAAGAGAGCAGGGCAGCTAAGAATGCCACCCAGGCCTTCCACCTCTTCCTGTACCACTCAGACAGATGGCAGGCCCAGGAAATGAATTTGCAGAGGATCTGGAGGGGAGTGTTAATGGAAATGAGCCACACCACTGGGTTGGTTTAGCCAGTACTTTCTCTGCTGGAGAGAAATCATCCGTCTTGGATTTTAAAGTGTAGTGCTTTGTGGGACAAGAGAATGCCACATTTTGGAGGAAGCTGTCATGCTTGTGGATGAGCCCTGCATCTCATTGGACAGGGGTGCCCCCTGCTTTTCCCCAAAGATGATTGAATAAATCTGCTGCCAGAAATCACAAAGATAAGAAGGACTGCCCTGCTGGAACCTTGGTCTGCAACCCACATGACTGTACTCTGAAGGACTGCTCCTGTTGCACAATGGAACAACAGCCCTAAGGGCTTTGCCTTGATTCTAAAAGGACGAAGGAGTGTCCTGTGGACTTTTAAGGACTTAGTTAGTTTAGTTTAGTTTGGAGATTGATAGAGCGCATGGCTACCCTAGGGCCTCCCAGCGCTTAAGGAAGGTGATTGCTACTGAGGTAAAAAAGTAGACCATCAAAGGGGATAGCTTGGAAAGAGAGCAGTTTTTAATTTTTTCCAGAACAGACGTTCTGAGGGTTCTTGCCAAAGCTCTAAAGGAAGAGCATTCCAGAGGTGTGCTGCTTTGACGGAGAAGGAGTTACCTCCCCACAAAGACTTCTTAAATCGTCTTATGTGTACTAACCGGGAGGTGGACGATCTTAATGTTCTGGTGGGAACATGAAAGAAAATACTTTGCCTGAGGAAAAGAGGATCTTTAAGATGTAGGGCTTTGTGGGTCATACATAAAGCTTTAAAGTGAATCCGTTGTTTGATCGGTAGCCAGTGAAGCGCAGCTAGAGCTGGCTTGGCAGAGTGGTGTCTTGGTAGGTTAGTAAGAAGCCTGGCGGCCGCATTCTGCATGACCTGAAGTTTCTTTATGAAATATTCTGGTGAACAGAGGAAAAGGGAGTTGCCGTGCCGTGCATTGTTGAATTGTGGTCCAAACTTCCAAAGACCATCTCAGACCTTCTAGAACCTTTGATATGTGTTTGGGACACTTTGAACTCTCAGAAGAAACTGCAGAGAGAAGTTCCAGAAGTTTGGAGAACGTTTGTGAAAAAGCTCCATAAGGTGACCAACCCGTTGACAAGAGTCAAGACTCACCAACGAACTGCGAGTCTGCCTAAATTTAAAGTTCATCCCGCTGAAGATCCAGAGCTTTTCACCATCAATGAGACTTCTAAGATTAGACTGGGGCTTTGCAGAAAAGCAAGCCGTCAATGTTACATCAGATCCCGGCCTGACGAGGACCCTCGCCTAACGACGAGAGAAAAATCTCCAGAAAAAGGACTAAGTCAGAAGGTTAATCTTTGACCAAGGCTGATTGCTGAGTGTATCCGAGCAGGGCTCTATTGCGGTCAGCCTCAAATTGTGACTTGGTCCCAGTCTAGCGCAACCAGATGTCCCGCTTGCCATTATTGATTTCTAATCACTAGAAAGAGCATTTTCGATTTAATCTTTGAAAATTCATGTCTCAATTCCCTATATTGAATTTTTTTGTTGCTTTGGTTTCATTTTATATATAAAAATATTTTTTTTGATGTGCCAATCAGTTTTGATCACTACTTTTATCTTTATTTTAAATTGTTACACAGTTAATGTAAATGCAAGCATCTTTATTTAACTTTTAAGTAATCATTTTCATGCGTTCTATCCCAAAGAAAACCAAAAAGGAGTGGACTGACATCAAAATAGAGGCATATTAGACAAATTCTTACAAACAATGAAAGAATAAAAATGTAACAAATATGAAACCAAATATACAATAAGGTAAAAACAAAAAACGAATAAGAACATCATAAAAGGAAACAAGAAAGAAAGTTATGTTTCTGAATTTCTTAGGGCTTAATTGTTAATAGGATAATGATGTTTTTTCATGAGCACTAACTAATCTACATCACATTACATCAAACCAGAATTTTGTTTTATGCACACATCAAATAATGGTTTTTATCACTGCGTGACTAGTGTATTTCAAATACAGAAATATGAATAAAGGAATACCATACACAGGAGAAAGGTAAGTCCCCACATTTACTAGGTAGATATCAAGGTGTCTCTCCAGTCTTGACAGACAGGTCAGCTGACAGGATAAACATCAACATTTTAAACGCATCTCAAGCGGAATGTTCCAAGTCTAACTCCAGGAAGGGGGAGTGAAGGAAAGGGGAAGGTAAAATGGAATACAACAATAACTTTTCTTTAGATGATTTATAAAGTGACACTGGTAAAAATATAGTTTTTCCCAGATCTTCTTGGATAGCAGCTATCATTATGAGAGGTCTAATCAAGTTAATATATCTCATTTGCTGATGTTGTGTGCTCTCTTGCTGATGTCTCCTAACTTGTGATTGATTTCAAATACATTTGCTGCTGCTTAAATATCCATGGGGTTCATATGCACTGGTTTGATCAATACTTCTGCTGAAGCCAATATGTTAATAAAAATTATAAATGAGTGTTTACACATTTTGATTAACAAGAAAATGATAGAAATACAGAACATAGAAAATTAATGTGCACCTTTGAAAATGTGCCCACAGAGAGTGGTCCCCAAAATTCACAAATTATACTAAAAATTACCAAACAATATGTGAAATGTTGAAAATGCGTAATAACAATATAGCAATATGTCGTATTGAGATATGTAACGTATGTTTTACATTATATTGTAGAAGCTAACTTAGCCGAAGTTGTGGCCTAGTTTGCCAGGCCTCATGCAGAAGATGAATAATCATGCAATGTATAGAAGCTAATGTGCTGAACTGACCCTGAACTGCTTGTTGTTAATAAAATCTGCTTAGCTAGACTTTTCTGAGATGAATCGACGGGCAAGAGATAATGGAACTAGAATTTGTTTCACAATCGGCGTAAAGCAGATGAGATGTACTTTCCCAGGACTTGAACAATAGAGACACTGACTGGAGAAGAAGATGCATCATTTTCGATACCTGATGAGCCGGATGAGGAGGACATCGTACAGCGAACCAATGGACACCCTCAGAACGGTGTAATATTAGAATTCATAGATTTGGAAAATTAAAGTTATTGGGTAGAGTAATAACTGGTAAATAATAGACCAATTAGGAACTAGGGGATGGTCTGGGTGACTTTGATATAATGCCATGACAGAGAGGGGAAGAAACTTCAGAATAGAACTGATGCGGATGGAAAGATGTTAGAGGCAGATGATCGGGGAGAGATTTTTGCCGAAACTGATGTGAGACTTTGTCAATTAGACTCATGCTCTTGAGAGCCCACTGCGTTGCTGATCGATTGAAGACCTGAAGACAAAGACTGACTTTGTTGCTGATCCAATCTCTGGATAGGTAGCTATGACAATGAGACTGAATAACTTCTGTGCCTTTTCTTTCAAGGTTCCAACTGCGCTGTCTAAATAGTTTTTCTCTTAGCTAGATATTCATGTTCTAAACTGTTTTTACATGAAGTCCCACATGCTAATGCTAATCTCGGTGAGGTAAGGGTTCTATGCTAACACATTGACATATTCAGAGACAAATGAATGACGGACTGATTTGCTGAACTCTGCTACTGATGTTGTCATATTCATTTTTGTTGGCCTATGCTAAAGCATTAGAACGTATGTTTTCTCATAATCTGATTATATTATATTATTGGTGGTCAATAATGAATTAATCATGAGTTAATTGAATAAAGTTTGAATTATCCTCATGAATTAGTATTGTAACTAATAGGGGAAAAAAATTGCTAAAGCGTATATTGAGTTGTGGTTATTCATGTATTGTTGATGCTATTAACTGCGGATTAATATTTTGTTTAATAGTTATTGATCGGTATATTTGATTATTGATGGTCATTGATTACTACAGAGCTAGGATACTCCATGCGAAACAAAAGGTTCATCGACCTATATGCGTCCCCTTGTAAGTTTACTTACTAAGGACCAGGCGTGCTAACAGTTTTTGGTAGCAGCTTGATGGTTAGTTTCCTTGGAGAACTAGTTATGTGGTGACCAATGGTTATGGTGGTAGTTTGAGTTAGGGTTAGTTGTTCATTATTATTGTGATTTGGATGTTATTTTTCGTAATGGCAATTGTAGCAAGCATTATGCCCCTTTAAGCCCAGAAATGACTTTCCCAGATCCTGGATCTCGTTAGTAAAGTTGGGTATGTTCTTAGCATTCTAGTCAGAGTGTGAAAGTGGTGGGTTGCACTTGCAAAGGCTTATGCAAATCGCAGGTGAATTGTGCTGTATGTGAGGGAAGTAGTGAGTCTGCGTACTCCAGTTGAGGTTTAGTACGAGTGTGTGTACTCCGCTTTGTGTTCAAAATTGTCCACATGTTGGTGATGTACAGACCCTGCATGGTCTAAGATTTCGGAGTATATTGACAAGTGTAGGGGACACTTGGTTATATGTTGTGATCTGTCTGGTTTAGTAGGTGGATCGGACTTGGTCAACAAGTTGGTGTGTAAGCTAAGTGAGAAAGAGAAATTTTCCATTGAGATTTGACGAGTCCTATGTTCACTAGGACAGACCCATTGATCAGTTGAGGGTGAAATTTGCAGTTCGAATTTTGCTTGCGAATGTGGGAGACTGAGAAAGAGGAAGAGCTGCATGAAAGAAAGGGCCATCAGTGAAAATCAGTTAGGTCTCTGTAGCGAATGTGTACCCTCCTGTAGTAAACCAGCAGGTTTGTTCTGGTTATTCTTTTTTTTTTTTGGTTAGTGCTCGCAATAATTCTGCCTTAGTTTCGGGTGAATTAAAGATTAGGAGGACAAGCTGCAAGACTTTGTAAGCTACAGTGTGTGAGTGTGACATCAGAGTGAGCCGCGCTGGGTTAAGTTGATTTGTGAGAAGAGTCGCGAGCGGATTGGCAGCTGTCCGTAAGAGGCAATTGGTTGAGAAAGTGGGAGAAAGGATTCTTTGGAGTAAAAGTAATTTCCTTATTGAATCGAATACACAAAATATAGAAAAGATTATGTTTTTCAAAGCATTTAGGAGTGCCATGAAGGGTGATACATACAAGAAGGCAACAGTGGGGAGCTTACCACACAGGAAAATTCTCTGGCATATATTGTGATGGAGGAGCGAGGTGTTGCGCCATAACTTTGGTTAAAGCAGTGGTGCAAATTGATGGAGAAACAGGGAGCTATAGCGTTTCCAGAGCATGGAACGTTTAATTTGAGAATTTTGGATCAGTTGCGAATGACACTGTATGAGACGAAGCCACTTCCGAGACCGGCACAGTTTGAGGCATTAGCGGTTTGGGAGCTCATAGCGAGACAGCAGCAAGAATTCAAATTCCAGAGGAGAATTAGGAAAGTTGGAGAAGTCCTTAGCAGAGGCAAGATGGGATTAGGAACAGAAGAAGTGGAGCATGGTGAAGTTGCAGGGTGTTAAGTTGTTTCCTGCTATCACAGAGGAAGATGAGTCAGAAGAGGAAGATGAATCAGAAGGGAAAGAGGGTACTAGCAAGAGTGATAAGAGTTCGTCAGGGGGTAAGAAGAAGAAAAAGACCTATGTAGAAGAAGAAGATTCAGATGTTGAGGATCTTATTACTCAGGTGTTGAGAGACCGACCTCCACCATATGCGATGCATGAAAGGGGTTCAAGTATTAGTTCTGCTCCAACTGCCCCAGCTCAAGTGTTGGGGACAGTGGGACCAGTGAAAACAGATAATGGACAGGTACAAGGGGTAGTGCAGAGTACTCCTAATGCAGTGACTACTTCGGTAGTCCAATCACAGATGCACCCACCAGTGGTACAGAGAATTTATCCAGAGGTACCAATTCTTGAGACAACCTCAAACTTAGTGGTTCCTATGGAGCAAGTGGTTCTGAGGCCGATGCTAGTTCAGACTGAGCTGACTCCAATGTTGTTGCCTCAGGCACAGCCACAGGGATTGCCGAAGGTCACACCAATGACAGGGACACAGTCAGATGTGACACCAGTGATGAATCAGAGTATAGGAGTAGCCCTTCCACAAAATGCAGGTGTCAGAGCAGCAGGGTGAAATGTCACAGAGCCTCAAGAGGAGGGGGGTGAGAGATCATGTGCAGGTAATATCATCTATGGTGTAAACCTTTGACAGATAAAGGGCTTTAATGGACCTTAGTCCACTTGTTGTGCTTCCAGATGTTGTAAATGATCTGAGTATAAGACAAAGCTTGAATCTTTTGACACCGCAAAATCCAGGTGCAGTGGTACAACAGGTGCCATTGCCGAATGCAAGCAATATTTCGTTACAGGGATTAACAGCACAGCAGTTAAATGAGTGGTTAGACAGCCTGGATTCTCATACAAACACATCCAAGGGTGAAGAGGAGATAATTGTGTAAGGCTGGCTACAGAAATAATTGAACTAGTCGAAGGATCAATGGGAGTGAATAGGTTAGAATCCTATACAGAAGAAGAGCTGAGATATTTTTGTCTGGGCAAGATACATCAGAAATTGGCAGATCTGGCAGATAAACATGACATAGAAATTGAGAAAACAGAGCACTTGAAAAGAAGTGACAGACTAGATTTTGAGGCAAAAGATTTTGAACACTTGGGGTCAGCAGGGGTGAAGGCGTATCTCAAAGAGTTATTGCAGAGTGATCAGATTTGGGGAGCATTAGAGAAGTTGGCAGCCAGATGAGAAAAGAAGAAGGATAAACAGAAACGAGATTCACAAGAAGGGTCTGAAAGTGCTCAGAAAGAAAAGGATCCAGTAAAAACTTTACCACTGAGGGAAATTCCAGGTGGGCAGTTTGTCCATGTTCCCTGGCACAGGAGCTGTATTTTGCCGTTCACAAATGATTATCCAAAACTGAGAGAGAAACCGGTTGAGTGGTACCAGCAGACAGATAGATTTGTAAAACGTGTGAAATGTCTGTGGGAAGACTTGAATACTCTGTTGGAGATGGTGCTTCTAGCTGACTTGTGGGTTGAGTGCAAGAAAGCAGTGGATTAGCCATCAGGTGAACCAGTAAAGGGATAGAGTTATAAGTGATTGAGTTCCTGAAGACAAGAATTTCACCTAAAAATATTGATTGGCAGAGAATTGACAGGACAGTGCAGGAAGTAAAGGAGTCGATACATACCTACTATGAGAGATTATTGAAGCCGTTCAAGGAGTACAGTGGTAAGGAAGGAGGTGTTGCAGTATGCAAAACACTGTAGTGATGAAATTGAGTTGAAGCAGAAAAAGTTGAAAGAGAAGGCAATGGTGATGGAGATTAAGGCAGCTCAAGCAGGAGTGCAGGGAGTTTTGGTGCAACAGATATCACAGCAGCAGGGAACTGTTATGTTCCAATGAGCAAGGAATGAAAAAGATGTTACCGTGCCAACATTGCGGAAACGTGGGACACTGGAAATGGGAATGTCTGTTGATGGTGCAGGATGGTGTTGTTCAGCAAAGTGGTGATGTCAATACATTTCAAACTGTGAAAGTCCTCAGAATGAGAGGACTTAATCTGAATTTTCAGAATAACATTAATCAAGTGCAGAATTTTCAACCCATGCAGCAGGTGTAAATGTCTTTTGCACAATTGACACAGTTGCAACCAATGCAGCAGCAGGTTCCTATGGTAGCTAGAGAGCAAATGCAGATACCCCAAGCCCCTATGGAACAGTAACAGATGATGCTTACTCAGCAGGTCACAGGTCAGAGACAAGACAGAAGTAGTGACACAGTGCACCAGTTCCCATTACATAGTGAGAATGAAATAAACAACGAATGGATGTGTAATAGTTCGGATGAGGAGCCATGTATGCTTGCACCCTCATTAGAAGTAGATTAACGAGGACCCTTTGTGAAAGGACATGTGATGGGTCATAGGGTTTAATTCCTAGTGGTCACAGGAGCTACGCGCTATACAGTAAAAAGTGCAGAAGTTCTGAACTCACTTCTTTCATGCAGAACAGTTCAGGTTGTGGGGGTAGCAAATAGACAGTTGATAAACCTGATCACAGATCCTGTACAGTTTGAGATTGGCAACTTTCAGGGATTACATACGTTTTTAGTCTGTAACTCTTGTCCTGTATCCCTATGGGGAAGGGATTTGTTGTGCAAGACCAGATGCTCGATTAATTGTTCAACTGCTCATACAAGTGGTTCATACAATTAGTGATGATGAGGAAGAACAAACTCCTGAAACTGAGAATGAAATCACTAATGAAGAGTACCTGTTGATTGAGTTTTTCCCGATGTTTACTCTGAAAGAATTACAAGACTTGCAGGGAACAGTACAGGAGAATGTGTGGGACCTGACAGGTAAAGAAGTGGGTCTGATCAAGGGAGTGGAGCCGATTAAGCTCACTTTGAAGCCAAACGTAGTGTTCCAGCAGCTGCCACAGTATAACATGGCACAGGATGTTCTGATGAAAGTGGTGCAGGTAATTGGAGATTTTCTGAAACAAGGGGTTTTGAAAGAGGTATTGAGCAGTCCATGTAATTCACCGATAATGGCCTTAAAGAAGCCTTGTGGGAAAGGGTGCACTGTGCAAGATTTGCAAAAAGTGAATGACATGGTAGTCAAATGTTGCCCTCTAGTGCCAAACCTAGCGGTAATATTGTTTCAGATTCCATGTGATGCTGAGTGGTTTACAGTGGTTGATTTGTCACAAGCTTTCTTTTCTGTGCCTCTTCATGAGGATAGTTAGTTTCTCTTTAGTTTCAAATTCTTAAACAGAGTATACAGCTGGTGCAGGCTCCCTCAAGGGTACACAGAGTCACCGTCTCTGTTCAATCAGATCTTGAACAAGAATCTGGAGTCATTGGAGTTACTGTACAAATCGACTCTAGTGCAGTACATTGATGACTTACTGATTGCATCTAAAACGAGGGACGAATGTAAGGACGACTCGATTGCCCTGTTGAATCATTTGGGAAAATTTGGACATAAAGTGTCACATTTGACATTGCAGTACTGTCAGAAGTCAGTGAAATATTTGGGTCACCAAATTGAGAAGGGGTCAAGGAGAATTTCCAGAGAAAGGATTACAATGATATTGCAGAGAAGTCCCCTGACTTCACAGAGAGATGTCAGAATGTTTCTGGGAATGGTAGGGTATTGTCCTCAGTGGATTCCAAATTTTGCTGAAATTGCAAAACCATTGCAGCAGCTGACACATGAGGAGGTTACACATCCCATTACACTAGACCAGGATCAGATGAAAGTGTTTACTGAGTTGATAGAGAGTTTGTGCAGAGCTTCAACGTTGGTAATGCTTGATTACGCGAAGCCATTCATATTGTTTTGTCATGAACGTGATGTTTGTTCTTTGTCTGTCTTGACACAGGGCCATGGAGGTGCTTATCGCCCAGTAGCCTATTTTTCAGCTACCTTGGACCCAGTCGCAGCAGCCTTACCAGGCTGTTTGAGTGCAGTTGCCACAGTTGGTCAAAGCCTTTCTCAATATGAGGGAGTAGTGATGGGAAATCCTCTAACGGTAATGGTTCCTCACTCTGTTGAGATTTTACTGACAAGGACGAAAACAGTATTTGACCGGTGGCAGACTGACAAGGTACGAGATGAGCATTCTAGGTGCTCCAAATGCAACATTGAAAAGATGCACAGTGCTGATCCCGGCAACAGTACTTCCAAGTGATACTGTTGAAATTGAAAAAGAAGAAGACATTGAGCATGATTGTCTTGAGGTAACTGAGTTATGCACAAAACCAAGATCAGATGTCAGAGATACCTGATTGGAAGAAAATGACCAAATTGTTTTTGTTGTTGGCTCATGGCTCAGAGATGGTACAGAAACATTGAAATGAGGATATGCTGTGTGCACAATTAAAGGTACTTTAGAAGCTTCTTGGCTTCGAGGTGTATTTTCTGCACAAGTAGCAGAATTGGTAGCTCTTACTAAAGCGTGCCATGTATCTACTGGATTGAGAGTCACTATCTATACAGATAGCCAATATGGAATTCGAATAGTTCATGATTTTTCGTCAGCTGTGGTCGCAAAGAGGTTTCCTGACCTCTATTGGTAAGAAATGGCACAGAATAAAAGAATTGCTGTATGCAATACAGTTACCAGAAGAAATTGCAGTGGTGAAATGCAGTGCACATCAAAAGTCACAGGACTACATCCTAGTAGGAAATGGATATGCGCTTCAAGTCGCAAGGTTTTGTGCACTGAACTGTATATCATTCAAAGACAAGTGGGAATTGATGTCAAAAGAAGATAACACATGCACAGTTTTTGCATTAAAAGTGATCGATACTTTGGAAGAGTTGAAAACAATTGCAAAGTAATGTTGACAAAGAAGAGAAACAACTCTGGTCTAAATTTAAATGTGTCCAAAGACATGATGAGATCTGGGTTTCTGAGGAAGGTCAGATGGTCCTGACAAATAGTTTATTGTCACAGATGGCCAGGTGTTATCATGGCCAAGCACACATTGGAAGGGATGCCATGGTTCGTTTGTTCAAGATTGACTGGTTCAATCCCAAGTTTAGGCAGGAAGCAGAGGCAGTATGTCATTGTTGTATAATCTGTCAGCAGCTAAATTTTAGAAAGGGGACAGTGGTGAATTTGAGCCATATTGGAAGAGCAGGAGGTCCATTCAGCAGAATGCAATTGGATTTCATTGAGATGCCTGCGTATGGAGGTTTGAAGTATATATTGGTGATTGTGTGCATTTTTAATCACTGGATTGAAGCATACCCCACAAGAAGGAATGACAGTCTTACAGTAGCAAAGTTGTTACTTAGGGAGTTGATAACACGTTTCGGGTTTCTGACTTCTTAGGAATCAGATAGGGGAACTCACTTCAACAACGAGGGGATTGAACTCTTGTGTGCAGCACTAAACATTGAGCAGAAGTTGCTTAATAGCTATCGCCCTGAAGCATCAGGACTATTGGAACAGATGTATGATACCTTGAAATCAAGAATTGCAAAGATGTGTGCAGCTACGAATCTGAAATGGCCAGATGCATTGCCTTTATTGTTGATGTCGATGAGGAATACACCTGACAGGAAGACAGAGCTGTCACCCCATGAGATCCTCACGGGCAGAGGAATGAGATTACCAGCAGTTCCAGCCAATGCATTTGTAAATATTACAGATGATATGGTTTTGGATTACTGCAAGGGTCTGGCTGATGTGGTTCGCTCTTTCTCTCAGCAGGTGCTGGCCACCACCCTTCCACCCATCCACGATCCAGGGCACAATCTGAGAGCCAGTGACTGGGTCATTGTCCGAAAACATGTTCGCAAGATGTGTTTAGAGCCACGCTGCAGAGGGCCTTACCAGGTGGTCCCAACGACTATGACAGCTTTGAAGTGTGCAGGACTCCCGAATTGGATACACGTGAGTCATACAAAGAAAGTGGTATGTCCACAGGATCATGAAGAAGTGTTGTGGAGAGGACCAACAACAGTGAAACAAGTTGCTGCACCTGAACCAGGAAAGGAACCAAGAGAGCCTGAAATAGAACAAGAGGTTGTGGAAGATGATTCTATTACCCCTGTAAGAGATGAAAGTGAAGAATTACAGGAGGGAGCGGAAGAATGAATCTCAACAAACACAGCAGGAGAGCCTAGCTCAGTAGGGGTTCTCCCAGAAGCAGACGGTGCTGAGAAGCAAACAGAGCAAGTGCCAGATCAAGAGGGGGAAAGAGTTGAAACAGATCAAAGTCAAAGTGATCCGACTCCTCCTGAGCCCATTGCAGGTCCATCAAGAGGAAACATCATAGAGAAAGAGAAGGAGAAGAGTACAATCCTGAGAAGAATACTGATAGAAGGATCAAGAAAAGGAGATAATTGGCCTGAGTCGCAGATAGGGAAAAGAAAGGAATTGGTCACAAATGAAACAATAGAGGAAGAAGTAGATACTACGAGAAAAGAAGAATTGAGTGAAGGAGAATTAAGTGGTGATCGAAAGTTGAAAAGAAAGCGAATAGCAAATCTGCGTTACGCAAGTCCTGAATGGGCATATGCAGCTACTAATGACTGGCAACAGGAGTTTATGTCCTTTAGTTTTGATAGAGATGTTCTGAGTCAGTACTTTGATCTAACCTGAAGGTGAACAAGAAGCTGAATTGTTGAACTAATCGGAAAGGCCTTAAAGAGACTGTTGAAAAATAAACCCGAAGAAACATTGATAACACGATTTGACATTGAAAACCGGCGCAGCACTTGGGAAACGTGCCGACCCGCGGGCAGGCCGCGGGGGAAGCCACGGCTCGAGTCAGGGGTCGCGGCACTCGCCACACCCCCTTTCTTCGACCACTGAGTCCAGGGCAGGCGCGGCAGGGGAAGAGACACCGAGTCGGGTCTCAAACCTGCCGCGCATAGCGCATTCAGCACGCGTAACACTCTGTTTATTTACCACATGTTCGGGAAACCCTCTTTGCCCTCACTTACTGGTCACACAGGCAAAAGCCCAATGCATGCACATGATTGCCTTTTATGCATGCTTTTCCCTTTCCCAGCATGCTGTTCACATCCTCTCTTCCCTGCATGCATTGCTTCTCTTTTTCAGACGCATGTTCCCTATCATTAATCATGAACTTTTCCCCAATCCAAGATGGTGGTATTTCTACTTCCTGTTTTTCACTTCCTGTCTAGGGGTATATAAGGGGAATCTAGCTTCTTTCTCATTGCGTTGCAACACTCCTGTGGTGGTAGTCACGCCCCAGCTGGTTTCCTCTTGTGAAGCCAGTTATTCTTGACCTGTCTTTCATCTCCAGTATTCCTGAACTCCAGTATCTTCCGTCCTAACGTCCTTGTGTCCTCCTTCTCTTTCAGGGAGTTCCTGTTGGAGGTTTTTTACCCTTTTAAGGTTTTTCCTCTGGGACTCCTTCTGAAAGGCACGGACTGTAGTGGCTTACTATTGTCAAACAGCACCGCCCCTACCTCGGCCAAAGCAGGACCTGCAGGAACCGGGGCCGTTCACCACCTCTCATCAACCTCGACGGTAAGCCCAGGGTGAATAGTGACAGATTGCAACGCCCAAAACTCCAGTTGCAGTCTGGAACCATGGATAATCCAGTGATGAATACAGAACCAACAAGCCAGACCCTGCTCCTGACTATACAACAACAGGCTCAAGAACTCCAGCAGCTACGTACCGAAAACACTGTCTACCGACAAGCCTTTGCCTCTAGAACCACTGATGTTCCCACGGTATCCGCCACTACACCTCGTTTCTCCGGGGATCTTAACAAATTGAGATAATTCCTGGATGCCTTGATGGTCTATTTCGCATTCCACCCCTCACAATTTGTGCAAGACAAGACCAAGGTGGGGTATTTGATCAGCGCCCTATCTGGCACAGCCCTAGCATGGGCAACTCCTTTAGTGACAAGCAATGACCCTAGCTTGTCTAATTATTCCAGCTTTGTCACTACCTTTAAGCAGATGTTTGAGCACCCTGGACTCGAGTCTTCAGCAGAAGAAGCTCTCTGCGATATCCAACAAGGAAATCAGGATGTATTACAATACATCCCTCGTTTCAGACAATTGGCAGCAGAGACGTCCTGGGTGGAACGTACCTTGGTAACTCTGTTTCGCAGGGGTCTCAGAGAGGACATTAAGGACGAACTGGTGCACTCTGCCAGAATAGAGAATCTTAAGGGGTTGATGGATCAGACCTTGATGATAGACTATCGGTTAAATGAGCAAAGAATGGAGAGAAAGAAGAGTCGTTTACCATCACACTCAGTGACGTCTCACCTTTCCTCATCGTACCGAAGAGGCTCGTCCTGAAACTAAGGGTGCTACAGAGGAAGAGCCGATGCAAATCGATACGGCTCGAGGGCCTTTATCATCTAGTGAACGAGAAAACAGACGAAGGAAGGGACTCTGTCTGTATTGTG
Organism: Pleurodeles waltl; assembly: GCF_031143425.1. Lineage (NCBI taxonomy): Eukaryota > Metazoa > Chordata > Amphibia > Caudata > Salamandridae > Pleurodeles > Pleurodeles waltl. The sequence goes on from NC_090440.1 coordinate 1,111,354,432, forward strand.
GTACGGCTGATCACCTAATTCGCACCTGTCCCGTCCGTCCAGCCAAGCCTTTGGGAAACGCCAATTCCCGTCCTCAGTGAGAAGGGTGAGGATATTGCGAAATACCTTCCATTTGTTCTTCTAGGGAGGAAGGAACTGCTCTTTTCCTTTTAACCGTTATCCTCCACTTAACTGATGGCCGGGAAGAAAGAACTCTGGCCTTGTTGGACTGTGGAGCCAGTGGTATCTACCTAGATGAAGCATGGGCAAGGGAAAGACAGATTTTGCAAATACCTAATGAGGTACCAGAACAAGGGGGTTATTCTAACTTTGGAGGAGTGTTAATCCGTCCCAAAAGTGACGGTAAAGTGACGGATATACCACCAGCCGTATTACGAGTTCCATAGGATATAATGGACTCGTAATACGGCTGGTGGTAAATCCGTCACTTTTCCGTCACTTTTGGGACGGATTAACACCTCCTCCAAAGTTAGAATAACCCCCCAAGTACACACAGAGGATGGATCACTCTTGGCCTCAGGACCCGTATAGTATAACACCCCTACCTTCTGTCTCCAATTCGGGAAACATCAAGAAAAACTTTCTTTCGATTTAATTTCTTCACCACATCACGTTATGATCCTGGGAATTCCATGGCTCACACGGCATAACCCTTACATCAACTGGGAAACAAGAACTATTTCTTTATCCTCTCACTTCTGCCAACACCACTGCTACCTAGCAGGAGACTATTGGTCCCCAAAAAGTCTTTTAATAGCACCCTCTAAGATGGGATGTTCAATTAACGTCCTACGGGGAGTACCCAGTCATTATCAAGAATATGCCGATCTATTCCAGAAACCAGAAAGACCTGAACTGCCACCCCATAGAGAATATGATTGCGCCATTCCTTTGGAACCCGATGCTGTGGTTCCTTTTGGGCGAATGTACTCTCTAACAGAACCTGAGAAGCAGATCCTTAAGGAATACCTAGAGGAGAACATACAAAGTGGATTGATTGCTCTCTCCTCTTCACCTGCAGGGGCTACTCTCTTCTTTGTGCCTAAGAAGACGAAAGACTTGCGTCCCTGTGTTGATTTTAGAGGATTAAACAAGATCACTACTAAGGATCGGTACCCACTACCTCTTATTAAGGACATCTTAGAAGCTGTCAGAGGGGCAAAGAGATTCACCATGCTGGATCTTAGAGGAGCATACCATCTTTTAAGGATAAAGGAAGGGGATGAGTGGAAGACCGCCTTCAGAAAGACCTTTCGGTCACTATGAATACCGAGTAATGCCATTTGGACTCACCAATGCCCCTTCCATTTGATTGCTCCCTCCTCTTCACCTGCAGGGGCTCCTCTCTTCTTTGTGCCTAAGAAGACGAAAGACTTGCGTCCCTGTGTTGATTTTAGAGGATTAAACAAGATCACTACTAAGGATCGGTACCCGCTACCTCTTATTAAGGACATCTTAGAAGGGCAAAGAGATTCACCAAGCTGGATCTTAGAGGAGCATACCATCTTTTAAGGATAAAGGAAGGGGATGAGTGGAAGACCACCTTCAGAACACCTTTCGGTCACTATGAATACCGAGTAATGCCATTTGGACTCACCAATGCCCCTTCCATTTTTCAAAGGTTCATGGACTCTGTTTTTTTCCGATCTTCTACAGCAAACAGTGGTTGTTTATCTAGACGATATTTTAATATTTTCTGTCCACCCAGAACAACACTCTAAACATGTTCTCCAAGTCCTAGAGAGACTCAGACAACACCATTTATTCTGCAAACCAGAAAAGTGCGAGTTTGATCGAACAGAGGTAAAAAACTTTGGATATTGCATTAACCAAACTGGGGTCGCCATGGATTCAGATAAGGTGCAAGCTATACTGGATTGGCCGTCTCCCTCTTCCATCAAAGAAACTCAGTGTTTTTTGGGATTGGCCAATTTCTATCGCCAATTTATAGCGGACTTTGCCCAGAGAACCAGTTACATTACTCAAACCCTTAAAAAAGATAATCTAAAGAAGGGCTTTTGTTGGACACAAGACGCAGAGTTAGCTTTTCAAGACTTAAAGAAAGCCTTCATTCAAGCTCCCATTTTATGGCACCCAGACACCAACAAACAGTTCATTGTTGTCGCAGACTCCTCCGAAAGAGCCATAGGGGCTGCTTTACTGCAAAAACAAGATGATGATGAGTTAGAGCACCCTGTATTCTACCTTTCACACATCTTATCCGATTCAGAGTGGAAATATTCAATGTTAGAACGAGAATTACTCACCTTGAAGACCGCATGCACAGAATGGAGACACTTCCTGATGGGCTCGAAAGAACCCTTTGAAGCCCGGACAGATCACCGAAACTTACAATGCTTGAGAAACTTTCAGTGTCAGAATAGCCGGCAGGCTCGATGGGCTTTCTTTTTTCAGTCAATATGACTTTTACATCACATACATCCCTGGTTCTCAGAATATCCTGGCCGATGCCTTGTCTCAGCGTTACCCTGAGTGTAGCGATTCTCCGGTACAGAACCTATTTGAAAGTAACAAGATCATTGGTTTAGTACAGACATTTCTAGACCAGGTGAAGTCCGAATATTCCCGTCTAGGAACAAAAGAGCTGAATAAGTTGTGCCCGCAAATTCATATAGATCAAGGATACTATTACCATAATAAGGCCCTGTTCTTACCCACTAAGTTAGTACAGACTGAAGCCTTACGTATGTGCCATGATTCCCCCATACCAGGTCATCGCAGAATAAAAGCTACCCAAGAGCTTCTGCTTTGCTCCTTCTGGTGGCCAACTCTCAAGGCGGATACTGAAGACTATGTATCATCCTGTCCTGTATGTGCTGCAGCCAAGACGCCCCGTACTAAACCAGTAGGATTACTTCGCCCATTACCTGTTCCCCCAGGTCCATGGCACACTATCTCCACTGATTTCATGTGCTCTTTACCCTCTTCAGGGGGAAATCAAGTAATTATGGTAACCATCGACTCCTTCACTAAAAGGGCTCATTTCACAGCATTAAGAAAGTTACCAACGGGAAAGGAATTAAGCCAAATCTTTATACAAGAAATCTTTCGACTTCATGGATTACCTCAGGTCATTATCTCGGATCGGGGTCCCCAATATATCTCCCGATTCTGGAAACAATTCTGTAAGACCTTGGGAATAGAAGTGGCCTTATCATCAGGGTTCCATCCTCAAACTAATGGACAGACAGAATGACTAAATCAAGGCCTCGAACAATATCTACGCAGCTTCTGCAATGCTACGCAGAGTAATTGGTCTACCTATTTACCACTTGCAGAGTTCTCCTACAACAACTCAATACACAGTGCCTCAAAAGTCTCCCCTTTCTATGGATCTTACGGTTTCCATCCTAAGGCCTTTCCAACTCCCCTGAAAGATATTTCCAATCTTCGGGCTATCTCCTCCTATGTTCGGCAGCTACGGGGCGTCCAACGTGTTATCCATTCTAACCTTGTGGCCACTAAGTCACGCATGAAAAGAATAGCTGATAAGAGACGTTGTGAGGCTCCACAATATCAGGTCCACGATAAGGTTTGGCTTTCCTCTAGATTCTTACCTCTCTGACTTACCCAGAACAAATTTAAGCCTCGTTATTATGGTCCATTCCTGATTCTCTGGAAGATTAATCCAGTTTCTGTGCGTCTTCGTTTGCCCCAGTCTTGGAGGATACATCCTGTGTTCCATGTCTCACAACTTAAACCTTACCTTCCTGATCCTTATCACAGGCAATTTTCCTGTCCTCCCCCTCTGCTGATTGATGTCGTACCCGAATACGAGGTCCAGGAGATCTGTGACTCTCGGTTTTTCCATGGGCGCCTTCAATATCTTGTTCATTGGAAAGGTTACCCTATGAGTGAGTGTTCCCAGGAGGATGCCCCTTCAGTTCATGCCCCTCTTTTGGTCCGTTGCTTTTTCTGGCTTTTCCCTCACAAACCTGGGACCTCGGGGGGGGGACCTACAGTCGCGCCGCGGCTGCGAGCACTGCCCGCCGCGGCACGGCACTTGGGAAACGCGGCGGCCCGCGGGCAGGCCGCGGGGAAAGTCGCGGCTCGAGTCAGGGGTCGCGGCACTCGCCGCGCTCCCTTTCTTCAACCGCTGATTCCAGAGCAGGCGCGGCAGGGGAAGAGACACCGAGTCGGGTCTCAAACCTGCCGCACATAGCGCATTCAGCACGCGTAACACTCTGTTTATTTAACACATGTTCGGGAAACCCTCTTTGCCCTCACTTACCGGTCACACAGGCAAAAGCCGAATGCATGCACATGATTGCCTTTTATGCATGCTTTTCCCTTTCCCAGCATGCTGTTCAAATCCTCTCTTCCCTGCATGCATTGCTTCTCTTTTTCAGACGCATGTTCTTTATCATTAATCATGAACTTTTCCCCAATCCAAGATGGTGGTATTTCTACTTCCTGTTTTTCACTTCCTGTCTAGGGGTATATAAGGGGAATCTAGCTTCTTTCTCATTGCGTTGCAACACTCCTGTGGTGGTAGTCACGCTCCGGCTGGTTTCCTCTTGTGAAGCCAGTTATTCTTGACCTGTCTTTTGTCTCCAGTATTCCTGAACTCCAGTATCTTCCGTCCTAACGTCCTTGTGTCCTCCTTCTGTTTCAGGGAGTTCCTGTTCGAGGTTTTTTACCCTTTTGGGGTTTTTCCTCTGGGACTCCTTCTGCAGGGCACGGACTGTAGTGGCTTACTATTGTCAAACAGCACCGTGGCTACCGGAAGGGGTCCCCCTACCTCGGCCAAAGCAGGACCTGCAGGAACCGGGGCCGTTCACCACCTCTCATCAACCTCGACGGTAAGCCCAGGGTGAATCGTGACAGGATGAGATAAGCTGCTAATTGATTTTGACAATGGAAAAGGGTTCCTGGATGTGAGACTGAACTGCGAGAGAAGAATGTTTCTTTATTTTTTATTTTTACTGCACTTTATATAAGAGTTACTTCTGCTTTCTGATTCTTTGTAGATCATGGCTGAGTTGAATAATCAAGTTAGAAATTCTAGGCGCTGTAGATATATGAGTGTTGGATTGGCAATTATGTGTGGAATCTTGTTTATAGTCGTGATTGTGGGAATGTCTGTTCTTGATGTGAAAGGAGCCAATCATACTTCTGCTTCTGAGACTACTACACTAACGGCATTAGAGAAATTTACGTTAGATGAGAAGTATTTGCATGATTATACCAATGCTCAAGGAGATCTTTCTTCTAATGTTTTCTATCGCTTGTTGAGTGAATATGTTGAGACGATGGATGCAAGATATTGTCTTGTGTGTACGCAAATTCCTTCGTCAGTCGAGGAAGGAGTTACGTACCACAGTCTTCCGCTAACCTATGGAATAAGCTGTAGTTTACTACTAACAAGGTTCTATAATCAAGAGTATATACAGTATTTTTACTCTAATTATGATGTAGTGTTTTTGTTTGTTCCTATTATTAGATATTTGAGTAGAGTAGCTAAAGATCATGATATAGTATTAGTTAGAGGATTCTTTGAGCCTGCACTAACATTTGGAACCGCATACACACACAGAAATAACCTCACATGCTTGCTAACACCTTTAGAAAAGAGCTTCACAGGGCATACTGATGACAGGAGAAAAGCATTAAAAGGAAAATTAGAAAAAGGCTTAGAGAAATGGACTTATAAGAATGATTGTGCTTACACTGCAATTGAAGTGCAAGGAAAATTAGCACTATATGCATTACACATAGGGAAGCTTTGAGTATATAGGCCAAAATCACGCAATGACACTTTATTTGTGGGAACGAGTGGATGTAGGCATGTGATTTGGTTTTGTTTCAGAGTATGTGGACCTTTATGTTGAATGGTCAGGACCCTGCGATTACTGGTGTCTATTATATTTGTGGACTTAATGCTTATTACTGTCTTCCAAGAAGATGGTATGGGATATGTTATTTGGGGATAGTTTTCCCAAAGATTTACCAGACAGATGACTTAAAGAAGTTTCCGAAATTGACTGAATTACATCATAAGGGACAGAAGAGGGAAACCTTTCCTGCTGTTGTGGGAGATATCTTTGGTGCGGTGATGCCTTCACTGGGAGTCATCCTGAATTCAATCAAAATACGAAAGTTGTCTACTATTGTGGATAATATGCTGACAAATTTTACAGGGGCAATACTCCTGATAGATACTGAATTAGCTGCGGATAGAGCTATGACGCTTCAAAATCGCCTTGCTTTAGACATCCTCTTAGCGAAGGATGGAGGAGTCTGTAAAATGATTGACTCTAGGCATTGCTGTTTGTACATTCCTAACAATAGTAAGGAGATAAGAGACTTAGGACCAGATGTAGGTAGCTGTTTGCATGTTGCAAACTGCGAAAAACGCAGTTTGCGCCATGCAAACAGCCTATCGCGATGCACATCCCCAAATTGCGAGTCAGTACCGACTTGCAATTTGGGGATGCGACTCGCAAATAGGAAGGGGTGTTCCCTTCCTATTTGCGACCGCATCGCCATGCTGAGTTGCTTTGTGACAGCGAATGCGGTCGCAAACCAACTCGCAGTTACCACCCACTTGAAGTGGGTGGTAACTCATTTGCAAAAGGGAAGGGGTCCCCATGGGACCCCTTCCCCTTTGAGAATGCCGAAAAAAATGTTTTTTCAGAGCAGGCAGTGGTCCTCTGGACCACTGCCTACTCTGAAAAAACTGAAACCAAATGGTTTCGGAAGTTTTTCTTTTTGCAACTCGTTTTCCTTTAAGGAAAACGGGCTGCAAAAAGAAAAAAAACTGTTTTATTAAAAAAGCAGTCACAGACATGGAGGTCTGCTGTCTCCAGCAGACCACCATCCCTGTGAGTGCATGGACTCGCTATGGGGTCGCAAAATGCGACCCACCTCATTAATATTGTAGAGGTGGGTCTTTGCGACCCCATAGCAAGTCAGAGAAGGTGTCTGAGACACCTTTCTGCCTAAACTTTTGCGAGTTGCAAATTGCGAGTCAGTATGACTCGCAATTTGCAACACGCAAAATTTTACTTAGCTACATCTGGCCCTAACTTACTAACCTGACTAACTCAAGTAAGAATTTAAAAGAATTGAAGGAACCAGGAGTTTGGGAAAAGGTTGGAAAGAGATCTGCTTCTGTGGGAAATTGGCTTAGTAACATTTGGGAGGGGGTATTATTGAAAATCATACAGGGAATATTAATTGTAATTGCTTGCATATTAGGATTATGGGGTTCATGTAAATTGTGTCAAAAGATTAAATGGAAAAGAACTAAAAATAATCAGAGGAGGGAAGAACGAAAACGGGAAAGAATCTATAGACAAGTTTTGAGAAGGAGACAAACTACTGAGGAAATCGAACTGTGAAACTGATGATGTAAAAATAGTGTGATTACTTATTTAGTCATCAGAGGAGGGATTGCTGAAGCAGATATGTTAATTAAAATTAATAATAAGTGTTTATGCATTTTGATTAACAAGAAAATGATAGAAATACAAAACATAGAAAATTAATGTGCACATTTGAAAATGTGCCCATGGAGAGTGGTCACCAAGATTCACGATTATACTAAAAATGACCAAGAAATATGCAAAATGTTGAAAATGCTTAATAACAATATAGTAATATGTCATATTGAGATATATAACATATGTTTTACATTATATTGTAGAAGCTAACTTAGCCAAAGTTGTGGCCTAGTTTTGCCAGGCCTCATGCAGAAGCTGAATAATCATGCAGTGTAGAGAAGCTAATGTGCTGAACTGACCCTGAACTGCTCGTTGTTAATAAAGTCTGCTTAGCTAGAATTTTCTGCAATGAACCAACGGACAGGAGATGATGGACCTAGAATATGTATCAAAATCAGTGTAAAGCAGATGAGATGTACGTTCCCAGGACTTGGACAATGGAAACACTGACTGGAGAAGAAGATGCAACATTTTCAATAGCCGATGAGCCGGATGATGAGGACATTGTACAGCGAACCAATCGAAACCCTGAGAATGGTGTAATATTATAATTCATAGATTTGAAAAATTTAAGTTATTGGGTAGAGTAATAACTGGTGACTAACAGATCAATTAGGAATTAGGGGATGGTCTGGGTGACTTTGATATAATGCCATGACAGAGAGGGAGAAACTTCAGAATAGAACTGATGCAGATGGAGAGATGTTAGAAGCAGATGATTGGGGAGAGACCTTTGCCGAAATTGATGCTAGACTTTGTCAATTAGGCTCATGCTCTTGAGAGCCTAATGCGTTGCTGATCGATTGATGACCTGAAGGCGAAGACTGACTTTGTTGCTGATCCAGTCTGTGGATAGATTGCTACGACAATGTGACTGAATACCTTTTGTGCCTTTTCTTTCTAGGTACCAACTGCGCTGTCTAAATAGTTTTTCTCTTAGCTAGATGTTTTTCCAAATCCTTGTTCTAAACTGTTTTTGCATTAGATCTCACATGCTAATGCTAATATAGGTTAGGTGAGGGTTCTATGCTAAGACGTTGACATGTTCAGAGACAAATGATTAACTGACTGATTAGCTGAACTCTGCTACTGATGTCATATTCATTTTTGCTGGCTTATGCTGAAGCATTAGAACTTATGTTTTCTCAAGTTCTGATTAGATTATGTTATTGGTGGTCACTAATGAATTAGTCTTGAGTTAATTGAATAAAGTTTGAATTAACCTCGTGAATTAATATTGTATCTAATAGGGAAATAAAATTGCTAAAACGAATATTGAGTTGTGGTTATTCATGAATTTTTTATGCTAATAACTACTGATGAATGTTTTGTTTAATAGTTATTGATCGGTATATTTGATTATTGATAGTCATTGATTACTACATAGCTAGGATACTCCATGTGACTGAAAAAGTTTATCGACCTATACACGTCCCCTTGTGAGTTTACTTACTAAGGACCAGGCGCGCTAACACTTCCATTATTTAATTCCAAGAAAAAATGACCTAAGAAAACAATGTAGGTTTCCCTTCCCTCTTGTATAAGACAATAACAAATTGGTTATTTCTGGCCTCATGCACTTTCTATCATTTCATATATTTTTTTAATGTGAGGTGAACCATTTTCCCTTCAGTATTAGGATAAAAAAATAAAAAGTCTGATAGTTCTGCAATTTCTATTGGATCCTTTTTATAAATCAAGATTCAGGCCCCCCTCACAAGTAGCTGATCAAGACAATTTTGATGAATGGGGGTTTTAACTGTTATCGCATATACCAGAATAATGATTTTGATGGCTTACAACCTACTCTTGAAATATTTCCAAGATACATTTTGGCAGATCAAATCTGCCAAAATATATCAGGGGAAAGTGTTCAGTAATTACTGGGATATGCCGATTTTGGTGTGGTAATCACTAAAGAATGAAAGTTCATAATTGTGTGTTATTTATCCCACCCAATATATTCTGAATGTGGGGAGTCTTATGTTATTTGGGACAATAAATATCAGTCACCCTGCTTCTTTTTTTCTTTACAAGTGGATGTTCCTGTTTTAACTCTTCTTTTTTTTCTTTACGGTAGGTCCCCTATACATACACTCCCCCATGACACTGTGAATAAGATATTTCACGATTATTTATAAAAGATACTTTCGACCTTAAATCATATAGAAGCATATTACAATGCAAATTCCCCTGACATTATCCTCATTGGTTTAAATTTAACATTTGTGTTTTCTAATAGCTGATGCAAGAGCACGTGAGGATACTCTTTCCTCCATTTAAGAATGTTATATTCTTTTTCTTGAGATTATCATCTAATTTGTACCTTAGTGTGCTGTAAATAAGCCAACATTGCCCTTCTAAGGCAGTGAATTTAATGGATCATCTGTGCATTTTCTCTTGGATGGTGCAACTTCTTAATCTCTGAGAAAATTCGAAAAAAAAATAACTGGAGTGTGAAGTGCCTGTGTCAAACTTATTGTTTACTTTTAAACCCTCTAATATTTAGAGTTTTACCTATTTTTGCCACCTAATCACTGAAAAGGATGAGCAGTCAACAACTGAATTGGCACACAAATGCCCTAGTATTTTTCTCTGGTCAAAAATGTGGCCTCTCCAGAGAGGTATGACAAGCGTTAACCAGGATCAGACAAATGTGCTAAAGTAACCTTTTCTTCTCATGGAAATACTTCTCCTACAAAATTTTTGTAACATTGATCCATAATCGAAAAACCTGTTTAAAAAATTCAAAAAAAAATTCACATAAACTACAAATGATTTTATTTTTTCTAGAGTTTTTGGTTTTTTACCTATGTCGTATCACAGTCAGTGAGGATATGTTAATAGCCACTAAGAAGTGTTCACAAACAAGCCTTAAGCGATTTCAATAATATATATCCCTTTGCCTCTCTTGAGATGAAGGCTTTGAAAATGATTTAACTGTTACAATGATTTACTTAAAGACATTCTTCATAACAAATACATAATTGAGAAACACAAATGCTTGAAGTGCAGAGAGTGAGTCTTTAGAGTTTTTTATTTGTATATATTTTGTTGCTGCACGTGTTTTTGACCTCTTGACAGAACCATTTTTCTTTAGCATGGCACCATTTAGGAAGTCTCACACAGGCCAGCCCTTCTGACACCGTTTGCCCCTGTGCATTACCTGTACCGGTCCTCCATGTACACTATGTACCATGCCACGACAGAAAGATTCCACTATCGCTGTAACACCGTGTACTTGAAACAGATGATGTACATTAAGAGATAACAGTTATATTTTCCCCTGATTTGAGGGTTAGTTAGGGGTCTATTGTTGGACAAAGTATAAATGGGGGTCTGTCTGTGGGAAATGGAAAGGTAGAGAAGATGCCACGTTTTTTAATCTTTCAAAGTGACTCCTGCCAAAGAAGCAGGAGAATTTTAGTTGACTGAGTTGGCCTAAATTGGCAAATAGAATAAAGACAGGCATAATGAGACAACTCAGTATCAATGCTAAAATATTATGCCCAATGGAACATTGTTGAACAGGAGGGTCACAACTTTCTACTTTAACAATTCATGCCATAGAGTGTTGAATTAATTGGATCAAGACAATTGAAAAGTTGTTCCTACATCTCATTATTTTAGAATTTTAAATACGCCGTAATTCTATTACACACCCTGACTCTCATATTCTCAAACTAAGCCACTATTTAAAACCATAGAAAAGTGTTTAATTTTTTTCTACTAGTGGTTTAATTACACATTTTTTTGTGCAAGAAAAAAAAAATACTCCGATAAGTAATCAAAATCGGCCTTCTGCTTAGCTGAAAGGGGGTGTATCTTCATCTCCTTGATAACATATCCATTAGCAATAAGTGTGGTCTTGACAATCTCTTCACTGAGGTTTAGAGCAGGAAATATTTTTTGACCAACCCTGTAGTTGGTACATCCATTGGCTCCACACATAACTAGATGCCCACCTTTTTTTAATAGTGTTGTGATATTTCTAACGGCCTGTGAATAGCTGTTCAAATTAGTGCAAGCAGATTCTAAGCACAATGAAGTGACGAGACAATCAGCTGGTGGCAAGACGACTGGATACAGTGGATTGCTCCTTGTGACGTCACACTCAAGTACTCGCTTGACTGTTGCTCCTATCTTCTTTTCTTTCTCAGCACATTTAGTCCTAAAAATGAATTTACAAAATTTAGATTACACCATTAACAGGTTGATACTCAACTTCATTTTCAGAATATGCAAGCACGCCTTAAAAATATTCCATATAATTCGATTCTGATGTTTAATTACTACTAAAGAATTTGTATGCGGCCTAATGTCTAACTCACTATCTCTACTGAATCAGTTGTTAATATTAACCAACTTTGCCTGCTAGACTAGCGTATTTCTTCCTCATAGTGTGCTAAGCACTGCTGGAATGAGTTGTTTTAGTGACGTAGTGGCCCTGTGACTGGAGGTCCGCGCGACAAGCATTTTGCTGATGGAACCACCGAACCAGCTAATATTCTGACACTGTAAACTGTACAGCTTTTTTCCCTGTGAAAGAGGAGGACATAGTGGTAAATTCTTGCCGATGGACACACCAGTACTTTTTTTTAGCTCACCGGGGGCTAGGTTGACCTGCATCCATCATTTTCAATTGGTAATTGGCTGCGTTCTGCGCTCAAGCCCTGTGCACACACACTGCAGTTTCAGCCACGATACTGTCCTGGGGCCTGCAGACATGTTGCAGGATGACCAGGTGTCTTCAAGTTAGCCATCTGGTACATGGTACATTTCGCCAGCAAACACCTTAAATGGTGCTTCCTAAAGCTTCAATACTGAGCTGACTATGGAGATGAAAGCGATTTATCGAGAGAGGTTCTGCTGAATATCAGCATATTGTTGTACTCAGAGTACACTGAGAGTAATATTTTCCTTAGGGTAGAGGGCCTCTCTATCACCTGAATGGAATTTTAGGCCAAGCGGAAATTTGTGCACCAGAGATAATGTCATGTTTTTTTTTTTATTGTCGGTATTTACAAGTGCTGATAAAAAGTACATAAAGTAAAACTACATGATGTTCAAAGTCACGAGAACAAGTTTTCTGAAATAAACTTTTGCATAACCTTTTGCTTAATAACTGCAAAAATAGGCCATCCTATGTGTGAGACATTCTTTTTAACCCAAGTGTTTTTCAAAGTGTATTTTTCAGCTCATTCTCTTTAATTAAAAAAAGAACTAAACTTCCCATGATAAAACATATACTGACTGCCTGAAAGGTGTCACACATTGTATAGGGCCACATTGCACATATGCTGTTAATGCCCTAACTGGACACAGTATTTCATGGGGACATTTGTTGGGATGAGAAATGAGCTGGACAAGTTCAACAGCAAGGCCTATACAATTACACACTGAAAACAAAAGAATGCATTTTCGAGCTGTATGCTTTAAGGCACGAAAATCTTCTTTGATTCATTTACGTGTCCGCGGTCATTCTTAATTTAATATTTACTTCAGCAAGGTGCTCAAAATACTTGCACCTTCTTATTTCTGATGTGTCCTTAAAAAGTCACCTACACTTTTAAAAGCTTAGCCTCCATACAGAAAGATTTTAACTGGTTAAAAATTATGTTGTTAACTCCACCTTCACCCAAAATCCATCTGAATTTGTCTGCACTTGAGGCATGTATTGTGAAAAAGACCAATTCTACAAAAGTCCTTAGTGGTCCAAGACTTACAATTGCTACAAAGCTATGGCACAGATAGTTTAAAACAGTTAAGTAAAGGAAACATCTGCTCCACCAACTTTCCTGATAAAAAAAATGTTAAGGTAATGAAAGTAGTAGGCAGTCGCATGAAAGAAGTTGTTTTATTGAAAACAAGCAACTTCGTACAGTGACCCCTAACTGCCAGCACCTCCTGCAAATCCTTTTTCCTTAGCCCAAACCACGAATCCACGTAGGTCCGCTGCATTCCACGTTCTGAGAATGCGTTCTAAAAACACAGTGCTAGGCACAACGTGCTCACCTCTATCAATTGAATAGTTTTATTTTAAACAAACCCAAATTAACAAAATAATTTTGGGCCTCGAGGACTGCTACTTCGGGGCCATAATCCCTTGCTGGAAACGTGCTACTGGGGTGCAGATTACACCTGCCCCAGATACTGGATTGGTTTAATGCGGTTTAGGAGGGCAAACTGCCATCAATTGCTGCCGCCGTGGACACTACCTGTCCCAGATTTCCCGCCTGGAGTATCACCTGGCGCCCATTAGTGCTACAAAGGCGCATCACAGCCCCGATGCGCGAAACGTGCCCTGGCCAAGGGTGGGCCCATCCACGCCCCTCGGAGGCCCGAGTAGGCTGGGGTGAGACACCCCCTTGGGGCCAGTTTTTAAGGTGCTGTGTTAGTTCTTGGCTATTTCATCAAGCTGAACATATGTTTCTTGTCTGTATGCTCCTCTAGGCTGTGCACTCCTTTTTGCAATTGCTCGTTTTTTGCTCTCTGTAATTAGCTAGGGGGCTTATGATGGTGAAGTGCAAGCAAGGCCTGACTCCGGCAGGGTCTGTAGCCAAGAAAATTGGCACGTTGGATGGTAACATCAAAAAGGCAGTGGGCGCCCTTGACAAGGAAATCCTTTTTGCAGAGAGACACCACTTGTCAGCTTTGTTACAGCCTCAAGCAGGTACACAAGCCAATTGCCTGGAGGGGGCCTGCAAGAACGTAACACAAGAACCCAATTTGGATCTTCCCTCTTAGGGGCAACAAGATGTCCAATCAATGACCCCAAGGATAAAGCAGAAAAGAGGCCGAAATCAAAAGAATCTGCCATTTCACGAAAGAGTTTAAACACAATAGCCACAATGGATTTGACCACTCCTAGCGCTCCTCTTTGTAGAAAGTACTTTGAGGGCCTGTTGAGAGCATTGGACAAAGAAATAGTAGACACTATAGAATCTAAACTAACAGGGATGTGTGACCGTCTGGGGCAAATAAAGATCAAATTAGCTGATATTGTTTGTGGGAGACCCAGTAATATGGTGGGAGGATAGGCGGGACAGTGATGTAAATGCTGTTATGCAGCATCCCTATGGTCCGGGTATCCCTGGTCCCAATCGAGTATTGTGCTCTGGGCGGGCTCGACCGGGCGAGAGAAGCCAAACTTGGGGTTGCTCACTCAATAGGGCCCCCCATTCTGTTGTACCTGTCACCCCTCCAGATAAGTCAAAGGGTGAAGGCCCACAGGGTACGTCACCGAAGAGCTCCTCTGTGTTATTAGCCCATGGTGTGGGTGACTCAGCCACCATGACAAGAGGCAGCTAGGCCTCCCCACAACCACATCTCTAGATGATCTTCCTCCAGCTGCGTGCCCTTACGTGGCCATATTAGTGGATGTCGACAAAATTACAACCTGGCTCAAGTGAGTCTACACTAGAATTGATCAAAAAAGTAGCACATGTATATGGATACAACTATAAGATTAAATTCCCCCCCCTCTCCCTTGCTGGCACACAACTTTGCAGTACTGGTCTCTAACCATTAATCTGTGCTGGGCGAATTGGATGAGACTGATCTCTCCCCCGCCCTTAAGCTCTTGCTCCCACAATAAGGCCAGGGGTCACCCTGCTAATTTTCTCCCCAGCTTTAAATTCCGCCCACAAAAGCCCACTGTGTTCAGTGTTATCTATTGAGCCTCATCACACCCCTGATGGGACTGGGAAATATGGGGTGAAGATGATCTCCTGCAAATGTGGCATGTCTTGCTGCTAAACTGGCCGTTGATGAGGATGTGCTTTATATACAACATTTTGATATAGCCTTATTCCAGGAGACATGGGCCACTGAGGAACTGGTTTTGGATGGGATTTACTCCCACTCGATTCCTGCTGAAAGATTCCTCTTGAAAGACCACACCCAAAAGGTCTTGATAAATGCTAAAAGCACTATTGCAAATATAAAGTACAAGAGGCACTCATTATAACATGAAAAATAATAGTACTCATGAGTCAGTATACATAGGCAATGTTTTGTCATATATTTCTGAAAATTAATAGGATTATTTCCAACATAATCCCCAATTACAGTATCACTGTCCAAATCCAAATAGTAGAATTAATTGATCTGTTGTTCCAAGATTGCTATGATCCAAAGTCCAAGTCCAGATTTCTCTAATCAAAGTTCAATCATATTCTTCAAAAGATGATATAGCTTATTATTTAAATTTTAGCAGCCGCATCCAAATTGATAGCCAACATGTGTTTCGTCCGGGAGTTTCCCAATGACTTCATCAGGGCTAAACATATATGTAGATGCGTCCTATATCATAAGTATTCCTTACAAGCGAATCCCAGAATAATTCCGTTAAGCAACTTATCTGATATCAGTTATATCAATCCACCTTCCAATGAGTCAAAACGTGAAGCGTGAGTACGCGTGTGTATCGATGAAGTATCAAAACATTGCCTATGTATACTGACTCATGAGTACTATTATTTTTCATGTTATAATGAGTGCCTCTTGTACTTTATATTTACAGGAGGAACAGTATATGGGCTTCAGGGAGGAACCATCAATTCCACCCTGGGCACCACCGTAGGGGTGCTGAAGGAAGTACTCATCACCAGGAGGGACACTGTGGCACTACAAGGGGCCCCTGACACTAGCCTGGACGATGAACTGCCCACCACTTCCGCTGGCGCTAGTGGACAGGAGGCACCGCCACAGGACCACCACTCTAGCACCCCACCCCTTGCAGAGGGAGAACCACCTCGCAAACGGTCCCTGAGATCCAGGACAAAGACAGAGAACGATGACAAGACCCCCGCCAAGCCAAGAAATGAGACCACCCTGATTGTCATCCTACTGTCCCACTTTGTCACCCTGTCCATCCTTAAACTGCCCCAGCTCCACTTCTTATGCCCATTTAGGCAATGAACCTGTGAGACTAAGAGACTGGACTCTGCCATGGACATTCCTCCACTATCAACCCTCACCATTTTGCTACCCCCTCCAATTTTGAGCACTAAAATAAACACCCTTAAAGAATAAAACAATCTGGAGTCAGCCTGTGATTTCGGAATACTGTATTAGCAATTAATGTGGCAAAAAGCTCTTTCATTTGCAATGTCGACATACCTATGTCACACAGCTCTAGTCCATGAGGAATCAATGCAGATGTCACACTGTGGGACCCAGATCTGTAAGATTGAAAGGGAAAGTGACAACTCAGTGACCATACACTGGGTGAAAATGACAGACAGTAGAGAGGAAGTAGTGTTTAAGTACATGTAGTAGGCAGGTTTGTATTCTTACCTGTGTTTCACTGGAAAATTTGCTGGATCACTGAGTCTCTGTTGTCCATGTCTTCTTCTTCTGCTTCCTCGTCTTCACTGTCCACAGGCTCCACAGCTGCAACAACACAGCCATCTGGACCATCCTCCTGCAGAAAAGGCACCTGTCGTCGCAAAGCCAAGTTGTGAAGCATACAGCAGGCCACGATGATCTGGCACACCTTCTTTGGTTAGTAGAGTAGGGATCCACCTGTCATAAGGAGGCACCTGAACCTGGCCTTCAGGAGGCCGAAGGTCCGCTTGATCACCCTCCGAGTTCCCCCATGGGCCTCATTGTAGCGTTCCTCTGCCCTTGTCCTGGGATTCCTCACTGGGGTCAGTAGCCATGACAGGTTGGGGTAACCAGAGTCACTTGCAAATGGTGAGGGACAACTGTTAGATACACACTAACCTGGAGGGATATCCCCAGACCCAGACAACCATTCCCACTGTCTTGCTTCTAGGTGCTCACCTAATAGCCACACACGGTGCCTCTGGAGTTGCCCATCACATAAGGGATGCTGCTATTCTGCAGGATGTAGGCGTCATGCACTGAGCCAGGGAACTTGGCATTCACATGGGAGATGTACTGGTGGGCCAAACACACCATCTGCACATTCATAGAATGATAACTCTTCCGGTTTCTGTACACCTGTTCACTCCTGTGGGGGGGGACCAAAGCCACATGGGTCCCATCAATGGCACCTATGATGTTGTGGATATGTCCCAGGGCATAGAAAGCACCTTTCACTGTAGGCAAATCCTCCACCTGAGGGAAAACGATGTAGCTCCGCATGTGTTTCAGCAGGGCAGACAACACTCTGGACAACACGTTGGAAAACATGGGCTGAGACATCTCTGATGCAATGGCCACAGTTGTTTGAAATGACCCACTTTCAAGGAAATGGAGCACTGACAGCACCTGCACTTGAGGGGTGATTCCTGTTGGATGGCGGATGGCTGACATCAGGTCTGGCTCCAACCAGGTACACAGTTCCTGGATTGTGGCACGGTCAAGCCTGTATGTGATTATCACATGTCTTTCCTCCATTATCGACAGGTCCACCAACGGTCGGTACACCGGAGGATGCCGCCATCTCCTCACATGTCCCAGCGGACGGTGCCTATGAAGGACAACAGCGAGCACAGAGTCAAACAACTCAGAGGTACGTACCCACAGCTTACACAGAACACCAATCATAATAAAAAAAGTGGCCTGTATGTGTGTAAAGTCTAGGCCTAGGTATGTGTGACGCAGTTGAAAATGAAGCCATGTGGGCCCCTGAAATGGCGGCTGCCTGACCTCTAAAGTGGGACAATGGGATGTGAGGTAACTGCGCTGGCGTTGTACACCGTCGCGGTAGGTGGTCGAAGACTGCGGCACATTGCTGCATTGGTTAACATTGGACCCTTTGAGTCCCAGGAGCCAATGACAATGTATGCCGGCGGTGGCGGTACGCACCGCCGCAGATGTGACCGCTATTTTCTATAACTTCAATCACTCGATACCTGATCTTTGACAGGAGAGGACCTACACTGCAAGTGCTGCTGTGACCTCGGTCTGGAAGAGACAATGGCTTGAGTGTCTGGGGAAAGGGCCCCTGCCTTCACATCGGAGGAGTTGGAGAAACTCGTGGATGGGGTCCTCCCCCAGTACATGCTACTCTACCGTCCTCCAGACCAACAGATAAGTACACTGGGAGCATGCTGTATGGGCTATGCCTGTGTGGAGAGAGGTTGATGTAAGAAGGAAGGGGGGAGAGTGCGGCGTGCATGAAACGACGGTGAGTGCATGTGCCACATGGCAAGGGTAGGGATGGGGGCCAATCACTTTGACGGTGCTGTTGGTAATACGTTTCTCTTCCCCCTGTACAAATCTTTTAGGTCAGCACACACCAGAAAAAATATATTTGGCGTGCCATCGCCAAGGACGTCCGGACCCTGGGGTCTACCACAGACGGAGCACCCACTGCTGGAAAAGATGGGAGGACATTTGCCGCTGGAGCAAGAAGACACCGGAGCCTCAGAGGGCATCACAGCAGCTACAAGGGGGTGAATACACTCTCATTCTGCTGATTTTGTGCGCAGTGGAGGGGTTGGGTGGGGGACGTGGGCTGTGGGTTTCCCTAGGTCAGGGCGAGTTCCGTAGGCAAGGTCCCTCTGTAAGGCAGGCCATGTGGCACCCCACTGCACCTCTGTAGAGTGCCAACTACACCTAGTTTCTGCCCCTGTGTCATCCATGTGTGCAGATGTTGTCCATAGCCTAGTAGGCCATTTCCCAGGAATTGAACAGTTGAGCCGAAGAGTGTGGCGCAGTGCAGGGGGCTTGTGTGTCTGTCGTGTCCGCCAACGGAAGCGGTAATGCATGTACTCAACATGTCTTTCTTCTGTCATCCCCCCCCTTTTTGTGGTCTCCCTGTTCTTGTGTGCATTAGCATCATCAGGCGGAGGAGCAGTGGCACCGGAGCACGAGGGGGCTGCATCCCACATGGCCATGGAGGGCCACACCACGGAATCAGACTTCACCAGTGGGACGGAGGGCGAGGGGAGCTCCACGGCAAGGATAGGAGCTGAGACCAGTGACACAGACTCATCCTCTGATGGGAACTCCCTTGTGGTGGCGGCAACATCTGTGCCCCCCCGTCTACAGGTACAGCCGCCACCCCCCCTTCCAGCACCGCCCTCCCAGCAGCCCCTCAGCCTTTGCCCCGTGCCCGCTCACCCGGGAGGGTGGGCATCACCTTTGCCCCAGGCACCTCAGGCCCTGCCCCAGTCACCCCAGCTGCCCTCAGTGAGGAGGTCATTGACCTCCTCAGGTCCCTCACTGTTGGGTAGTCTACCATTTTGAATGCCATCCAGGGTGTAGAAAGGCAGTTGCAACAAACAAATTCATTCTGGTCAGGTGGCCCTTCAGCAAGCTTTTCAGATTTTGGCCTCAGTACTGATGGCAGCCATTGTCCCTGTGTCTAGCCTCCCCCCTCCAACTTCCTCCACCCAGACCCAATCCACTGTACCCCAGCCTCTCCCAAGCACACCTTCAGACCAGCATGCACACACCTCAACACACAAGGTAAGCTCAGGCAAGTATAAGCACCACACATCCCACAGGCACTCACGCAAGCATCACACACATGCAGACACACCAACATCCACTGCCTCCACTGTGCCCTCCTCCTCCTTGTCTCCCTCCTTCCTCCCAGTCTCATCTACACTCACACCTGTATGCACTACCTCTACAGCCACTACTACCATCACCAGCACACCCACCACCACACCCCACTCACGTGCAGTCAACACCCCCACTACCATTCACCATCCCCTGTGTCCTCTCCCAGTGTGTCTGTGACGCCCCCTCCCAAGATACACAAACGCAGGCACACACCCACCCCACAGCCATCCACCTCACAACAGCCTCCAGCCCATGCACCTTCACCCAAAGTCAGCAAACGAACACCTCCTACAACCACAACTTCTTCCTCCACTCCCAAACCCCCTCCAGCTACCCGTCCCAGTGTCTCCAAAAAGCTTTTCCTGTCCAACCTTGACCTCTTTCCCACACCTCCCCCACCCCGTCCGTCTCCAAGGGCCCGAACTAGCACCTTAGCCACAACATCTCTGGGACCAGTGGTGCCTGTAGTCACCGGAATCTGGAGTGCACTGGCCACCAGGGAAGCCAGTGTGGGACGGAGCCACAGCACAGACAGTCCCCCACCTGTGAAGCACCAGAAGCTGGCCAGTGCCCGGAGGGAGGGCGGGAAGACTCCAGCCACCAAAGCCACTCCCAGGGGTCCCGGTGGGAGTGTGGAGTCAGCTGCGACACCTTCCAAGGTGGGGAAGGGGCACAAGACACTCAGCAAGTATGGGAAGAGCAGCACGGTGGAGAAGACCGCCATCCTCCCCACTGCCCAGGAGGCCAGCACCAGCCCAGCTGCCCAGGAGGGCACCGCCACAAGCCCAGCTGCCCAGGAGGCCACCGCCAGCACCAGCCCAATTCCTTCTTTTAATGGCACCTCTTAAAAAGGAGCATATATTCACACAAATTGTGGGGGACTGTAGAGACTGGAAGTACTCCAGAGCAGCCAAGAATGAGCGAATAACTTGTTTTCTGATGAATGGGAGGAAATATAGTTTAGTGCGGTCCCTATAAAATTTGCAAAAGAAAACAAAATGCAACAAGTTTTGCAATGAAACCTCATTACATGGGCATTTCATAATGCAAGATGCATCAGACTGCCCCAAATGGAAGTTCAGATGCCATCTTGCGAACCCCAATCAGAACCACATTAAAATCATTCTCTCCCAGGTAGAATCAAACCACCCCAAGTATGCTGTCCTTCCTGGGATGTTATTTAGGGCTTCATAAGCTCTGACTGTGGATTTGGAAAGTTCCTTTTCTGCCCTGAGATTCTGTCGATATGTCATAAACAAAACATTAACCTGGGCCACACCTTGCTTAGACAGAATTATTTTAAAAAACTGTGATACCCCCAGATCAACAACACAGATTGCAGAAGGTTGACCAGGCAAAAAATTCAAGCAATAGTAACTTAAGACCCTTAGGGGTCCTAAAAATCAAGACAGCATCATCCAGGTATAGCAATATTGGGACTTTTTTTCCCATCTATCATGGGGGCATCAGACGTTTTGGCGGACATGGCAGGCCTACACCGTTAATATATAATACAAATAAAGTGGGGCTAAGACACACCCCTGTCTAACACTGCGGAGTATATTGAAACACTCTGCCCTTTCGCCTAACGGGCCAAACCAGACTGAGGCAGAAATACTGAAATGAAGAGCTCTCAAGAACTGAATCAGATCACACTCAATCCACAGAGTGATCAATATTTCCATGAGCTTGGACCACACAACACTGTTGAAAGCACAGGACAGATGCATGAAGGCCAGCCACACAGAGCACTGCTTAGCACCTGTATATTTGCTAATCAACAGATGTATGTTTAAGCATTGCTCCACCGTAGCTAGCCCCTCCTGGAATCCATTCTGCACCGCCGACAGAATGCCGGCAGCCCCATCCATTTCTGAAGATGCTCCAGAACAATTCTGCCCACCAACTTGACAGTGGAATCCAATAGCCAAATAGGGTGAAAACATTCAGTGAACTGGGGATTGCCCTCTTTGAAAACCAAAATGATGATAGCTGATAGCCCAGTCTTTCAAAGATCATTAAAACTGTTACAAAACAGTGGAGCCCAAAAGTCAGGGGCTGATTTATGATCCATTGGCCCCTCTGGGGATTGCCTCCCTAGCTTCCTCCATAGAAAGTTCCATTAGTTGGGGAGGGCCTTCCCCCTCTTCAGGGACCATACTAATGTTAGAAGGGCTACACATTTTTTTTAAATACTCAAACCATTCTTCCTGGCCTAGTTGTAATAACAGAATTTGATTTTACCCCAAGGTCTTAATGTCACCTACAGCCCGCCAAAAGGCTCTGGTATCATTCAGCATGCAAGCCTTCGCAATGTCTTTCTGGGACTTGTCGTGCAATTCTTTCCACCTGACCTTAATTGTGGTTTTAAAGGCCTGCCTACAATGGCGTACCTTTAGCACATCCCTTTAAACTATTTATAACCATCAGACTTCTGCCTGCTTGGTTTATACAGTAGACCTGCTACATCTAACTTCCTGAAATGGGTGGACATGGCATATGGACAATCAGGTCCCTGAAGATAGGAAAGTACCAGGGGGAGATGGTTTGAACATAACTTCTTTAAATTGAAGCCATATCCACATTTCTCCACACCAGGTTGAGCCCTTGAGTTTTAGTTTCAAGGGACCGTGCAGGCACGATCATCAGTCCTCCCACCCTCCTCGCGATGCATAGCTCCACACAAATGGGGTTACGGTCACTATGGGCACTAATGCCTATTTTAGCATCTTTGACCAGGCACATACTTCCTGGTTTGTAAAAACATATTTGATTACTGTGGTGCACTCCCTCCATATTTATAGGAAGCTTTTGACTTAGACTTCTGGCATAGATGTCAGGCAAATTCACTAGGTGATACAGCCTAACAAGATGGTGAAGAACCTGGCCCCTCTTCTCTCATGGTAAGCTGTCACACCCAATAGTTAGATTACCAAACATGCATGATTCACTTTCCAACAGCATAGACCCTCAATTGGCATTATGGTCACCCCCTAAAATAAAATCATAATCCTGATACAGAGGTGCTAAAGACTCTTCTAAGCCTAAAATGAAGTTAGACAACACTTTGAGATTGTCAATATGTATGGCCCGAGTTGCAATAGGCATTGTATTATGTCAATACTCATACCAGATGGCCAGGTAGTTAAAAAGGCATGGATTAGGGGGCTATCAGAGGGAATTTGGGAAATTTTGCAATCTAGGCTATCTTTCAACCAGAGGTATGGGCCCGCTGGGTGGGTGCTGTGCTGGTGTTTCCAGAGGGGGGAAGCTCTGTGGTGGCCTGTGACTGGGTGTGGGGAACTGACTCTCCCGAGGTCCCTGATGGGCCGGGCTGGTCATCTAGATCCAGTTGGACAGAGATGCTGTCATCACTGTGGGCCTCTTCGGTTGGTGGTGTGGACATGTGTGGACCCTCCTGTCCGGTGACATTGGGTAGGGGTCCTGCAAGCGGATAAAAGGATGTTTATTATATCTGTGTGTGCCATGGTGTGCAATGGGTGGGTGACCGTGTACCCCAGTGCTTGCATTCCTGTGTGGGACCTTGTGTGATGATGGTTTAGTGGGGTATATGGGTATGTGCAGTGGGCATGCTTTAGTGATGTGTGTCCATGCTTTGTCGTTGCATGCAGGGCTTGGGGTTAGGATGTGTGGTTTGTGATGTTGGGACATTTATGAGGAGTTAGAGTGATGGGGGTGAGGGTGGGGTATGTGCAGCATGCAGGTAGGGTGGGGGATGTAATAGTTAAGATTTGACTTACCAGAGTCCATTCCTCCACCTACTCCTGCGATGCCCTCAGGATGCAGAATCGCCAAGACCTGCTCCTCCCATGTTGTTAGTTGTGGGGGAGGAGGTGGGGGACCGCCGCCAGTCCGCTGAACCGCCAGGTGGTGTCTGGAGACCACGGAACGCACCTTCCCCCGTAGGTCATTCCTCCTCTTCCTGATGTCATCCCGATTTCTTTGGTGCTGTCCCACTGCGTTTACCTTGTCCACTATTCTTCGCCATAGCTCCATCTTCCTTGCAATTGAGGTGTGCTGCACCTGTGATCCGAATAGCTGTGACTCTACCCGGACGATTTCCTCCACCATGACCCTGAGCTCATCCTCCGAGAATCTGGGGTGTCTTTTCCGTGCCATGGGGTGGTGTAGGTGATGTGTGGGGTGATAAGTGTGCTGATATGTAGTGGTGTGTAGTGTGAGGTGCGTGGCAGTTATGTGGGTGATGGTGTTGTGTGCCTGTGGATGCTAGCATTGTTGATGGTGGTGTCTCTCTCTGGCCTTCGTTCGTGATTTTTGGTCGTATGGGTTTGTGGGTGATGTTGGTGTGTGTTTTATATTGTATTGGGTGTGTGGGAGTGGTGTATGTATGTGTATAAGGTGTGTGTATTTCGAATTGTCCAATGTGGTGGTGTTTTGTAAACGTGTGTGTGTGTACTTTGAGTGCAGCGGTGTGTACTGCCAATGGAATACCGCGGTTGAAAGACTGCCGAGTGGATTCGTGTGTCGTGATAGTGTTGGCGTATTTCTGTTGGCGTGACAGTGGAGGTTTTGTTTTCGCCAGTTTATCACTGACCTTTGGTGTGGTGGACTTGAGTGGGTGTCTGACTTTTGGCGGATTCCGTACTGTCATAATAGCTGTGGCGGTTTTCTGAGGCCGCGGCGGTGTGTTGGCGGTCTTCTGCGCCGTGGTAAGTGGCTTTTACCGCCAATGTTGTGATGACCGCCTAAGATACAAAATAATAAATCATACATTGGCACAACAAAATAGAATTACATATCATTAACAGGGTTGGAAGAAACCCAGACAAATATTGAAACCATAACATGATTCTTGGAGCGATCAGATACACTTTTGTAAATGCCGATCGCAAAGTTAGTATAAGCGCCTCACTCTCTGCACCATCATCGCATCTCATATGACTCCAAACTAACTTCACCTTATCCTCGGCAATCACTACCACTCTATCATTATTCCACACACACCCATCACTCATGCGCCCAGCATGAGGCATGACCTTTAGTACTGGGACAAGAGGAGAATACCTTGACAACATGTCCCAGCTTCCTTATCTTCATCCAACACCCCTCTTCACAAACACATTTCTCTTACCATCCATTGCTGTATAGCCAGCTTGAATCTTAGACTTAATATCCACTGCCTTAGACAAGTGTGAAGCATCAATACTTTTGTGACCCATCCAATCTTTACTCATTCTGGAATCAGGGGCACTCCCCCACAACAAGACAAAAGGCATTACCCCCATTGGACACATTAGGTGTAGTCCATACGGCCCACAACATTTTTTCCACCAACAAATTTGCAATTGATCCTTTAATGTACAGTGAAATCATTCTACCAGTCAATTGCTTCTCCAATGATGTAATGGTCTGTGTGTTTAATGCCATACTTGCTAAAAACACATGTATCTCATTCAAAATCAATTGTGTGCCATTATCTGTTACACTCTCATTGGGATAACATTCACAATTAAAAATCTTCTGTAAGAATTCTACAACAGCATGAGTATACACACTATTCCCAAATGCAACCTCATTGCACTTAGACTTGTAGTCCAACAGAACTACAACATACTTAGGAACTTCTCCCTTATCTTAATAGGGCCTAAAATGTCTAGAGCTAATTTGGACTAGGGTGCTATGTCTAACTCCACCAGAGTTATCCATTCATGGCCTGAAATCATAAATGCCATTCATGTGCCAAAACAAGAACCCTCTCTCTCAAACTAGTAGGCATCACTAATTGTTCAAATCTTTGCACCAAATCTTCCACAGAAGTTAACTCCATAGCCACATCTGAATAAGGAAGAAATTATGAACTCACCTTCCTCACATTTGGCCAACCACTGCTCACCCAAACTTTGACCTGGAACAATGCAGTATAATTTTCCAGTGCCACTCTCCACTCTTGTTTGGAGATAGCACCACCGTATACCCCCAACAATCGCTTCATCTCACACACCACAACTTCATTCTCACTTGCATCTTCACAATTGTCATCAGCCAGCTGCAATGTGAACAAATAATTGCCACCACGTTCCTTTTGCCAGGTAAATACTCCATGCAATATTGATACTTTTGCAAGTGATACATACATTTAGCTACTACTGGGCTAGCCCTTCCACCTCCTTTTGTGCTAAACAAATCAACCATTGGTTTATGATCCGTGCGTAACACAATTGGAACTCCCCATAAAAATGTTCTGTTTGGGTAGCCCACCATAGTGCCATGACATCTTTCTCAGTGGTAGAATAGGTCAACCTTCATCTGCTTAATGCTCTGGATGCAAATGTATTTGCCTCCTCCCTTTTATTGCTTCTATTTTACATCAACTACGCACCAAGGCAGTTATTGCTGGCATCGATGACAATTATATTTGCATCACAAGGGTTAAACAGTTCCAAAGGAAGAGAAGCTGCAATGTCTCTCTTAATTACCTCAAATGCATGTTGGCACTCATCCATCCAGACGTATGTACATTCCTTTTTAAGCAGATTCCTAAGGGGTCCTGTCTTCTGGGTAAAACGAAGAACACATTTGGAGCAGCATTCAATCAGACCTAGGTAGGACTTCCATTGCTGCTTATTTTCATGACAACACATCTACAAAAGCCTTCAAGATCATTTTAGTCAGCACTCCATATGCACTTATATGGTGATCTAAACACACATTGTGCTTCAAACATGCACCTATGAAAGTGTAAAGTTAGTCCTCCCTCTCTCAATCCCAACAACATTACATTCAATCTTTCATCATGCTCAGCCAGACTACTTGCAAACACTAAGATGTCATCATGAAAGTACAGTACACCAGACAACCCTTGGAACAACAACCTCATCCTTCTTTGGAAAACTGGTGAACCCAATGCCAGGTCAAAAGGCATTCGTTTGTAAAAATATGCTCACAGAGGAATGAGGAAAGAAGTGAGATGTTTGGATTCTTCACTCAAAACTACCTGGTGATACACATCTGACATGTCCAAGGTGGTAAAAATGACTCTCCCTTTAAAGTACAGAGCATCTCATTAGTATTAGTTAGTTATGAGGGCGTAAGCATGAACTGCTCCGAATAGCCAAAAAAAGGCCTGGCACCTGAAGGGGAAAAGGCCTGGTAGCGAAGGGGTTAAGTTGGATAGGCTGAAATTTCTGAAACATATCCAACCCAATTATAGTGAATGGTGACCCTGAATCAGCAATTACTGGAACATTGATGCCATTAAGAAGGATAATATGGTTCAGAGGTTTCCTACCTGACATGACTTACAACTAGCTCTCCTTCCTTGTCATTGTCCATGTTATTTATGACTTCATTGGCAGTTAAACTCAGCCTAAGTACTACATTATGGTCATCCTCATGACTTCCACACTCTTCCAACTTGGATACCTGAGACTTTTGAAACATCTGTCACACCCTAGCGAAATACCTTTTTGTATTACACTTGAAACACACTTGGGACAAGGCTGGGCAATGTTTTGCTGATTGTTAGACCTGGCATCCTTGGCATGGGTTCCCCTAACTTATTGTCCTCTGACCTCCTGTTTCTGATTTCATTTTTGCTGACTTATAGGATTCTGGGCACTTTACCACTGCTGACCATGCTCAAGTGCAGGTGCACTGTACTCTAAAACATGGTAACATTGACTTCTCCGCATTTGCCATATTTAATTTACTTGTGAGTCCCTAGTAAAGTGCACTATATGTGCCCAGGGCCTGGCTTTCAAACATGACCCAGCCTGTCACTGCAACCCTGTGTGCACAGTTTTAAAAGTGCCATTTTGATTTGGTGGGTGTACCCATTTGCAATCCCAAACCTTCCTTTTTATTGCATGCAAGTTACCACTAAGGTAGGTCATAGTCAGCCCCAAGTGCAGGGTATAGTATATTTAACAAGTCGCTATTTTAAGTTTAACATGTCCTGATAGTAAAAAAAACTCAAGTTCATTTTACACTACCGCAAGGACTATCTCTTCCAAAGCATAACATTGAGATTACCTTAAGACATCTTTTAAGTGTAATTTCCAACTGAGAAAAGATAGTTACATGGAGATTGGTGTCTCCTAGATCACATTTTAATATCACAACTTATGGTAAAGTTGGATTTTAAATTGTAAGACTGAAAAATATCCCTTTTAGAAAGTCGGTGTTTTCTTACATTAACCATACTGTGCTTCTACCTGTCTCTGAAAACATGTCAGGGGTTGTTGACATCTCAACAGTCATATACAAAGGTGGCTTGGGTGTGACATTTGCATCCTGATGGCCCATCACCAGGCTGATGGGTCTTCCCGGGCTAGATGGGTGGGAGGAGCTGACACTTACTCCTGAAAATGGCTGTGCCTCTCCCTACACAAAGGCTGTGCAACCCCCTGTAGAGTGTCTAGAGACAGGGCATGAAATGACAGGGGCCTTAGGATCTTCAAAGGCCTCAGTTGAAGACTCCCCCACATCAAAAGCACATTTGGGTTCAGTAGTGGACCTCAAACCCAAGCAAACCAGATCTCTACTGGATCCAAGGACACTCTGCCAGGAAGAAGGACTACTGCACTGCCAGGAGGGTCTGCCACTCTGCAACTGCATTGCTGTGTTGGCCTAGTACTGCTGTTTGCTGTACTGTAGGAGGGACTGCCACTTTGCTAATTGCCCTGCTGTGTTCACAGCTCACAGCACGGCGACGTCATTAAAAGCTGGCGGGGACGCGCTGGAAGCCATTTTCTTCCAGCGCTTTAGGAGAGAGGACATCTTCATGGTGAGTCCTTCTCCTGGGGGTGGTGGGAAGAGGGGAACAGACACAAGGGGACAGTTAAGAGTTTTTCCTTTCCCCCTGTGCCTGTCTTGAGTGGATTCCTGCTCCACGATCGTAGGCGAGGCCATGTTTTTGGCCAATCTCACCACCCGGGGGGTTTGAAACCCACTAGACCCCAGGGACTGTGTTGTGTCACCCCCCCCCCCCAAAGGGGGGACATTAGTGTTGGCCATTTCTGACTCCCTTTGGGGCAGATCGGCCTATTTTATTAGGCCCATCTGCCCTCAAGGGGAGCAGAATCCACTTTGGCAATAGGGATCTTGTGTGTGTGTGTGTGTTTTGTTTGGGGGGCAGCCCCTTTGGCAAGGGTCACCTCCCCAAAGGAGGCACATTACTGATGGCCATTTCTGCCCCCTTGGGGGCAGATCTGGCTATTTCTTTAGGCCCATCTGCCAAAAGGGGGGCACAATCCACTTAGGCACCAGGGAAAATGTATAAATTCTTGGTGGCAGGGTGTTTGCCAACTGGCAAAGTATTTGCATTTGTGATTATAACAGTTAATTTCTTCGTTCTGTTCTAGTTCAAAGCTTTTGCTTCCTTTGCTGTGGATCCATGCAGTTGTTGCAGTAGTTGACCTGCTGTTTGCGTACTTGTATGTTTTAGGTAAGTATAAGCAATTTACTCCAAAGGAGTATTGTTGACACGCATGAATGAAATGTTTGTAGGTTGTGTACTAAATGCAGGATTGTGTCTGAGACTGCCCTTCGATTTGTGCACAGTTAAATCTGTGTTGTCTTATGTCTAATTGCTTTTCCTTTTTTCATTTTTGGTCAGATATGATTGGTGATTGCTGTGTCTGTGCAGAGTAGTTGCTGGTGAGTCTAGCTTTTTCAGGCAAGTGAGTGGTCTAGTTTTTTAGTACATAACTCTTTGTGATAAAGCCACACTTTGTTTATTACTTATTTAAGACAGTGCTAGTTGTTGGCGGCAATCCATTTGTTGTTAGAAAGGATCATGGCTAGCCGCAGAGTGACCGCTCAGCAGGTTGTTGGCATGCTTTTAGATTTATCGTCTGACCATGATTATGAGACTAACTCTGCATCTGAGGCAGAGGAGGAATTGAGAGATTCTGGCAGTGAGTTTTGTGTCCGAGAGGAATCTTCTGTTTTAGAGGAGGACACTGAGGTGCCATTAGTCCAGCAGCCTGGGGCTGAAAGGTTTCCCTTTTGAGACCTGACACTTGGGTTGCCCCAAACATGGAGCAGCCACAATTGTCTGCGTTTACTGGTGTCCCAAGGTGTAGAGTAAATACAGAAAACTTTTTGCCTTTCAATTTCTTTGAGTTGTTTATGGACAATGTATTTTTGGAAGAGATTGTTGAGCAGACTAATTTGTATGCGGAGCAGTATTTGAGGGACAATGCTGCCAGATGTAGGCCTCAGTCTAGAGCTACCCAGTGGGTTCCCACAAATCTGGAAGAGATGAAAAAGTTCTTAGGTTTGGCTATTTGATGGGATTGATAAGGAAGCCATCACTGGCTTCTTATTGGTCTCCTAGTCCCTTGATGGTAACATCTATTTTTCCTACAACCATGACTCTTAATCGGTATTTGCTTCTTCTTCGGATGCAGCATTTTGTTGACAATGCTTTAGACTTGACACAAGATCACCCTGATTGTGACTGTCTTCTTAAGGTTAGATCTGTCCTTGATCATTTCGTAGATTGTTTTTCAGAGGTGTATGTTCCAGGCAAAGAAATAGGTATGGACAAGTGTTTGGTCCTGTTCAAGGGGCATTTGGTTTTTAAGCAGTACATTCCTAGCAAGAGGGCACGGTATGGAATTAAATTGTATATGCTGTCAGAAAGTAGTACAGGATATGTGTATAATTTTCGGGTCTACACTGGTAGGGATTCCACTATTGACCCCATGGTTGTCCGGCCGCTTTTGGAGTTAGCGAGAAAATTGTGTGGGAGCTTGGTAGATGACTGTTTAACAAAGGTCACCATTTGTGCGTAGATACTTTCTACACTGGAGTGCAGTTGTTCAAGGAGTTGTTCAGAGTGGACACTGTTGCTTGTGTCACAATCCGTTCTAACCGGAAAGGCTATCCAAGGGAGCTTGTCTGTAAAATACTTGAGAGGGGACAGTGCAGTGTTTTGCAGAATGATGAGCTGCTAGCTCTGAAATTTTCAGACAGGAGGGATGTGTACATGCTAACTATCATCCATGATGAGGGTACTTCCCCTGTGACTGTTTGGGGTCAGGTTGCCGAAGTGCGCAAAGACTACAATAAGCACATGGGTGGTGTTGATAGAGTAGATCAGAGGTTGGAACCTTACACTGCTCTTCGTAAGTCTTATGTGTTTTCTAAAAAGTTGGCCATGCATTTATTTCATTTGGCAACTTTCAATGCTTTTATTGTGTTCAAGGATTGTTCCCCTGAGTCAAGGATGAAATTTGTTAAATTTCAGGAGTCAGTGATAGAGAGCCTTATTATGGTGGAACAGGCAAGAGTTCCTAGAGTAGCAGTGGTGGAGGATGTGGTTAGATTGAAAGATCGCCACTTTCCTGATCACATTCCTCCCACTCCCACAAAAGACTTGCCCACTAAGAAATGTAGAGTCTGTGCCCAAAGAGGTATCCAGATGGAGAGCTGGATGAACTGCCCGTTTGGCAGTCAAAGCCTGGGCTGTGTGTGGCCGGCTGTTTCAGGAGTTACCACACCCAAAAAAATATCTGGGAAATACCATGAGCGTAAACTACCTGTTTTATATATTCATATGTTCAGTTTCACGGTTGGCATTTCTGTCATGTATTCAGTTAGAGCTTTTGTGTTTGTAGTTTTGTGCTTATTTATAATTAGATAGTGGTTTCTTTGTTGTTTAAAAACAAACAAAATAAGGATGGCGGTTTGCATTGAGTGGCGCTTGGCTGGAGGTGTGCATGGAGTGGAGTTTGGCTGGCGGTGTGCGTGGAGTGGCGCTTGGTTGGCAGTGTACATGGAGTGGCACTTGGCTGACGGTGCGCATGGGGTGGAGCTTGGCTGGCAGTGTGCATAGGGTGGCGCTTGGCTGGTGGTGTGCATGGGGTGGCACTTGGCTGGTGGTGTGCGTGGGGTGGAGCTTGGCTGACAGTGTGCATGGGGTGGCACTTGGCTGGCGGTGTGCATGGGATGGTGTTTGACTGGCAGTGTGCGTGGAATGGCGCTTGGCTCGCGGTGTGCACAGGGTGGCGCTTGGCCGGCCGTGTGCACGGGGTGGCACTTGTCTGACAGTGTGCATGGGATGGTGCTTGACTGGCAGTGTGTGTGGAGTGGCGTTTGGCTGGTGGTGTGCATGGGGTGGCGCTTGGCTGGCGGTGTGTGTGTAGAGTGGTGCTTGGCTGCCGGTGCCAGCTAAACCTCAGCCCACACACTCCCATCTGCTGGTGTGATAGCTGTATCAGGCATGTGGGTGTATGTAAGTGCGGGCCCTTGAGTGGCGCTGTCAGTCGAAGTGAGTGTTGTAATGTGCTGGGCCTGTGTCTGGTGGCATGAATGGTCTTATGCATGTCATGTATGAAAGGTGTGTGGATGGACTGTAAAGCAGTTGGTGCCTTGTCTTGGCTTTACAGTTCACGAGTTGTGCGTCATTTTTTCAGTTTTTTGGCCTTTCAGTTATTAACAGTGCATTTCATTTTTGTGAAATCTCTTGTTAGTAAAATTTGATCTACAGATCCATCACTCACCCTCGTCGCCAAATCCAACCTTTATGTGTGGTAAAAATGACAAAACCTGCTCCACTGTAATCAGGCGTTGCAGCACACCTGTGACACGCTCGGTGTCTGGGGTGGGACCCCGATGATGAAGCATGCCACCAATTTAATTGGTGAGTGAGGGGTCTTTTTAATATAACCTAGGTGGGTTTCTTTTCACAATTTTAGTGTTTAGAACATCACAGAAGTACGTGGACACATCAAAATGATCTATTACAAAACTACCTGTGTTTGGGGGGAGAGGGGAACCTACGTTTTTGGTCCCAGGTGTGGCCTTCACCTAGGGAAACCTACCAAACCCAGGCATTATTTTAAAACTAGACACCCCAAGGAGTCCAGAGAGGAGTGGCTTGCGTGGATCCCCCAACATTTTCTTACCCAGACTTCTCTGCAAACCTCAAAATTTGCTTTAAAAATCATATTTTCCTCACTTTTCTTTGGGGGAACACTGGGTGGGAGGGAATTTGTGTCTAATCTCTGGTTCCCCAACTTTCTGTCACCAAAATGTGAGGAAAAATAGTTTTTTTATCCAAAATTTGAGGTTTGAACAGTATTCTGGGTAACTAAACCTGATGAGAGCCCCACAAGTCACCCCATCTTGGATTCCCCTTGGTGTCTAGTTTTCAAAAATGCACAGGTTTGGTAGGGTTTCCTAGGTGCCGGCTGAGCTAAAGATCAAAATTTTAAACAAAGGACTTTAAAAAAACAGTTTTCAATGTAAAAATGCGATGTGTCTATGTTGTGTCTCCTGTCACAGGCATTAGGCCTACCCATGCAAGTGAGGTACCATTCTTATCTGGAGACGTAAGGGAACACAGAATAGCAGAATAAGTGTTATTGCCCCTTGTCTTTCTCTGCATTGTTTCCTTCCAAATGTAAGACAGTGTGTAAAAAAACATCTGTTTGAGAAATGCCCTGTAATTCACATGCTACTATGGGGACCCCGGAATTCAGAGATGTGCAAATATCCACTGCTGCTCAACACCTTATCTTGTGCCCGTTTTTGGAAATACAAAGGTTTCCTTGATAACTATTTTTCAGTCTTTATATTTCCCCAAATGAATTGCTGTATACCGCTAAATAATACTTTTTTATTTCAGCTGTTTTTTTCTGTAGGAAAACCTTGTAGGATCTACACAAATTACCCTTTTGGTGAATTCAGAATTTTGTCTGCTTTTCAGAAATGTGTAGCTTTCGGGGATCCATCATTGGTTTCATACCCATTTCTGACACTAACTGGAAGGAAGCTAAAAACACAAAAAATAGTAAAAATAGGGTATGTCTCAGTAAAATGCCAAAACTGTGTTGAAAAATGTGGTTTTCTGATTCAAGTCTGCCTGTTCCTGAAAGCTGGGCAGATGGTGATTTTAGCACCGCAAACCATTTGTTGATGCCATTTTCCGGGGAAAAAACACAAGCCGCCTTCTGCTGCCCCTTTTTCCTATTTAATTTTTGAAAATAAACAAAATGTTCACTATATTTTGGCTAATTTCTTGGTCTCCTTGAGGGGAACCCACAAACTCTGGGTACCTCTAGAATCCCTAGGCTGTTAGAATTAAAGGATGCACACTTAGCTTTGGTAGTTTATCTGGACAAAAAGTTATCAGGGCCTAAGTGCAAACTGCTCCAAACAGCCAAAACAGGGCCTGGCACCTGAGGGGGAAAAGTCCTGGCAGCAAAAGGGTTAAAGACTTCCTGCAACGTAAGGATCACTGTTGTAGGACTACAACTAATTTTGGTGACCAGCCTCCCCCATAGGATTTATACCAGCCATGAAAGAAGGAACCAACGCCCTGGACCTGGGTGATGCTAACACCTGTATTCTCTGTGGAGCCCCAGTGATCAAAGGCTACTGCTTCGAAGCATAACAGCCTGCCAAACAGAACCAGACTCCAGGCACAGGGTAGGTGGTGCCTGACAAGTAAAGTGGGATGAAACTTCCACGTTTCCTGATCCTAGGGGCACTTCAGAGATCCTTGTCCCCATTGTCCCTGCAGATGTTTCGTACCCTTCACGGGGAAAAGTTGTGAAAGCCCCCTAACACAGCCAGCCAAGGGGCACTCAAAACCAGAATTGTTAAGTTACTTTTTGGTTTTCTGACTGCACACCCAATATTGATCAACACTGGTGCTTCACTTCTGCTGCACCCCACATCTTTGTCGTCAACACAAGCAGGATTAAGGTACTTTTGTTCAGAGGATCTCACTGGATCCCAGTATCCAGCCCACGCTCCATCGCGGTCAGCCTGGATTTTTGACTTTGTTCTGGCCTGGTTTTACCAGATATTCCCAGTTGGCACGTCTCGTTTCTAAACGCTATTTTACAGTTTATTTTTTAAGATTCACAACTCAAGTTCGACTTATTGGCTTTTTTTGTTTTGGTCTTGCTTTATTTATTACAGTAAGTTCTATTTTTGTAATGCGGCATGGTATCTATTTTGTGTGGTGTTTTCACAGTTTTACAGTATGAAGTGTTGCACAAATACTTTTCACACTGCCTTTAAAGTAAGCCTGACAGCTATGTGCCATGTTACCAGAGGGTAGGCACAGGTTAATATATAGTTTGCTTGACATTTACCCTGACTAAGATTGTGGTTCCTGCTTGATCAGGGTGCACATCCCTTCCAACCCAAAACCCATTCTCTAACATTGGTGATCAGCAGTGAGGATAGGACTTATGTTTGTGCAGTGCAATATATTGATTTGGTGTACACTACTATTCCACATCTAAAGACCATTACGAGTTTTAATTTTTCCTTAGTGTTTTCAATTGGCTATTTGTCCCCTTTTCTAAATTAACCTCCCTAACTTCCTTTTTCCATCATTGGTGTCTACAATTTTGACAACCTCAGCAGGCCTGAGCTGTTGAAACTCTGCAAACAGAAGGGACTAAAAGCAAACAAGAAGGCTACCAAACTGGATTTCAAGGTAGCTCTAACGGCCTTTGAGGAAGTACAGAAATGGGAGGCCACCTAAGTGGAAGAAGAGGTAGATGACAATGAGGAGGGAGGAGCAAACTCAGATGAGGAGGACCCAGCCCAGCATCCTAAGCTGCCAGGAGGGCCCCACACAACCCCAGCAGATGAATTGGATGAACTAGAAGACCAGGATGGTGCAGAGAGCGGTGTTTCTACCATGGGTCTGACCTCACAGGAGCTGGAGGACTGGAAAGAGTAGAGAAATCTCAACCTGAAGCTAGCCAAATTTAAGCTATATAAGGAGAAAGCAGAGGCTGAGAGAGCCTTAACAAAAAGAGAATGGCCAAAAAGGAGAGAAGGATGGCCCATGAGCTCAGTTTCAGAAAGCTTAATTTGAGAGCTAAGCAGATTGATTCCAGCAAGTAATGGTGGCAGCATACCTGCTGTAGGAGGCTGGACTGGCTTGTAGTGAGTACCAAGGGGTACTTGCACCTTGCACCAGGCCCAGTTATCCCTTATTAGTGTATAGGGTGTCTAGCAGCTTAGGCTGATAGATAATGGTAGCTTAGCAGAGCAGCTTAGGCTGAACTAGGAGACGTATGAAGCTACTACAGTACCACTTAGTGTCATATGCACAATATCATAAGAAAACACAATACACAGTTATACTAAAAATAAAGGTACTTTATTTTTATGACAATATGCCAAAGTATCTTAGAGTGTACCCTCAGTGAGAGGATAGGAAATATACACAAGATATATATACACAATAGCAAAAATATGCAGTATAGTCTTAGAAAACAGTGCAAACAATGTATAGTTACAATAGGATGCAATGGGGAAACATAGGGATAGGGGCAACACAAACCATATACTCCAAAAGTGGAATGCGAACCACGAATGGACCCCAAACCTATGTGACCTTGTAGAGGGTCGCTGGGACTATTAGAAAATAGTGAGAGTTAGAAAAATAACCCTCCCCAAGACCCTGAAAAGTGAGTGCAAAGTGCACTAAAGTTCCCCTAAGGACAAAGAAGTCGTGTTAGAGGAATAATGCAGGAAAGACACAAACCAACAATGCAAAAACGCTGGATTTCCAATCTGGGGTACCTGTGGAACAAGGGGACCAAGTCCAATAGTCACAAGCAAGTCGGAGATGGGCAGATGCCCAGGAAATGCCAGCTGCGGGTGCAAAGAAGCTTCTACTGGACAGAAGAAGCTGCGGTTTCTGCAGGAACGCAAAGGGCTAGAGACTTCCCCTTTGGAGGACGGATCCCTCTTGCCTTGTAGAGTCGTGCAGAAGTGTTTTCCCGCCGAAAGAATGCCAACAAGCCTTGCTAGCTGCAAATCGTGCGGTTAGCGTTTTTGGATGCTGCTGTGGCCCAGGAGGGACCAGGAGGTCGCAAATTGGACCAGGAGGTAGAGGGGACGTCAAGCAAGAGAAGGAGCCCTCTTAGCAGCAGGTAGCACCCAGAGAAGTGCCAGAAACAGGCACTACGAGGATGTGTGAAACGGTTCTCACCCGAAGTCGAACAAAGAAGTCCCACATCGCCGGAGAACAACTTAGGCAGTCGTGCAATGCAGGTTAGAGTGCCGTGGACCCAGGCTGGACTGTGCACAAAGGATTTCCGCCGGAAGTGCACGGAGGCCGGAGTAGCTGCAAAAGTCGCAGTTCCCAGCAATGCAGTCTAGCGAGGTGAGGCAAGGACTTACCTCCACCAAACTTGGACTGAAGAGTCACTGGACTGTGGGGGCCACTTGGACAGAGTTGCTGGATTAGAGGGACCTCGCTCGTCATGCTGAGAGGAGACCCAAGGGACCGGTAATGCAGCTTTTTGGTGCCTGCGGTTGCAGGGGGAAGATTCCGTCGACCCACAGGAGATTTCTTCGGAGCTTCTAGTGCAGAGAGGAGGCAGACTACCCCCACAGCATGCACCACCAGGAAAACAGTCGAGAAGGCGGCAGGATCAGCGTTACAGAGTTGCAGTAGTCGTCTTTGCTACTATGTTGCAGGTTTGCAGGCTTCCAGCGCGGTCAGCAGTCGATTCCTTGGCAGAAGGTGAAGAGAGAGATGCAGAGGAACTCGGATGAGCTCTTGCATTCGTTATCTAAAGTTTACCTAGAGACAGAGACCCTAAATAGCCAGAAAAGAGGGTTTGGCTACCTAGGAGAGAGGATAGGCTACTAACACCTGAAGGAGCCTATCAGAAGGAGTCTCTGACGTCACCTGGTGGCACTGGCCACTCAGAGCAGTCCAGTGTGCCAGCAGCACCTCTGTTTCCAAGATGGCAGAGGTCTGGAGCACACTGGAGGAGCTCTGGACACCTCCCAGGGGAGGTGCAGGTCAGGGGAGTGGTCACTCCCCTTTCCTTTGTCCAGTTTCGCGCCAGAGCAGGGCTAAGGGGTCCCCTGAACCAGTGTAGACTGGCTTATGCAGAATTGGGCACATCTGTGCCCAAGAAAGCATTTCCAGAGGCTGGGGGAGGCTACTCCTCCCCTGCCTTCACACCATTTTCCAAAGGGAGAGGTTTTAACACCCTCTCTCAGAGGAAGTCCTTTGTTCTGCCATCCTGGGCCAGGCCTGGCTGGACCCCATGAGGGCAGATGCCTGTCTGAGGGGTTGGCAGCAGCAGCAGCTGCAGTGAAACCCCAGGAAGGGCAGTTTGGCAGTACCAGGGTCTGTGCTACAGACCACTGGGATCATGGGATTGTGCCAACTATGCCAGGATGGTATAGAGGGGGCAATTCCATGATCATAGACATGTTACATGGCCATATTCGGAGTTACCATTGTGAAGCTACATATAGGTAGTGACCTATATGTAGTGCACGCGTGTAATGGTGTCCCCGCACTCACAAAGTCCGGGGAATTGGCCCTGAACAATGTGGAGGCACCTTGGCTAGTGCCAGGGTGCCCTCACACTAAGTAACTTTGCACCTAACCTTTACCAGGTAAAGGTTAGACATATAGGTGACTTATAAGTTACTTAAGTGCAGTGTAAAATGGCTGTGAAATAACGTGGACGTTATTTCACTCAGGCTGCAGTGGCAGGCCTGTTTAAGAATTGTCAGAGCTCCCTATGGGTGGCAAAAGAAATGCTGCAGCCC
Source organism: Pleurodeles waltl (assembly GCF_031143425.1). NCBI lineage: Eukaryota > Metazoa > Chordata > Amphibia > Caudata > Salamandridae > Pleurodeles > Pleurodeles waltl. The sequence continues at coordinate 1,111,392,927 of NC_090440.1, forward strand.
ATAGGGATCTCCTGGAACCCCAATACCCTGGGTACCTCAGTACCACATACTAGGGAATTATAAGGGTGTTCCAGTAAGCCAATGTAAATTGGTAAAAATAGTCACTAGCCTGTTAGTGACAACTTGGAAAGAAATGAGAGAGCATAACCTCTGAGGTTCTGATTAGCAGGGCCTCAGTGAGACAGTTAGTCACTACACAGGTAACACATTCAGGCACACTTATGAGCACTGGGGCCCTGGTGAACAGGGTCCCAGTGACACATACAACTAAAACAACATATATACAGTGAAAAATGGGGGTAACATGCCAGGCAAGATGGTACTTTCCTACACAACCCCCCCCAAACGAAGGACAATAAGACTAGCCATGACCTGATGAGTCTTCATTGTCTAAGTGGAAATATCTGGAGAGTCCATCTGCATTTGAGTGGCTACTCCCAGGTCTATGTTCCACTGTATAGTCCATTCCCTGTAGGGATATGGACCACCTCAACAATTTAGGATTTTCACCTTTCATTTGTTTTAGCCAAAGTAGAGGTTTGTGGTCTGTCTGAACAATGAAGTGAGTGCCAAATAGGTATGGCCTCAACTTCTTCAGTGCCCAGACCACAGCAAAGGCCTCCCTCTCAATGGCAGACCAACGCTTTTCTCTAGGGGTCAACCTCCTACTAATAAAAGCAACAGGTTGATCCTGGCCCTCAGAATTAAGTTGTGATAGGACTGCCCCTACTCCTAATTCAGATGCATCAGTTTGGACATAGAATTTTTTAGAGTAACAAGGGCTTTTCAGGACAGGTGTAGAGCACATGGCCTGCTTCAGCTCCTCAAAAGCTTTCTGACAGTTTGCTGTCCATAATACCTTTTTAGGCATTTTCTTGGATGTGAGGTCATTAAGAGGGGCTGCAATGGAGCCATAGTTCTTAATGAATCTCCTGTAATACCCAGTGAGGCCTAGGAAGGCTCTCACCTGAGTCTGAGTGGTAGGGGGAACCCAATCAATAATTGTTTGGATTTTCCCCTGAAGTGGTGCAATCTGTTCCCCACCAACAAGGTGTCCCAGATAAACCACCTTACCCTGCCCTATCTGGCACTTTGAAGCCTTGATAGTGAGGCCTGCCTTTTGCAGGGCCTCCAAAACTTTCCATAGGTGGACCAGGTGATCATCCCAGCTGGAGCTAAAGACAGCTATATCGTCCAAATATGCTGCACTGAAAGATTCCAGCCCTTGCAGAACTGTGTTCACCAACCTTTGAAAAGTGGCAGGTGCATTTTTCAAACCAAAAGGCATTACAGTAAACTGGTAATGGCCTCCAATGGTTGAAAATGCAGTTTTAGGTTTAGCATCTTCTGACAATTTGATCTGCCAATACCTTGCAGTCAAATCAAAAGTGCTTAGATACTTGGCAGATGCCAGTGTATCTATGAGCTCATCTGCCCTGGGTATAGGGTGAGCATCAGTTTTGGTTACCAGGTTGAGACCTCTATAGTCTACACAAAACCGCATTTCCTTCTTTCCATCTTTGGAATGGGGTTTTGGTACAAGTACCACAGGAGAAGCCCATGGACTTTCAGAGTGCTCAACCACTCCTAGTTCTAACATTTTCTGCACCTCTTGCTTTATGCAGTCCCTGACATGGTCAGGCTGCCTATAGATCTTACTTTTGACAGGTAAACTGTCTCCAGTATCTATAGGGTGCTCACACCAAGAAGTGGTACCTGGCACAGTAGAGAAGAGTTCAGAGAATTGATCTAGGAGATTTATGCAATGGTCTTTCTGCTCAGCAGTAAGACAATCAGCCAAAACTACACCTTCCACAAGAGCATCTTGTTCTGTGGAAGAGAAGAGATCAGGTAGAGGATCACTGTCTTCTTCCTGTCCCTCATCAGTTGCCATGAGCAGGGTGAGATCAGCCCTGTCATAGTAGGGTTTCAGGCGATTGACATGGAGTACCCTAAGGGGACTCCTGGCAGTGCCTAAGTCAACTAAATAGGTGACTTCTCCCTTCTTTTCAACAATTGTGTGGGGACCACTCCATTTATCTTGGAGTGCTCTTGGGGCCACAGGCTCCAAGACCCACACTTTCTGCCCTGGTTGGTACTGAACCAAAACAGCCATCTGATCATGCCATTGCTTCTGGAGCTCTTGGCTGGCCTGAAGGTTTTAACTGGCCTTTTTCATATACTCAGCCATCCTTGATCTGAGGCCATGTACATAGTCCACAATATCTTGTTTAGGAGCTTTTAAAGGTTGTTCCCAACCCTCCTTTACAAGTGTGAGTGGACCCCTAACAGGGTGTCCAAAAAGAAGTTCAAAGGGGCTGAAGCCCACTCCTTTCTGGGGTACCTCCCTCTAGGCAAAAAGGAGGCATGGTAGAAGGATATCCCATCTCCTGCTGAGTTTTTCAGGGAGACCCATAATCATGCCTTTGAGAGTTTTATTAAATCTCTCCACCAGTCCATTTGTTTGTGGATGATAGGGTGTAGTGAACTTGTAAGTTACACCACACTCCTTCCACGTGGCCTTTAAGTATGCAGACATGAAATTGCTTCCCCTGTCTGATACTACTTCCTTTGGGAAGCCCACCCTGGAAAATATTCCCAGGAGGGCCTTTGCCACTGCAGCAGCTGTAGTGGTCCTTAAAGGAATAGCTTCAGTGTATCTTGTGGCATGGTCCACTACCACCAAGATGAATCTATTGCCTGAAGCAGTAGGAGGGTCAAGGGGGCCAACTATGTCAACCCCTACCCTCTCAAAGGGAACCCGAACCACAGGCAGTGGGATAAGGGGTGCCTTTGGGGTGCCACCTGTCTTGCCACTGGCTTGACAGGTTTCACAGGACTTACAAAATTCCTTTGTGTCCTCAGACATCCTAGGCCAATGAAACAAGGGAACAAGTCTGTCCCAAGTTTTCATTTGTCCCAGGTGTCCAGCTAGGGGAATGTTGTGAGCAAGAGTTAGGAGGAACTTTCTGTACTCCTGAGGGATCACTAATCTCCTGGCAGCTCCAGGTTTAGGATCCCTATGCTCAGTGTACAAGAGGTTGTCCTCCCAGTAAACTCTTTGAGAGTCACTGACATCCCCATTAGCCTGTTTGACAGCTTGCTGTCTTAGACCCTCTAATGTGGGACAGGTTTGCTGTGCCACACTCAGCTCCTCCCTGGCAGGCCCCCCTTCACCCAAAAGCTCACCAGTGTCTGCTTCCAGCTCCTCTGGTGTAGGTTCTGCACAGGGAGGGAATTCTTCTTCCTCAGAAGTTGAATCCACTGTAGAGGGAGGGATAGTAGGAAGTGGTTTGCTTCTACTTGCCCTAGCTTTAGGGAGCACTTGGTCCATTGTTCCAGGATCCAAGCTTCCCTGTCCTTTTTGCTTTTTGGCCTGAGCCCTTGTCAAAGCAAAAATATGCCCTGGGATGCCCAGCATTGCTGCATGGGCCTCCAACTCCACATCTGACCAAGCCGATGTCTCCAAATCATTTCCTAGTAGACAGTCTACAGGTAAATCTGTGGCTACCACAACTTTCTTTGGACCAGTAACCCCCCCCCAGTTGAGATTAACAACAGCCATGGGGTGGCTAAGTGTGTTGTTGTGAGCATCGGTTACCTGGTACTGGTGACCAAGTAGGTGTTGTTCAGGGTGGACCAGTTTCTCTATGACCATAGTCACACTGGCTCCAGTGTCCCTGTAGGCCTGAACCTCAACACCATTTATTAGGGGTAGCTGCTTGTACTTATCCATATTAAGGGGACAAGCAACTAAGGTGGCTAAATCAATAGCCCCCTCAGAGACTAACACAGCCTCTGTGGCCTCCCTAACAAGGCCAACCCCAACTAAGTTACCAATAGTGAGCCCAGCTACTCCCTTGGATTGGCTATTAGTAGGTTTGCTCCCACCACCACTGCTATTAGTAGGGACACTAGGGGTAGCAGTAGGGGTTGTAGTGGTAGGAGGCTTGGTGCTTTTCTTTGGACAACTGGGATCTGTTGTCCAATGGCCTTTTACTTTACATAAATAGCACCATGGTTTCTATTCTTTGTTTTGATTAAAGGAGGATTTGGACCCACCACCCCCACCAGAGTGTTTTTGTGGGCCTGATGAAGACTCATTTTTCGATTTGTCCCCACCCTTGTCAGAAGACTTACCATCCTTCTTTTTGTTGCCATCTTTGTCACCCCCTGTATGAACTTTTCTGTTCACCCTTGTTCTGACCCATTTGTCTGGCTTCTTTCCCAATTCTTGGGGAGAGGTCAGATCAGAGTCCACCAAGTACTGGTGCAACAAATCAGACACACAATTATTAAGAATATGCTCTCTCAGGATCAAGTTATACAGGCTGTCATAATCAGTAACTTTACTGCCATGTAACCACCCCTCCAAGGCCTTCACTGAATGGTCAATGAAATCAACCCAGTCTTGTGAAGACTCCTTTTTGGTCTCTCTGAACTTTATCCTGTACTGTTCAGTGGTTAAGCCATAACCATCCAGGAGTGCATTCTTAAGAACTGTAAAATTATTGGCATCACTTTCTTTCACAGTAAGGAGCCTATCCCTACCTTTTCCACTAAATGATAGCCATAGGATAGCAGCCCACTGCCTTTGAGGGACATCCTGTACAAACCAGGCCCTCTCAAGTGCAGCAAACCACTTGTTAATGTCATCCCCCTCCTTATAAGGGGGAACTATCTTGCGCAGATTCCTGGAATCATGCTCTTTTGCAGGATGACTATGGGGAATACTGCTGCTGCCACCATGGGTTTCTAAACCCAGTTTCTGTCTCTCCTTCTCTACTTCTAAAGTCTGTCTATCCAAATCCAGCTGTTGCTTCTTGAGCTTCAGTCTGGTTTGTTCCACTCTCAATCTATTGAGTTCCCTTTCTAACAATCTGTCATCAGGGTGGGTGGGAGGGACATGCCTTGAAACAGAAGTATGGTGAGAATGGACAGAAGGAGACCTGTCCCTTACAGAGGGCACCCTAACAGCTTGGCTAACAGAAACATCAGTACCACTGTGGTGTGAATAAATGCTTTTGCTATGATGTGAGACAACACTATTTGTATGGTGTGGCTCTTCATCATTACCAACTATGCTAGACTGTCTAGTAATGGGCAGGCTAGGAAGTTTCTTTCCTGAATCTTTTCCTGGGGGAGTCCCTGGATCAGATTGGGAACCATTAGCTACTTTTTCTACAGATGGGGCACTTCTAGCCTTATCCTGTTCTCTAAGCATGTTAAGTAACAGTTCCAAGGAAGGATTCTTCCCTACACTCAAACCTCTCTCTACACAGAGACTCCTTGCTCCTTTCCAGCTAAGGTGGTCATATGCAAGTTTGGACAGATCAACATTTTGGCCTGTGCCAGACATTTTTAGAGAGAGTTAAAGTGATAGAAAAAGAGAAAAAAGTTTGTCAGAGATTTTAGAAAGACAGAGAAAAAAACTTTTTAAACTTTTTAGAAAGTTAGAAGTACTTTTCAGCACTTAGAAAAGAGTGAAAAGAGGAAATGCAAAACTTTTTGGCTATGTGTATATACACTGAACTTGTTTTGTATATTTTTCTCTTATGAAAAGTACAATGACAAGAGTGGTAAGTAGTCTCAAAGCACTTATCCCACCGCTGCACAACCAATGTAGGAGGCTGGACTGGCTTGTAGTGAGTACCAAGGGGTACTTGCACCTTGCACCAGGCCCAGTTATCCCTTATTAGTGTATAGGGTGTCTAGCAGCTTAGGCTGATAGATAATGGTAGCTTAGCAGAGCAGCTTAGGCTGAACTAGGAGACGTGTGAAGCTACTACAGTACCACTTAGTGTCATATGCACAATATCATAAGAAAACACAATACACAGTTATACTAAAAATAAAGGTACTTTATTTTTATGACAATATGCCAAAGTATCTTAGAGTGTACCCTCAGTGAGAGGATAGGAAATATACACAAGATATATATACACAATAGCAAAAATATGCAGTATAGTCTTAGAAAACAGTGCAAACAATGTATAGTTACAATAGGATGCAATGGGGAAACATAGGAATAGGGGCAACACAAACCATATACTCCAAAAGTGGAATGCGAACCACGAATGGACCCCAAACCTATGTGACCTTGTAGAGGGTCGCTGGGACTATTAGAAAATAGTGAGAGTTAGAAAAATAACCCTCCCCAAGACCCTGAAAAGTGAGTGCAAAGTGCACTAAAGTTCCCCTAAGGACAAAGAAGTCGTGTTAGAGGAATAATGCAGGAAAGACACAAACCAACGATGCAACAACGCTGGATTTCCAATCTGGGGTACCTGTGGAACAAGGGGACCAAGTCCAAAAGTCACAAGCAAGTCGGAGATGGGCAGATGCCCAGGAAATGCCAGCTGCGGGTGCAAAGAAGCTTCTACTGGACAGAAGATGCTGTGGTTTCTGCAGGAACGCAAAGGGCTAGAGACTTCCCCTTTGGAGGACGGATCCCTCTCGCCTTGTAGAGTCGTGCAGAAGTGTTTTCCCGCCGAAAGAATGCCAACAAGCCTTGCTAGCTGCAAATCGTGCGGTTAGCGTTTTTGGATGCTGCTGTGGCTCAGGAGGGACCAGGAGGTCGCAAATTGGACCAGGAGGTAGAGGGGACGTCGAGCAAGACAAGGATCCCTCTTAGCAGCAGGTAGCATCCGGAGAAGTGCCAGAAACAGGCACTACGAGGATGTTTGAAACGGTGCTCACCCGAAGTCGCACAAAGAAGTCCCACGTCGCCGGAGAATAACTTAGGCGGTCGTGCAATGCAGGTTAGAGTGCCGTGGACCCAGGCTGGACTGTGCACAAAGGATTTCCGCCGGAAGTGCACGGAGGCCGGAGTAGCTGCAAAAGTCGCGGTTCCCAGCAATGCAGTCTAGCGAGGTGAGGCAAGGACTTACCTCCACCAAACTTGGACTGAAGAGTCACTGGACTGTGGGGGCCACTTGGACAGAGTTGCTGGATTCAAGGGACCTCGCTCGTCGTGCTGAGAGGAGACCCAAGGGACCGGTAATGCAGCTTTTTGGTGCGGGAAGATTCCGTCGACCCACGGGAGATTTCTTCGGAGCTTCTAGTGCAGAGAGGAGGCAGACTACCCCCACAGCATGCACCACCAGGAAAACAGTCGAGAAGGCGGCAGGATCAGCGTTACAGAGTTGCAGTAGTCGTCTTTGCTACTATGTTGCAGGTTTTGCAGGCTTCCAGCGCGGTCAGCAGTCGATTCCTTGGCAGAAGGTGAAGAGAGAGATGCAGAGGAACTCGGATGAGCTCTTGCATTCGTTATCTAAAGTTTCCCCATAGACAGAGACCCTAAATAGCCAGAAAAGAGGGTTTGGCTACCTAGGAGAGAGGATAGGCTACTAACACCTGAAGGAGCCTATCAGAAGGAGTCTCTGACGTCACCTGGTGGCACTGGCCACTCAGAGCAGTCCAGTGTGCCAGCAGCACCTCTGTTTCCAAGATGGCAGAGGTCTGGAGCACACTGGAGGAGCTCTGGACACCTCCCAGGGGAGGTGCAGGTCAGGGGAGTGGTCACTCCCCTTTCCTTTGTCCAGTTTCGCGCCAGTGCAGGGCTAAGGGGTCCCCTGAACCGGTGTAGACTGGCTTATGCAGAATTGGGCACATCTGTGCCCAAGAAAGCATTTCCAGAGGCTGGGGGAGGCTACTCCTCCCCTGCCTTCACACCATTTTCCAAAGGGAGAGGGTGTAACACCCTCTCTCAGAGGAAGTCCTTTGTTCTGCCATCCTGGGCAAGGCCTGGCTGGACCCCAGGAGGGCAGATGCCTGTCTGAGGGGTTGGCAGCAGCAGCAGCTGCAGTGAAACCCCAGGAAGGGCAGTTTGGCAGTACCAGGGTCTGTGCTACAGACCACTGGGATCATGGGATTGTGCCAACTATGCCAGGATGGTATAGAGGGGGCAATTCCATGATCATAGACATGTTACATGGCCATATTCGGAGTTACCATTGTGAAGCTACATATAGGTAGTGACCTATATGTAGTGCACGCGTGTAATGGTGTCCCCGCACTCACAAAGTCCGGGGAATTGGCCCTGAACAATTTGGGGGCACCTTGGCTAGTGCCAGGGTGCCCTCACACTAAGTAACTTTGCACCTAACCTTTACCAGGTAAAGGTTAGACATATAGGTGACTTATAAGTTACTTAAGTGCAGTGTAAAATGGCTGTGAAATAACGTGGACGTTATTTCACTCAGGCTGCAGTGGCAGGCCTGTGTAAGAATTGTCAGAGCTCCCTATGGGTGGCAAAAGAAATGCTGCAACCCATAGGGATCTCCTGGAACCCCAATACCCTGGGTACCTCAGTACCATATACTAGGGAATTATAAGGGTGTTCCAGTAAGCCAATGTAGATTGGTAAAAAAAGTCACTAGCCTGTTAGTGACAATTTGGAAAGAAATGAGAGAGCATAACCACGGAGGTTCTGATTAGCAGAGCCTCAGTGAGACAGTTAGTCACTACACAGGTAACACATTCAGGCACACTTATGAGCACTGGGGCCCTGGTGAACAGGGTCCCAGTGACACATACAATTAAAACAACATATATACAGTGAAAAATGGGGGTAACATGACAGGCAAGATGGTACTTTCCTACACCTGCAGTGTCCACTGGAGAAGGAAGGGTCCACAAACCCAATGATTTGGTGCCCATTTATGTGGTTGGAGATGACAATGACAAACAGTTTTCAGCATATGAAGTGTCTCTAAGGCTGCATAAGGTTCCTCAAGAGTGCTGGGGGGATAGCTTGTAAAGGGACATACCCAAAGTGGAGAGGAACACGTTCCTAACACTAGACGTAGAAGACTAGACAGTGCACTCCTCTGAAGGTCATTCTTGTTAATCCATTTGGGTTGACCCCTGAGAGACATAGGCAGATGTTCAGTGGCAGCTACAAACTTCCCACCCAGACCTGGGTGCACTTTCTAGATTATTCCAGTAAGACGCTAAAAGGATGGGTGAGGGGCAGCAAGATAGAAGATTATACTGAGCTGTACAAGCTAATTCTGAGGGAGCACATACTTGATATTTGTTTTACAGAGTGTTGGACCTTTTCCTTATGCAGGGTCATCCCTAGTCTTTTTGCCTCCTTCCTCCGGGTTTTTCTGACCTCCCGCTGTCTGCTCTAGGACTCTGAGCACTTTATCACTGCTGACCAGTACTAAAGTGCAGGTGCTCTCCAATCTAAAGTTGGTATGATTGGCTTATACCTAATTGGCATATTTAATTTACCTATAAGTCCCTTGTACAGTGGTGTCTCTATTCCCAGGGCCTGCAAATTAAATACTACTAGTGAGCTTCCAGCACTGCTTGCGCCACCCACTGAAGTAGACTTTCAAACCTGTCTCAGGCCTGCTAGTACATGGCCTGTGTGCACAGTTTTCTTTTTACTACATGTAAGTAACCCCTAAGGGACGCCCTAGCTAGCCCTATGGGCAGGGTGCCTTGTATGTAGAAGGCAGGACATGTGCCAGGTTGCGTGGCCTGTCCTGGTAGTGACAAACAGCCTAACTTGGTGTCTCACTGCTGTGAGTGCTGCCTTCTCCTAGGATTGCATTAGAAATGCCCTGCCTTATGTGTAAGGGGTATTGTCTGATTTATGAGGGTTAGCGTAGGCGTGTTTGGTATGGTTGTGATGGTGATGATAAATACTGCTTACTGGTGTGGGTGTATTTTTTATTACTATCACAGAAATGCCACTTCTAGAAATTGCACATTTATCTGTGCTCATGACTCTGGTGTTTTGCAGCTTGACTCCAATCCACGTCTGGGCAGAGTGACAGGTGGGGCTTTGTGCTTACTTTTCAGACAGCCTGTACACAGGGAGGGTGGAGGTGTCACAGAGGTGCATTTGCATACTGAATAGTCTTCCTGGGCTGAGAGAAGGGAGAGGCCAGGGCAGACCTACATTTGTAAAGGCTGTGCCCTGGCCTCGCAACAATAGGGTCGTTAACTCCCCACTGATGTTGGGAGCCTGTGCTGAAAGAAGAGAAGGGGCACTCCCAGAACCAGTTGTAACTGGCTGGAATCTCCTCTCCCTACGGTTGCAAAACACTGTAAGGACTGAGTATAAGTACAGGGGAATTTTCCCCACAATTTGGAGACTCTTTGAACTACCTAGAACTGGACACAATGCTGCTGGAGGGACTCACCAGGAACTGCCATGGACTGCTGCTGCTGTGCCGACCTGTGACCTGCTTGGTCACTTTGAGGAACTGCCTGCTTTCTCCTTGGGCTGGCCTGCTGCTGGGCTCTGACACCTCTGCTCCTTTTTCTCTTCACTGTTGTCCCCCAAGGGGCAGGGTGCTGTGGCCCCTGACCCCTGCAACCACCTGTTTTCAAAGCGCATGAGGAGCGCTTTCTCTTAAAATGCCTAGCTCCTAGTGAGGGCTGTGGAGTCATTTTTATAGTGCTGTGGAAGCGCTTTCTCGATGCTGAAACTCACCGCCGCAGCCGGGCCACGCAAATTACTACAGTGCGAAGGAACACACTGTATTTCAGCTCCAGGGCACTTGCAGAAAAAGAGAGGAGCCAGCGCTGCTCCTCGTGCCCCCAGGGCACCCGAAGCATCCTTATTCACAAACTCGGAGCACAAGTGCTCCTGTTGTGCCCCCGGAGAGATGCGTGCTCTGTGGAGCGCCCACGGGGCACAGGCAGGTAGCGACTTTGGTGCCTGCTTCTTCCTCGACGGTGGGGCGGGCTGCATGTAAGGCTGGAAGCCGGGTGGGGGGAAGGAAACCACATTGGAGGTTCCCTCCGGCTCCAACGAGGCCGTCCTGCTTTCTCTTGGACCACGTGGGGGGGCGGAAGCCTCACCAGAGACCCCCCACGCCGCTAGTCTATGCCTTGGTCCTTGTGTGGGCCAGTACTAATCTTTTGGCTCTCCCCCTTCGTGGAGGGCCAGTTAAGGCCCAGTGGGGCCATACAACGTTTGCAGGTCCCAGGAGGGGCCTGCGCTTGAGTCGGAGGGAGAGCGTGGCGCTTCCCTCCTCCTTGCATTCTTCCTGGCTTGTGTCCACCCCTCTCGGGAGGGCCGGTGGAGGCCGGGGTGGGGCCCCTAGCGATCAGGGGTCCCCAGGAGGGGCCCGTTAGGCATATAGAGGGGTGCGTGCCACCCCCCTACACCCCACAATCGCCAGGGAGGCCCCCACGTTGCGCAGAAGAGCACTGGGGGCCCCTTCTTCGCTCTACTAGGCACTGGAGGTGCCTTCATCTTCAACCAGGTACTCCTAAGTGACAATATATATATCAAAAGTTCTTGTTTGAGACTTTATTGCATTATATGTTCCTTTTATGGACATGCTTGCTAATATGTTTTTCTAACTTGCCATATGTTTTTTAATGTTCTTACTATGGGCATTTTATGATATTCTTATGACAAGTGTTTTGGTGTAATAACGTGTTTACTGACTACTGCTTATGTTGCAGAATAATGAGTAACCTGTGCGTTAGATATGACTACTGCTAGTTTGCAGAGTAACTAATGTGTAACGTTCTGACAACTGCTAAGGTAGAAGGATAGTACTGATATGTGATGTTTGGTCTGATAATTGCGTTGTGTACAATACAGTATATTTTCATATAATCTGGTGTTGTGTTTTCTTTGTGGTGGGGATATTGCGTCACGTGTGTTGCGTGTGTTGTGCAAACGCTTTACACATTGGGATAGGCCTGACTGCTTGTGCCAAGCTACCAAGGGGGTGAGCAGGTGTTTTCTTGGATGTGTAACTCCCTTACTCTGACTAGAGTGGGTAAGTTCTGCCTGGCTGAGGTGCATAACCTAGCCAACCAGAAACCCCATTTCTAACACAGAGTTACACCAACACCTGGCTGATAGCAAGCTTACCGACCCCAGGAAGCTTGCTGAGGAGGCAGACCTCTGTGTCAGCACCGGAGTGTCCAATAAGGCATCGGGGGGACTTCCAAAAGAGTTGTCAGGGTTCCTACCAGAAGAAGGAGTTGAAAACCCACATGCTTTCTAATACTGCAAAGTATAGGCAGTGTGTCACCATTAATGAGCAAGGAGTTGAGACTCTGAGGGACACAGGAGCCATTATGACTATAGTAATGAGTCAGTTGGTCACCCAAGAGCATATTATACCCAATATATTACACCAGGTTATAGTAGAAGAAAACTGAGAGGATCACTACCCTGTGCACTTGCTCCATTTCAGGAGGGGGGTCTCAGGTCTTCTGAAAGTTGCTGCGAGCCCTGCCATGCCCTGCCATGCCTGTGGATTTTTTGCAAGGGAATGATCTTAAGCACACTACCTAGAAAGAAGTGGAGCTCAGATCACACCTGGGAATGTTAGAGTTGCCTGAGTGGAGTTGTGCAATCACCAGGTCCATGGCTAACAAGGAAGGGTGTCAAGGAAGTCTAGAGACTTGAAAATATCCCACACATGTTCCCAAAAGAGGTAAGGTCAAAGAGTGTGGGAAACCAGCCCCTCAATGTCTTCCAGTTGAGGTGGATTGGGTTGCAGAGGAGCTTGCCCTGGAGCCCACTGCAGAGGGCATTACCTCCCTCAGTGACCTGCCTGAACTTTCTGGAAGGCAAGTAGAAGGAGGGGCCACCAGGGAGTAATTCTGTAAGGCAGAGAAGGAGCTCTGAAGGGCACGAGGGAACAGGCCAAAGCCCAGGCAGCTGGTGATGCCGCTGGAAGTCACTGCATCTATTGGGAAGATGGTCTCTTATAAATTGAGCCTAAAGGGCACTGGTAGTTCCCCAATACTACAGGGTCTTCTTACTGAAGCTGGCTGATGAAATGGCCCTGGCAGGACATCTGGGGCGGGACAAGACCTTTGCCTGGCTTGCCCCCTACTTTTACTGCCTCCAGATAAAGATTTCCTTGGACACTTTCTGTAGGACTTGGTTGACCTAATAGGCCAGCGGGAAGACAGGGCAAAATCTCAAATCTCCCCTGAATCCCTTCCCTGTCATTGGCACCCCCTTTGAAAGCATGGGCATCAACATTGTAGGGCCCATTTATCAATAGACAGCCTCTGGCAAAAGGTTTATCCTGGTATTGGTGGACCATGCCACAAGATATCAAGAGGCCATACTTCTGAAGACTGCAATAGAACCTGCACTGGCCATGCCCCTGATGGGGATTGGGTTTCATCAAAGAAGTAGTGTCTGACAGGGACACCAAATATAAGTCTGCTTATATGCAGTTAATGTGGAAGGAATGTGGGGTTAATTACTAGTTTTTTACACCATGCCATCCACCAACCAATGGGCTTGTTGAGCGATTCAACAAGACCCTCAAGGGCTTGATCAAGGGCCTACCTGAGCCCATGAGGTATAATTATGACATCCTCTTGCCATGTCTGCTCTTTGCTTATAGAAAGGTGCCAGGGGATTGGATTTAGCCCCTTTCAGCTTCTGTATGGAAACCCTGTAAGGGGACCTTTCAGCCTGGTTAGGGGGGTGGGAGCAATCTTCCAAGACACCTCCTCAGGATGTGGTTAGCTCCATGCTTGCCCTCTGGAGCCAGATGACCAAGTTTTGGACAAGGGCTTCTGAAACTTTAGAGGCCAGCCAGGAGGTAATAAAGATGTGGTATGACTATATGGCTACCCCTGTAGAATTCCAACCTAGACAAACCTCAAATACCATTGACATTGGCCATATGAGATTGTGAGAGGAAGGGGGAGGCCATCTACTTGTGGACCTCAAGACCTCCAGTCACCACTAGAGGGTTCTCCATATCAACCATCTCAAACCACACTTTCAGAGGTCTGAGGTCACCATATTGTTGGTGACAGATGGTGGGGAGGAAGAGGAGAGTAAACCTCTCCCTGACATCTTATCCTCCAAACAGGAGGATGGGTCACTGAAAAGTGTAAACCTCTCCCCTACCCTGACTTCAAAGCAGCAGAGGGACTGTCACCACTTGCTAGGGTAGTTCTACTCTCTGCTGTCCCTCATGCTTGGGGACCAATTCCATGTTAAAACAAAATATACAGGCTGTCTGACAAGGTTAGGCCCATTGTCAAGGAGGAAATCTCCAAGATGTTGGAGTTGAGGGTGATTGAGACCTTCGGAAGCTGCCCCACCATGCACTACTACAGAATTCCAGTTATGGGTTGATTAGAGGGGGATTAACTCATTCACCAAGAATGATCCTCACCCCATTTCCCAGACTGATGAGCTCACTGATAAGCTAGAGGCTACCTTGTTCTTGAGAAACTTTGATCAGACTTCAGGAAATTGGCAGATTGCCCTAACTGAAGGGGTCAAGGAGTGGTTGACATTTGTCACTCCAGAGGGCCACTACCAATTCAAAGTGATGCCCCTCAGATTAAAGAATGCCCCTGCCACCTTTGAGAGGCTGGTGAACCAGGTTTTGGCCAGAATGGAGGTCTTCAGTGCTGCTTACTTGGATGCCATAGCTGTCTTTAGGAGCTGCTGGAGAGACCGCCTATTGCACCTGCAGGATGTGCTTCAGGCCTTGCAAAATCAAGGCCTGACTATTAAGGCAAGTAAGTGCCAGATAGGGCAGGGTTGTGTGTGTACTTAGGACACCTGGTGAGCGTGAGTAAGGTACAGCCCCTGCAAGCCAAGATAGAGACCATCATGGCCTGGGAGCCCCCAAAAACTCAAACTAAGGTGAATACCTTCCTGGGCTTCACAAGATATTATAGGAGGTTTGTCGAAGGATATGGCACCATTGTTGCCCCTTGACTGAGCTGACTACCAATAATCAGCCAAGAAATTTAGACAGAGGCCTGCCCTAAAGCTTTTGACTCCCTAGGACAGGCCATGTGTACAGCCCCTGTACTCAAGGACTCTGACCTCACCAGAGAATTCATTGTTCAAACTGATGCTGCAGAGCATGGCATGGGGGCAGTTAAGGATGAGAGCCTAGACCAACCTATAGCTTTCTTCTCTAGGAGGTTCCTTCCCAGGGAATCAAGGTGGAGCGCTATTGAGAGAAAAGCTTTTGTTGTCTTATGCACACTCAAGAAGCGGAGACCATATTTGTTTGGGACTCACTTCCAGATTCAGACTGACCACAGGCCCCTCTGGTGGCTAATACAAATGAAGGATCAAAAATTGTTGAGGTGGTCCATCTCCCTGCAGATAATGGACTTTACAGTGGAACAAAGAACTGGGTCATACCGTGCCAATGCTGATGCTCTCTCCAGGTTCCTCCGACCTTTGTGAAGCGAACTCCCAGGAGGTTGTGTAGTTCTCCCCACTTTCATCTGGGGGGACATGTGTTATACCTGCCAGCCTCAGTACGTTGTTTTCCCAAACATTTTGTGCATTTGACTCCAGTTTTGCTGAATTTGTTTTTGTTAGCCTTAGGACTGGTGCATTTTACCACTGCTAACCAGTGCTAAAATGCTTGTGATCTCTCTCAAAAATAGTGTTTGGTTGACATATATCCAACTGGCACATGTGATTTGCTTGTAAGTCCCTTGTAGAATGATATAACATATACCCAGGACCTGTATATGAAGGCTACCAGTGGGCCTGCAGCACATATTGTGCCATCCAATAAAGTAGCCCCACCCCAAAGCATGTCACAGGCCTGCTCCTGCAGCCTACATGTAGTGTTATACTGCCATACCGACTTGGCATTTACAACTCTTTGTGAGGCCTTAAAATCCTCTTTTATTACATGTATATCAGCCTTATGGTAGGCAGTAGGAAGCCCATAGGGCAGGGTGCTATGTGGTTAAGAGGTAGGGTATGTGCTTTTAAGTTTTAAATGTCCTGATAGTAAAAAAACTCCCCAATTAATTTTTTAGGACTACCTCTCTCATAGGATAACATTGTGGATCCCGTATTACATTTAAAAAGCTGTAATTCCTAATTGAAAGATTATAGATCTCTCATGTGTAGTACCTATAGAATTGTAATGATAAATCGACTTTAATGGTTAAGTTGGATTCTTTATTACAATTTTGAAAATGACACCTTTAAAAAGTTGGCATGTTCCTGCTTTTAGCTCAGTGTGCATGTAGCCTGTTTCTGAACGCACATCTGGGTTAGGTGAAAGATGGGTTTTGTGTATTCATTCTAGACAGCCCCACACAATGGGATCTTATGAGTAACCTAGTGGGCCTTCCAGGAAGGATGGGATGGAGGAGCTTGGCACCACTTCACACATTTTCATCTGAATAGGCTGTGTCGTCCCCACACTAAGGGCTGTATAATACCCTGGTGGAGTCTGAAGCCAGGATAGGAAGTGAGGGCCTCTGTGCACTTCACTTCAGAGGTAGCACTGAGTATAAGAACTTGACCTCAGACCTTATCATTTCAGTACACTTCTGGACTTGTGGATACTCTGCCAGGAAGCAGGACCGCTTTGCTGATACAAAGACTGCCATTTTGCTGGACTGCTGCTCTACTGGATTTCTGCTTTGCTGACCTGCTGACTTTTGCCCTCTTGTCTGGGAGTGAAAGGGATTGGACCGGCTTCTCTCCAACCAAAACCCATAGTCACTCTATGTGGCAGCTGACTGGTCTCCTGATCTGGAGTCTCAGGGACATAAAAACTTCTAACCAACCTATCTCTGCACCTAGACTCTGCCATATGTGAGTCTGCCCTGTCAACTGGTGCCACCCCAGACCTGAACCTTTGGAAGTCAACATATGGTGCTTGCTGCAGCGATGCATCCTCTGTCAGCCCGACACATCACTGCACGGAATGAGAACCAGAACATCACCACTGTTGCTTGAATCGGAACAGGCCCATCACCTCTGCTGCGGGGATGGACTCCAACGCATTGCAGCTGTTGCAGGAACAAAACTGATGCATTGTTTTCGGGCACACTACATCTCAGAACCAAGGCATTGCCGCTGCTGCATGTAGAAAACTGATGCATCTCCTCGACTGTGTGAGGGAAATCATGGCATCTCCTCCACTGCGGTTAATTTATCATTTGCCTGACACTTACCCTGACAAGTATTCTGGTTCTTGCTTGATCAGGGTACATACCTCTTCCAAAGAGAAACCCATTTCTAACACTTTATTTTTAGAACAATTAATTCACCAATTTTCTTCTGTCAGTCAGCCACACTTCTACAGCATAGTATCAACTTCAAAAATATTGCTGATTATCAAAATATTCAGGCAAAACATTTTGTGGTCCTCAAATTTAATATTAAATACCAGCGATGTAAAACACATAAATATTCTCTAGAAGACATTGTGGCCCTAAATATTGACATTGCCTAACTATGTATATGTAATTGAAAGTATTAAACATTAGAAAATAACTTTTAAATGTTATTCCATAAAATAAAATCTATTTAGAAAATAAAAAAAGTAATAATGTTTTCATACGTAAAACTAAATGTAAACAAACAATCGAAAGCATAATAAAAATACATAAAAAATGAAATTATTAAAAAAGCTATAAATTCTAATATTATAAAAACTATAAAATATAAATGTTAATATTAATAGAAAATCTAACAAATGACATATATTGCGCATACAATATATGCAAAACAATAAAACGAGAAACTACTAATATGAAAAAAACTACAAATTTAATGAAAATAGATACTTCTTTAATTAGAAAGGATACATCTAAACTAATAACCAAAAAGGTGAGATAACAATAAAACTCTATTAAATAAAAATTAAAACAAGAAAAGTAATAAAAGAAAATTACCACTCCAACTTCAACAACAAAACAAAATGTCTGAAATATGTATGATTAAAATATACCATTTCTATTCAAATATGAACAACGGTAGGGATAGTGATGGAATTGTGGCGGTGTGGTGGATTAGATTTACTATACCCTCTATAACATAAGCAACAGTAGGACAAGTTTTGTACGTTGATGGGTTCAGATTTACTATTCTCAACCTAAGTAACAGTAGGGAATGGCTGGACTTTTGAGGGTCAGGTGTATTACTCCATTTCCATCGTAGGCAACAGTAGGGAAAACATTGGACTTTTGAGGGATCACATTTCCTATTCCCACATCAACATAAGCAATAGAAGGGAACCGATTGGACTTTGAAAGTATTACATTTACTACTCCTATACCAACCTATGAAAACATAGGAAAACATAGGAAAAGCTTTGAGAGGAGTAACAGATTTACTAGCCCCACTCCAACCTAAGCATTAGTAGAGAAAGCGTTAGACTTTGATGGAGTAAGCTTTACTAATCCCACTTGACCCTTAGTAACAGAAAGGAACATGTTGGACTCAAGAGGGGCCATATTTAATGTTGCAATCTAATTTAAGAAACATTGGTAAAAGTGTTGGACTTTTGGGGGGAGGTGAAATTTACTATTTTCACTCCAACATAAGCAATTGTGGGGAAAGCTTTGAATTTATGAGGGGTCAAATCTATTATTCCCACTCCATCCTGAGCAAAAGTAGAGAACGTTTTGGATAGTAGAAGGAGTTACCATTACCGCTTCAAACCAAGGAACATTGGTGAAAGTGATGGACTTTGGAATGGTCAGATTTAGAATTTGCACTTCATTATAAGAAACAGCAGAGAAAGCAGTGGACTGTTGAGGGGTCAAATTTCTATTCCTACTCCAACATAATCAGCAGTAGGGAAAGTGTTGATTTTAGGAGGGTCATATTTGATAATCTACTCCAACATAAACAATAGTAGGAAAAGCGTGAACATTGGAACAGTTAGATTTACTACTCCAACTTAAGAAACAGTAGGGAAAGCTCTAGGCTGCTATGGGTGGTGAGGTTTGATTTACTATTTGCACACAAACCTAAGCAACAGTTTATTTTGCTTTACTGCTGATTGAGCCAAAATACACACTGATAGGAGTCGAAAAGATTCTCTGGAATGCACCTCTTAATCTGAAGAAGACATTTATTATATCTTTTTGCAAGGCTTGTGAAGGAAGGCCTGTAAATCCAAAAGTGTACTTTTAAAATGTGCAACAATGAAGTAAGACCATGTACAAAGAATCTTCAATATATAAACAGCAAATATATACATGCAAGGATACAAACACCTATATTGATATATGTAGATATATTCATACACAATGCAGAGCAAATAATTAATAAAAATGCTTCACTGTAGGACTTGTCTGCTGCTTCATCTTTCTGCTGCCAGCAAGTCGTTGACCCCGGTTTGACCGCAATGAGAAAGAGAGATCTCTACCCTCACTGGAAATGTATCAGGAATTCAATGTCTAAATTGTGATTGAGGTCTCTGAGTCTCCCACTGTCGACCGGCATCTCTTATATACCTTAAACAACGAGGAAGGAGCTTTCTGGGAAAAAAAAAACCACTCAGTAAGAAGTATTAAAAAATGCTTGCTATTTTAGGTGAGCTTTCAAAGAAACTCGTCGGAAATTGGCCAAAATCCCAAGGTGTCTTTCCCAAAACTAAACCGTTCCCAGCTGTACAATAAACATCTGTCTAGTACATCCTTCTCTTGCTAACTGAATCCTCAACGTTATGTCCTAGCCCATCAGTGAGAAAAGTACATACAGAATCGAAAACGTTGCACACCATGTTTTGTACGGAAAACTACTCACGCTTTTAACGTGGCAGTGAAGCTAAGGCTAAGCTGAATACAAAATGGAGTCTGTAACTGGTGAGCTGAATACAAAATGGAGTCTGTAACTGGTGACCACTAATATGACGGTGGACGGCCAAGCTAAGTGCAAGGTGGTGCGACACAAAGTCAGTGGTCAAAACACAAATATCACTACACAGTTGGCAAAGATTTGGACTTTTGAGGGGTTAGATTTATTATTCTCACTCCACCTTACGGAACATTAGGGAAAGTGCTAGATTTTTTATGGACAGTGGGGTTAGATTCACTATTTGCACTCAAACCTAAACACCAGCTGAGAAAGCGTTGAACTTTGGTGGGATCAAGTTTGCTTTTACCATTCAAACTTAATCAACTATAGGGAATATGTTGGGGAAGTGCTGCACTTTGAAGGGATCAGGCTTACTATTGCCACTAGAATATAAGCAGCAGTAGAGAAAGCATTGGACTTAGGAGGAGGCACATTTACTATTCCCACTCCAAGCTAAGCAACGTAAGTGAAGGGTTTAGAAAATAAATATAATAATTGAAAAAATATAATATTTAAAATCATAGCATAAATGAATACCATAAAGGTATCAATTACAAATACAATAAAATATGTTTACCAATTTTTGTAAGCAACCACACACTCTTACGTTTTACCTAACAAACAACAAACACATCTATTTAATAAAAAAGTCATCAATTTAAACTTCATATGCCAAATGAAAACATTAAATAGAAAAAGCATGTCTTACCCTGTTCACTAACAATCCCTTTGACCCACTAACATTTTTTGAAATAGTGCTAAAAAATAAATGAATCATAACACATCAAAAATATGAAAGTTTAAAAAAATGAAAACATAACATATTGAAATAATGTAAATGAGTTGAATCAGACAATTAATTAATATACATATTTAATAATCTAATTATCCAAATAAAATAAGAAACTAAGGAACAATTTTAAAAAAGAAATATTACATAGTTTAGTAATTAAATAATTTATATATGTAATGATCTAATTGTCCAATTATTGATTAAAAATTGAAAAAATGAATACCTTTAAATATATACTTAAAATGTTTCCCACCCTACTCACCTACAAACTCAACAACAATTGAGCAAAAATATATATATTTAACACTTAAAACAAGTAATTTTTGCTTACAATATTGTGCTCCATAATATTCTTGTCATCACAATATTTTTGGCAATAATTGAGTCAGATTATATTTTTGCTTAATAATAGCTTCGTGCACCATCAGCCACAAGGATACATAGTCTGCAGTAAATTGTTTGGAGGGCATTTGTGATTTTTGCCACCTGTGTTTTCAGTTGTAGGTAGGGCTTTGCCCAACTCCACCCCACATCCTGTTAGTTGAAGCTCAAATGAGGCACACCTAATCCCTCTACTTTGTGACTGTCTCAGAGGAATTAGCAAAGTCCAACCCCCAACTCCACCCAGTCGTGTGACCTAGAGCAGGCTGCAGGGACTAAATAGTAAGGGCCCGAAAATGCCAACTTTCGAAAAGTGACATTGTCATCAGTGTAATTTAAATTCTGATCTTACCATTAAAGATGATTTTGTAATTGCAATTTCATAGATACTAAACATAAAATGCTTACCTGTTCCCAATCAAAAGTTAGCAATTATTAAATTAAGGCAACCTGATGGCAACATCTGGGACAAGCAGGGCACATAGCACTGAAAAACAAATTAGGTGATTATCACTTCCAGGTTGTGTAAAACTTTAATGTATGTGTCCAACCTTTTAATGACAATGTGCCCCGCCCTATGGGCTACTACGCGTTACCTTCTGATGACTTATATGCAATAAGAAAGGATTTTAAAGCTTGGTAAGGATGTTATCTTGCCAAGTCACTTTCATAATTTAAAACTACATTTGGGCTGCCATTGCAGGCCTGAGACATATTTTCAGGGGCTACTTAAATGAATAGGGCAATATATGCTGCAGGCCCACCAGTACTATTTAATTTACAGGCCCTGGGCATGTGGTATACCACTCTGCAAGGGACTTATAAGTAAAATAAATATGTCAATCAGATGTAAGCCAATTGTACCATGTTTAGGTGAGTGAAGCACAATGTCCTAAGGCCAACAAAAACGAATGTCAGCAAAAGTAGAGGGCAAAAGGCAAAAATGTTTTGGGGGAAAACCACCCGAAGGCTGACAGGTTTAACATATCGCATTTTAGAATTGTATCTTACACACCCTGAAGTAAATTATGGCCTGAATTATAGTCTGGAGGAAGGAGAAATGTCCCTTAGGGTAATGGAGCAAATTACTCTGTTGCATGATGGACATACTGTACCCACATTAGAGTTGTCTGCTGACCTGCAGATATCTCATAGCATTCATAGGAACCACCATCACAGATGTTTCTGTCATTATTGTGAAAGTTTGATTATAGGCTTCATCACGCAAGACAGCCATTGTCAAACGTTTGAACAGTTTTTAATTTTTCACAAACAAACTCCCAAAGCGGAGTTTACTTTTGAAAAATGAGAAACTAATGATCCCTACACCATACATGATTTCTCCCAGGCAGTGAGTCGTTCATTTTCCTTTACTGTCACTCACTGGCAGGTTTACCTGGGCAGTGATTGACAGTGAAAAAAGCCATCCATCCGCCCACTCTAAATATATGTGGATAATTGGATGGCTAACTTCTGACAGCACGCACTCCATTGGGCTTTGGGAGAAGTATGTTTATGAAAGAACCAGAGTCGGATCCTTCAACAACATACTTTACGTTCGTCTGCCTCTAAATGGGGTGGGTGGGCCAAGGGTTTGACAAAGAGTATACTCTGTTGATGTTGCAATGGAGTACTCTCTCCACCAAGCTCTAAATCATGGCAGAAGACTCCAACTTTATCCTCACTTTCCTTTGCTGTTGCAGAAACAATATACAGCTAATTTGTTTCAATCCCATTTCCTCCTGAATGTAGTTCTGCAGACTGCCACTGGCAGAAGACCCTCTCTCGCTTCAGGATGTGTAATGCTCCATCTTCGCTCCTCTTACTTTATTCTTCCCTCTCCCAGAAACATGTAAGTCACCATTTTACCCTGGACTGCCTAAACTCTATTCCTTCTTTCCTGGTCCATCTGTCTTTCCCACACACAGATGGTACACCAGTGCACACAAGTGAAATGCCTTTCTTCCTCCGTCACATTGAAAGTTAACAATTCTTGTAAAAGTATTATACACACGTTATCTATTTCTCTTTGGTTCACTTCATGCTCAAAAGACACCGCTTCTAGTTTTCTAGTTTTGTAGTTTACAGCACAGCCAACCAAATAGGCTTGTTTGTTCTATAAGCTGTTTGCCATAGCATTAAATATCCTCTCTATTCCTTAATGTTATGTTATTTTGTGTTGTGTTGTATTGTATTGTATTGTGTTGTGTTATGTTATGTTATGTTATGTTATAGTGTTAACTTCCACTCTTTACAATTGTGGTGTCTTCTATTCTGGCTATCAACAATCCAGAAGGGGGAATTAGTAGCAAGGTCTTAGGAACTGGATGTTTGTGAGTGTATTGTTTCACCTGACAAGAGAACTCACCATCATTTTCCATGAAAAGTGTATGGTAAAGCCATCTACCCAGAGGAAAAGCAACCAGCATTCCCCTTCGGAGTTGTCATTACAGTGTCAAAGGTACATAGCAAAAAGGAGTCAACAGTGCAGTGTCTGAGAACACATAAAAAAGGAGTCCACAGTATATTCTCAGGTTCTGATAAGTACCAAGGGCCTCATTTATGAGGCCCTAGTGGCACACTGCACTCCTTGCGTGGCTTTTCATTGCCTTGCAAATACAAACCTCTTTCACAGATAACACTGCATGAAAAGGGAGTTTCATTCATGTTACTGTGGTTGTTCACATGCAACACCCATGGAATCCAACGGAGTATGATACATTCTAAAATTTACAAGTCTGGAAATGAGTCAGATTCCTACTCCACCTCAGGGGTAATGTTAAAATGGTGCAATGGGGAGATATAACATTATTTCTCCCTGTTTTTTCTTCTTTATATGTGTGCTGCATTCCACAGCAAACATAGACATAGGAAAATATCATTAGTCATTGTTTATGTGGAGGTAGATGTCTCTTCCTGCATATACACAATCATCCCTGCAACTCAGGCACCCTTGAACCACGGTGCAGGGGTGCCTGCATTTGCGCTAGGTAGCAATTTGTGAACCCGCGCAGGAGACAAGGACAGGAATGTGCTGTGTCTCATAGATATGGCACATTCTCACCCTTTTGTTTGACACAGAGACCAAAGCCAACACTGCGGCTTCACCCCAGTCATATTACGATGTTCCGACTGGGATGACCAGAGGGAACATTGTATTATGACATTCCCGAAGGTCAGCCCACCGGGAACAGTGCTACACGAGCTGAGGCCAATACCGTAGCATAACAGCATTCTTGAGAATGCACCCTATCTGCGAAACAGACATTACTCATTCCAAGGGTGCTGGTCAGGGCTACACTGGGCTGCACTGCCGACGACACAGCCCCTAGCATTTTCTTTCCACCAGCCATTTCATGGTGGTTTAACTGCCACAAAAAGGCTGGCAGAAAGAGGACTCATGATCTGCACGGCGGTGCTGAAATCAGCACTGCTGTGGCTGACCATGAATCTGACCGCAGTAAACCCAATGGGAACCATGCTCGTGGCGGGGACGGCAATCCTCTGGCGGTCTGACTGCCAGGGTCATAATGTGGCGGTCAGACCGCCAAGAGTGTGGCAGTCCAACTGCCACCGCAAAGCTGGGAGTCTGAAGACCGCCAGCATTGTAATGAGTTCCTTAGTAAATGAGGCAGTAAGTGTCTACTTTACTTGACAGCACTTACACTCAATAAACACAAAAATACAAATCATTAAATTAATAAAATCTCATCTTTATGATCCCACAATTAAATAAGGCAATTGACTGATTGCGGTGATATTGTAATTTTTACATAGCAAAAAGGAGTCAACAGTGCAGTGTCTGAGAACACATCAAAAAGGAGTCCACAGTATATTCTCAGGTTCTGATAAGTACCAAGGGCCTCATTTCTGAGACCCTAGTGGCACACTGCACTCCTTGCGTGGCTTTTCATTGCCTTGCAAATGCAAACCTCTTTCACAGATAACACTGCATGAAAAGGGAGTTTCATTCATGTTACTCTGGGTGTTCACATGCAACACCCATGGAATCCAACGGAATATGATACATTCTAAAATTTACAAGTCTGGAAATGAGTCAGATTCCTACTCCACCTCAGGGGTAATGTTAAAATGGTGCAATGGGGAGATATAACATTATCTCTCCCTGTTTTTTCTTCTTTATATGTGTGCTGCATTCCACAGCAAACATAGACATAGGAAAATATCTTTAATCATTGTTTATGTGGAGGTAGATGTATCTTCCTGCATATACACAATCATCCCTGCAACTCAGGCACCCTTGCACTATGGTGCAGGGGTGCCTGCATTTGCGCTAGGTAGCAATTTGTGAACTCGCAAAGGAGACAAGGACAGGAATGTGTTGTATCTTACAGATATGGCACATTCTCACCCTTTTGTTTTGACACAGGGCAGCAAAGAGGCTTGCAGCGCTGCCCTGCGCCAAAATGAACAGCCTGATTACGAGTTTGGCGGTTGGACGTGCCAACCGCCAAACTCACGGGGATGAGACCAAAGTCAACCCAGCGGCTTCACCCCAGTCATTTAACGATGTTCCCACTGGGCTGACCAGAGGAAACATTGTATTATGACATTCCCGAAGG
Source organism: Pleurodeles waltl (assembly GCF_031143425.1). NCBI lineage: Eukaryota > Metazoa > Chordata > Amphibia > Caudata > Salamandridae > Pleurodeles > Pleurodeles waltl. The sequence goes on from NC_090440.1 coordinate 1,111,418,239, forward strand.
TCAGCCCACCTGGAACAGTGCTAAACGAGCTGAGGCCAATACCGTAGCATAACAGCACTCTTGAGAATGCACCCTGTCTGCAAAACAGACAGTACGCATTCCAAGGGTGCTGGTCAGGGCTACACTGGGCTGCACTGCCGACGACATAGCCCCTAGCATTTTCTTTCCACCAGCCATTTCATGGTGGTTTAACTGCCACAAAAAGGCTGGCAGAAAGAGGACTCATGATCAGCACGGCGGTGCTGAAATCAGCACTGCTGTGGCTGACCATGAATCTGACCGCCGTAAACCCAATGGGAACCATGCTCGTGGCGGGGACGGCAATCCTCTGGCGGTCTGACTACCAGGGTCATAATGTGGCGGTCAGACCTCCAAGAGTGTGGCAGTCCAACTGCCACCGCAAAGCTGGGAGTCTGAAGACCGCCAGCATTGTAATGAGTTCCTTAGTAAATGAGGCAGTAAGGGTCTACTTTACTTGACAGCACTTACATTCAATAAACAAAAAAATACAAAAACAAATCACTAAATTAATAAAATCTCATCTTTATGATCCGACAATTAAATAAGGCAATTGGCTGATTGCGGTCATATTGTACTTTAATCTTCAGACTCTCTTTAGGAACTCTCAGTAGGTGGAAAGTCATCTTTCTCTACCCCTGTTGGCAATTAAATCTAACTTAGAAACAAATGTTCAGGGGAAATTTTGAATATGTCAAAATATATTTACTCTATAAGGGAAACATTGTGTTAAATTGCAACACTTCATCATCATTTAAAAATGAACAATGTGCAACATGAGGGAAGTGTCACTTTATGTTGAACGTCTCACGGTTTTCTACTTTCCTTGCTTGCCACCTGTTGTGAGAGCTTCTCTCATGTTCGGAAAAAAGACCTATTCCTCCATCTATGCAGGCCAAGTAAACACCTATCTCATGGGTCGGTGAATGAAACTCTAATCCCAAGTGTTTTTTCAAAAGTGATCCAAAAAATTCTTCACCAGTGCTTTTATTTTACGGTAAAAAATACTGCATGAGATATTTTCTGTAAGAACAAGATAATTCTGCTTTTAGAAAACAATTTTCTTTCTCCAACAAAACAAATGTAAAATTTTGCCAAGGGGTACTCTGTACTCTGTGTCTTCATCAAATTTGCTCACTAGTGCTCCCAACCAAAATAAATTCTCTACTAAATGAAAACAATACATGACTAGACCTCAAGAAGAATGTTTTGGTCAGTGGATGCACTAGAATGTATTCACTGTAAATAAAAGGATGGAGAGGGGTTCTATATTAAGCAAGATAGAAAAGCAGAGAGAACAAAAAATGCTCAGTACAACAGTTTTTAAAACAGCTCACTCTTTGAATTAGTAGCAGCAATTGATTCCAATTCTTTAAAAACATTAGACGTTTTTGAGTCATCGATTTAGGCCTAGGAGTGTTGTAGCTGTATTCATTTTTATGTAAAATCCTAAAAACCCTGTTTATTTAAGAAAATTGTAGCCCTTCAAGAATATCCACTTTTCTCATGTGGATTTCTATCAGTGGAACTTCAACAAGGGTAAGAGAAACATGCATTTGCACAATTTTTCCCCTTTCTTTCCTCCCAGATGCACAGTTGCACAAACTTTTTGTGGGAGTGAGTACACTCTAGTGTCTGAGAATTACCACAAAGTTCTAATTTGAGAAGCTGTAAGATGGGTAAGTGGTGACAACATGGAACGCATTGATATTTTCAACCTTTTACTAAAGTGAAAGGTGCTTTAAATCCATCCATCTCGTGGATTTTCCCTTGTTCCATGTGTGAGAGATTTTACTTTTAAGATTATTTTATAACTCAGGGTCTCCTATTGAACTCACTTGTACCACACTTTGTGTGCTAAACTGAAAATTAATTTCTTTAAAATGATCTTTTATTACATCATTTGCTGGGATGTGTGTATGTAAGTGATAAAGGGAGCCTCTCAGCTTCCACTGTACAAGGACCAATTCTGACAAATGTCAGCCAAATATACATTTGCCTTTAACAGAAGTAAATCGCCAAACCTCTTTCAGGGTGAGAAAGTCTTTCCCAATATATCTGAATAACTACTACTTTGCAAGGTATTCTTAGCCCCTTTGAATATCTACCATTCTGCAAGTTGTGCCTGATTCCTGGAAAGAAATGGTCACAGTTCCCCTCCTCTGAGCTTACCTCACTGTGAAAGGTGCACAATACGTTCTGATGCTGTTTTCCACATTCTGAGAATCAGTAAAGTGAAGAATAATGGATTGTTACCAAAATATGTTTTCTCAAATTTACCTGTCGCCTTCCAGCTCACAAGCCATGCTTAAAACTGGGGTCCAATCAAAAGCTCCAGGCTTATCTCTCAGCCACGTCTCGTATGCTCGGCGGTTCGCGTCAGTCCAGTCACTTGCAATGATTTCCTTAAAGCACTCACAAGCTGATATAATCATATGAATGCTGGGTCCACAGCCAATGTCAATAAGAAGATCACCCTTGACATCACCTGGTATACAAAATAGGAATAGGTCAGACTGGTATGCATTCAGTATAGTTTTGGACAACGTAACTGAATGAGTAAAACTCAATAAAGAAAGTTACTTGAGCTATTTCCTTTTGAATAACATTACTGTAAATGTCTTTGGGAGCGATGGCTGTGACAATGGGATGGATATACTGCCCAATAGGGATTTGTAAATTAGTCACTTTTTCCTTTAAGTGCTTCTCACTCTCGCTCTTCCGTTCTCTTACCACATTCTCCACCCTCTCTCAGTCCTTAGAAATAATCTTTTTTCTTCTCACATATTCACCCCCTCCTGCACGTCCTCTTTTCTTGCTAGACGACTCGTCTCTTCAGACCTTCCCCCTAACATTTCTCTCACTATAACAGCTTATCTCACTTATCCATCTCTCCCTAGCTAAAATTATTTCTTTCTCCCTTTACTTAGTTTCTCACTCAAGCACCTTTCCTTGTCCTCATCTGGGGATGGAACAGGGTACATTTTTTAGAAGGACTCCTGTCACATAGGGCCCAATTACAATTTTGGTGGTCCTAAGATTGCCAAACTCTTGGTGGCGGTCAGACCACCACACTTCTGGAGGTTCGAACGCCAGATTACATCCCTGGTGGTCCGACCATCAGGATCATTGAGTCTGATGGGGTAGCGACGATCGGGGTCAGGGTCAGCCACAGCGATGCTGAGTTCAGCGCTGCTGTGCTGATCACGAGTCCTCTTTCTGTCAGCCTTTTCATGGCGTGGTCCCTGAAATGAAAAGGCTGGTGAAAAGCCAGTGCCGGGAGGCACAGGGTGGTCCCTGACCTGCCCATGCCCATGCCCATAGCATGGGCAGAGAAGGGCCGCCCTGCAGCACCCTCCAAATGAGCACTGTGTGCTCCTTAAGGGACCTGAGGCCAATGCCATGGCACTGTTTTCGCAGGTCTGACCGGCAGAAATGTCATAATACAATGTTTCCACCAGTCAGCCTGGCGGAAGTATTGTAATACGACTGGGAGAGAGACCACCAGTATGAGGACAGCCTCCTCCCTGCGGCTTTGGCAGTCGGCATGTCTGACCGCCACAGTTGTAATCAGGCCCATAGTAATTAAAGAGAAAACCTTCACTCTACTCCATCATAGAGTATACACTGAAGATGTGTGCTCATATTCACACCACACCAAAAATAGAAGGGCAAAAATTTCCAACAGCTGATACAGAATATCTAAGACTACATGACAGTTGTGCATCAGAAAACATCTGGAGCAACTCGATTTGCAGTTCCAGGGACTGTAAATTACTGTTTTCACCCAAGTTAAGCTAGATGGTACTCCTGTACTTGACTTCAGAAGGATGAAATGCAACTTAACATGCCTGAATCATAATGTTTGAGTAGTATCTTAAGCACAGTCATTTATTATTTAGCTATGCTGTAGCACGAGCAAGACATATGTGCCACAGAAATTTACATAACAAAAGTGGTATGCTTTATGTACAAACAGGTTAAACTTGAAGGTTACCACATTAACATTGTCATAATGTGTAAGAGCGGTTTAGGTAGCATCAGGGTATATTATAATTGCACAAAATGTTTCCAGCTGCAAATACAAGATATCAAAGATTATTCAGACCTAGAACGGTATAATCGGTTCCTTGCTGTTTTTGAGAACATGGTTGCTTATGAAGATTTTGCAAGGTTGTGTGAGAATGAGGTAGTGTGCAATGGGTGCATTCCGCAAGTGGTCTAGGTCTTGATCTACTAGTGCTTTGCCCGTTGGCTCAGCCACACAAGTGTTGCAAACCAAGCACAAGTAGTCCAAGTGAGATTTACTATCTAAATCAAACCAGAAATTGCTTTTAAAGTTCACCAAAGTTATGCAAAGTTGTGCTATGCACTACTTTGTGCTACTTTGTGTTGAGGGGACATTCGATTGGTGATACCTGGGTGTTCCCAAGCAACCAACAATGGGTGTTGGAGCAAATTCATATGCACTAACATTCATCGACATGGATTTGGGGCAATACCTTATGCCTCCTCGTAGCAGTCATAATGAGGCAAAATGTATTCATTTCTTTTTTTTTCCAACTTTGCATTGTACAGGACATAGACAAAGTAGGAAAAGTCTTAAAGGATACTTTTTGTACTGGAAAGGTCCCTGACTCAGTGGTAGGGGTCTGTCTGCACAGGACTGCCACTGGCTATGGTTTGACTAACCGCACCCAGGTGGAAAGAAAACTGCACAAACCAACAGGCAGGGTAAACAGTCTGCCACTCGAATCAACGGTGTGGAAATATTGGTGAGTCTGGAAATCCCCAGCAGGCATTCACCTACGTCTGCTGAAATGTAGGTGCATCAGGACCCCTGTACAAATATTGATCAGAATTAATCATTTTAATTGTGCATATAGTCATAACCAATGAATTATAATGTTGCAATTGAAATGATATGATTATTCTGTTCAGAACCGTAATTAATAATGTAGAATAGTTATGCCACTTTGTTGTTCAAGACACCATTTAGTGGATGCAGTTATGCAGTTTTGGTGTTCTGATCATTTTGCTCCTGCTCATTCCCTCACAAGCAGTAGCCTGTTGCAAGTCGTCTTTCCCTGAGTTTCCGAGTACCACAGAATGTTATGACACCAAAGGGAACAAGTATAGTAGGAAGCATGTATTGTGAATGAAGATATCCATTGTGCACCTAAAGTATCATTCTGATCTATCACAATTTGGTATCAAAGCTCTTAATGCCTGAATCGGAGAAGAGACAAGTGTTTGGAAAGTTGGCAAATTTTTGGCTTAAGAACCCAACTAACTGTATTCCTAATTGAATCTAGAGTACAATTGTGAATAGGGAAATTGATTTTATGAATTCGTTTTTAGGTATGACTGTGATGATGAGATTTCTATTTCTGTGCTGAGTTGCACAGATATGTGGAGATAATCGTGGGTCAACTGTTGATAAACTACTGTTGGGTTTCCTTTTCAGACTAGAAAGTATAATTTGAGATATTGTGTTTACCCTGAATGCACGGGGTGGAGTGCACTGACTTGGAGATAGATGTCTGCTGATGAGAGTTTGCCCAGTGTGCATTTTTGTAGGTTGCTTGTGATTCAATCTCATCTCTGACTTTGACTTCTTATATTGCTCATATTAGAGGGGCTGATTCACAAGGTAAACGTGCACTTTTGTGTGAGTTTACAATTGTTTACTCATTACAAAGGCATTTATGAGCAGTATCTTTACGAGTGCTGAGCCTATGCACATAACAGACCTATCTGTTTAATGGTAGAGACTCTGCATTCTCAAAGATACTACTCATAAAGCCCTTTGTGAATAGCAAGCTAATGCACACTGTAGAATCAGACCCTGAATTTCTACACTTTGCAGATGTGTTGTTTTACTTAAATATGCTGATTTATAGGGTAAACAGACAAAGGGTTTATTGATTTAAATTATTTGACGTGTTTTTTTGTGCTCATAAAAGGAATCACGCTGTGATGGGTTCTTAGCCAGAAAGACACACTGAGATTGGTGAGTTGTCACCAAAAAGCTGTGCTTTGATTGATTGGTTAATGATACGGTCCCGCTGTGAAAGGTTGACCTTTGAAAAACATACGCTGCTTTTGGTGGTTATTTGTTTACAGCAGTTTCCTGTGATTTTTAAGTTGTTTTGAGTTTTGTTTAGGTATATTAAACATTAAATTGATTGAACACAAGATAGGAATGATGTAAAAAGAACCATCAAGAAAATGGAAGAAAGGGACAGCAAATAAAAGGAAAACGAAAGGGATTGAGGGAAAGGAAAGACATGTTGCAAGTGGTTCAGAAGTAGGGACAATTCAGTGACAGACTTTCCTTTAAGGGAAGCACACAGAGGTAGTTTGTCATATACCACGGACAAGGGCTGATTTCCATGCTATTATGCATAATTTCCCGAAATTGCAAGACTCAGCAGAATGATATCATGAAATTCATAAGTTAACACACATCTCCCCAGTGTTGTGGACTGATTTAAATATGTTGTTTGAGACTGTAGTGCCTGGAGATTTGTGGTTGGAATGTAAGTCTGTTGTTGTATGGAAAACATGAGAACTTGGTCCTAATAATGCACCAGAATCAGTGACAGAAGACAAATGCAAGGCTGTGGTTGAGTATTTGAAAAAGTAAATTTTAAATATAAATTGGAAGGAGATATTGAGAATGACACAGGAACCCAAAACGTCAGTGAATTCCAAGGTTAATGCAGGTTCAGAAGAAACTTAGGCTCTCATTACAACCCTAGCGGTCGGTGATAAAGTGGTGGTAATACCGCCACCAGTAGTTTGGCGGTAACTACTGCCAAATTATGACCTTGGTGGTAATATCTCCGATAGACAGCCAATGTACCACACCAACCGCCAGGGCGGAAACAACAGACACTATGGCGGTTGCCGCCTACAGCCAGGTGGAAGTCAAAGTTCCACCCACTGTGAGAAAGTAGCCTCTTTCTAGCATGGTTGCCCCACTTTTGGCCTGTTTGTGAGCGTGTGTCAGTGTGTTTTTACTGTGTCACAGGGATCCTGCTAACCAGGACCCCAGTGCTCATAGATAAAAACCTATATGTCAGTGTGTTTGGCCAGTGATAATTTATGGCCTAATGTGTATGCCTGTGTAGTACCTAACTGTGTCACTGAGGCTCTGCTAATCAGAACCTCAGTGCGTATGCTCTCTCTGCTTTTAAATTTGTCATTGTAGGCCGGTGACTTCATTTACCAATTTCAATTGGCACACAGGACCCCTATTATAAGTCCCTAGTATGTGTTACCTAGGTACGCAAGGGATTGGGGTTCTAGGAGATCCATATGGGCTGCAGTATTTCTTTTGCCACCCATAGGGAGCTCAGACAAACCCTTACACAGGACTGCAATTGCAGCCTGCGTCAAATAGTGCACACACTATTTCACAGCCATTTTCACTGCACTTAAGTAATTTGTAAGCCACCTTTATGTTCAACCTTCAAAAGGTTAGGTGCAAAGTTACTAAGGGTTATATTTATACTCTGTTTGCGCCGGATTTGCATAATTTTTCTACACAAATTCTGTGCAAACTTAACTCCATATTTATACTTTGGCGCTAGACCCATCTAGCGCCAAATTTATGGAGTCAGAGTCATTTTTTTACAGTGGAAACCTACCTTGCGTTAATGACATGCAAGGTAGTTGTTCCCGGGCAAAAAATGACTCAAAGGCATTTGCGCCTTATTTATACTCCTGCGCGTCATTTTTGAAAAATGACACATGGAAGGGCCTTAAAAATTACTCCTTTTTTAACACCTGGGTCAGCGCAGAAGTTAAGGGATCTGTGGGCTCATTTCCATGGTTTCTGCCCATGGAAGCAGTCCACAAGTGCCCTTCCCTGCCCCCAGGGACACCCCCTGCCACTCTTGTCAACCCCTGGAGGACACCCATGGATGGGGGAACCCATCTACAGTAAGTAGAGGTAAGTTGAGGTAAGTATTTTTTTTATTTACATAGAAGTGGCATAGGGGGGCCTAACTTGTCCCCCCCTACACGCCACTATGACCAATGGCCATGCCCAGGGGACACAAGTCCCCTGGGCATGGCCATTTGGCAGGGGGGCATGACTGCTGTCTTTCCTAAGACAGGAGTAATTTCCATGGGTGTTGTACATCAAAAAATGATGCTAGTCATGTTAGAGTCACTATTTTGGACTCTAACCTGACTTGCACCATTCTTTGACTCAAAACCCCCAGTCTTACCTACGGCTCTGCTGCCTGGTTAGAGTAATTTATTTTGATGGTAACCAAGCCCCAGCGCCGGCTACCGTCATTCCATAAATATGACGCCCGGCTGGTGCATTGGAATGGTGGTAACCGGCGTTATACTTTTTGACGCAAATCTGCACTAACCCGGATTTGCGTCAAAAAGTATAAATATGGGCCTAAGTGTGAGGGTGCCCTTGCACTAGCAAAGGTGCCCTCACATAGTTCAGGGCCATTTCCCCAGACTTTGTGAGTGCGGGGATGCCATTACACGTGTGCACTACATAGAGGTCAATACGTATATGTAGCTTCACAATGGTAACTCAGAATATGGCCATGTAACATGTCTAAGATCATGGAATTGTCCCCCCATTCCAAATCTGGTATTGGGGAGCCAATTCCATGCATCATGGGGGCTCCACCATGGACCCCCAGAACTGCCAAACCAGCTCTCTGAGGCTTGCAACGCAGCTACAGCTGCTACCACCTCACAGACAGGGTTCTGCCCTCCTGGGGTCTCGGCAGCCCAGTCCCAGGAAGGCAGAACAAAGAATTTCCTCTGAGAGCAGGGTGTTACACCCTCTCCCTTTGGAAATAGGTGTTACAGGCTGGGGAGGGGTAGCCTCCCCCAGCCTCTGGAAAAGCTTTGAAGGGCACAGATGGTGCCCTCCTTGCATAAACCAGTCTACATACATTCAGGGACCCCTTGTCCCCTGCTCTGACATTAAACTGAACAAAGGAAAGGGGAGTGACCACTCCCCTGTCTGTCTCCATCCCAGGGGAGGTGCCCAGAGCTCCTCCAGTGTGTCCCAGTCTTCAGCCATCTTGCTTTGCATGGTGTGGGGGCACTCTGAAGGGCTCTGAGTGGCCAGTGACAGCAGGTGACGTCAGAGATCCCTCCTAATAGGTCTGTACCTGATAAGGTAGCCCATCCCCCTCTCATGGCTATTTAGGATCTCTCCTGTGGGTTCTCTTGAGATTCTGCTTGCAGGTTTCCTTCAAGAATCCTCTGCAACAACTTCAGACTCCTCTTACCACGGATCAACCACACCCTGCTCCATGAAACGCTGTAACTGCAACAAAGTGTCTACAAGAGACACTTTTCTTCAGCAACCTCAGCTCCAAGTCAGCAACTGCAACAGTTTCCATGGTGTGCACGCTCTGGGGACTCCCTGTCTGCATCCTGCACCAGAAGGGCTGAAGAAATCTCCTGTGGAGTGATGGAGTCACTCCCCTGCTTTAAGCAGGCACCTTCCACGACGATGACGGTACCCTTGGACTCTTCACAGCAACAAGCGTGCTCCTAAGGACACAGAGGGTGGACATCATTGACTTAGATTGTCTTGAGGTCCTGTTGATGCATTTTGCAGGAGGTAAGACCTTGCCTCCCCTGAGAGCGACGGTATCCCTGTGTACTGCATCATCTTCACCTCCTGAGGCCTCTGTGCAGTATTTGCAAAATTCCTCCATGCACAGCCTGGCCCAGGTCCCCAGAACTCCATCTTGTGATGCTCAACTCGCTGAGTTGTTGTTTGGTCACGTGGGACCTTCTTTTGTTGAGCTGCACCAACTGTGTTTTGCACCTCCTTTGTCCCCTGATCCTGTGACTCCTGGGGTGCTAGCTGGCATCCTGAGGACTCTCTAAAGTGCTGAGAGCCCCCTCTTCCTCCTCACACTGAGTTTAGGCCCCCAGGCTTGTTGACTACTTCCAAAACGAAATCATGTCTGCAACAATCTTCATGCTGTGGGAAATCTTTTGCATCTTGCAGAAACCAGCTGGCATCTTCCTAAGGTGCATTCCTGCAGTCTTCGACCAACCAGGTACTCTTCTTTTGCACCCTCTTCTGGTTTGGCAGGGGATCCTGTCCTTCCTGGAACTTCTTTCAACTTCTGGACTTGGTACCCTTCCTTTGCAGGTCTTCAGGTCCAGGAATCCAGCAGTTGTTCTTTGCAGACTTGGTTGGCTACTGCAAAATCCCAATCACGAGGTGTAGTGTGTCCTAAGGAAACTTGCAGTACTTTACTCCTGGTTTTCTGGGCTCTGGGGTGAAGTAATTTACTTACCTTTACTGTATTCTTACTCTCCCAGCGATTCTGCACACACTATATGTGTCTAGAGGGGAATTTGTGATTCGCATTCCACTTTCTTAGTATATGGTTTGTGTTGCCCCTAGACCTATATACTCCCATTGCAATCTATAGCATTTCCTATTGCTTGCATTGTTCTATGACTATTTACTTGTGTTATTTTGGTGTCTAGTGTATATATTGTCTGTAATACTTACCTCCAGAAGGAGTATTGTCTCTAAGATATTTTTGGTACTGTGTCACCCAAATAAATACCTTTGTTTTTGGTAACACTGAGTATTGTCTTTAATTGTGTATAAGTACTATAGGTGGTATTGCATGAGCTTTGCATGTCTCCTAGTTCATCCTAAACTGCTCTGCTATAGCTACCTCTATCAGGCTAAGCTGGTAGAACACTACTACTTCACTAATAAGGGATAACTGGACCTGGTATAAGGTGTAAGTTCCTAAGGTACCCACTACAAACCAGGCCAGCCTCCTACACCCACCATATTATGACAAGACAATCCGCCACCTTTTCCGGGGCGGTACCACCGACATCAAAAGCCTGGCGGAAACACTGCGCAGAAGTGAAAGGATTCACCATTGGAGACACAGGGAAGAACCACACTGCCATGGAACCAGAACTGCACGTGTTCCCGATGATATTCTATGTCCTTCTCCACCACGAACACCAACACCAGCGAAGATGATGACGGTGAGTACAGCCGCCTAGCACACAAGGGAGGGTGGGAGGAAAATAAGAGTGACACACACACGCACAGCACACACAACCAGCTGCCCATGAAAACAAGTTGATCTCCGTAAATTGGCTGAATAATGCAAGGACAACAGGAATTGACTAGAGTGATTGTAATGAGATCAACACAGTATAAATTAAAATGTTGCCAATGCAACATACATGTACAAATGTTAAAAAAATGGGACACTGCCCAGTCCTCAGTTCACGTGGGCCACATGGCCACAGGGCAAAGTCCAAGACCCCACTTGTTACCTGCATCAATATGGAGAGAACACTGCAGGGGGATCAGTTTGCAAATAGGCAAGCACTTCAGGGGGAGAGGGGGCACCTCAGCCGGATGCGGGAACAGGACCACTGGTTCTGGAGGGGGCAACACGCCCTGTGCTTGGTCCTGGGGAGTGCAAGGCCACCGTCTCTCAAGTGGGTGACTTGCCCACTGGTTCTGGAGGGGGCAACATGTCCTATGCTAGGTCCTGGGGAGTTCTATGCCACAGTCTCTCACGTGGGTGACTTGCCAACTGATTCTGGCGGGGGCAACATGCCCTGTGCTTGGTCCTGGGGAGTTCTAGGCCACAGTCTCCCAAGTGGGAGACTTGCCCACTGATTCTGGAGGGGGCAACATGCCCTGTGCTTGGTCCTGGGGAGTGCAGGGCCACAGTCTCTCTGTGGGTGTCTTCCCCACTGGTTCTAGAGGGGACAGGGCGCACAGCAGCCCATGGAAGCTGGATCACATTGCTTCCACCGGCGGTGACGGTTGCAATGTGGTGGTGGTAGTGGGAGGATCCTGCTCAACCCCTGTGCCCTGTGATGGCTGTACTGTGGTGGTGGTAGTGGGAGGCTTCTGCTCAGCCCCTGCACCCTGTGATGCCTGCACTGTGGTGGTGGTGGTGGAGGTAGTGGGAGGCTTCTGCTCATCCCCTGCACCCTGCGATGCCTGCACTGTGGTGTTAGAGATAGTGGGAGGCTCCTGCTCAGCCCCTGCACCCGCCGATGCTTTCACTGTGGTGGTGGTGGTGGTGGAGGTAGTGGGAGGCTCCTGCTTAGCCCCTGGACCCTGCGATGGCTGCACTGTAGTGGTGGTGGAGGTAGTGGGAGGCTCCTGCTCATCCCCTTCACCCTGCGATGGCTGTACTGTGGTGGTGGTGGGGGTAGTGGGATGCTCCTGATCAGCCCCTGGACTCTGCGATGGCTGCACTGTGGTGGTGGAGGTAGTGGGAGGCCCCTGCTCAGCCCCTGCACTCACTGGTAGCTGCACAACCACGGTTGGTGGTGGGGGCTCTGTGACAGTGTAGGAAAGTACCATCTTGCCTGGCATGTTACCCCCATATTTCACTGTATATATGTTGTTTTAGTCTATGTGTCACTGGGACCCTGACAGGCAGGGCCCCAGTGCTCCTAAGTATGTGCCCTGTATGTGTTCCCTGTGTGATGCCTAACTGTCTCACTGAGGCTCTGCTAACCAGAACCTCAGTGGTTATGCTCTCTCTCTGCTTTCCAAATTTGTCACTAACAGTCTAGTGACTAAATTTACCAATTCACATTGGCATAAGGGTACACCCATATAATTCCCTAGTATATGGTACTGAGGTACTTAGGGTATTGGGGTTCCAGGAGATCCCTATGGGCTGCAACATTTCTTTTGCCACCCATAGGGAGCTCTGACAATTCTTACACAGGCCTGCCACTGCAGCCTGCGTGAAATAACGTCCACATTATTTCACAGCCATATACCACTGCACTTAAGTAACTTATAAGTCACCTATATGCCTAACCTTCACCTGGTGAAGGTTGGGTGCAAAGTTACTTAGTGTGTGGGCACCCTGGCACTAGCCAAGGTGCCCCCACATCGTTCAGGGCAAATTCCCCGGACTTTGTGAGTGCGGGGACACCATTACACGTGTGCACTGTACATAGGTCACTACCTATGTACAGCGTCACAATGGTAACTCTGAACATGGCCATGTAACATGTCTAAGATCAAGGATTGGGGAGACAATTCCATGATCCCCCGGGTCTCTAGCATAGTACCTGGGTGCTGCCAAACTGCCTTTCCGGGGTCTCCACTGCAGCTGCTGCCAACCCCTCAGACAGGTTTCTGCCCTCTTGGGGTCCAGGCAGCTCTGGCCCAGGAAGGCAGATCAAAGTATTTCCTCTGAGAGAGGGTGTAACACCCTCTCCCTTTGGAAACAGGTGTGAAGGCTGGGGAGGAGTAGCCTCCCCCAGCCTTTGGAAATGCTTTGATGGGCACAGATGGTGCCCATCTCTGCATAAGCCAGTCTACACCGGTTTAGGGATCCCCCAGCCCTGCTCTGGCGTGAAACTGGACAAAGGAAAGGGGAGTGACCACTCCCCTGACCTGCCCATCCCTGGGGAGGTGCCCAGAGCTCCTCCAGTGTGTCCCAGACCTCTGCCATCTTGGAAACAGAGGTGTCTGTGGCACACTGGACTGCTCTGAGTGGCCAGTGCCAGCAGGTGACATCAGAGGCTCCTTCTGATAGGCTCTTACCTCTCTTGGTAGCCAATCCTCCTTCCGTGGTAGCCAAACCTCCTTTTCTGGCTATTTAGGGTCTCTGCTTTGGGGAATTCTTTAGATAACGAATGCAAGAGCTCATCAGAGTTCCTCTGCATATCCCTCTTCACCTTCTACCAAAGGATCGACCGCTGACTGCTCAGGACGCCTGCAAAACCGCAACAAAGTAGCAAGACGACTACTAGCAACCTTGTATCGCTTCATCCGGCTGGCTTTCTTGACTGTTTCTAGGTGGTGCATGCTCTGGGGTAGCCTGCCTCCTCTCTGCACCAGGAGCTCTGAAGAAATCTCCCATGGGTCGACAGAATCTTCCCCCTGCAACCGCAGGCACCAAAAGACTGCATCACTGGTCCTCTTGGTCACCTCTCAGCAGAACAAGCGTGGTCCCTGGTCCACTCAGCAACTCTGTCCAAGTGACTCCCATAGTCCAGTGACTCTTCAGTCCAAGTTTGGTGGAGGTAAGTCCTTGCCTCCCCACGCTAGACTGCATTGCTGGGTACCGCATGATTTGCAGCTGCTCCGGCTTCTGTGCACTCTTCCAGGATTTCCTTCATGCACAGCCAAGCCTGGGTCCCCGACACTCTAACCTGCAGTGCACAACCTTCTGAGTTGTCCTCCGGTGTCGTGGGACTCCCTTTTGTGACTTCGCATGGACTCCAGTTCACTCTTCTTCAAAGTGCCTGTTCAGGTACTTCTGTTGGTGCTGCCTGCTCTTGTGAGGGCTCCCTGACTTGCTGGGTGCACCCTCTGTCTCCTCCTCCAATTGGTGACATCCTGGTCCCTCCTGGGCCACAGCAGCAATCAAAAACCTCTACTGCAACACTTGCAGCTAGCAAGGCTTGTTAGTGGTCTTTCTGCGTGGGAACACCTCTGCAAGCTTTATCGCGATGTGGGACATCCATCCTCCAAAGGAGAAGATCCTAGTCTTCTTCTTTCTTGCAGAACTCTAAGCTTCTTCCAAAAGGTGGCAGCTTCCTTGCACCCTCAGCTGGCATTTCTTGGGCTCCTTCCCACTCTCGGCACTGTCGCTACTATTGGACTTGGTCCCCTTATCTTACAGGTACTCAGGTTCCGGAAATCCACTGTTGTTGCATTGCTGGTGTTTGTTCTTCCTGCAGAATCCCCCTATCACGACTTTTGTGCTCTCTGGGGGTAGTAGGTGCACTTTACACCTACCTTTCAGGGTCTTGGGATGGGCTATTTTTCTAACCCTCACTGTTTTCTTACAGTCCCAGCGACCCTCTACAAGCTCACATAGGTTTGGGGTCCATTCGTGGTTCGCATTCCACTTTTGGAGTATATGGTTTGTGTTGCCCCTATACCTATGTGCTCCTATTGCAATCTACTGTAATTTTACACTGCTTGCATTACTTTTCTTGCTGTTACTTGCATAATTTCGGTTTGTGTACATATATCTTGTGTTTATAACTTATCCTCATACTGAGGGTACTCACTGAGATACTTTTGGCATATTGTCATAAAAATAAAGTACCTTTATGTTTAGTACTTCTGTGTATTGTGTTTTCTTATGATATTGTGCATATGACACCAGTGGTATAGTAGGAGCTTTACATTTCTCCTAGTTCAGCCTAAGCTGCTTTGCTACCTTCTATCAGCCTAAGCTGCTAGAAACACCTCTTCTACACTAATACGGGATAACTGGACCTTGCACAAGGTGTAAGTTCCTCTGGTACCCACTACAAGCCAGCCCAGCCTCCTACAGACAGCAGCTGGTGCAGGCTCTTACCCCTTCTTGCTTGCTGGTACAGGCTCCTTCCCCTTCTTGTCTGCTGGTACAGGCTCCTTCCCCTTCTTGTCTGCTGGTGCAGGCTCCTTCCCCTTCTTGCTTGCTGGTGCAGGCTCCTTCCCGTTTCTGTTGGCTGCTGCAGGCTCCTTCCCCTTTCTGCTGGCTGGTGCAGGCTCCTTCCCCTTTCTGCTGGCTGGTGCAGGCTCCTTCCCCTTTTTGCTGGCTGGTGCAGGCTCCTTCCCCTTCAGGATTTGTGGCCTGGAATCCTTTCCACCACCAGTAGGTGCGGATGGAAGTGGGCCCGTGGACTGTGTGGCTGAGGTGCTTGGCTGGGTTCTCAATACCCTGGCCATACATGCAGGATGGGGGGTAGGGGTAGGGAAGAGATCAATGGTGGAAAGGAAAAGCTTTTTAGGGACATTGGGGCGGGAAGAGGGAGAAGTAATGGGAGTGAAGTGGTTGTTGGAGGGGTTTGTCAGCTGGATTTGGGTGCAGGTGCATGGGCTGTTTCCTGTTGTGAGGTAGATGGCTGTTGGGTGTCTGAGTGCTTGTGTTTGTGTACCTTGGGGGGGCAGACACGGTGGGAGAGGACACAGGAGACGTGTGCATGGCTGTCGTGGACGTGAATGCCAGTGAGGTGTGTGTTCTGCTTGGTGTGGTGATGATGCAGTTAGTGGATGATGATATAGTGCATGCAGGTATGAATGTTGACGTAACTGGGTAGGAGGTGGATGAGGAGGAGGAGGAGGAGGGGCAGACAATGGAAATAGTGGATATTGTTGTGTCTGCAACTGAATGATGTTTGTGTGAGTGCCTGTGGGATGAAGTGTGGTGCTTGTGTTTGCCTTTGACACTCTTGGGTGTTTCCTGTGTGCATGATCGTCTGGCTGTGTGGTTGGGATGGGTTGGGGTTGAGGAGAATGGGACTGGGAAGTAGAAGTTGGAGGGAGGACGGTAGAAACACGGACAATGGCTGCCATCAGAGAAGAGGCCAGAGCCTAAATCGATCTTTGTTGGGCAACCAATCCAGTGTGAATGCCCTCCAGGAATGCATTAGATTGCTGCATCTGGGCTGGAGTGGAGGCAGTGGATATTGGTGTGTCTGCTTCTGGTTGGGTTTTGTGTGGGTACCTGTGGGACAATGTGTGGTGCTTGTGTTTGCCTGAGCCACTCTTGTGTGTTGTCTTGGCTGCATGCTGATCTGATTGTGTGCCTGGATATGTTGGGGTTCAGGGGAATGGGACTGGGTAGAGGAAGTTGGAGGGGGTAGGCTAGAGACACAGACAATGGCTGCCATCAGGGAGGGGGCCAGAGCCTGAAATGATCTATGTTGGGCCGCCACACCAGAGTGAATGCCCTCCAGGAATGCATTTGTATGTTGCAAATGCCTGGCCAGCCCCTGGATGGCATCCACAATGTTTGGCTGCCCTACAGAGATGGATCTCAGGAGGTAAATAGCCACCTCACTCAAAGCAGCTGGGCTCACTGGGGCAGGGCCTGGGGTGCCTGGGGTGAAGGAGATGCCCACCCTCGTGGGTGAGCGGGCACGGGCATCTTGCTGAGGGGCTGCTGGGAATGTGGTTCTGGTACGGGGGTGGCAGCTATACCTGTAGCTGGGGTGGTCACAGAGGTGTCTGCCACCATCAGGGAGCTTTCATCGGAGGAGGTATCAGAGTCTGTATTGTCCCCTCCAGTCTCCGCTGTGGTGCTGCCCTCGCCCTCAGTCCTACGGTGCCCTCAGCGTCGGTGGACTCTGCCTCCTGGGTTCTGTGGGATGCAGCTACCTCCGTCGCCGGTGCCTCTACTCCTCCGCCAGATGGTGCTAATGCACATAAGGACAGTATGACAAAACAGGAGAGAGGGGGAGAGAGACAAAAGATGCACTGGGTCAATCATTGCACCACTATTGGCGTACACAGCACCCTCACACACAAGGAACAGGCCTACGCACTATGCATTGCACTACCAGTGCTATTGCTAGCCACCAAGACATGAGGAGGAGCACACACCGCCAACTGCAGCACACCTGGGACCCACGCAGCCCTGCCCAATGTTGGATGCTAACAAGATAGGTAGCCTCCATTTTCCAATCAGACCCCTAGCCACCAGAGGACCTACGCTGCTATGTCTGGGCTGGCCAGGGGCACCCAAGGACAAACACCCACCACCCGGATACCAACCCACCAGATGTAAGCTGTAATGATAGCGACAGTACTCACCCCGTTGGGGCTGCTGTGTTGCCCTCAAGCACCCATCCAGCTTTGGATAAGCCACCGCCAGTATGCGGGCCATCAGGGGGGTCAGGGTTCAACGGGCACCCCTTCCTCATTGGGAGGCCATCCCCAGCAGGGCCTCCACGCTCTTTCATGCCCAGCATCTCAGGTCCTCCCACAGTTTGCGACAGTGGGTGCTCCATCTGCCATAGAACCCCAGGGTTTTCACCTAATTGGCGATGGCATGCCATATACCGTTCTTTTGGTGGGCGCTGACCCGCATAGGCAAGACAGACAGGAGAGCACCATTAGACAAACAGTCCAGCCTGTCACACACATGGCCCACCATATCCCTTTCCATCACCACTGGCACATACATAGCCCAGCTCACAACATGTACACCACCAACAGATACCCCCCTTACACAATGCCTTTACACACATCTCCATGCATCCATTCCACATGCATTGTCCCCACAGTGTAATCACCTGTTGGTCTGGAGGCCCATGCAGCAGTCCGTAGTGGGGTAGGATCCCATTCTCCAGTTGCTCCAACTCCGCCGAAGTGAAGGTTGGGGCGCTTTCCCCGGTCACACGGGCCACGGTAGATTCCAGACACAGGTCACAGCAGCACATACAGTATAGGTCCTCTTTTATGGAAGGTCAGGTAACAAGTGAGGAATATGATAGAAAATGGCGGTAACGTTCGAGGTGGTGCATACCGTCACCGCCGGCATAGATCACCATTGGCCACTGTAACCCATAGGGCCCAATATTAACCAAAGAGAAGTTGCATGGCGGTTCCGACCACCTCCCGCCACGGCGCACATCAGCGGAATTACCTCACTTCTACCTGTCCCTCCATACAGGACAGGCGGATGCCATTTCAGTCGGGGGGAGCCCTACGGACTAATGCTGCATCACAGGAGAAATAGGCACATACTGGACAAATCACACTGACCCATTACATGTTCACAGAATGCAAACTACTGTTGTGGCTCCATTGTTCAGTTTGTGACAGGCTTTTCACTCTTTTGTCCCATAGATTCCTACCCCTGCGGATGAATAGGAGACAGATACATACCCCTGTGTACAGACCCTTGGTGTACTTGGCTACACTGGAGAACAGGCACATCATACTCACCTATAGACTAAACAGGGCCACAATCACAGAGCTGTGTGCCCAATTGGAGCCTGACCTGATATCTGCTATCCGTCACCCCACTGGGATCCCCCCTCTTGTGCAAGTGCTATTAGGACTCCATTTCCTGGCAACTGGTTCTTTCCAAGTGACATTGGGCTTGGCAGCAGGAATGTCACAGCCAATGTTCTCAATAGTGCTGACAAGAGTATTGTCTGTCCTGATAAAACACATGTGCAGCTACATTGCATTCTCCCAGGTGGAAGATTTGGGCACTGTGAAGGCCGAGTTTTATGCAATGGGATATATCCCCAATATAATTGGGGTGATTGATGGAACAAATATTGCATTTGTTCCCCCCCCCACCAGAATGAACAGGTATTCAGGAATCATAAAAGTTTCCTGTAAAGAAATGGCTCCCTGTTGCAGTTACCCCCCACTTTTTGCCTGATACTG
Organism: Pleurodeles waltl; assembly: GCF_031143425.1. Taxonomy (NCBI): domain Eukaryota; kingdom Metazoa; phylum Chordata; class Amphibia; order Caudata; family Salamandridae; genus Pleurodeles; species Pleurodeles waltl. The sequence continues at coordinate 1,111,437,416 of NC_090440.1, forward strand.
ATGCTGACTTGACTGAGAAGAGTGCTGGGACCCTGCTAACCAGGCCCCAGCACCAGTGTTCCTTCACCTAAAATGTACCATTGTATCCACAATTGGCACACCCTGGCATTCAGATAAGTCCCTTGTAACTGGTACTTCTAGTACCAAGGGCCCTGATGCCAAGAAAGGTCTCTAAGGGCTGCAGCATGTCTTATGCCACCCTAGAGACCCCTCACTCAGCACAGACACACTGCTTACAAGCCTGTGTGTGCTAGTGAGAACAAAATGAGTAAGTCGACATGGCACTCCCCTCAGGGTGCCATGCCAGCCTCTCACTGCCTATGCAGTATAGGTAAGACACCCCTCTAGCAGGCCTTACAGCCCTAAGGCAGGGTGCACTATACCATAGGTGAGGGTACCAGTGCATGAGCACTGTGCCCCTACAGTGTCTAAGCAAAACCTTAGACATTGTAAGTGCAGGGTAGCCATAAGAGTATATGGTCTGGGAGTCTGTTTTACACGAACTCCACAGCACCATAATGGCTACACTGAAAACTGGGAAGTTTGGTATCAAACTTCTCAGCACAATAAATGCACACTGATGCCAGTGTACATTTTATTGTAAAATACACCACAGAGGGCACCTTAGAGGTGCCCCCCTGAAACTTAACCAACTATCTGTGTAGGCTGACTGGTTCCAGCAGCCTGCCACACTAGAGACATGTTGCTGGCCCCATGGGGAGAGTGCCTTTGTCACTCTGAGGCCAGTAACAAAGCCTGCACTGGGTGGAGATGCTAACACCTCCCCCAGGCAGGAGCTGTAACACCTGGCGGTGAGCCTCAAAGGCTCACCCCTTTGTCACAGCCCAGCAGGGCACTCCAGCTTAGTGGAGTTGCCCGCCCCCTCCGGCCACGGCCCCCACTTTTGGCGGCAAGGCTGGAGGGAACAAAGAAAGCAACAAGGAGGAGTCACTGGCCAGTCAGGACAGCCCCTAAGGTGTCCTGAGCTGAAGTGACTCTAACTTTTAGAAATCCTCCATCTTGCAGATGGAGGATTCCCCCAATAGGGTTAGGATTGTGACCCCCTCCCCTTGGGAGGAGGCACAAAGAGGGTGTACCCACCCTCAGGGCTAGTAGCCATTGGCTACTAACCCCCCAGACCTAAACACGCCCTTAAATTTAGTATTTAAGGGCTACCCTGAACCCTAGAAAATTAGATTCCTGCAACAAGAAGAAGGACTGCCCAGCTGAAAACCCCTGCAGCGGAAGACCAGAAGACGACAACTGCCTTGGCTCCAGAAACTCACCGGCCTGTCTCCTGCCTCCCAAAGACCCTGCTCCAGCGACGCCTTCCGAAGGGACCAGCGACCTCGACATCCTCTGAGGACTGCCCCTGCTTCGAAAAGACAAGAAACTCCCGAGGACAGCGGACCTGCTCCAAGAAAAGCTGCAACTTTGTTTCCAGCAGCTTTAAAGAACCCTGCAAGCTCCCCGCAAGAAGCGTGAGACTTGCAACCCTGCACCCGGCGACCCCGACTCGGCTGGTGGCGATCCAACCCCTCAGGAGGGACCCCAGGACTACTCTGATACTGTGAGTACCAAAACCTGTCCCCCCTGAGCCCCCACAGCGCCGCCTGCAGAGGGAATCCCGAGGCTTCCCCTGACCGCGACTCTTTGAATCTAAAGTCCCGACGCCTGGGAGAGACCCTGCACCCGCAGCCCCCAGGACCTGAAGGACCGGACTTTCACTGGAGAAGCGACCCCCAGGAGTCCCTCTCCCTTGCCCAAGTGGAGGTTTCCCCGAGGAATCCCCCCCTTGCCTGCCTGCAGCGCTGAAGAGATCCCGAGATCTCTCATAGACTAACATTGAAAACCCGACGCTTGTTTCTACACTGCACCCGGCCGCCCCCGCGCCGCTGAGGGTGAAATTTCTGTGTGGACTTGTGTCCCCCCCGGTGCCCTACAAAACCCCCCTGGTCTGCCCTCCGAAGACGCGGGTACTTACCTGCAAGCAGACCGGAACCGGGGCACCCCCTTCTCTCCATTCTAGCCTATGTGTTTTGGGCACCACTTTGAACTCTGCACCTGACCGGCCCTGAGCTGCTGGTGTGGTGACTTTGGGGTTGCTCTGAACCCCCAACGGTGGGCTACCTTGGACCAAGAACTGAACCCTGTAAGTGTCTTACTTACCTGGTAAAACTAACAAATACTTACCTCCCCTAGGAACTGTGAAAATTGCACTAAGTGTCCACTTTTAAAACAGCTATTTGTGAATAACTTGAAAAGTATACATGCAATTTTTATGATTTGAAGTTCCTAAAGTACTTACCTGCAATACCTTTCGAATAAGATATTACATGTAGAATTTGAACCTGTGGTTCTTAAAATAAACTAAGAAAAGATATTTTTCTATACAAAACCTATTGGCTGGATTTGTCTCTGAGTGTGTGTACCTCATTTATTGTCTATGTGTATGTACAACAAATGCTTAACACTACTCCTTGGATAAGCCTACTGCTCGACCACACTACCACAAAATAGAGCATTAGTATTATCTATTTTTACCACTATTTTACCTCTAAGGGGAACCCTTGGACTCTGTGCATGCTATTCCTTACTTTGAAATAGCACATACAGAGCCAACTTCCTACATTGGTGGATCAGCGGTGGGGTACAAGACTTTGCATTTGCTGGACTACTCAGCCAATACCTGATCACACGACAAATTCCAAAATTGTCATTAGAAATTGATTTTTGCAATTTGAAAAGTTTTCTAAATTCTTAAAAGACCTGCTAGGGCCTTGTGTTAGATCCTGTTTAGCATTTCTTTTAGAGTTTAAAAGTTTGGTAAAAGTTTGAATTAGATTCTAGAACCAGTTTTAGTTTCTTAAAAAGTATTCCAACTTTTAGAAGCATAATGTCTAGCACAGATGTGAATGTGGTGGAACTCGACACCACACCTTACCTCCATCTACAGATGAGAGAGCTAAGGTCACTCTGTAAACTAAAGAAAATAGCAATGGGCCCCAAACCTACCAAAGTACAGCTCCAGGAGCTTTTGGCAGAGTTTGAAAAGGCCAACCCCTCTGAGGATGGCAACTCAGAGGATGAAGATAGTGACTTGGAGGGAAATTCCCCCCCTCCAGTCCTACTTAGGGAGAGCAGGGCTTCTCAAGCCCTGACTCCACAAATAATAGTCAGAGATGCTGGTTCCCTCACAGGAGGGACCAACAACTCTGAAATCACTGAGGATAACCCCAGTGAAGAGGACATCCAGTTAGCCAGGATGGCCAAAAGATTGGCTTTGGAAAGACAGATCCTAGCCATAGAGAGGGAAAGACAAGAGATGGGCCTAGGACCCATCAATGGTGGCAGCAACTTAAATAGGGTCAGAGATTCTCCTGACATCCTAAAAATCCCCAAAGGGATTGTAACAAAATATGAAGATGGTGATGACATCACCAAATGGTTCACAGCTTTTGAGAGGGCTTGTGTAACCAGAAAAGTGAACAGATCTCACTGGGGTGCTCTCCTTTGGGAAATGTTCACTGGAAAGTGTAGGGATAGACTCCTCACACTCTCTGGAAAAGATGCAGAATCTTATGACCTCATGAAGGGTACCCTGATTGAGGGCTTTGGATTCTCCACTGAGGAGTATAGAATTAGGTTCAGGGGGGCTCAAAAATCCTCGAGCCAGACCTGGGTTGATTTTGTAGACTACTCAGTAAAAACACTAGATGGTTGGTTAACTGGAAATGAAGTGTGTGACTATGTTGGGCTTTATAATTTGTTTATGAAAGAACACATTTTAAGTAACTGCTTCAATGAAAAGTTGCATCAGTATCTGGTAGACCTAGGTCCAATTTCTCCCCAAGAATTGGGAAAGAAGGCAGACCACTGGGTCAAGACTAGGGTAACCAAAACTTCCACTGGGGGTGACCAAAAGAAAGGGGTTACAAAAACTCCCCAGGAGAAAGTGGGTGACACTAGAAACAAAGAAAAAGAGTCCTCTGTAGGCCCCCAAAAACCAGAACAGGTGGGTGGGCCCCAAGACACAACCCAAAACAAAGGTGGGTACCAGGGTAAGAACTGGGATGCCACTAAGGCATGGTGCCACAACTGTAAACAGTCTGGGCACCACACCAAGGACACTTCTTGTCCCAAAAACAAACCCCAGAACAAAATTCCAGGGGTAACCAGTGTAGCCATGGGAGATGACTCCTCAGATGAGGAGGTCTTCATAGCCTTCAACTGGAAACAGGGCCCAACAGGTGAGTTGGAGATTCCAGAGGGAAGTAGACACTTCCACCACCTACTGGTGAATGGAATCCCAACCACTGCCCTGAGAGACACTTGTGCCAGTCACACTATTGTGCATGACAGGCTGGTGCTCTCAAACCAGTACATCCCAGGTGAGACTGCCAGGGTAAGAGTTAGCCTAGACAGGGTCACTAAGAGGCCTGTGGCTTTAGTGCCCATAGAAGTGGGTGGCACTCTTAGCTGGAGAAGGGTAGTAGTCAGTACAGACCTCCCCCTTGATTGTCTCCTTGGAAATGACTACCCAGAGGTTAGTCAGAGCCCAAGAGAGAAACTGGTCCAGTGCCAGTCCTCTCCCAAGGATTCTGGAAGTCCTGCCTCTGCAGTAAATGCAAGCAGGCCCCAGAAGAAGAAGAAAAGAAAACAGAGTAGGAAGGGTGGACAACCTTTAGCCAAGGTTACAGCAAGCCAAGGAGATTCTGCTCCAGTAGGGGAGAACTCCAAAAATGGCCCTGATAAAGTCCAACCTGACCCACAAGAAGTCCTGGCTAGTCAGGCAACTGTTAAACCTGAGTGGGTGGCTCCTCAGCTAACAGAAGAAAGAGTGGAAGAAGGGTGTTTACTACAAGATGTGGTAACCCCCCACTCCAATACAGCAGACAGGCAACCTGAACCCAAAGAAGCCTGTAACTTAGCCCCTTCCCTTTTAGGTGAAGAGCTAAAGGTGTGGTTCTGGGCACTGACAGCTGTCAGTGGCCTCTGCTGGGTGTTAGCCTTTATGGCTGCACTATCCTTAGCATGGTGGTCTGACCCCATGCCAAATAGCAAGTTAGGCCCCCTGACCCTATTGGTCATGGTGGGGTTACTCCAGCTCTGGGTAACCTCTCTGGGTAAGCTAGGGGTAACCCTGGCCAAGATAAGATTAGCAGAGGTGGATACCTCTAAACCCAAAATAAAAAGAATGGGTGGAGACATTGAAGAGGCAGACAAGAGGCAATTCAGACTAGGTCCTATCACTGTGGAAGTGGGTCAGTTCCCCAAAGGGAATGACCTGAACAGAAGGATGTAAGGCAGAGTAGGCCCTGCAACTAACCAGCCTATTTCTCCTACTCTTCCTCGCCTGACAGACTAGGAAGACTCTCCCAGCTTGGGCTGAGTCTCCTGGCCTGTGGGCTGGGGGGGGCTTGTGTAAAGAAATGGCTCCCTGTTGCAGTTACCCCCCACTTTTTGCCTGATACTGATGCTGACTTGACTGAGAAGAGTGCTGGGACCCTGCTAACCAGGCCCCAGCACCAGTGTTCCTTCACCTAAAATGTACCATTGTATCCACAATTGGCACACCCTGGCATTCAGATAAGTCCCTTGTAACTGGTACTTCTAGTACCAAGGGCCCTGATGCCAAGAAAGGTCTCTAAGGGCTGCAGCATGTCTTATGCCACCCTAGAGACCCCTCACTCAGCACAGACACACTGCTTACAAGCCTGTGTGTGCTAGTGAGAACAAAATGAGTAAGTCGACATGGCACTCCCCTCAGGGTGCCATGCCAGCCTCTCACTGCCTATGCAGTATAGGTAAGACACCCCTCTAGCAGGCCTTACAGCCCTAAGGCAGGGTGCACTATACCATAGGTGAGGGTACCAGTGCATGAGCACTGTGCCCCTACAGTGTCTAAGCAAAACCTTAGACATTGTAAGTGCAGGGTAGCCATAAGAGTATATGGTCTGGGAGTCTGTTTTACACGAACTCCACAGCACCATAATGGCTACACTGAAAACTGGGAAGTTTGGTATCAAACTTCTCAGCACAATAAATGCACACTGATGCCAGTGTACATTTTATTGTAAAATACACCACAGAGGGCACCTTAGAGGTGCCCCCTGAAACTTAACCAACTATCTGTGTAGGCTGACTGGTTCCAGCAGCCTGCCACACTAGAGACATGTTGCTGGCCCCATGGGGAGAGTGCCTTTGTCACTCTGAGGCCAGTAACAAAGCCTGCACTGGGTGGAGATGCTAACACCTCCCCCAGGCAGGAGCTGTAACACCTGGCGGTGAGCCTCAAAGGCTCACCCCTTTGTCACAGCCCAGCAGGGCACTCCAGCTTAGTGGAGTTGCCCGCCCCCTCCGGCCACGGCCCCCACTTTTGGCGGCAAGGCTGGAGGGAACAAAGAAAGCAACAAGGAGGAGTCACTGGCCAGTCAGGACAGCCCCTAAGGTGTCCTGAGCTGAAGTGACTCTAACTTTTAGAAATCCTCCATCTTGCAGATGGAGGATTCCCCCAATAGGGTTAGGATTGTGACCCCCTCCCCTTGGGAGGAGGCACAAAGAGGGTGTACCCACCCTCAGGGCTAGTAGCCATTGGCTACTAACCCCCCAGACCTAAACACGCCCTTAAATTTAGTATTTAAGGGCTACCCTGAACCCTAGAAAATTAGATTCCTGCAACAAGAAGAAGGACTGCCCAGCTGAAAACCCCTGCAGCGGAAGACCAGAAGACGACAACTGCCTTGGCTCCAGAAACTCACCGGCCTGTCTCCTGCCTCCCAAAGACCCTGCTCCAGCGACGCCTTCCGAAGGGACCAGCGACCTCGACATCCTCTGAGGACTGCCCCTGCTTCGAAAAGACAAGAAACTCCCGAGGACAGCGGACCTGCTCCAAGAAAAGCTGCAACTTTGTTTCCAGCAGCTTTAAAGAACCCTGCAAGCTCCCCGCAAGAAGCGTGAGACTTGCAACCCTGCACCCGGCGACCCCGACTCGGCTGGTGGCGATCCAACCCCTCAGGAGGGACCCCAGGACTACTCTGATACTGTGAGTACCAAAACCTGTCCCCCCTGAGCCCCCACAGCGCCGCCTGCAGAGGGAATCCCGAGGCTTCCCCTGACCGCGACTCTTTGAATCTAAAGTCCCGACGCCTGGGAGAGACCCTGCACCCGCAGCCCCCAGGACCTGAAGGACCGGACTTTCACTGGAGAAGCGACCCCCAGGAGTCCCTCTCCCTTGCCCAAGTGGAGGTTTCCCCGAGGAATCCCCCCCTTGCCTGCCTGCAGCGCTGAAGAGATCCCGAGATCTCTCATAGACTAACATTGAAAACCCGACGCTTGTTTCTACACTGCACCCGGCCGCCCCCGCGCCGCTGAGGGTGAAATTTCTGTGTGGACTTGTGTCCCCCCCGGTGCCCTACAAAACCCCCCTGGTCTGCCCTCCGAAGACGCGGGTACTTACCTGCAAGCAGACCGGAACCGGGGCACCCCCTTCTCTCCATTCTAGCCTATGTGTTTTGGGCACCACTTTGAACTCTGCACCTGACCGGCCCTGAGCTGCTGGTGTGGTGACTTTGGGGTTGCTCTGAACCCCCAACGGTGGGCTACCTTGGACCAAGAACTGAACCCTGTAAGTGTCTTACTTACCTGGTAAAACTAACAAATACTTACCTCCCCTAGGAACTGTGAAAATTGCACTAAGTGTCCACTTTTAAAACAGCTATTTGTGAATAACTTGAAAAGTATACATGCAATTTTTATGATTTGAAGTTCCTAAAGTACTTACCTGCAATACCTTTCGAATAAGATATTACATGTAGAATTTGAACCTGTGGTTCTTAAAATAAACTAAGAAAAGATATTTTTCTATACAAAACCTATTGGCTGGATTTGTCTCTGAGTGTGTGTACCTCATTTATTGTCTATGTGTATGTACAACAAATGCTTAACACTACTCCTTGGATAAGCCTACTGCTCGACCACACTACCACAAAATAGAGCATTAGTATTATCTATTTTTACCACTATTTTACCTCTAAGGGGAACCCTTGGACTCTGTGCATGCTATTCCTTACTTTGAAATAGCACATACAGAGCCAACTTCCTACATTTCCACTACATGAATGTGCAGATGTGTGCTTGGCGGACCAGTACATCTCCCATGTCAATGCTAAGTATCCTGGGTCGGTGCATGATATCTTTGTCCTAAGGAATAGCAGCATCTGAAATGTGATGGCCCAACTACAGAGGCACAGGGTGTGATTATAGGTGAGTCCTGGTTCCCACACAGTATATGTTGGTGTATGCCTATGCTGTTGGCCACATGGGATAGTGTGTGACTAAATGTTGTCCCTCAATAATTGAGATGACTCTGGTTACCCAAACCTATCATGGCTGATGCCAGGACAAGAGCAGAAGAACGTTATAATAAGGCACATGGGTGAACCAGAAGGATAATTGAGAGAACCTTTGGCCTCCTGAAGGCAAGGTTTTGGACCTCCATCTAGCAGGTGGATCCCTGTACTACTCACCCAAGAAGGTCTGCCAGATAGTGGTGGCGGGCTGCATGTTGCACAACCTGGCCCTCAGATGACATGTCCCTTTTCTGCATGGAGGAAAAGATTGGAGATGCCCCTGTGGCAGCAGTGGATCCTGTGAACAGTGAGGATGAGGAGGCAGAGGATGAAGATGAGGACAACATCTGTGATCCGTCAGTGCTTCAAATGACACATAGGTAGGACAGTGTAACTTTGCATTTCAATGACTTTTATTGTAATCTGTGTGCCATTGGCATGCTGGTAATTCCCAGATCAATGCCAACTTACTGTTCCCTCTGGCTGTTCATTTTACAGATGTTGGTGATATGACAATAGTCCTGGTGTGATCACTACAGCCAGCTACAGGTCATTAATTCTATGATCGTTCTATGTACAGTTCATTTGCAATGGTTGTTCCTGTTTCAAACAATAAATATTGGATTTACATGACATACTCAAAATTGACTTTTGTCAAACTGTGTTTATTGAAGTGCTAACATAAAGGGGTAAAGTCTAATGGGATGGGGTGATAATGGAGGAAAGTCCAAGGTATTGTTCCAGTGTGTTTGTAGCACAGGTGCATTGTCCAAGGGGACATAGGAAGGGGAGTAATAGCAGTTCAAAGGTGGACAGGGCGACTGAGTGGGTCACAAGGGGGACAACCAGGAGAGTCTTATTTCCTGGCAGGGGTCTTGGCAAGTGTCTCTGGCTTCTGTCTGGATCGCAGGGAACATTTGCGGGGTGGTTCACCTTCTGCAGGGGGAGGGGTGTTAGTGGCCTGTAAGCGCCTCCTGGCCACTAGCGGCAGTGGAAGTGGATGGCTGTTCAGATGACTGGCTAGTGGCAGGGGCCCGCTGGTGTGAGACTGCCTCCCTCATAATGTTGGCCATGTCTGCCAGCACCCCTGCTATGGAGAATAGGGGGTTTTTGATGGCCTGCAAGTCCTCCCTGATCCCCTGGTACTGTCCCTCCTGCAGTCGCCTGTTCTCCTGCACGTTGTCCAGGATCTGGCCCATCGTGTCCTGGGAATGTTGGTTGGCTCACAGGATCTCGGAGAGTGCCTCCTGGAGAGTCGGTTCCCTGGGCCTGTCCTCCCCCTGGCACACAGCACTCATCCCAGTTTCCCTGTTGGCCTGTGCCGCTGTCCCCTGAACTGTGTGCCCACTGCCACTGACCCTAGGTCCCTGATTGTCTTGTGTGCGAGTTGTGGCTGGGGTCTCTGTACAGGTGGACGCACTGCTGATGGATGTGTCCTGGGGACAAAGGTGTGGGTGCTGTGGTGGTGTTTCCTGAAGGGGGAGGCTCTGTGGTGGTCTGTGACTGGACTTGGGTACCCAGCAGTCCAATGGTCCCTGATGGGCCACGTAGGTCATCCAGATCCTGAAGTCCAGAGTTACTGTCATCACTGTGGGCCTCTTCAGTTGTGGGATTGGATAGTGCTGGCACCTCCTCTCCGGTGACATTGGCTAGGGTACCTGTGGGGATGTAAATGAGGTGTTATGGTAGATGTGTATGACATATTGTACATCCCTGGCTTACCCTCTATGGTTGGTTTTGCCCTGACAGCTTTCACTTTTGTATGTTAGTGTATGGTGGGATTGTTAGTTCTCTATGCTGTGCATTCTTTAGTGATGGGTGTCCATGCAGGGCTGTGAGGGGTGTCCATGCATTGGTAGAGCATGCAGGGCTTGGCATTGCGATTAGTGAGATGTGATGGAGTGTGTGGGATGTAGTGGAGTGATGGGAGTGAGGGTGAGGGTATGTGATGGCATGCAGGTAGGGGGGTGATAATAGTTGAGAGTTGACTTATCAGTGTCCAGTCCTCCTTCGTCTCTGGCCAGGCCCTCAGGATGCAGTATTGCCAAGACTTGCTCCTCCCATGCTGTGAGTTGTGGGGTAGGAGGTGGGAGTCCACCGCCAGTCCTCTGGATAGTGAGCTGGTGTCTTGCTGCTATGGAACGTACCTTCCCCCATAGGTCGGTCCACCTCTTCCTGTCATCCCTTGTTCTGGGGTGCTGTCCCACAGCGTTAACCCTATCCACGATTCTCTGCCATAGCTCCATCTTCCTAGCTATAGAGATTTGCTGTACCTGTGCTCCAAATAGCTGTGGCTCTACCCTGACAATTTCCTCCACCATGACCCTTAGCTCCTCCTCTGTGAAACGGGGGTGTCTTTGTGGTGCCATGGGTGTTATGTGAGGTGTGTTGGTGAGGGTGTGTTAGGTAATGTGTTGGGGTGTGTGATGAGTAATGCCTGAGTGGTGTATGGGTGTGAGTAGTGTGTGGCTCCAGTTGTCTTAGTGGTCTTGGTGTCTCTATGGTGGCAATGATTTGTAATTGTAAGGGTTGTGGGTAATGTGGGTGTGTGTTTTATATTGGTGTGGCTGTGTGGGTGTGGTGTGTATGGGTGTCAGGTGTGTGTTGTTTGAATTGTCCAATGAGGAGTTGTTTTGTCTGTGGGTGTCCATTGTGAGCGCGACGGTATGAACTGTCAAAGGTTTACTGTTGTTAAATGTCTGCTGTGGTGATTCATGGGTCATGATGTGGTGGGCGTTGTTCTGTTGGCGTAATGGTGTAGGTTTTGATACCACCACTTTAGCACTGACCTTTGGCTGGTGGATTTGTGTATGTGGCTAAATTCTGTTGGGTTGGAATGTGTGTGTCATAATATGGTGAACGAATATCCGCCGTCACGGCAGTAAGTTGGAGGCCGTCAGCATGGCCAATGTCATAATGAGGGCCATAGAGTAGTTGAAAACCCAGAGAAAGATGGAGTTAGTGGGTCTGTTTCTGCTTTCATGAATGGATTGAAATCAAAGATTAACAATCATACTCAACAAAGTGAATTTTGTTGGTTAACAAAGGCCATTGATGAGATCATGTTGTTTGCGAAAAATAGTAGTGATTATTTTGAGATAAGGCAAAAGAACTTAGAAGAGACATGGTGATTACTCAGATGACTCAGTTTGAGAAAGAGCTGTGGAATCAAATGGGATTAAATATGAATTTTGTGGAAATTGAATCAGTGGAAAGAACCAAGTAATCAAGAAGCTAGAGGAAGTGGAATCAAGGCAAATGTTGAAAATGAATACAGCATGTAATTACTGTAGGAGGATCAGACACTGGAAAAGAGAGTGTGGACAGAATCATAACATGATTCAGGAGAATCCTTAAAAAATCCAACAGAGAGGTAATGTGATGTTGAATATGCAAAATTCAAGGCAGGTCATGCGAATCAGAAAATGTTCATTCCAATAGCTTAGTAATTATTCAAAACATAAACATATAATGTTATACAATGCAGAATACCAACAGAATACTATGATTCTGAATGATGAGATGGCTGGGAGCAGTTTTCAATAGAGTGCCTGAGGGGGAGTAGGATTACTTGCTTGGAAGAGTCCTACAGGTAAACCAACGCAGCCATATAGTGAAAGAAAAGGCAATGGCCATCCTGTTAAATTTCCAATTAATTTTGTTCTGTCGAAGTTCCAATCCTACCCCTTTTGGGAAGAGTAGTCCAAGTTGTTGGGATGAACTATAAACAAGTTGTTAATGAGGTTATAGCTGATATTCCATTTTAAATAGATTACGACTAAAAATCAGTTTATATTGTGCAATTCAAGTCCTATTAATTTACTTAGTAGGGATCTTCTTTGGAAAATGAACTGCATAATATATTGCACAATGGATAATGTCACAGTTGAAAAGAAAGATCAGGATTCAGCTTTTAAAATAAGTGCAGAAGACACAAGAGTTTAGTTGTTCCCTGACTATCAAAAAAGAGTTATGGGATTAGACTGGAAAAGAGATTGGATAAATTAAAAGAACAGACCCTATGAAAATAAAATCAAACCACTTGCATTATTCCCTAGTCCTGAGCAGTACAGGCTTACAAAAGAGGCAGAGGAAGTTTCAAATTCCATAAGAAGCAGAATGGTATAGAGTAATCGCAAGTCCTTTTCATGATGATTCACTGTTCCTTTTTGCAATTCAGTTTTTGAATAAAGTCCTCTTGTGATGCAAGATGCCATAAGGGTAAAGACAGAGTCCTTCTATTTTCTCCCAAATACTGAAGAAAGATTTAGAGACTCTCAAGTTGCTGTTTAACTCAGTCTTAGTTCAATATATTGATAACCTTTTAATAAAAGGAGAATTGTAAATTGGATACAATTGCATTGCTAAGCTTTTCTGAAAATGGGCATAAAGTCTCTGCAATTAAAATGCAGTATTGTGAAAAATAGGTGTTTATCTTGGACACCATAGTAAAAAAGGTGTGAGGAAAGTCTTGAATGTGGTTCTGCAATTCTAAAATTGAGTTCCCCAACCACCCAGAGGGAGGATTTAATGTTTCTTGGAATTGTTGGATACTATCATCAGTGGATTCCAAACCTGGTTGATTGTGAAGCCTTTGGTAATGTTCATATGCAATCATGTACAGGATTGAGTGGCATTTGCTGATGAGTGTCTAAATTAATTTAAGAAATTGAAAAATAGTTTGTTTCATGCACCTTCACTCGGGATAGCTGATTGCAATGTGATCTTTTTCCTGTTTTGTCCTGAGAAAGATGGATCTGCACTTCTCCTTTGGAACATGGAGGACTCATGGGTCCAGTGGCATATCTTTCAGGTGTGGTAGATCTTGAAGCTGTAAATCTGTTTGAAATTGGTTGCAGCTGTTTTGTTTGGCAATCTAGCAAAGTGATGGCATTTGGATGGGTCATAATTTAATCCATCCTTCAGTTGAGATTCTTTTAACAAGAACACACCTCATAACAGTAGGTTGTCAAAATATGAGAAACCCATTCTTGAAGCAGAAAATATATCCATTCAAAGATGCAATGTCCTAAATAAATATTCCTTCCAATTTCAGACAAAAATTGTGAAGGCATGGGAAATGCAATTGATGATGATGCATGATTGCATAGAAGTGAGCAAATTATGCACAAACCTAAGACCACTGGAACCAGCAGATTTAACATTATTTGTTGATGATTTTGTTTTGTCTCAGAGGCCTAAATGGAGGAATTAAAGATGCATAGGCAGTGCCTAACACAGAGACATTTGAAGCATTTGCCTTATCAAATGTGACATCAGCAGAAGTGATAAAAGCGATTGCCCTAAACAGAGCTTGCTGCTTATCACAAAATTTGAATGTGACAGTCTATACCAATAGCCAGTATGGGTTTGGTGTTGTTCATGATATAGTCACAGAGGGGACTTATGCCATCTTCAGATGCTCCAATCAAAAATAGTATGCTTATATTGGGTTTGTTGGGAGCAATTCAGAAGGCAACGGAAGTGGCAGTTGTGAAGTGCACACGTCATAAGTTTGGCAAGGGCATGGTTACATTAGCAAATAAATACACAGATAAAATGGCCAGTTATTGTGCCTTGCAATAAAAGTCAGATATTCAAAAAATAAAAATTATGATTTCACAATTGATATTATATAGAGTTAAAATAATGTGAGTTCCTTTTTTATAGATTTGTGTGGGTATCTTTCAGTGAATTGGGGGACTTGCAGGAAGTTGTGCCTGTTCATGAGACAACAAATGAGTGAAAATGTCCTATAAAAAATATCAGGATTTGAATGTAAATGAAGAACAGAAATATATCCTGCCAGGCTCAATGTTGTAGTCTATGTCTAAATATTTACATCATCATACTCATGCAGTAAGAGGTGGTCTGGTTAGAACTGGGAAAAGTACTGGAAGAATACAGGAATTAGATATGTTGCTGAGGAAGTATGTTGTAGTTTATTATGCCATTTAAACAATCAGGGTGAGAAAACTGTTACAGTACGACACTGGCAAATCAGAAGGCCCATTTACGAGACTACAAGCAGACGTTATTGAGAAGCCACATTGGAATGGTTTAAAATATGTCTTAGTAACTCTCTGCCTGCTCTCCAAATGGGTGGAAGTATTCCTCACCAGCAGAGCAGATAGCCTTACAGTTGCCAAATGATCGTTGAGAGAGTTAATTCCTAAATTTGGCTTTCTGACTTCTATTGAGATGGACTGTGGCAGCCACTGTGAGAACAAAGTATTACAGATAATCTGCACAGCTTTTGAGATCAAGCAGAGATTTCATTCTAGTTATCGACTACAATCCTCAGATCTAGTGGGACGTTCAAATGGAGGTCTCAAGAATAAACTGGTGAAAGTTTATGCTTCAACTGGTCTGAAGTAGCCCAACACTCTTCCCCTTGTTCTGATGAATATGATAAGTAATCCATATAGGAAGAATAGTTTGTCTCACCACGAGGTGGTGATGAGCAGAGCAATGAGACTTTCACATGTACCTTGAACTGCCCTAGTTTCTATAACTGATGATTGGCTGATGTGGTCAAATCCATCTTTTATCTGGTAAACGTAAAAGCAGAAGATTACAAGGATACACCCTGCCATGTATTGAATGCCAGAGATTGGGAGGTAATCCAAAAACATTTTTGCAAGGGATGCATTGATGAAGGGTAGAGAGGGCCATTCCAGGTCATCCTAATGATGAACAGCTCTGTCAATTGATCCACACTGCTCACTCAAAGAGAGTAAGAATAGCTGAAGCAGTAGGTGCGAAAAATGATCAGACTATACATTCTGATGATCAATCTCAAGGTAAACCCAAGATTGCAGTGTGAATTCCAGGGGGTGAAGATTTTTCTGAAACTGGTAAAAACAAACTACAAAGACAAGACAAAAGTTTCAGGTGAGCCAAAGTTCGGACGAAGAACTTGAAACTCTTGAAGTTCAGTTACAGAGTGATCATAGTGAAGAGCTATTGCAATGCAATAGACAACAGCATGAGTGGCAACAGGGACATTAGAAGACACCCTTGATCAAAGCAGTGATAAATCGCAATTGAAAATCTGAATTAAAAAGACCCCCTTTCAATAGAAAAGATTCAGGGTGGAGAAAGCAGACAGAGGAGAAGTATTATCAAACTGCAAGTTCAAGTTTGAGAGAAAGAATTGAAGTGGACAAAAATGAAACACTGTCACTTACAGGGAAAAAGTTGAAGACATTCCAAAAAAGAGAACTTGCAAACAAAAGCATTGTAAACTAGAAAACAATCTTTGAGAAACAGGTGAACTCAGAAACTAACTAGAGAGAATCACCTATTGCTAAAATACCAACCAGAAGGAGAGTTCTAGATTGAAAATATGCATCTTCAGAGTAGGTGTATTTAGCCACAGTATCAGAAAAAGATGCAGATGAAATTGAGATTGATTATTTCCGAAGGGAACAAGTGCAAAAGTAGTTTTGAGAGTGTTTTGGATCTAGAGTCTGACACTGAAGAAGAGCCACCTTGAAAAGTGAAATAGACACTTTAAAATATTGAGTTCTAATGAAAAACTTGAAAGAATCAGAGATTTTTTCCTAAGGACTGAAATAACTGAAATGACACCTGAAGTTGAGTCACTCTATGATGGAGTTGTTAAAATTGTTGATATATAAACTCTTAAAAAGCCTGAAAAGCCAATACTGATTAGATTTTTTTGGTTATGTTATTGTTTTAATGAAAAAACAAAAAAGAAGAAAAATATTACTATTTCAAAGAACATTTTGTGTACAAATGTTTGATTTTTTTCCACCAATGTATTCTTGGTCTCTAACAAGGTGCAAAACAACACATGCTGTAAAATTGTAGGGTTGCCACTATTCATTATAACACTAAAAGTATTAGTTGGTGTGTTTCGGGTGCTTGCTCAGTCCTGTGGAAAATGTTTCATATCATATCAACAATAAAGTTGGAATTAGAACTAATCATTAAGAATTTATGCAAATGATGCCAGTACATAAAGAGCATTTAGTTAGTGGTTTTAAGGATAGTGCAGATACCAACATGATTAGGGGCTATTTACACATCATAAAGATAAGTAAGTACAGCAGCTGGGCAGGGGTATACATATGGACAATTAGAGATTTCATATTCACTGTCATGTGAAGTTTTTATTGTGACTTTTAATCACAAAGAACATCTTTCCCTTATCTGTTTGATTTTAATTTGCTTTTGGAGAATCTGTCCAGCGATGGAAATAATAGAGGAATTAAATATGGTGAGCATTTAAAAATGATTTCACAAAACAAATATGAAGAGAGTATGAATCTAAATGGATAGTATTCATGTTTATTGATTTTATTACAGCACATAATGAAAGAGGAGTGAAAATAGACATTTAGAAGAGCAAAAGGTTGCTTTTGAAGAAATAAAAGAAGAAGAATTTAGGTTTTCAGGTTTACATCCCAGATTGAAAATGGAGCATGAAAGGAAAGGTGAATTGTATATATGTGTATAATAAGGCCTAGTTCTATGAATGGAGAGTAGAACTTGTGGGTGAAATTGTGTGTGACTAATCTATTGAAGCTAATGAAGGTTTTATGTCGAGAGGAGAACCTATCATGAGGAAATGTATTATGTTTTGGCGACAAACTGCTTATTTTAAGCTGTTGTAAAATTGGGTGGGATTGTGTTCCTTGTCCTTAGTTTTCACAATAATTTATCATATGAAAGAGATTGATGATACACATAGTTTGAGGAGAGAGAAGCAAAGTTTTGGGCAAGTGGTTTTAGGTTTTTTAGAAGCTATTATTCCTCCAGAGGGAGTAGCGATGAATGATGTGAAGATTAGGCGATTGTCTACAGAAGTAGATAGACCTGCTGTTGTTACAGGAGGGCCTTTTAGATTAGTTAATGTAGAAATTTCAACAATTAGAGCAATGGTGGAGCAGAGTCACCTTGCTTTACATACTCTTTTGGAAAATGAGGGCAGACTTTATAAGGTAAATATAGCCTAAAGGTGCTGTACTCACATAACAGGTAATAGTGGAGCAATTGATTCTTTTATTACTAATATAACCAATTTGACTCACAAGATTAGATTGTTGGAGGAACTAGACTCATGGAAGTCTGCAGGGACCTGGATAGGGGGGATTGAACGCAGTTTGGTAAAGTAGGTGATTGGTTAAGTGATATTGGTGGTGGTGCTGTTCAATCAGTATCAGTTTTAACCCATGTAGTAATTATTATGGTTTGTGCAATTTATCTATTTCTATTACTAACATTGTTAGAGTTTTTAACTAGTATATAAAATAGTAGAAATAAGACTGACAATAAATCCAGAAAAAGAAAAAGATCACTGGATTTGGAATTGGAAAGCTACATGGATCCAGTAGATGAACAATTGAGGCAATAGGAGGCGATTATTCAATTTTCCAAAAAGATTTCAACAAACTAATGACTGATTATTAAAATTTACTAATGGGTTTTGGTGATTATTAAAAAAATAATTAGAGGGGGAGGCTGTTGACATTTTGTCTGATTTAAAATTTTGTGTGACATTTTATTTGTGTGAATAAATAATTTTAATTATGTATATAGTTGTAACCAATCAATTAATAATGTTGCACTTAAAACTATGTGATTAGTTTGATCAGGAGTGTGATTAGTAATGTAGAATAGTCATGCTACATTTTTGTGCAAAAAACATTTATTAAAAATGGATGCAGTTTTTGGTGTTCCGCTCATCTTGCTCCTGCTCATTACCTATCCCAATCATTAGCTTGCTGCAAGTTACCTTTCCCCTAGTTTCCACAGAACATAGAATGATGTGACACTAAAGGGGTCACGTTTATTAAAAAGCAAGCTCTGTGAGCAAAGGTGTCCTTTGTATACTTTAATGTGTCATTTTGAAGGATTTCTGCTGGAAGTTCAGATGCAGGCATGCAAAAAAACATAATTTTGTGAGATTTTGTTTTAGAAAGTTTTATATTATGTTGCACATCTCCAGAGTGCAGATGCTGAGGAAGCTGTTGAGTGGGTTTGTGTAAAGAAACTTTATTAATGACATGGTTGTTTTTGATTTGCCAATGAAACCTATGATGACACCATGCTGAATTTTCAGTTTTATTAATTATTCTACATAAATTGTGCATTATAAATCCCTGGTTTTGAGCACTTGTGTGAGACTTTTCTCCAGAGAATCTGTCTGATTATTTTGAGACTTTTCCTCTCTTGGGATGATGTGAGTAGTTTATATGAGCTAGACACTCACTGTGTTTCTATATTTGTTGGCTTAAATAGGGATTTGTTATGTTTTGTGATTCTGTATTCCTGTACCTGAGCCTTCGTAGCTGATTTATGCATTTTTCTGTATTGTTTGTATTAAAAATTCTGAAATAAATCTATTTTCCCTATTTTTGATCTAGCACTCAGTTATTAAAGTATTCTAATCCTATTTGGATTTACTCTGCTAAACTAATGTGAGGAGTGTAGTCTCTCACCGCTTATACCAACAAGAGATCTGGCAGCAAAACTGCCAAAGGCAAAAATCAGGGTGTATAAATTATTGAGGATCAGAAGATTTTAGGGGCTCAGCTCCCACTCTATCAGTTTGAGAGGTGGCAACAAGCTCAAGATCATCATCAATGAGAGATGCTCAGTAGCTAGACACCAATGAACAATCAAGACAACAGCTACCGCCAAGGGAAGCGTAGTTTGTGGTCGCACCAAGGCCAATGGACCACAGGAAAATCACTGGATGGTTTACAGTTAACCTACTTCACAGGAAGTGGGGACAAAAACATAAACTGGTGTAGGGCGGAGCAACGCTAGGGCATATTAGATGCATCAATTGAAGGAACTGTCCTGAAGATCTTCATGGATGTGCTACTACCATCTACCTTCTTGCTTGTTCTTTTGTTATCTGAAAGGAGAAACATTAATCCTTCAACCAAATGAAATGTTTATTATTCAATACACACCAGGGTCCAAGCAAAGAAGTCCCGATGGAATGATAGAAACATGGAAGGAATCCCAAAGAAAATACTCCGGAGAAATTAATTTCAATCTGCTTCTATAAAAACATCTGTTGAATCTGGGAATTAGAATTTTTTAAGGATGTGGGCATTGTGTGAGTATGTTTGAATGGCTGTCATGTCAGTGGTGTGAACCCTCAAAGCTTACCTTAAGCAGAGTTTAATTAAGCATCATTGCTTAGACTGCTTAGACAAATATTTCTCTACACTGTCATTGTAAGAATCCAAGGTACTACCTGAAAGCTTCATATGAAGATGTGCTTTTAGGTGTGGGCTTCAGACATGTTTAGGTGTCTGTTGGACACATCTATTGTTTCTAATACATTATATATACTTAAAGAAGGATTTGGTCAGCCCCTTGTGCGTTGTTGGAAGACTTTGTAGTCTAGCTTACTTCCATGCTCCTGATTCAATGTCTTTCCTGACTATTCTTGTGTTTATCCCACCCAGGAACATTTAGGTCTCACAGTATTCTGATTGGATGAAGTATCCGGACTTCATAGCTTTGTAGAAAATTGAATGGGATATAGTCTGTACTCCCTCCCCCCTTTCTCTTTGCTCCCCACTCTCTGTGGAGGCTGTTTTTTTCCATATATTGCATTGGGTATCATTTGCCATTGCTAGGACACCTGCCTTTTGGTAATGGTAAATGATTCCCTTGTCACTGTTGTTGTGTGTTTTCTTTAAAAAGGGCCATATTTACAACGCCCTTTCCGCCGCTGGAGTTTCACTTTTAGTGATGGTCCGGCGGTGCACACTGCAGGGCCATATTTACAAAGCCATGTAAAGCTACCCTGCATGACTTTTCAAGGCCTTGTAAATATGGACTTAGTCAATGCAGCCCAAGTTGCTACATTAACTTACTCTGCGACAGGGAAGCATTCCATGGGTGTTGCAGTGGGTGTTCCCATGCAACACCCCTGGATTTTGATGCATTAACAGATTTACAAGGATTTGTACACCTGGGAATGCTTCAGGAACCTAAACCTCCCCAGGGGAGTCGTAAGGGAGGTGCAGTGAGGAGAAATACCTTTATTTCACATTGTTTTTTCCTTTTTTTATGTATCTTGTAAATACTGCACATTCCTGTCCTTTACTTCTGACACAGGGCAGTGCAGCAAGAAGGCTTGTGGCACTGCCCTGCCCCAAAAGCTTGCAAATACCTCCCGCCCCCCATTTGCAGCTGTATGCTTTTAGTTTGCTGTGCAAGCACACCAACCTCACTATCTAGTGTGCCTTATTTCATATATTAGCACTCTGCACTGTGGGCTTGCAAGGTACACTATGAGGGTAACTCATGGCTATGTAAAAATAGCCTTTTACCTACATGGTAATGGAATTTTTCCTACCCATGTGCTACTGGGCGGTATTTCAACTGCAGTCCATCTAGAGCACAGATGTGTTCTTGGCCGTCATACTTTTGTCAGATAAGTAGGAGGTGTAAAAACAAACTGCAGCCTTATGACTTGGGTTGTGTGCAGTTATCATAAATTGGAAATTATGCCTAATTATCTCAACATAAAATGCATAGAAAAAATAGAACCAAAAACACAAGTACTGTGAGTGACAGCCACTGGATTTCCAATCGTTTGCGTTGTACCCATGCTCCTGCACCATCATTTTGTGGCACAACTAAGTGATGAGGCATAATGGTGTATTTCGGGAATTGCACATTATAAGCATAGCGTAAAGGACCCCAGATCATGAAAAGTGCTCTAGCATAATTGAAATTACACCGGGCCTATATATGACATTTTGCCTTCCAGGGCTTTGGTACAAAACCAGCATAATCAGGAAGGCCAAAATAACGCGGGGTCATGATAATAAAGTAGTCCTTTCTCTAAAATTGTTTCCTTAGTTTCTTTAAAATAGATAAAACATGAAAATTCACATATCCTTAAAGGGACATCAGTTTTAGTTGCTCCTCTTGACAGATTTGTTGTACACTCATCCTACAGGTTTTCATCACTGCTCGGAAGTCCTCTTTGAAGGAATTTCTACCCAGAATGGAAGCAGAAGCTGATTTTATATGCAAGTTGTCACTGGTCATCCTTTCCCCTTGCCATTCAACATTTCTTGAAGATTCATATGTTAACTTGAAATTTCTTTAGTAGGTTGAATAAATTGTTGCCCACTCAAAATAAGTTTGATGAAAATCAAAGAAAGCCATGGGGTCTTTATTAAATAGTTACTAGATATATTTGTGCCATCTCGTTTGCAGTCTCAGGGTTTCATTACACACAAAACAGAGCATGTGTATCGTAGTCTTAGCTCCATTCAGATTTGTAAATGGAAAATACAAGACTTAAAGGCTTTGTCCCAGTGACATAGTCCCATGCAGTACCATTAAAGGCTGACTCCTAAAGTTAGCTGTCTTTTAGTTTTAGACTTTTGTGTCAGACAAAGAGGTGTAAATGTGGCTTTAGATGCTAACAGCCTATCGCTAGCCTTTGGTATTTTCTGGAAGGGATTCTAGGTTTTTAAACTCTACTTTAACAAAAATGTATGGGGCAGATTTAAGAGCCCTATCGCCACCTTATCGCTGCCATATCGTAATTTTTTTTACGCTAAGGAGGCGCTAAAGTGGCATTTTCCCTGCGCAATATTTACAAAGTGGCGCAATGCATTCAATCATGAATTACCCCACTTTGTAAACCCTTGCCCCACATTATGTCTGAGCCAGGCATATGTGCATGGGGGCATTTCCCCACTAGGGGGGCTGAAAAAATGACGCAAAGAAATCTAAGAGAATTCCTTGTGCCATATTTTTCGGCACTTTTAAAGCCTGATCAGAGCAGGCGTTAAAAAAGGGGTCTTCCATTATCTATAATGGGCCCCTATGTCATCTGCAGGTGTAGTGCCAAAATTTTGCAGTGTAAAAAAGTTTTAAAAAATGACACTATTGCTCTCTACCCTGCGCCATGGTGCGCCGTATTTTAAATACGGTGCACACATGGTGGTGAGGGGGGGGGCTAAGGGGCACAAGGAAAGTGGCTCTGCACTAGGGGCAACACCACTTTTCTTAAATCTGTCCCTATGTTTATTAAATGTCACCGATTATTGTAGAGTCTGTCTGCAAATGGAAGAGATGCACCACTCCCACTTAGCCCCTTCCAGATGACGGTGGTTGCTGGTGGGAGCGGAGGGGTGCTTTGTTTTTTTATGATAGTTTTTCTGGTATGAAATGTCTGGATCAGTGACAAAGAATTAAACCTCCCTGTGATGTTTCGCAGACAGTGCTTAATTTGTACAAAAAAATATGTGCTGTTGCCCAAAGCTTTTCTCAGAAGTCTGTGACTGCTGCTATTAAATGTCTGTGTACTGAATACGAAAACTGTGTATTAGCCAGCTACTTAGGGCCAGATGTAGGTAAGTTTACTTTTGCGATTTGCAATTTGCGAGTCATAGTGACTCGCAAATTGCAACTCGCAAACGTGCATGCAGAAAGGTGTCTCAGACACCTTCTGCGACTCGCTATGGGGTCGCAAAGACCCACCTCATGAATATTAACGAGGTGGGTCGCAGTTTGCGACCCCATAGCGAGTCCATGCACTCACAGGGATGGTGGCCTGCTGGAGACAGCAGACGACCATGTCCGTGACTGCTTTTTGAATAAAGCAGTTTTTTTTTTTTCTTCTTGCAGTCCGTTTTCCTTAAAGGAAAACGAGCTGCAAAAAGAAAAAATTCCGAAACCATTTGGTTTCGTTTTTTTCAGAGTAGTCAGTGGTCCTTAGGACCACTGCATGCTCTGAAAAAATATTTTTATTGACATTCACAAAGGGGAAGGGGTCCCTTGGGGACCCCTTCCCTTTTGCGAATGAGTTACCATCCACTTCAAGTGGATGGTGACTGCGAGTTGGTTTGCGACCGCATTCGCGGTCCCAAAGCAACCCAGCATGGTGATGCGCTCTCAAATAGGAAGGGAACACCCCTTCTTATTTGCGAGTCGCAGCCTCAAATTGCGAGTCGGTATTGACTCGCAATTTGCGGTTGTGCATCGCATTTGGCCTTTTGCGCCTCGCAAACTGCGTTTTTCGCCGTTTGCGAGGCGCAAAATGCTTCCTACATCTGGCCCTTAATCCACTACCAGACACTCCCAGACCATTATCCTCCTCCTGCAGGCTCCTGCTTTCTCCATTGTTGATGGGTTTTCAGTCTTTCTGTTCCTCCTTTTTTCCCTTTGTGTTTGTTCCCTCTCATGCTTACTGTAATTGTCTGATCAGAACAAATAAGTGCCAGCCCCCCCAAAAACGAGTGCCTGTGGCTTTCACCAGCAACCACCAGCTAAAAGTAAGCAATGGCCACATAATTTGTACATCCTAACAGGCAATTTCCAACCTACCAGAATGAGTAGGATGCAGGCACTGGGGTTATTCTCCTTTGTGGAACACACTTGTCAATCAAGTATAATTCACTCTCCCCCTCCTTTATTATGGAACTTGCAGAAAATGCATTTCAAACTTTTAAGTCAATGGTTTCACGCCGTTGGAATATATTTAACTTTCTTGCTTTCCTTAGTAGGTATTTCTATTGTATTCAACCTGGAAGTTATCTAAGCTCTTTGGTGCAGATGACTACCTGTGTTTTAAGTTTAACCTGGAGTAAATCATAGTCTGCAGAGATCTCAAGTGATCCCATGACAGGACACTAGCCTGCTGAACACTCAGTATACGTATTTGTAATTGCATTCTAGTGCTTGCAGATTTTAGACCACTGCCACAGATGGCTTTAATGTCCCTTTTTGAAACACTCATTGTAAACTATACAATACATTGAGTGGGCGTAGGGTCACCACTTACTTACAATTGGATGGCGTCCTTCTTTCTTCAGCTAAAGCTGTTTCCTTGCTCTACCTCCATGTTAGAAATGGGATCTTTAGTTTGCAGCGGTTTCCACCTTATCCAAGTAGGACCCTTACTCTAGTCAGGGGAAGGGAATCACACAGCTAAGATAACACTTGTTCAACCCCCTTGGTAGCTTGGCACAAGCAGTCTAGCTTATCTCAGAGGCAATGTGTAAAGTAATTGTACACACACACACAGTAACAGAGTGAAAACGCCACAAATGTACTCCACACCAGTTTAGAAACGTAGCCAATATTAAATAGTAAAATAAGACCGAAATGATAAAAATCCAACATACACAAGTATTAATATGAATTTTCAAAGATTAAATGCAGTATAGTGCTTAGAAACAAAATAGCTCCAACTGGGGCTATCAAAGCTGCTTGACGAAATCACTTCCAACAGTCCAGCGCCACCCATGAGGGAGCACGGGCCGGATGCAGAGTAATGTGGACCCCAGTTACAGTACCTTTTAAAACGATGAGGAAACAAAGATGTTGCATGGCGTCGGGGAGGTGAGGCATCGCTGGAGACGGTGCGGAGTCAGATTCTTACTGTCACCGGGGGTGAGGCGTCGGTTCCTTACTGCTAGGCAGGGAAGTTGAGGCTTCAGTTTCTTATGGTTGCAGGGAAGATGTTGCAGTGTTGGCAGCAAGGCGGCAGTTCCTTACGACAAGGCGTCAACTTCACAGTGTTGAAATCACAAGACGGGGCCACAGGTACTGTTGCGGAGTTGGGTGTATCGAGCATCGGTGACACAGCACTCTGGACTCACATTGTTGTGAGACTTCGGAGGCACTTTAACAGCGTCAGGCTTGCGTTGTAGGTCAGGTTCAGTGCACTCAGCGGGGACCATGGCTACAGTGCAGGGCGCGGTGCCAGTTCCAAAGTCATTACACCAGGTTTTTTTCTTTCTGCTCCAGACCTCACTCCCAAGGGCCCAGGAACTGGATTTGGCACCACTTGGTAAGTCAGGACTCTCAGCATAAGAACACAGGTACTGGCAAGTAAAATCTTTGATATTCCTGAGACTTCCTAACTGGAGGCAAGCTCAGCCAAGCCCTTGGAGAACCTTTGGAAGCAGGATATAGAAAGTCAAGTCCAGTCCTTTTCACTTCCTGGTCAGAAGCAGCAAGAAGCAGGCCAGCACAACAAAGCATCAGACAGAGTGGCATGTCTACAGCATCCAGCTCTTCTTCCTGGTAGAATTTCCTGAGTCCAAAAGGATTATAACTATGTGGTGTCAAAGGTCCAGTAGTCAAACCCATTTCTGCCTTTGAAGTAGGCAAACTTCAAAGATAAATCTTTGTAGTTTACAAGACCCCACCTTTCCCTACCCAGGCCACAGACACACTACTGGGGATTGGAGACTACTTTGTGTGAGAACGGACATAGCCGTATTTAGGTGCAAAAGTCACCTCCTCCCACCACTTTAGCTCAGGAAGACCCATCAGCCTGGTGACGGGCCTTCAGGCTATCCAGGGCACACCTAGGTCCCTTTGTGTGAATGTCTAGAGTGAATGCACAAAAAAGCCCAACTGTCGACCTGACAGAGGATGTGTATTTAGCAGACAGGCATAGGCACAGAAAGGTTAAGAAAGAAAATGTCCACTTCCTAAAGGTGGCATTTTTAAACTTACAATTCAAGAACCAACTTCACCTAAAGATATATTTTTAAATTGTGAATTCAGAGACCCCTGCCTCCATATCTCCATCCGCTCCCAATGGGAAACTACACTTGAAAGAAATTTAAAGGTAATTCCCATGTTACCCTATGGGAGAGATAGTGCTTGCGGGTCACACCTCCTGCACTATAATAGGGACTTACTGTAGGAAGACAGCCTCTTTCAAGCCTTGTTACCCCCACTTGTGGCCTGTTTGTGAGTAGATGTCAGGGTGTTTTTACTGTCTCACTGTGATCCTGCTAGCCAGGGCCCAGTGGTCATAGTGGAAACTGTATGTTGTCAGTGTGTTTGATATATGGCACTGGGATCCTGCTAGCCAGGACTCCAGTGCTCATAGGTTTGGGGCCTATATGTGTTCCCTGTGTGGTGCCTAACTGTATCACTGAGGCTCTGCTAACCAGAACCTCAGTGTTTATGCTCTCTCTGCTTTTAAAATTGTCACTGCAGGCTAGTGAATAATTTTACCAATCCGGATTGGCACACTGGAACACTATTATAATTCCCTAGTGTATGGTACCTAGGTACCCAGGGTATTGGTGTTCCAGGAGATCCCTATGGGCTGCAACATTTCTTTTGTCACCCATAGGGAGCTCAGACAATTCTTACACAGGACTGCCACTGTAGCCTGAGTGAAATAACGTCCACGTTATTTCACAGCCATTTTACACTGCACTTAAGTAACTTATAAGTCACCTTTATGTCTAACCCTCACTTGGTGAAGGTTAGGTGCAAAGTTACTTAGTATGTGGGCACCCTGGCACTAGCCAAGGTGCCCCCACATTGCTCAGGGAAAATTCCCCAGACTTTGTAAGTGCGGGGACACCATTACACGTGTGCACTACCTATAGGTCAATACCTATATGTAGCATCACCATGGTAACTCCGAACATGGCCATGTAACATGTCTAGGATCATGGAATAGTCACCCCAATACCATTCTGGTATTGGGGGGACAATTCCATACATCCCCGGGTCTCCAGCACAGAGCCCAGGTACTGACAAACTAACTTTCCGGGGTCTCCACTGCAGATACTGCTGCTGCCAACCCTCAGACAGGTTTCTGCCCCCCTGGGGCTTGGGCAGCCTGGTCCCAGGAAGGCAGAACAAAGAATTTCCTCTGAGAGAGGGTGTTACACCCTCTCCCTTTGGAAATAGGTGTGAAGAGCTGGGGAGGAGTAGCCTCCCCCAGCCTCTGGAAATGTTTTGATGGGCACAGATGGTGCCCTCTCTGCATAAGCCAGTCTACACCGGGTCAGGGATCCCCCAGCCCTGCTCTGGCACAAAACTGGACAAAGGAAAGGCGAGTGACCACTCCCCTGAACAGCACCTCCCAGGAGAGGTGCCCAGAGCTCCTCCAGTGTGTCCCAGACCTCTGCCATCTGTAATGCAGAGGTGTGAGGGCACAATGGAGAGCTCTGAGTGGCCAGTGCCAGCAGGTGACGTCAGAGACCCCTCCTGATAGTTGCTTACCTTTCTCAGTAGCCAATCCTCCTCTGTGGGCTATTTAGGGTCTCTCCTGTGGGCTATTCCTCAAATAACGAATGCAAGAGCTCACCAGAGTTCCTCTGCACTTCCCTCTTCAACTTCTGATAAGGATCGACCACTGACTGCTCCAGGACACCTGCATAACCGCAACAAAGTAGCAAGAAGACTACCAGCAACATTGTAGGGGCTCATCCTGCTGGCTTTCTCGACTGTTTCCTGGTGGTGCATGCTCTGAGGGCTGTCTGCCTTCACCGTGCACTGGAAGCCAGGAAGAAATCTCCCCTGGGTCGACAGAATCTTCCCCCTGCCAACGCAGGCATCAAACTTCTGCATCACCAGTCCACTGGGTCCCCTCCCATCCTGACGAGCTTGGTCCCTGGAACACAGGAGCTGGGTCCAAGTGTCTCCCACAGTCCAGTGGCCTTTCTGTCCAAATTTGGTGGAGGTTAGTCCTTGCCTCCCCACGTCAGACAGTAATCCTGTGTACTGCATGATGTGCAGCTGCTCGGGCTTCTCTGCACTCTTCCAAGACTTCTTTTGTGCACAGCCTAGCCCAGGTCCCCAGCACTCTGTTCTGCATTGCACAACTCGCTGAGTTGGACTCAGACGTCGTGGGACCCTCCTTTGTGACTCTGAGTTGACTGCTGTCCTAAGATCTTCTAATAGCCTGTTCCGGTACTTCTGCGGGTGCTGCCTGCTTCCTTGGGGGTTCTCTGAGTTGCTGTGTGCCTCCTCTGTCTCCTCCTCCAAGGGGCGACCTCCTGGTCCTTCCTGGGCCCCAGCAGCACCCAAACTCCTCAACCGTGACTCTTGCAGCTAGAAAGGCTTGTTTGCAGTCTTTCTGCGTGGACACAACTCTCCATCCTCCAGCAGCCTGTGGGACATCTTCTGACCAAAGGAGAAGTTCCTGGCTTCTTCCATTGTTGCAGAATCTTTGGCTTCTTCCACCCAGAGGCAGCCCTTTTGCACTTCATCCGGGGTTTAGTGGGCTCTTGCCCCCCCCCAGACACTGGTGTGACTCTTGGACTTGTTCCCCTTCCTTTACAGGTCCTCAGGTCCAGGAATCTGTCTTCAGTGTTTTACTGGCAGTTGTTGTCCTTGCAGAATCCCCTATCGCGACTTTACTATCTTTCTGGGGAAGTATGGGAAACTTTACTCCTACTTTTCAGGGTCTTGGGGTTGGGAATCTTGGACACCCTTAGTGTTTTCTAACAGTCCCAGCAACCCTCTGCAACCTACACTAGATCCTGGGGTCCATTTGTGGTTTGCATTCCACTTTTGGAGTATATGGTTTGTGTTGCCCTAGGCCTATTTCTACCTTTTGCATTCTATTGTGATTCTACATTGTTTGCATTACTTTTCTAACTGTTACTTACCTGTTTTTGGTTTGTGTACATATAATTTGTGTATATTACTTACCCCCTAAGGGAGTGTATCCTCTGAGATACTTTTGGCATATTGTCACTAAAATAAAGTACCTTTATTTTTAGTAACTCTAAGTATTGTGTTTTCTTATGATATAGTGCTATATGATATAAGTGGTATGGTAGGAGCTTTGCATGTCTCCTAGTTCAGCCTAAGCTGCTTTGCCATAGCTATCTCTATCAGCCTAAGCTGCTAGAAACACCTCTATTCTACTAATAAGGGATAACTGGACCTGGCACAAGGTGTAAGTACTACAAGGTACCCACTATGAGCCAGGCCAGCCTCCTACATTTACTAGTAAATCAAATATGCTAATCACGGATAAACCAATCACCAATACATTTTAGGTAGAGAGCATATGCACTTTAGCACGGGTTAGCAGTTATAAAGTACACACTGTCCTAAAGCCAACAAAAACAGGTCAGAAAAAATAGGAGGAAGAAGGCAAAAAAAGTTTGCAATAACCCTGCAAAAAAGACCATGTCCAACACTCCACCTTTCTATCTTTCTCCGTTTACCACCATCATTAAGGTCAGTGTGGTGTGGCACACCACCCTCACTCTAGCAGATTATGTAAATATAACCTGATCTGTTTGTAGGATCAAGTCCTTGCATCACAAGAGAGCTACTTGTCTCAACCCTCTGATTCAGACTCTATTTCCTCACTTTGTACTATGCACTACACAACAGAACAGAGCAGGAAAAACACTCTGTTGTTTCATTCCATTCTGGCCATGTGTGGCCCTGTTTCAGTTCCCTCCACTCCACCCTGTCCTCCCTTCCTGAACAGGGAGGCAGCTAGAAGAGGCCTCCTTCAACTTGCAGGATCCTGCCGTCTTCCTCTTTTCTGTGCTTTAAATAAAGCAGTTGAATTGTGGATCTCTTGGGTAACTTCTTATCATGCTTGAACCTTCCTCAAGAGGGCAAATGCTGGAGCTGCCTATCGAAAGTAATGCCTTGGAAAAAAGCATTAGTAAATCCAATAGCTCAGCCTTTTAGATCAGAAATATATTGCCATATTCTTTTTTGACAGGCCATAGAGTTGTATTGTTAACTGTCTTTTCCTCCCATATAATCCTGCATCACCACCATTCGTGTGTCAGTATCATACAAAGACCTCCAGAAACCAGGGACTTTCAAGCTGTGGGTGCATGATTCCACATGGGCTGCAAAAATAGTTCAAATTATATAAGGCAATGACCATCTGGAAGACTGTTACTTAAGCGTGTTGCTCTTTGTCAGTGGTATATGTGCCGAAAAGGAAGACAGCAGGCTTCTGCATATTAATCAGGTTGGTTGCAGGCATGCATCACCCCTGTGACAGCAAGAAGAGTATGTGTGTGAGTGTGCGCATGCACACCTGAAGCCTGACACAACTCTCAGCTGTAAATACTAGGATGTTACAGTACCATGACAATTCAGCTACACAATGAAAGCACCCACCTCATTTTAATGAACCAGCGCACAAGAGGCAGGCACTTCTGCTCATGGTTTATATTGCCTAGATAGCCCCTGCTTCATTGTAAGACAGTTCAGTTGTAAGACGCTACAGTGAAATATATGTATGGAGGCAGTGGCAGCTCTAAGATTATTTCATTGCACATATCTCAATCTCTTTTCTCTTTTATAATGTTTTTGAACAGATCCTTTTGCACCATACACAGTGCTCTGAATATCATATTTTTTAGGTCGAGCGTTAGCGTTCAAAGTGTTGTATACTTTTAGTATACTTATACTGTGAAGAAAAGCTATTTAATTTGTTAGTTGCAGTGTCCTTCAAAAATCCTTGCTTGCTAGTGGTCAGGTCTGCCTCTTTGCCCTACCTTTTTTCACTTTGGGAGCAGCTCAAAGTACTGTGTAATTATGCTATGTCCTGTTTATGTCTTCTGTAAGGGACTTTTTTTTAGCATTTGCCTTTTTCACTTCAACACTGTGGGTGCTTGTTCAGTCCCTCCTCCCCACCAGCTCCCTCTGCAAACTTAATAAAAATAGAGGGGGGCTTTTCCAGGGCCAGCTTGCTCTCCCCTCACTGTTTTTATGTTGTGTAAACATGATTCAGTTTCTTGTGCATATTTATAAAAGGTTACGGTAAAACATGGCCCATGTGTTTATGCGAGTTAAGCTGTGAAGATTATTTTTTCATCACTGTGAGTGATGATCGGTAAAACACAATCCATGTGTTCATGCGAGTTAAGCTGTAAAGCTTATTGTTTTCATCACTGTGAGCACTGATTGTAGCTCTCCGTTCAGTAGACAAATATACAATTTTTTTTTATTGTAAGACTTACGGCCAGCTTGCTTATAAAGGTCACAGTAAAACACGAGACGTGTTTATGTGAGTTGTGCAAGTTTGATTTTCCTCAAAATGGCTTGTTTATTATAGGCTTGGATGTTTTCTGATACTGTTTCTAGTTAGTTCACGGGAGGGCTGCAGCCACAGTATGGTGGCGAAACCATAAGAAATAGACAACAGACTGCAGCAGACGTGTCCATCCTTTATTTCCATCGCCGCCATCTCCCCTTCGGTTGCTGCGTGTGATCGGTGAGCCGGTTCACAGAGGCCTTCCTCTTTCACCTCCGAGACCCGGGCAGCGCCGTGACCGGTGCCCCTCACGGGGTGAGTGTGGCCGCTTTCTTTGTAGGGTGAGGGAGGGAGCTGTATCTGTGGCTCTTGTACTGTGGATGGTCCGCACTGAGGCCCATAGCGCCTCCCACTGGGCTGTGGGTTAGTTCCCTGAATGCGAGAGCCGGTTCTATATCTGTCCGTATAGACCCCCCAGGTGTACCGAAGGCATCTCCGCCTATGACAACAAGTATGTTCATTTTCAGAGAAAGGCCTCGATGAAAAGGGCCCACAGCCCTCTACTGACCCGGTAGTGTTTGATAAGGTTGGGAGCTGGAGTGACCTCGAAAAGCTTGACTTGGATATTTCCATGGGGCAGTTTGTGTATTATGTATATTTTTACTGTTTTGGAGGAACAGCGAGGCGGTGGATGTAAACTGTGCTATAGGAGGCCACCCCCATCATCTGTTACCTTAGTTTTCATAGTTAGGTCTTTGTATAGCAGTTTTTCCAGCAGACACCAAAACACGTATGGAAATGTTTAAACCAATAAGAAATCTGCCTACTTATTATTTTGAGGCCCTGCAGTTAAACCTGACCCCCACTCACTTAATCCATTTTTAATAGGACTGAGTTTAGGGCGCGGCACACAACTGCTGCCCAAGAACACTGAAGTATGTAGAAACTGACGCACGTCATGTTGTCCTTCGGTAAATATAGAGTGGCAGGTCGTGACAGCCTTTTACTTCAAGACTGTCGCCAACGTCACCCCTGCAAATCGCTTGGTGTGTTTTGATTGATGTTCTGTAAATCCAACATAATCCAAAAGGCCCTTTATCTGAACTATGACACTCCTCATTTCCTCTCTGGAGATACTCTGTTTATATAAATTCACTGGTGTCCTCTCATAGTCTTATCAAGAATAGCAGAATGGGTTGTCGTTCCCTGTAGAGTTGTGTTCCACCACGGCCTCTGATGGTCTCCAAAGGAGACCTCTGTTACTTCACTTTAAGCTTAAAGGGATGTCAGATACCAGTTTGAAACGAGCAAAAAAAGTAGAGAAGATAACTGATACAACAAGACACTCCTTTGCCCAAAAGAGAAACAATGAGCCCGCGTGTTCTTGAGGTTTCGGCTATTCGAGATTGTGTTTGGTCGTTGAGTTGTGGTTCATACTCTGCCTTCATGTAACAGGAATCTGCCTTTGTGTACCTGTGCCCCCTGATTTTACAATGTGGTTGACCTTTCTGTGTTAGTAATTCCAAGGACCTTCGCAAAGGATCCACATTCTCTCTCCTTACATCTGGGGTTGTCTATCTACAACGTGGGTTATACCACTTCCGTTCCTGCCTCACCCCTAAACCAGGCCTTTTACTGTGCTTTCTAAAGGTTGGTAGATAAGCAAAAGGGGATGGTAAACTGATTTATTTTTTATCTCGCGGAAAAGACAGAATTGGAACTTTCCACATTCCACAAGATCAGTGGTTCTTAACCTTTTCACTTCTGTGGACCCCTGCCTAATTATTACTCAAACCCTGGTACCTCCACTGAATCATTATTGGAATACATAGACCACCATTAGTCTCTACTAGAAGCTGGGGGCCCCAGCCTAAGCATTTTAATGATCTGAACCACAAAACAGTACACAAAAAATACAGAAACGAACCTTTATCAAACAAATACACCAATGATTAAGCATTTTATTTAATTTGCTAACAAATATAAAATAAAATCAAAATTTTAATGGGAAGGATGGGGTTTTTCTAAGTTGAAATGAGGCCACTCTTCCTCCATACTGTATTGTGTTTGAGACACTTGCACTGCTCCAACAATTCAACTTAATTTTTAGCCTCAATTTCAAATCCCTTTACATTTACAGAATGTTTTAATAGTTTTCAGTCACTATTTTGTTTACATACACTTTATTAATCTGTTAGTATTTTTTTTTGTACTTTTGTAGAACGTATTTCAAGGTATCCATAAGACATTTTTCACACTAGTCTACAACTGTCCTTATCAAAAATATGAGCATCAGGGCTAATGGTATTCTATTGCTTCCGATACAACCCAAAGCAGTTGTCGAGTGGCAGTCCCCAGCATTACCTACTAATCATTACACTTAAACAAGTGAGACATTTTGCACTATTTCAGTTCATCTGTAGGAATAGTTTGGAAGTGCGATTTTTTAAAAATATAATTTAAATAACTTTTTAATATATTGTATTACTAAAGACACATGCTGTGCTTCAAAAAACAACTTGAAAATGCCACTGTGTGGTGTGTTCCCATAAACAAGTGCCGGTGCTGAGCTCCACAAAATATGGGCACAAATTCAGCATTCCTCAATTGCTTCATGTTCATTATTAGGCATGTTTTACATCACATTGCAGGTAACTCTGAAGACCTTTGGCCTGTTAGATGTTGGAGTTAACAATCAGGGAAATGTTTTTCGTTGATGTTAGTGAAGAACTTATCAAAAGGGTTTTTACGATGTGTTTTTTTTTATCCTGATTAGACACCACCCATGTTTTTTTTAAATTTGATTTAAAGTTGCAGGTGGGGGCCCAGAGTAGTTGGTGAAAAACAAAAAGCCTTTTCATCGATTTCTTGTGCCCTTTTTAAGGACACCATCAAGAACTTAGAAGGACCACTTCTTTATTTATTTTTTAGTGCAACGTTAAGACACTTTACATGTAGGGCTTACTGGGGGCTCTGCCCCTTCTACGAATTGGTTTCAAATTACGTTGTATGTGGGCACTGCCGAAAAATATTTCTGTACACTTCCCAGATATGAATTTCTCTTGATAAACAAGTCATGTTAAGTAGTAGACCAGCATCTATTTGTCTGGCCAAAGTCCAGCAAATATCTTGCAACTTCCTGGATTTCAAATGCATTTAGACCTAAAGCTTGGTGACTATTGGTAAAGGATTTTAAAGTTTGAACTGCTGTTTTGAGGTCACAATATCGCCACATTATTAACATGCAGTCTTTAATTAATGATCTGTTTCAACAAATTTAACGTTTACCTATAACTCGCTGTGATTGATGCTGTACTTCTGTACGTGGCATACAATGATAATTCTATATTGGGGAACAAGTTACATTGAGTCTGGATTTAATTTAATTAAGGATGCCACAGAAAACAAACTATAAAACTATATATTACAGGCGATTTTCTTGAAATTGTGTGGTTTTATTTGGTGATATAACTTGAGCTTTTAGCTGATGTAGTTTTTAGGGGCGAGTGCAAAGTGCTCCGCCCCTCTTCTAATCTCTCTTTAGGGGGATTTTAACCACTCCCATTTTAGGTCAGTCACTTTCATTGGTTCGTGGGCTTGCCTTTTAAAATCCGCTTATTTTCATTCGTGAAAGGCATGCACACGTCATGCCTTTTCCGGTGTTTAGCCCTCCTCGAGAACACCGGTAAACTACTGGAATCATGCAAGGCTCTATGTTTTCCGTATGGTTTCTGGACTACTTTTCCACTTTATTTCGCAGCGCGATCACGCTGTTTTTACACAGCGCAGTAGCACTCGTTTTTTTTTCTTTTCCTCATTTAATGTGGCAAGAAAAGTCTGGTTATGTGTTTACAATGCTAATAGCTCTAACTCGACTTAATGCGAGATCCGTTGCATTGCAAATGCTTGTTCTTACATGTCACTACGTTATTATCTGATTGTGTTTTTGCATTTTTTTGCACTAATATGCTTTAAGAAGCTTTTTTTCAGCTTTTATTTTTGGTTATCTATAACCTGACGATCCATCGTAGCTTCTTGTTAGGAGGGGATGTTTGGGGTGCTACGCCCCCTAGTAAATGTATTTTATGATACATAGTTGAGTACAGGTGCTTTCAGTCGGGTATGGTGCAGTTTTTGTCAGATTTTACTAGGAAATGTTACACATACAGACACAACCCACACACACCCTCTCCCTCTCGTTCTGTTTGGAAAAACTTCAAAAATTTTGGCTATTTCACAAATAACGTGTTTCTTTCACTTAGCAACCCTCCGAATGAGCATTCCTCTCCAATTACGCTGCCTTCTAAGCTCGTCTTGTGCGCCCTGCTTGTTGTGTAATTCATTTTAACAGGATGTGCTAGCGGAATTGTTGGGAAATCTGAAGCCCCCCCACCACCACCAATC
This sequence comes from Pleurodeles waltl, assembly GCF_031143425.1. Classification (NCBI taxonomy): domain Eukaryota; kingdom Metazoa; phylum Chordata; class Amphibia; order Caudata; family Salamandridae; genus Pleurodeles; species Pleurodeles waltl. Next base: position 1,111,472,915 of record NC_090440.1, read on the forward strand.
TGGTCGCATAAGGCATACTGTATTGACTTGAGAGGAATCAAGGATCCTGCGAGAAAATTAAGTTTCAAACTGATGTGAAATAGGAATAGATATTATACGAAAATAAATCAGAAGCAATTAAGTAAAACGTCACATTGCCGTGTACACCTTAACATGCTAAAGCAAGTAAATCATCAATGCAGTCATTTTGCTACTTGCCTGATGAGAATGTCTTATGCAGATTTTCCAACATAAAGGGCAAAAAATAACCTTCGACGTATGCATCAGACTTTGGATTGAAGTACATTTGAAAATAGCTCTCAGTATCAAAATCCTTTTGGTACAAATCTTTTAAGTCGAATTCAGGTTCCATTGTGTTAGCTTGAAAATCTGGAACAAAATGCTGTAATTTCATCTCAGACAACGCCTTTTATAGTGTTGCGAAATGGATCCTTGATGCTCTGCTAATTTTGCAATACAGTCATGGTGAAAGCTAAAATTACCTTATGTAACCTCTCAGTTTACAGTGTTCCTACTTCTCAAATAAAAAGGCATCTGGCTTCATGCTCCGTCATTAAATGCTTCTTATAAACTGTGTGGGTGCGGGATGGGGGCCTCTTCATGGCACCAGGATTACATTCACCAAGGGAGTGCAATGAAATATACTTGTTTTAAAATGATTTTAAATAATTTTATTCCGCTCAAATTACACCTGCTCCTCACTCATTGAAAGAATCGCTTCCTTTGGCCCTGGGCTATAATGCTTCAAGTACTTTCAACCCACTGATGGCAAAATGTTCCAAGCTAAACACAGAGAAACAGAAAAAACAGCTAAATCTTAGGGCAGAATGCACCCATTATAGGTCCTAGACCAGTGGTTCCTAGCCTGTGGTCCAGGGACCCATAGGGGTCTGTGAAGCCTTCTCAGGGTGTAGGAGGCTGGCCTGGTTTGTAATGGGTACCCTAGGTACTTACACATTATACCAGGTCCATTTAGCCCTTTTTAGTGGAATGTAGTCAGTGTTCTAGCAGCTTAGGCTGCCTAGAGGATGCTCTAGCAGAGCAGCTTAGGCTGGACTAGGAGACATGCAAAGCTCCTGCAATACCACTATAGTCACCTAGTACTCATACACAATAAAATACAATGCTCAGTGTTACCAAAAATAAAGGTACTTTATTTTAGTGACACAAGGCCAAACATATCTTAGAGGCAAAAGTCCTTCTGGAGGTGCGTATTATACACGGTATATACACTAGAGACCAAAATCAGGTAAGTAAGTAGTCGTATAATAGTGCAAACTGTAGAACATACAGTAGAAAGCAATAGGTGTAGGGGCAACACAAACCATATACTAAGAAAGTGGAAAGCGAATCATGAATTCCCCTCTAGGCAAGAGCATTGTGTAGAGGAGCGCTAGGAGTGTAATAAAACACCAAAGGTAAGTAAAATACCCACCCCAGAGCCCAGGAAAGTAGGAGTAAAGTACTGCAAGTTTCCTCAGGACACACTACAAGTTGTGTTAAGAGTTATTGCAGGAACCAAGCAAGACTGCAAGCAACAAATGGTGGATTCCTGGACCTGAAGACGTGTGAAGAGAGGAGACCAAGTCCAGAAGTCGCAGAAGATTCCAGGAAGGACAGGAGCCCCTGCCAACCTAGAAGATGATGCAAAAGAGGATTCTCCGGTTAGAAGAAGTCTGCAGAAGAGCACCACAGAAGATGGCTATGGGTTCCTGCTTGCTGCAGGTTTGTCAAACAAAAGAAGGTCCCACACTGCCGGAGAACAACTCAGTGAGTTGTGCATCACAGGATGGAATTCTGCAGACCTGGGCCACACTGTGCACAAAGGATTCTTGCAAAAAGTGCACAAAGGCCCCAGGAGTTAGAGATGACATGCTGCACAGGGGTACTGTCGCAAACCGGAAAGGTAAGCTCTTACCTCCGCCAAATTGTGACAGCTGGACCTTAAAACAGTCTGGGTCGAAGTGGATCACCCCCTGCGTTCCAGGGAGTAAGCTCGTCGCCAGGAGAGGAGTCCCAGAGAACTGGTCGTCGTCTTAGAAGATGCCTGCTGGAGCAGGGAAGTGACTCTGTCACTCCACGGGAGATTCCTTTGGTTCTTCTGGTGGAGGGGGAAGGCAGAGAGTCCTCAGAGCATTCACACCTTCAAAACTGTTGGAGTTGCTGGCTGGAGCTGAATTTGCAGGGTCACAGTAGCCTTTCTGGATACTTTATTGCAGTTTCAGCAGTTCCTGGAGCAGTCTGCGGTTGATCCGACTGTCAGCAGCTAAAGCAGAGGTTGCAGAGGATTCCTGGAGGAAACGTGCAAGCTGAATCTGAAGAGGAACCCACAGGAGAGACCCTAAATAGTCCTGAGAGGGAGATTGGCTACCTAACCAGGTATGCACCTATCAGGTGGGGTGTTTGACGTCACCCGCTCGCACTGGGCACTCAGAGATCTCCAGAGTGTCCCCACATCTTGGAAAACAAGATAGCTGAAGTCTGGAACACACTGGAGGAACTCTGGGCACCACCCCTAGAGTGGTGATGGACAGGGGAGTGGTCATTCCCATTTCCTTTGTCCAGTTTCGTGCCAGCCAAGTGGAACCGGTGTAGACTGGTTTATGCAAGGAGGGCACCATCTGTGCCCTTCAAAGCATTCCCAGAGGCTGGGGGAGGCTACCCCTCCCCAGCCTGTCACACCTATTTCAAGGGGAGAGGGTGTAACATCCTGCTCTCAGAGGAAATGCTTTGTTCTGCCTTCCTGGGACTGGGCACCCCAGTCCCCAAGAGAGCAGAACCCTGTCTGTGAGTTGGCAGCAGCTGTAGCTGCAGTGCAAGCCTCAGAGAGCTGGTTTGGCAGTACTGTAGGTCCACAGTGGAGCCCCCAGAAGGCATGGAATAAGCTCCCCAATGCCAGATTTGGAATGGGGGGACAATTCCATGATCTTAGACATGTTACATGGCCTTATTTGGAGTTACCATTGTGAAGCTACATATAGGTTTTGACCTATATGTAGTGCACACGTGTAATGGCTTCCCGCACTCACAAAGTCCTGGGAAATGGCCCTGAACTATGTGGGGACACCTTTGCTAGTGCAAGGGTGCCCTCACACTTAGGCCCGTATTTATACTTTTTGACGCTAAACTGCGCTAACGCAGTTTAGCGTAAACATTTTTTGCGCCGGCTAACGCCATTCTGAAGCGCCATGCGGGCGCCGTATTTATTGAATGGCGTTAGCCGGCGCAAGCAGACCGGCGCTGCCTGGTGTGCGTGGAAAAAAACCACGTACACCAGGCAGCGCCGGCGTAGGGAAAAATGTCGTTAGGGCGTCTTAAAAATGGTGCAAGTCAGGTTGACGCTAAAATATCATCTTAACCCGATTTGCGCCATTTTAAACGAGGCCCAGACGCCATTTACATGACTCCTGTCTTAGTAAAGACAGGAGTCATGCCCCCTTGCCCAATGGCCATGCCCAGGGGACTTCTGTCCCCTGGGCATGGTCATTGGGCATTGTGGCATGTAGGGGGGCACAAATCAGGCCCCCCCTATGCCAAAAAAAAAAAAAAAAAAAATTATACTTACCTGAACTTACCTGAATGTCCCTGGGGTGGGTCCCTCCATCCTTGGGTGTCCTCCTGGGGTGGGCAAGGGTGGCAGGGGGGGTCCCTGGGGGCATGGGAGGGCAGCTGTGGGCTCATTTTGAGCCCACAGGTCCCTTAACGCCTGCCCTGACCCAGGCGTTAAAAAGTGGCGCAAATGCGGGGTTTTCTGCCCCGCCAACTCCCGGGAGTGATTTTTGCCCGGGAGTATAAATACGACGCATTTGCGGCGCAGTCATTTTTTTGGACGGGAACGCCTACCTTGCATCTCATTAACGCAAGGAAGGCGTTCACGCAAAAAAATGACGCTCTTTACTCATACTTTGGCGCTAGACGCGTCTAGCACCAAAGTATAAATATGGCGTTAGTTTTGCGCCGAATTTGCGTCAAAAAACGACGCTAATTCGGCGCAAACGGAGTATAAATATGCCCCTAAGTAACTTTGCACCTAACCTTCATCAAGTGAAGGTTAGACATATAGGTGACTTATAAGTTACTTAAGTGCAGTGAAAACACATTTTTTATCTTTTCTCTTTTCTTTCAATATGTCTTCTGTAGACGCTACCCCTAGAGTTGTCAAGACTATCTATGAGAATCTAAACTTTAAAAGTTTGAGGAGTCTCTGCACTGAAAGAAGTTTAGGGATTGGGAAGAAGCCCAATAAGGAGTTCCTCTTAAATCCTCTCCTCCAAGATGACCGGGGACTCTGCACTGGTCCAGATCAGACAGGGGAAGAGGTAGAGGATGACTCCAACCAGGAAGGCTCAGAGGAGCAGAATGACAATCCTGGGGAGGGTACTTCCACAGACCCATCTGTCAACAAGCTCCCTAGTATAACTGGTAGTGGGAAGGGTTCACACACACGTAAGGCTTCCTTCACCCCTAGAGGCCAGGTCACTAGAGTGGCCCCTGTTAGAGATAGATCTGCCTCTGCACAATCTCATGTTACCTCTGTTTTAGAGGCTTCACATAATTCTAACTCTGAGGACCAGTCCCTAGATAGGGAACTCAGAAAACTGAGGTTGGAGGAGGCTAGACTGAGGCTAATGCAGCAACCGTTGGCCTTAGACAGGGAATCCCTGGCTGTGGAGAGAGAGAGAGGCAGGGTTTGGGGTTAGTATCCCATGGTGGCAGCAGCAGTTTTAGAAATACAAATGTTAGGGAACCTTCATTTGATTCTAGGAATCTGCACAAAGTTGTCCCTCCTTACAAGGATGGCGATGACATCAAAAGGGGGTTTGCTGCACGTGAGAATGCCTGTAAAGTTCAGAGGGTCCCTCATGTACAGTGGGCTGCTATCCTTTGCTTATCCTTCTCTGGCAAGGGTAGAGACTAACTTCTTATTGTCAGAAAGGATGATGTAGATAATTACCAAATTCTTAAAAATGCACTCTTGAATGGTATGGGCTTAACCACTGAACAGTATAGACTTAAGTTCAGAAAGACCAGAAAGGAGTCATCACAGGACTGGACAGACTTTGTAGACTGTTCTGTGAACGCCTTAGATGGTTGGTTACATGGCAGTAAGGTGACTGATTATGAAAAACTATATCACTTGATTCTGAGAGAGCATATCTTGACTTGTGACTTGTTGAATCACTATCTTGTGGACTCAGATATGACCTCTCCCCAAGAATTGGGAAAGAGGGCAGACAAATGGGTCAGAACAAGGGGGTGACAAGGATGACAAGAAGAAGGACGATAAGTCACATGACAAGGTTGGGGACAAAGATAAAAAAAAATAATCAGAGTCTTCATCAGGCCCACAAAATCCTCCGGGGGTGATGGGTCCAAATGCTCTCCTCACAAAGATAAGAAACTCTGGTGTTATTTGTGTAGAGTCAAAGGCCTTTGGGCAACTGACAGTCATTGTCCAAAGAAAAACATCAAACCTCCCACCACCACAACCCCAGCTGCAACCACTAGTGCCCCTATCAATAGCAGTGGTGGTGGGAGGAGCACGACTAATAGCCAGTCAAAGGGTGTAGCTGGGCTAGTTAGGGAGATCACCAAGGCTGTTTTAGTCTCTGATGGTGGCATTGACCTAGCCACTTTAGTTGCTTGTCCCCTTACTATGGATAAGTACAAGCAGCTACCCCTGATTAATGGCCTACAGGGGCACAGGTGCCAGTGTCACCATAGTGATGGACAAACTGGTTGCCCCTGAGCAGTACCTACTTGGTCACCAGTACCAAGTAACAGATGCCCATAGCAACACTGTGAGCCACACCATGGCTGTTGTGAATCTCAACTGTGGTGGGTTACCGGTCCAAAGAAAGTTGTGGTAGCAACTGATTTACCTGTAGTATGTCTGCTAGGCAATGATTTGGAGACTTCAGCTTGGGCTGAAGTGAAGTTGGTGGACCATACAGAAATGCTGGGCATTCCTGGGCATATCTTTGCTGTTACCAGGGCTCAACAATGGACCAAGTGCTCCCAAAAACTAGGGATAGGAAGGGCAAACCCTTGTCCACTATCCCTCCCTCCACAGGTGATTCCCCTTTTGAGGAAGAGGCATTCTCTCCCTGTACAGAACATACACCAGAGGAGCTGGAAGCTGATACAGCTGAGCTTTTGGGTGCAGGGGGCCCTGACAGGGAAGAGCTGAGTATGGCACAGCAAACCTGTCCCACACTAGAGGGCCTCAGACAGCAAGCTGTCAAGCAGCAAAATGGTGATGTCACTGACACACACAGAGTTTACTGGGAGAATAATCTCATTTATACTGAAGCAAGGGACCCCAAACCTTGTGCTACCAGGAGACTGGTCATCCCCCTTCAGTACAGGGAATACCTCCTAACTCTGGCTCATGACATCCCTTTAGCTGGGCATTTAGGCCATAGCAAAACATGGGTCAAACTTGTTTCACATTTTCACTGGCTCCATATGTCAGAAGACACAAAGGAGTTTTCTCGCTCCTGTGTCACCTGCCAAGCCAGTGGAAAGACTGGTGGCACCCCAAAGGCACCTTTAATGCCACTACCAGTGGTTGTGGTGCCCTTTGAAAGGGTAGGGGTTTATATTGTTGGCCCCCTTGACCCTCCAACAGCTTCTGGCAATAGGTTTATCCTTGTGGTGGTGGACCATGCCACAAGAAACCCAGAAGCTATTCCCTTAAGGGCCACTACAGCTCCTGCAGTGGCAAAAGCCCTCCTAGGAATCTTTTCCAGGGTAGGCTTCCCTAAGGAAGTGGTGTAAGACAGAGGTAGTAACTTCATGTCTGCATACCTAAAAGCAATGCGGAAGGAGTGTGGTGTTACCTACAAGTTCACCACCCTTTATCATCCACAAACTAATGGACTGGTTGAGAGATTTAATAAAACTCTCAAAGGTATGATTATGGGACTCTCTGAAAAACTCAGAAGGAGATGGGATGTCCTATTACCATGCCTCATTTTCGCCTACAGGGAGGCACCCCAAAAAGGAGTGGGTTACAGCCCCTTTGAACTCCTGTTTGGTCACCCTGTTAGGGGTCCCCTTGCTCTTGTTAAGGAGGGTTGGGAACAACCTTTAAAAGCTCCGAAACAAGACATTGAGGACTATGTACTTGGCCCAAGAAGTAGAATGGTTGTGTACATCAAAAAGGCCAGCAAAAACCTTCAGGCAAGCCATGAGCTCCAAAAGCACCACCCAGGACAGAAGGTCTGGGTATTGGAGCCTATGGCCCCAAGAGCACTCCAGGACAAATGGAGTGGACCCCATCTCACTAAAGAAAAAAAAGTGAGGTCACATACTTTGGTAGACCTGTGCACTGCCAGAAGTCCCCTTAGAGTACTTCAAGTCAATCACCTAAAGCCTTACTATGACAGGGCTGACTTAACCCTGCTCATGGCTACAGATGAGGGACAGGAAGAAGAGAATGACCCTCTCCCTGATCTCTTCTCCACCACTTAAACTGATGGTTTAGTGGAGGGAGTGGTTCTGGCAGACTGCCTAACTGCTGAGCAGAAGGAAGACTGCAAAAATCTCCTTGATCAGTTTTCTGAACTCTTCTCACTCACACCTGGTACAACAACTTGGTGTAAACATACAATTGGCACTGGAGACAGTTTACCTGTCCAAAGAAGAATTTACAGGCAACCTGACCATGTCAGAGATTGCATAAAAGCTGAAGTTCAGAAAATGTTAGACCTTGGAGTTATTGAGCCTTCTGATAGCACCTTGGCTAGCCCAGGTGTGGTTCTAAAAATTCTGGACCCATGTAATTTACTTTGCCACAGCAGTACGATTTTAGTATCAAAAGACCGATAATGACTAGTACACTAAGCATGAGCATTTTCGCTCAATTCCAGCAGCGTTTTCACCTCGAAATCGCCTTTTTCGTCCTGCACTCGTGGCTCCCATTTTATACACGGCAGCCATTTTAAAAGTTGCCCTCACATAGGCTTATAATACAGTCAGATTTGATTCCAAGGACACGTACACCTTGATTGACTTTTCTCTGACCTGGGCAAGCTGGAACCATTGCCTCAGGCCAAACCTGTTTGGTCAGTCCCTCTCCCAGTGGCCGAATCAGATAGCATCAAGGCATACCATGCCATAAAACCCTTATTATCGCTCACACACCCTGCCTAATCTTGCTCACACCTGCACCTGCTCTTTTCTTCTTCTTACTTTACGAGGGGGAGGTGCCCGTTTTTATTGGGGGTCCACACTTATCTGATGTAAAATACTAGGTCTTGCCGGATAATTTATTATGGGTTGGATGACATGAAATATGAGGTTTCATCATGACACTGTTTTTTCCTTTGTAGTGAAAACATGTGAATGACCAACCAAAATGTCAAGAATGTTTGCCTGAAGCTTAAAAAACTGTATATAAGGAAACCTGACTTTGCATTGAAACACAGTCTCCTGAGAACATACAAACCGTGCTGTTGTACTTCTAGGACGCTTGTTACTTGGCTGCAGCCAATAAATTAGATCTTTGACTTCACCTAGAAGACTCTGAGTATCTGTGGTCTGAATCAGGAAAGTACCCGAGGTCTTTGGGTGTACCCTGGCACCGCTGGGTTACCGGATCAGTACCGGTTCTGAAAAACCCAGTACCTCACAGGGGTGCCCGTACCCAAACCACATAGCAAAGAAGGAAAGAGAGAAATGTGGTTTTGTGTGGACTATAGGGGTCTCAATACAATAACCAAAACAGATGCTCAACCTACACCCAGGGCAGATGAGCTATTAGATACACTGGCATCTGCCAAGTATCTAAGCACTTTTGACTTGACTGCAGGGTATTGGCAAATCCAAATGTCAGAAGATGCTCAAGCAAAACCGACATTCTCTACCATAAGAGGACATTATCACTTCACAGTGATGCCCTTTGGTTTGAAAAATGCACCTGCCACTTTTCAGAGACTAGTGAATACAGTTTTCTAAGGCTTGGAAGCTTTTAGTGCAGCATATTTGGACAATATTGTTGTATTTAGCTCCACCTGGGAGGATCATCTGGTCCATCTCTGGAAAGTTTTGGAGGCTCTGCAAAAGGCAGGCCTAACTATCAAAGCTTCAAAGTGCCAGATATGGCAGGGAAAAGTGGTTTTTGTGGGCCACCTGGTAGGTGGAGAACATATTGCACCACTTCAGGGGAAGATTCAGACCATTATGGACTGGGCTCCCCCTACAACTCAGACCCAGGTCAGAGCCTTCTTAGGTCTCACTGGGTTTCACAGGAGGTTAATTCAGAACTATGGCTCCATTGCAACACCTCTTAATGACCTCACCAATAAGAAAATGCCTAAAAAGGTATTGTGGACAGCCAGCTGTTAAAAAGCTTTGCAGGCAATGTGCTCTGCACTTGTCTTAAGGAGCCCAAAATACTCAAAAAATTAATTCTTCAAACATATACTTCTGTATTAGGGGTAGGGGCTGTACTATCACAACTAACCTCAGAGGGCCAGGATCAACCTGTTGCTTTCATTAGCAGGAGGTTGGCCTCTAGTGAAAAGCATTGGTCTGCCACTGGGCACTGAAAAAGCTGAGACCCTACTTGTTTGGGGGTCACTTTATTGTTCAGACAGACCACAAACCTCTATTATGGCTTAAACAAATGAAAGGTAAAAACCCTACATTGTTGAGGTGGTCAATTTCCCTACAGGGAATGGACTATACAGGGGAACATAGACCTGGAAGTACGCACTCCAATGCAGATGGACTCTCCATATATTTCCACTTAGACAACAAAGGCTCATCTGGGCAAGGTTAGCCTTATTGTCACTCGTTTGGTGGGGGGGTTGTGTAGGAAAGTACCATCTTCCTTGGCATGTTACCCCCATTTTTGCCTGTATGTCAGTATGTTTTTGGCTGTCTCACTGGGATCCTGTTGGTCAAGACCCCAGTGTTCCTAGTTTATGGCCTAATGTGTGTGTCTATATAGTGCTTAACTGTGTTACTGAGGCTCTGCTAATCAGAACCTCAGTGCTTATGCTCTCTCTGCTTTTAAATTTGTCACTGTAGGCTAGTGACTTCATTTACCAATTTCAATTGGCACACTGGACCCCTCTTATATATAGGTGACTTAGAGGTTACTTAAATGCAGTGGAAATGGCTGTGAAATAGTGTGTGTACTATTTCATGCAGGCTGCAGTGGCAGTCCTGAAGTAGGGTTTGTCTGAGCTCCTTATGGGTAGCAAAAGAAATGCTGCAGCCCATAAGGATCTCCTGGAACCCCAATGCCCTGGGTACCTAGGTACCATATACTAGGGACTTATAAGGGGGGGGTCTAGTGTGCCAATTGGAATTGGAATATGAAGTCACTAAACTTTAGTGACTAATTTGGAAGCAGAGAGAGCATAAACACTGAAGTTCTGGTTAGCAGAACTTCAGTGACACAGTTAAGCACTACTGACAACACACACATTAGGCCACAAATTATGAGCACTGGGGTCCTGACCAGCAGGAGACAGGCAAAACATACTGTCAAACAGGCAGAAATTAGGGGTAACATGCCAAGAAAGATGGTACTTTCCTACACTAGGGGTCCACAACTGCTTAGAAAATGTAATAATTTCAACAGATTAGGTCCCCAGCTTTGAGTAATGACTCAGTGAGGAGTTCCTGCACTCCAATAATGATTCAGTGGGGGTCCCTGGATTCCAGTATTGGTAAAGTGGGAGTCAACAGAAGTCAAAAGGTTGGGAACCACTGCCCTAGACCAATCTACCTGCAATGCATCTCTTTCAGTCACAGAGGTCATACTGTTTCTCAATGCTGCTGTGATTCGTGCAAGGAGTAGATTTGGGCATTTTGTGATTGAGTAACATGCAGATAGCTGGGCCAAAAGCAGTCGTGCACATGCAGCACAATATGCGTATGTTCAAATCCACTTTGAGGCTTCGAGCATAGGTGCTTGTAACATTTTTAAATTAAAACCAGCACATTTACCATCTATACACTTTCCAATTCTATTGCCCCCTCCTGTTTTATTTACATGTGAAGATTGAGTGTGCTGATCCACATTACTGTGAAGGGAAAATAGAGCATGAAAAAAGAATGTAAGAAGAGAATGAAGATGTAACTTAAGCAGAAACAAGAAACTGTGGAAACTGATGTTAGGTTTTTAGGTAGATTCTGAAGAAATTGATTTTCAGGCTCTGTGTAAACAGATCGATAATCATGTCAACGTTGATCAAACAAGAAAGGAACTGATTCACAAATCTATAGGCAGATGGTTTTCTAGAAATTCTTTGAAGACAATTCACAAATCCATTGCTAGCAGTTTCAGTACCCCTTAAAGAGTGAAATTGGGCAGACAGAGGCTACTGGTCCCAGTTGAGAGGGTTGAGGCCTTTTACTCCTGCTGTCCCGGGAACCAGTTTACTGTGGATCCTGAACATCTGGGTCAAGTACTACCCTTCTTGTGCACAAGTGGGAGAGAAAGGGAGAAACCAGACCTACACACAACCCAGCTAAAGTCACAACTGAACACCCAAGGTACATAGGTTTTCATTCAGGGACTCTATTTGTCATCTCTTGGCACATCATAGTTATCCCAAGACATTGGATGATGACATCTTACCCACGATTCTTTGTTGCATGCATAATCATTGATGTTCTCTTCCCATCCAGGTAAGTAAATGCCACCTCAATGAACTTGACCAGTGAAGTGAGTTCCAACTAAATCCTTCTGATATAAGGAGTGATCCAGTTATTTAAAATTGTCTAATGATATACCAAAGATTTCTATTTTTTTCAGAGGGAACTCAGTGGTATGAATAAAGACTGGAACTGGGATGTCTGTTGAAAGCAATGTTTCATACATCAATTTAATTTTGCTGAGAAGTTTCACCTATCTCTTGAGCCCTGTTGGTTCTTAGCCTTCCTTCAGTAAAGTGGTGGTCCTTAGCTAGTTTGCACTTTCTAACATGCAAGATAATATGTCAAGGTGTAAAGCTCTCAGACCTGTTATTTGTAGATTTGATTACCTCTTATTCTAAATGTATCATACAAATGTTTTTTATATTATAAATATTTATTTGAAAACACTGGATTAACTTTTTTATCATAGAACAGTACTATGACTTTTAATGGACATTGAAACACAAGTTTGAGGAGCTCTCAATTGCAAACTTTTTACACAGCAGGCTTAATAGCCATAGCGAACATGACCGCATGAATGTCTATAATCCTCAATTACATTGGCAAGTGATCATTTTCACTTCCCAGGCATGGGAAGGGGGGAAGGGGGACACCTCCCGGTAGTCACACAATTACAAAATTAAAGTATCATTGTGTTCATATTATCTTTTCTAATGCACATAATCCACATTTTTAAATTACTTTCTTTCATCAGTGTTTTATTAGTTGTAAGGACGTACAGCATATAAGCATCTAAGACATGCAGACAGTAAAATTGCTATTCATCATGCCATGGTGAAATCCTCATACAACATGATCATGACTCATTACTTCACTTTTACATTGCAGGTGGGTATAAAATAAACTTTGTGGGAAACTTAGATGATCTTTTTACAAGGGTTAGTATGATCTGGAAAGTTCACTATCATATATATTTTCTGCATGGTCTGTGCTGATAATTTCATGGAGCCCATAGTAAAGACACCTTACGTTATTATACCACACTGCTTGTAAAGCACATGATCAATCACATACCATATGTATAATTTGTGTGCATAGGTAAGGTCACCACGTTTTATCAGTATACATGCACTAAAGGCCATCATTTAGTATTGATGCACAGGTCTCTGGTGGCTACTGCAACCATGTTTTTTCTCTTACTTTATCAAATGATTTGTTTTATATTTAAAGGGTACTCTAGATATGATTAAAACGTGAGCTAGGATGTCTATTAAAAAAGTTTCATACATCCTCTTGATTTCGCCATCATGTTCCAGTGATCTCTTGTGCTCCATTGGGTCAAAGTGACATTAAGTCACTGACATGTCAAGTGACATAAAGTTATTTTTTAATACATTTTATAAATAACATCTCTAGACATCTGTCTATAACTTCAATGTAAATATACTACTATAGAATTAAACTGATACATAAAAATATTAGCATATACAATTGTTAACAAATATATCTTATATAAAGTACATTTACATTTTGTATAAAGGGTATGTATCTGTATACAAAACAAAATGGTATAACATATTGGTGGTCATTGCAACCCTGGCAGTCGGTGTTAAAACGGCGGAAAGACCGCCAACATGCCGGCGGTAAAAAATTTGCAATTACGACCGTGGCGGAAACCGCCAACAAAGACAGACACTTTAACACGCCAACTGCCACGGCGGTACAAAGAAAAAGCGTGGCGGTCACCTCCAACAGACAGGCGGGAGACAATGTACCACCCACACTATTATGACAGGCCAATCCGCCACCTTTTCCAGAGCGGATTCACTGCGGATAAAAACACGGCGGAAACAGGAATCCCGAAGGGAAAACGCTCACCTCTACACACCCCACGAGGAACGAGGATGCCATAGACCTGGAACTCCAAATTCTCCCTGCAATAGTTTTCCTGCTCCTCTACCAGGAGCACGAATGCCGGCGGCAAAGACCACGGTGAGTACTGCACCTACGACACAGGGGAGGGGGAAGGCAAAAAACAGGGACACACACACGCAACACCCCCACCCTCACCCACTACAACACACTCGCTAATGCATATCAATACATCACAGTTACACCCCCCAAACCCCCCAGAAGAATGCAAAAACAATAGAAAATGAGGGTAACCATTGTAATATATTAAAAGCAAGTAGGCAGAAATATATATATATATACACCATGTACATAATATATACCAAGCATAGTAGTCCAGGTAGTGCTCTAAGAAAGTCCGTGGAACACTGGGACCACACGGTATGGGCGAGGCCCACACAAGATCCCCGACCATGACGGAGAGAACACTTCAGGGGCATCAGAGAGCAACTAAACGGGCACCTCAGGGGGAGGGAAAGGGGGGGCACCTCAGCCGCTAGAGTGCACGACGCAAAATCCAAGAGGGGGCCACATGGCCACTGTTACATCCTGGGGAGTGCAAAGCCACAGTCTCTCAAGTCTCTACAGTGGGTGGGTTGCCCCTGCCATATCCTGGGGAGTGAAAAGCCACAGTCTCTCAAGTCTCTACAGTGGGTGGTTTGCCCACTGGCATATCCTGGGGAGTGCAAAGCCACAGTCTCTCAAGTCTCTATAGTGGGTGGGTTGCACACTGCCATATCCTGGGGAGTGCAAAGCCACAGTCTCTCGAGTCTCTACAGTGGGTGGTTTGCCCACTGCCATATCCTGGGGAGTGCAAAGCCACAGTCTCTCAAGTCTCTACAGTGGGTGGTTTGCCCACTGCCATATCCTGGGGAGTGCAAAGCCACAGTCTCAGAAGTGGATGACAGTCTCCACTGGGTCTGGAGGGGGCATGGTGCCCAGAGTGCTTCATCCTGCCAAGGATTGGTGTAGTGGATGCTTTTCTCCACTGGTTCTGGAGGGGGCTTGGTGCCCAGAGTTCTTCATCCTGCCAAGGATTGGTGTAGTGGATGCTTTTCTCCACTGGTTCTGGAGGGGGCTTGGTGCCCAGAGTGCTTCATCCTGCTGAGGACAGAGGTAGTGGATGCTTTTCTCCACTGGTTCTGGAGGGGGCTTGGTGCCCAGAGTGCTTCATCCTGCCAAGGACAGAGGTAGTGGATGCTTTTCTCAACTGGTTCTGGAGGGGGCTTGGTGCCCAGAGTGCATCATTCACCCCGTGACGGATGCAGTTGTGTCAGTGCCCTTGCCGCTCATGGGCCAGCGGTGCTTGAGACGGCGTTGCCCTGTGCAGCGGTGCTTGAGATGGCGGTGCCCTGTGCAGCGGTGCTTGAGATGGCGGTGCCCTGTGCAGCGGTAATTGAGACGGCGTTCTCCATTGCAGGGTCTCAGCTGCTGGCGGTCCTTCATGGCCCAGCGGGGCTTTTTCTGGCGGTCCTTCATGGCCCAGCGGGGCTTTTGCTGGCAGTCCTTCCTGGCCCAGCGGGGATTTTGCTGGCGATCGTTCAAGGCCCAGCGGGGCTAGTGCTGGTGGTGGCCTCCTGGGCAGCTGTGCTGGTTCTGGTGGTGGCCTCCTGGGCAGGTGGGCTGGTGCTGGAGGTGGCCTCCTGGGCAGGTGGGCTGGTGTTGGCGGTGGCTTCCTGGGCAGGTGGGCTGGTGCTGGTGGTGGCCTCCTGGGCAGGTGGCCTCCTGGGCAGCTGGGCTGGTGCTGGCGGTGGCTTCCTGGGCAGGTGGGCTGGTGCTGGCGTGGCCTCCTGGGCAGGTGGGCTGGTGCTGGTGGTGGCCTCCTAGGCAGCTGAGCTGGTGCTGGCGGTGGCCTCCTCGGCAGCTGGGCTTGTCCTGGAGATGTGATCCTGGGCACCGGGGATGATGGTGGTCTTCTCCGCCGTGCTGCTCTTCCCAGACTTGCCGGATTTCTTGTGGCCCTTCCCCACCTTGGAAGGTGTCACAGCTGACTCCACACTCCCACCGGGACCCCTGGGATGGCTTTGGTGGCTGGAGTCTTCCCCTTCTCCCGCCGGGCACTGGCCAACTTCTGATGCTTCACAGGTGGGGGACTGTCTGTGCTGTGGCTCCGTGCCACACTGGCTGCCCTGGTGGCCGGTGCACTCCAGATTCCGGTGACTACAGGCACCACTGGTCCCAGGGGTGTTGTGGCTGAGGTGCTAGTTCGGGACCTATGAGACGGACGGGGTGGGGGAGGTGTGGGAAAGAGGTCAAGGTTGGACAGGAAAAGTTTTTGGGACACACTGGGACGAGTAGCTGGAGGGGGTCTGGGAGTGGAGAAAGAGGTGGTAGTTGTAGGAGGTGTACGTTTGGTGACTTTGGGTGAAGGTGCATGTCCTGGAGGCTGTCGTGAGGTGGGTGGCTGTTGGGTGGGTGTGTGCCTGCGTTTGTGTATCTTAGGAGGGGGCGTCACAGACACATTGGAAGAGGACACAGGGGACGTGTGAATGGTAGTGGGGTGGTGACTGCACATGAGTGCGGTGTGGTGGTGGGTTTGCTGGAGAGGGATGTAGTGGCTGTAGAGGTAGTGCATGCAGGTGTGAGTGTAGACGAGACTGGGAGGGAGGAGGGAGACGAGGAGGGGGACACAGTGGAGGAGGTGGATGTTTGTGTGTCTGCATGTGTCTGATGCTTGCGTGAGTGCCTGTGGGATGTGTGGTGCTTATGTTTGCCTGAGCTTCCCTTGTGTGTTGACGTGTGTGCATGTTGGTCTGTAGGTGTGCTTGGGTTAGGCTGAGGTACAGGGGATTGGGTTGGGGTGGAGGAAGTTGAAGGAGGGAGACTAGAGACAGGGACAATGGCTGCCATCAGTGCTGAGGCCAGAGTCTGAAAAGCTCGCTGAAGGGACGCCTGACCAGAATGAATGCCCTCCAGGAATGCATTGGTTTGTTGCAACTGCCTCTCTACACCCTGGATGGCATTCAAAATGGTAGACTGCCCAAAAGTGAGGGACCTGAGGAGGTCAATGGCCTCCTCACTGAGGGCAGCAGGGGTGACTGGGGCATGGCCTGAGGTGCCTGGGGCGAAGGTGATGCCCAACCTCCTGGGTGAGCGGGCAGAGGGCAAAGGCTGAGGGGCTGCTGGGAGGGCGGTGCTGGTAGGGGGGGGTGGCGGCTGTACCTGTAGATGCAGGGGGCACAGATGTTGCCGCCACCACAAGGGAGCTCCCATCAGAGGACGAGTCCGTGTTGCTGGTGTCAGCTCCTGTCCCCGCCTTGGAGCTCCCCTCGCCCTCCGTCCCACTGGTGAACTCTGAGTCCATAGTCTCGCCCTCCAGGGCCATGTGGGATGCAGCTCCCTCGTGCTCCGGTGCCACTGCTCCTCCGCCTGATGATGCTAATGCACACAAGAACAGGGAGACCACAAAAAGGGGGGGGGGGAAGACAGAAGAAAGACATGTTGAGTGCATGCATTACCGCTAGCGTTGGTGGACACGACAGACACAGAAGCCCCCTGCACTACCCCGCCCTCTTGGGCTCCACTGTTCAACTCCTGGGAAACAGCCTACAAGGCTATTCACGACATCTGCACACATAGAGGACACAGGGACATGACTAGGTGTACTTGGCATTCTACAGAGGTGGGGTAGGGTGCCACATGGCCTGCCTTACGGAGGGGCCTTGCCTACAGAACTCGCCCTGGCCTAGGGAAACCCACAGCCCAACTCCCCCAACCAGACACCTCCACTGCGTGCAAAGTCACCAGAATGAGAGTGTACTCACCCCCTTGCAGGTGCTGTGATGCCCTCAAGCACCCATCCAACTACAGGTAGGCCTCACCAGGATCCTGAACATCAGGGGGGTCATGGTGCGACGGGCACCCCTCCCTAGCTGAGCCTCGGACGTCTTCTTGCTCCAGCAGCGAATGTCCTCCCATCTTTTTCCCGCAGTGGGTGCTCCGTCTGTGGTAGACCCCCAGGGTCCGGACGTCCTTGGCGATGACACGCCAAATATCTTTTTTCTGGTGGGCTCTGACCTACATGAAATGTACAGGGGAAAAAGAGAAGTTATTACCAGCTGCACCGTCAAAGTGATTGGCCCCCATCCCTACTCTTGCCATGTGGCACATGCATTCACCGTTTTTCATGCATGCAGCACTCTCCCCCCTTCCTTCTTACATCCAGCCCTCTCCACACAGGCATAGCCCATACAACATGCTCCCTGTGTACTTACCTGTTTGTCTGGAGGACCGTAGAGTAGCGTGTACTGGTGGAGGACCCCATCCAGGAGCTTCTCCAACTCCTCCGATGTGAAGGCATGGGGCCCTTTCCTCAGACACTCGAGCCATTGTCACTTCCAGACCGAGGTCACAGCAGCACTTGCAGTGTAGGTCCTCTCCTGTCGAAGATTAGGTATTGAGTGATTGAACAGATAGAAAATGGTGGTCACGTCCGTGGCGGTGCGTACCGTCACCGCCGGCGTACATCGGGCTCCTGGGACCCATAGGGTCCATTGTTAACCAATGCAGCATTGCGCTGCGGTCTTCGGCCGCCTACCGTGACGGTATACAACGCATGCGCTGTTACCTCACGTCCCGTTGTCCCACTTTACAGGTCAGGCAGCCGCCATTTCAGGGGCCCACATGACTTCATTTCCAACTGCGCCACACATACCTGGGCCTAGACTCAACACACATACAGGCCACCTTTTGTGTATGATTGGTGTTCTGGGTAAACTGTGGGTACGTACCTCTGAGTTGTTTGACTCTGTGCTTGTTGTTGTCCTTCATAGGCACCGTCCGCTGGGACATGTGAGGAGATGGCGGTATCCTCCGGTGTACCGACCGTTGGTGGACCTGTCTACAATGGAGGAGCGACATGTGATTATCACATACAGGCTTGACCGTGCCACAATCCAGGAACTGTGTACCCAGTTGGAGCCAGACCTGATGTCAGCAATCCGCCATCCCACAGGAATCCCCCTTCAAGTGCAGGTGCTGTCAGTGTTCCATTTCCTTGCAAGTGTGTCTTTTCAAACAACAGTGGCCATGACATCAGGGATGTCCCAGCCTATGTTTTTCAACGTATTGTCCAGAGTGTTGTCTGCCCTTCTGAAGCACAGGCAGAGCTACATCGTTTTCCCTCAGCTTGAGCATTTGCCTACAGTGAAAGGTGATTTCTATGCCCTGGGACACATCCCCAACATCATAGGTGCCATTGATGGGACCCATGTGGCTTTGGTCCCCTCCCACAGGAGTGAACAGGTGTACAGAAACCGGAAGAGTTATCATTCTATGAATGTACAGATGGTATGTTTGGCAGACCAGTACATCTCCCATGTGAATGCCTGCAGAATAGAAGCATCCCTTATGTGATGGGTCAACTCCAGAGGCACCTTGTGTGGCTGTTAGGTGAGCACCTGGAAGCAAGTCAGTGGGAATGGTTGTCTGGGGATATCCCTACAGGTTAGTGTGTGTCTAACAGTTGTCCCTCGCCATTTGCAGGTGACTCTGGTTACCCCAACCTGTCATGGCTACTGACCCCAGTGAGGAATCCCAGGACAAGGGCAGAGAATCGCTACAATGAGACCCATGGGGCGAACTAGGAGGGTGATCGAACTGACCTTCGGCCTCCTGAAGTCCAGGTGCCTCCATATGACAGGTGGATCCCTATTCTACTCACCAAAGAAGGTGTGCCAGATCATCGTGGCCTGCTGTATGCTTCACAACTTGGCTTTTCGATGACAGGTGCCTTTTCTGCAGGAGGATGATCCAGATGACGGTGTTGTTGCAGCTGTGGAGCCTGTGGACAGTGAAGACGAGGAAGCAGAGGAAGAAGACATGAACAACAGGGACTCAGTGATCCAGCAATATTTCCAGTGAGACACAGGTAAGAGTACAGACCTGCCTACTACATGTACTTTAACACTACTACCTCTCTAATGTCTGTCGTTTTCATCCAGTGTATGGTCACTGAGTTGTCACTTTCCCTTACGATTTCACAGATGTGGGTCCTTCTGTGTGACATCTGCTTTGATTCCTCATGGACTAGAGCTGTGTGACATAGGTATGTTGACATTATAATTGAAAGACCATTTTGTCACTGCAATTGATAATACACTATTTCGAAATCACAGACAGACTCCAGATTGTTTTGTGCTTTAAGTGTGTTTATTTTAGTGCTCAATATTGGAGGGGGTAGTGAAATGGGGAGGGGTGATGGCAGAGGAATGTCCATGGCAGAGTTCAGTCTATTAGTCTCACATGTGCATTGCCCAAATGGGCTTTGGAAGTGGAGCTGGGGCAGTTTAAGTATGGACAGAGTGACAAAGTGGGACAGTAGGATGACAATCAGGGTGGTCTAATTTCTTGGCGGGGGTCTTGGCATCGTGCTCTGTCTTTGTCCTGGATCTCAGGGACCGTTTGCGGGGTGGTACTCCCTCTGCAAGGACGGGGTGCTGGTGTGGTGGTCCTGTGGCGGGGCGTCCTGTCCACTACCGCCAGCGGAGGTGGTGGGCAGTTCATCGTCCATGCTAGTGTCAGGGGCCCCTTGTAGTGCAACAGTGTCCTTCGTTCTGTTGAGTACTTCCTTCAGCACCCCTACAATAGTGCCCAGGGTGGAGCTGATGGTTCTGAGTTCCTCCCTGAAGCCCAAATACTGTTCCTCCTGCAGGCGCAGGGTCTCCTGAAACTTGGCCAGCACCATTGCCATCGTCTCCTGGGAGAGGTGGTAGGCTCCCATGATGGAGGAGAGGGCCTCGTGGAGAGTGGGTTCCCTTGGCCTGTCCGCCCCCTGTCGCACAGCAGCCCTCCCAGTTCCCCTGTGTTCCTGGGCCTACATCCCCTGGACCGTGTGCCCACTACCACTGCCCCCAGTTCCCTGTTGTTGTTGGGGTGGTGGGTTCTCCTGGGTTCCCTGTATTGGTGGACACACAGATGATTGACATCTCCTGGGGACGGATGTATGGGCCCGCTGGGTGGGTGCTGTGCTGGTGTTTCCAGATGGGGGAAGGTCTGTGGTGGCCTGTGCCAGTGTGAGGGGAACCGACTGTCCCGAGGTCCCCGATGGGCCGGGCTGGTCATCTTGATCCAGTTGGACAGAGGTGCTGTCTTTACTGTGGGCCTCTTCTGTTAGTGGTGTGGGCATGTGTGGACCCTCCTGTCCGGTGACGTTGGGTAGGGGTCCTGCAGGGGTATAAAAGGATGGTTATTACATCTGTGTGTGTCATGGTGTGCAATGGGTGGGTGACCGTGTACCCCAGTGCTTGCATTCCTGTGTGGTACCTTGTGTGATGATGGTTTAGGGGGTTGTATGGGTATGTGCAGTGGGCATGCTTTAGTGATGGGTGTCCATGCTTTGTTGTTGCATGCAGGGCTTGGTGTTGGGATGGGTGGTTTGTGATTTTGGGACATATGTGAGGAGTTGGGGTGCTGGGGGTGAGGGTGAGGGTGGGGGCATGTGATAGCATGCAGTTAGGGTGGGGGATTTAATAATTAAGATGTGTCTTACCAGAGTGCATTCCTCCAGCTACTCCTGCGAGGCCCTCAGGATTTAGAATTGCCAAGACCTGCTCCTCCCATGTTGTTAGTAGTGGGGGAGGAGGTGGGGGTCCGCCGCCAGTCCGCTGAACCGCCTGGTGGTGTCTTGAGACCATGGAACGTCCCAGCGGACGGTGCCTATGAAGGACAACTATTGTTCTGACTGGAACCCACCCTATGCCCTCTGAGGACTTCCCTGCTGCTTGAGCCCTGTTCCTCAGCTTACACTCAGTGTAAGAGGCTTGCCTGGTTTGTAGTGGGTACCTTGGGTACTTACACCTTACACCAGGTCCAGTTATCCCTTGTTAGTGAATGTATTAGTGGTCTAGCAGCTTACGCTGATAGAGGTAGCTATAGCAGAGCAGCTTAGGCTGAACCAGGAGACTTGCAATACCACTTATAGTTACACAGTACTTATACAGAAGTAAAGACAGTACTCAGTGTTACCAAAAATAAAGGTATTTATTTGGGTGGCACAGCACCAAAATCTCTCAGAAACAATACTCCCTCTGTAGGTAAGTATTATACACAATATATACACTAGACTCCAAAATTAGACAAGTAAATAGTCATAGAACAATGCAAACAGTAGTGGAATGTAATGGGGGAAAATAGGTCTAGAGGCAACACAAACCATATACAAAAAAAGTGGAATGTGAATCACAAATTCCCCCCTAGACAAGTGTAGAGTGTGCAGATTCGCTGGGAGAGAAAGAATACAGTAAAGGTAAGTAAATTACCCCACCCCAGAGCCCAGAAAAGCAGGAGTAAAGTACTGCAAGTTTCCTTAGGAAAGACTACACCTCGTTTTTGGGATTTTGCAGCAGCCAACCAAGTGTGCAAAGAACAACTGCTGGATTATTGGCCCTGAAGACCTGCAAAGGAAGGGAACCAAGTCCAGAAGTCGAAAGAAGTTACAGGAAGGACAGGAGCCCCTGTCAACCCTTAAGAGGGTGCAAAAGAAGAGTCCCTGGTTAGTTGAAGACTGTAGAAATGCACCCTAGGAAGATGCCAGTGGGTTCCTGCATGATGCAAAAGATGTCCTATAGTGTGAAGATTGTTGCAGATGAGATTTCGTGTTGGATGGAGGCAACAAGCTTTGGCTACGGCAAAAGTATGTTTTTCATCAAAATGGTGCTGGATGGATTCAGGAGGGACTGGGGGCCTCAACTCTATGTGAGGAGGAAGAAGGGTCTCTCAGCACTTTAGAGGGGCCTCAGGATGGCAGCCAGCACAACGAGAAGGCGCAGGATCCAGGTTCAAAGGAGGTGCAAAATGCAGTTGATGCAGCACAGCAAAAGAAGTTCCCACACCGCCGGAGAACAACTCAACAAGTTGAGCATTCCAGGGTGAAGTGCTGGAAACCTGGGTCAGTCTGTGCACAAAGGAATTTTGCAGATTCAGGAGGCGAAGAAGACACACAACACAGGGGTACATACTTCTCAGGGAAGGCAAGGTCTTACTTCTCCAGATTGCGTCAGCAGGACCTCAGGACAGTTTATGTCGATGATATCTACCCTCTGTGTCCTTAGGAGCATGCTTGTCACTGAGAGAGGAGTCTCAGGGTACTGGTCATGGCCTTGGAAGGTGCCTGCTTGGAGCAGGGGAGTGGCTCCGTCCCACCACAGGAGATTTCTTTGGTCCTTATAGTACGGGATGAAGACAGGAAGTCCCTAGAGCATGCACACCATGAAAACTTTTGCAATTGCTGACTTGGAGCTGAGGTTGCTAAAGAAAAGTGTCTCTTGTAGACACTTTGTTGCAGGTACAGCATTTCTTGGAGCAGGCTGAGGTTGATCCGAGGTCAGAGGGAGCTGAAGTTGTTGCAGAGGATTCCTGCAGGAAACCTGCAAGCAGAATCTGAAGAGAACCCACAGGAGAGACCCTTATTAGCCCTGAAAGGGGGAGTGGCTACCTTATCAGGTATGGGCCTATCAGGAGGGGTCTATGATGTCACCTGCTGGCACTGGCCACTCAGAGTCCTCTAGAGTGCCCCTACACCTTGCAAAGCAAGATGGCTGAAGTCTGGGACACATTGGAGGAACTCTGGGTACCACCCCTGGGGTGGTGATAGACAGGGGAGTGGCCACTCCCCTTTCCTTTGTCCAGCTTCCCGCCAGAGCAGGGGAGAAGGGGTCCCTGAACCGGTGTAGACTGGTTTATGCAAGGAGGGCACCATCTGTGCCCTTCAAAGCATTCCCAGAGGCTGGGGGAGGCTCCCCCTCCCCAGCCTGTAACACCTATTTCCAAAGGGAGAGGGTGTAACACCCTGCTCTCAGGGGAAATGCTTTGTTCTGCCTTTCTGGGACTGGGCTGCCCAGACCCCAGGAGGGCAGAACCCTGTCTGTGAGGTGGCAGCAGCTGTAGCTGCAGTGCAAGCCTCAGAGAGCTGGTTTGGCATTACTGCGGGTCCATGGTGGAGGCCCCACGATACATGAAATTGGCTCCCCAATACCAGATTTGGAATAGGTAGACAATTCCATGATCTTAGACATGCTACATGGCCATATTCGGAGTTACCATTGTGAAGCTACATATAGGTATTAACCTATATGTAGTGCACGCATGTAATGGCATCCCCGCACTCCCAAAGTCCAGGGAAATGGCCCTGAACTATGTGGGGGAACCTTTGCTAGTGCAAGGGTGCCCTCACACTTAGCAACTTTGCACCTAACCTTCAGCAAGTGAGGGTTAGACATATTGGTGACTTATAAGTTACTTAAGTGCAGCGAAAATGGCTGTGAAATAGTGTGTGCACTATTTCACGCGGGCTGCAATGGCAGTCCTGTGTAAGGGTTTGTCTGACCTTCCTATGGGTGGCAAAAGAAATGCTGCAGGCCATATGAATCTCCTGGAACCCCAAATGCCCTGGGTATCTAGGTACCACATACTAGGGACTTATAAGAGGAGTCCAGTGTGCCAATTGAAATTGGTTAATGAAGTAACTGGCCTACAGAGACAAATTTAACAGCAGAGAGAGCATAAGCACTGAGGTTCTGATTAGCAGAGCCTCAGTGACACAGTTAGGCACTACACAGGCATACACATTAGGCCACAAACTATGAGCACTGGGATCCTGGCTAGCAGGATCCCAGTGAGACAGGCAAAGCACCCTGACTTATAAGTTTTTATCTATGAGCACTGGGGTCCTGGCTAGCAGGATCTCAGTGACACAATAAAAACACACTGACACACACTTACAAACAGGCCAAAAGTGGCGGTAAATATGCTAGAAAGAGGCTACTTTCCTACACCCAGGACAACCAGAGTGACTCCAGTGGCTAGTTGGCTGGCTTCCTGATCAGAGCTTCATGGACAGAAAGGTTCTGATCTTCTTGAACCTGCACCTGGACCCAGCCTCAGTGAGCCCTAACCCCTCCAGTCCTTGATCCTTGGTGGTGGTGCTAAAGGTGCCCAGATAGCCAAAATCAAAAACTTGGAAATTTCTGACTAAAAACTGCTCTGAGAACCCAGAGGAGACCTGGACCAACCTGCTTGTCTATCCACCCATAGTGCATCACTGGTCGGCCGTTTTGCTACATTCTTCTCCACAGCAGCAAATCCTGTTTAGAGGTCATTTGCCAGAGGGATATCCAGTTTCATTGAAATCTCACCTCCTACAGCCTCCAGCTTCATCCCACTGGAGATATTTGACTAATTACAAATGAAGAAATCTTCAACTTCGTCAAGTGGCTCCCTGACAACGATAATTCCTCCTCAGACCAGCCTGCAGCCTTGCCCTCCCAACCTCTCACCACCCTGTTTCCTCTGCATCAGTGGTTCCCAGCCTTTTGACTTTTGTGGACACCCTCTTTATCATTCCTGAAATCTGGGGACCCTCACTGAATCTTTATTGAAATTCGGTGACCCTCAGCTGAGTCATTGCTGAAAGCTAGTGACCTAACCTGTTAATATTATTTCATTTTTTAAGCAGTCACGGACCCCCTGAGGAGGCCTTACGGACCCCCAAGGTTCCCTGGACCACAGGTTGGGAACCACTCCTCTACATCCTGCCTCATAAAAATATTATACTACTCTAAATAATTCATATGTCATTATTGTTTTTAAATTATTTTTACATCAATTTAAACAATCAAATAATCCCAAATTAAATTACCAATTGAAAAACAAGACATTCAAATACAAAAAACCAAGTACAAAATATACTAAAAAATAAACAAAGAGATCAACACCAATGATATTATGAACAATGCTCTTTCTTCAAGTATATACTTAACAACAATATTAAAAACCTGCATAAACAAATGATATTATTACCTGCAAGTTTCCTATTGACCAAATACCCTGCTTAAGGATATACTTGTATATACATTGATATTCTGCTATCACAATTTAAAAACTTTATATTTTGTCCAAACACCACTTCAGTATGTATGCCTTTTTGTTAGTGCAGGAAACGGGGGTGAAATGATCCATGCAATTTCTTTATTTTGCAGCCATAAATTGAGCTTATTCCAGGCCAGCCTGGGTGAAATATGCTGAATTCATTTTTGTAGGAAGGTAGCCTCTTTCTAGCCTTGTTACCCCCACTTTTGGCCTGTTTGTGAGTATATGTCAGGGTGTTTTTACTGTCTCACTGGGATCCTGCTAGCCAGGGCCCAGTGCTCATAGTGAAAACCCTATGTTGTCAGTGTGTTTGATATGCGTCACTGGGATCCTGCTAGCCAGGATTCCAGTGCTCATATGTTTGTGGCCTATATGTGTTCCCTGTGTGGTACCTAACTGTATCACTGAGGCTCTGCTAACCAGAACCTCAGTGTTTATGCTCTCTCTGCTTTCTAAATTTGTCACTGCAGGCTAGTGACTAAATTTACCAATTCTCATTGGCAAACTGGTGCACCCATATTAGTCCTTTGTATATGGTACTGATGTACCCAGGGTATTAGGGTTCCAGGAGATCCCTATGGGCTGCAGCATTTCTATTGCAACCCATAGGGAGCTCAGGCAATTCTTACACATGCCTGCCACTGCAGCCTGAGTGAAATAACGTCCACGTTATTTCACAGCCATTTTACACTGCACTTAAGTAACTTATAAGTCACCTATATGTCTAACCTTTACCTGGTAAAGGTTAGGTGCAAAGTTACTTAGTGTGAGGGCACCCTGGCACTAGCCAAGGTGCCCCCACATTGTTCAGGGCCAAT
The DNA here is from genome assembly GCF_031143425.1 of Pleurodeles waltl. NCBI lineage: Eukaryota > Metazoa > Chordata > Amphibia > Caudata > Salamandridae > Pleurodeles > Pleurodeles waltl. Next base: position 1,111,499,128 of record NC_090440.1, read on the forward strand.
TCCCCAGACTTTGTGAGTGCGGGGACACCATTACACGCGTGCACTATACATAGGTCACTACCTATGTATAGCGTCACAATGGTAACTCAAAACATGGCCATGTAACATGTCTAAGATCATGGAATTGTCACCCCAATACCATTCTGGTATTGGGGGGACAATTCCATGATCCCCCGGGTCTCTAGCACAGAACCCTGGTGCTGCCAAACTGCCTTTCCGGGGTTTCCACTGCAGCTGCTGCTGCCAACCCCTCAGACAGGATTCTGCCCTCCTGGGGTCTGGGCAGCCCCAGCCCAGGAAGGCAGAACAAAGGATTTCCTCTGAGAGAGGGTGTTACACCCTCTCCCTTTGGAAATAGGTGTGAAGGGCTGGGGAGGAGTAGCCTCCCCCAGCCTCTGGAAATGCTTTGATGGGCACACATGGTGCCCATCTCTGCATAAGCCAGTCTACAGTGGTTCAGGGATCCCCCAGCCCTGCTCTGGCGCAAAACTGGACGAAGGAAAGGGGGTGACCACTCCCCTGACCGGTACCTCCCAGGGAAGGTGCCCAGAGCTCCTCCAGTGTGTCCCAGACCTCTGCCATCTTGGAAACAGAGGTGTTGGGGGCACACTGGACTGCTCTGAGTGGCCAGTGCCAGCAGGTGACATCAGAGAACCCCTCTGATGGGCTCTTACATCTCTTGGTAGTCAACCCTCCTTTCTTGGTAGCCAAACCTCCTTTTCTGGCTATTTAGGGTCTCTCCTCCAGGGAATTCTGCAGATAACGAATGTAGGAGCTCACCAGAGTTCCTTTGCATTTCCCTCTTCGAGTTCTGCCAAGGATCGACCGCTGACTGCTCCAGGACGCCTGCAAAACCGCAACAAAGTAGCAAGACGACTACCAGCAACATTGTAGCGCCTCATCTTGCCGGCTTTCTCAACTGTTTCCTGGTGGTGCATGCTCTGGGGGTCATCTGCCTTCACCCAGCACTGGAAGCCAAGAGGAAATCTCCTGTGGGTTGATGGAATCTTCCCCCTGCTAACGGAGGCACCAAAAGACTGCATCACCGGTCCTCTGGGTCCCCTCTCATCCTGACGAGCGTGGTCTCTGGAACACAGGAACTCTGTCCAAGTGACTCCCACAGTCCAGTGATCCTTCAGTCCAAGTTTGGTGGAGCTAAGTCCTTGCCTCCCCACGCTAGACTGCAAACCTGTGTACTGCGTGATTTGCAGCTGCTCTGGCTCCTGTGCACTCTTCCAGGATTTTCTTCGTGCACTGCCTAGCCTGGGTCCCCAGCACTCTGTCCTGCAGTGCTCAACCCGCTGAGTTGGCCTCCGATGTCGTGGGACCCTCCTTTGTGACTCTGAGCCAGCTCCGGTTCACAAATCTTCTAAGTGCCTGCTCCGGTACTTTTGTGGGTGCTGCCTGCTTCTGTGGGGGCTCTCTGAGTTGCTGAGCACCCCCTCTATCTCCTCCTCCAAGGGGCGACATCCTGGTCCTTCCTGGTCCCCAGCAGCAGCCAAAAACCTATACCGAGACTCTTGCAGCTAGCAACACTTGTTTGTGGTATTTCTGAGTGGGAACACTTCTGCAACCTTCAGCAGGACGTGGGACATATTCCATGCAAAGGAGAAGTTCCTAGTCCTCTTCGTTGTTGCAGAATCCTAAGCTTCTTCCATCCGGAGGCAGCTTCCTTGCACCTTCATCTGGGGTTTCCTGGGCTCCTGCCCCCCCTGGACACTATTGCGACGCTTGGGCTTGGTCCCCTTACAGGCCCTCAGGTCCAGGAATCCATCTTCAGTGCTTGGCTGGTGTTTGTTGTTCTAGCAGAATCTCCCTATCACGACTATTGTGTCCTTTTGGGGTAGTAGGTGTACTTTACTCTTACTTTTCAGAGTCTTGGGGTGTGGTATCTTCGACACCCTGACTGTTTTCTTACAGTCCCAGCGACCCTCTACAAGCTTCTATAGGTCTGAGGTCCATTTGTGATTCACATTCCACTTTTGGAGTATATGGCTTGTGTTGCCCCTAGACGTATGTTCACCTATTGCATCCTATTGTAATTCTACACTGTTTGCATTACTTTTCTTACTCTTCCTTACCTATTTTGGGTTTGTGTACATATACCTTGTGTATATTACTTACCTTCTTACTGAGGGTACTCGCTGAGATACTTTTGGCATATTGTCATAAAAATAAAGTACCTTTATTTTTGTAACTCTGTGTATTGCGTTTTCTAATGATATTGTGCTTTATGATACAAGTGGTATAGTAGGAGCTTTGCATTTCTCATAGTTCAGCCTAAGCTGCTTTGCCATAGCTACCTTCTATCAGCCTAGGCTGCTAGAAACACCTCTGTTCATCTAATAAGGGATAACTGGAGCTGGCACAGGGTGTAAGTACCACAAGGTACCCACTATAATCCAGGCCAGCCTCCTACAATTCCTGTGTGATTTTCCAATGCCTGGACTCGTTCAGCCGTGCTAGCAAATTGTCTACTTTCCTTTCAAAGCAGCAACCGCTATGGGATGAGGGGCTATCTTATTTTCATTTGAGCTGGGCCCATCAGAAAAGTCTCACATAAAAGGCCCTTTGCCCTCCTATGGTTGGAATCTAAGCCTGATTAGGAGCAATCTGGAATCTAACAACTAGGGGGAAATAAAATTGAGGGAAATGAAAATTTACAGGGGTATATTTACATGCCCCTAGCATCACCAGAGAGTCACCTTTTGTGACGCTCCGTTGGAGCTGTGCACTGCGCCATATTTACAAGGCAGTGCTAAGCCACTTATTGTGGCTAAACACTGCCTTGTAAATATGGGCCCCTCTGAAACCATTTCTGTAGCAGAGGGCCGTGCAATGGATGTTGCTGTGGGCATTCCACAACAACAACAACCATTATTTTTGATGCTGCCCCAGATTTACAAGAATTTAGAAATCAGTGGCAGCTCTAAAAACTAACACCACCCTAGGGGTGGTGTTAGCAATGTGCAACGAGAAGAAATACTTTTATTTTTCCTCGTTTTTGCTTTTTCTATGTGTGCTGCATTGTGCAGCACACATAGAAAGAGCAAAACGCCGTGAATGAAGGTTTCCTTCCTGCACTGTATGAACTGTCAGATGTATTTGCCTATACGAGTAATTATTACACTGATATAGGTTTAAAAATGACCAGCTTATTTTTTCATTTGCTTTTAGACTGCTACAATATAGTATGGCAGAGTGCTTTACAACACATATGTAAATTATGCAGCTCATTCATGCAAGTGTAAATCAATGTGCAGGAAATAGGTGCATTGGTGACATATATCCTCCAAACTGGGAGGGATTATGGGGGTCATTACGACTCTGGCGGTCCCGGACCGCCCTGCCGGCAGTGGCGGTGGTACCGCCAACAGGCTGACGGTGCCAACCAGCCGTTTTATGACTGTGGCGCATTTGCCATGGTTATATTGCCGGCACCGCCCGGCGGGCAGCCTGGTGGTCATAATCCGTCAGGGCAGCACTGCAAGCAGCGCTGCCCTGGGGACAATGAGTCCCCATCCGCCAGCCTGTCCATGGCGGTAAACACCGCCATGGAAAGGCTGATGGTAAGGGGGACTTGGGGTGCCCCTGTGGGGCCCTGCACTGCCCATGCACTTGGCATGGGCAGTGCAGGGGCCCCCAGGCACAGTCTCATCACGAATTTCACTGCCCGAATTACGGGCTTGAAATGCATGACGAGTGCTTCTGCACCCGTTGCGCATCAACATTGCTGCCGGCTCGATTACGAGCCTGCTTCAATGTTGTTGTGACTTTTCCGCTGGCCCTGCGGAAAGGTCATAATCGGGTGGCACACATACCACGGGCGTGAGCAGCTGACGGTATTGTGGCGCGCATGGCATCGGCTGTCTTTTACAAAGAGTGCTGATGTCATAATGAGGGCCTATATGTTGAGTGCTTAGACAGGAGGCACACAAAGTCAGGATTTAAAATATCACAGTGGTTGGTTTGTTGATGCAGATAAACCTTTATTGCTACCTAAAGGAACCCTTTTTAACAACCTTAGAATACTGAAGAATTTTGAAAAACAATAAGGTTCCAAACTTGGGCTTTCCAGTTTGCATTCGGCTTCTTGATGCTGGTTCATGACTCACAGTGCTATATTAGAATGATTGTAACTTTTGAACCCTAAATAAGAAACGCATTGCATTGTCAAAAGCTGGTACACACTGTGCTAGCCACATAAAAATACATATCTGTGATCTGCATGCAACATGAACCTTGTGATTTGCAGCAGGTACATTAATGATCTACTCTACAGCCTGATGAGTCAAAACTGCAGCTAACAAAAACACCTATCTCTCCAGTAAGATATATTTTTTTAATATCCAATTTTATTTATTTTTCTTTTTTTTGATTGAAAAACAAAAGACAACAACAATACAATACATAGAGTACAGTAGAACACAAGTACAATGAATGGGTCCAAACATAGGGGGTGATTCTAACCCTGGCGGTCGGTGTTAAAGCGGCGGCCAACCCGCCAACAGGCTGGCGGTAAAAAAAATGGGATTCTGAGCCTGGCGGGAACCGCCAACACAGCCCGCCACCTTAACACTCCGACCGCCACTGCGGTACAAACAAACAGCGTGGCGGTCACCGCCAACAGACAGGCGGCAGACAATGTACCGCCCACACTATTCCAACCCACCAATACGCCACCTTTTCCGGGGCGGGAGCACCGCCGATAAAAACACGGCGGAAACAGACTACGGACGGGAAAACGCTCACCACTACGCACTCCAGGAGGAAGGAGGACAGCATGGAACCCGAATTAAACATCCTACCTGCTCTCGTCTACCTTCTCATCTACCACGAGTACGAAGTCCGGCGCAGACGACAACGGTGAGTACTGCACCTACGACACACGGGAGGGGGAGGACGAAAGGTTACGGGCACACACATATGCGACCCCCCCCAACTATGTACTCACCAATGCAGAGCACCAAGTCACAGTGACACCACCCAAACACCCCTGAAAAATGCCAGGACATAGTCATATTTGGAATAAATATTTATGTACCAAAAAGCTTCAGAAAATTAGCGTACAACCATGAAAGATATCCACAACAAAACTAATGACATACACATCAGTGTATAACTGAAGTAACAAGTCCTGCACATCCTACGAATTCAGCATGTCCGTGGGCCAAAGTCTTGAGAAACAAGGGCAAAGCCCACACAGGAGACCTGAGTCCTTTGGAGAGAACACTGCAGGGGCATCAGATGTAAAAACTACAGGCACCTCAGGGGGAAGGGAAGGGGGGGGCACCACAGCCACATGAGTCCACGACGCCAGCTCCACGAGGAGCCACCATGCCCACTGGACCATCCTGGGGAGTGCAAAGCCACAGTCTCTCAATGTCTCTACAGTGGGTGGGCTGCCCACTGGACCATCCTGGGGAGTGCAAAGCCACAGTCTCTCAATGTCTCTACAGTGGCTGGGCTGCCCACTGGACCATCCTGGGGAGTGCAAAGCCACAGTCTCTCAAGTCTCTGCAGAGGGTGGATTGCCCACTGGACCATCCTGGGGAGTGCAAAGCCACAGTCTCTCAATGTCTCTACAGTGGGTGGGCTGCCCACTGGACCATCCTGGGGAGTGCAAAGCCACAGTCTCTCAATGTCTCTACAGTGGCTGGGCTGCCCACTGGACCATCCTGGGGAGTGCAAAGCCACAGTCTCTCAAGTCTCTGCAGAGGGTGGATTGCCCACTGGACCATCCTGGGAAGTGCAAAGCCACAGTCTCTCAATGTCTCTACAGTGGGTGGGCTGCCCACTGGACCATCCTGGGGAGTGCAAAGCCACAGTCCATCAGGTGGATGACAGTCTCCACTGGTCAAGGAGGAGGCATGGTGGGCACAGTGAACCATAAACGGTGCTTGAGACGGCGGTGCCCAGCGGAGCGGTGCTTGAGACGGCGGTGCCCAGCGGAGCGGTGCTTGAGAGGAAGGGCCCCGCGGAGCGGTGCTTGAGAGGAAGGGCCCAGCGGAGCGGTGCTTGAGAGGAAGGGCCCAGCGGAGCGGTGCTTGAGAGGAAGGGCCCAGCGGAGCGGTGCCTCAGAGGAAGGGCCCAGCGGAGCGGTGCCTCAGAGGAAGGGCCCAGCGGAGCGGTGCCTCAGAGGAAGGGCCCAGCGGAGCGGTGCTTGAGACGGCGGGGCCCAGCGGAGCGGTGCTTGAGACGGCGGGGCCCAGCGGAGCGGTGCTTGAGAGGAAGGGCCCAGCGGAGCGGTGCCTCAGAGGAAGGGCCCAGCGGAGCGGTGCTTGAGACGGCGGTGCCCAGCGGAGCGGTGCTTGAGACGGCGGGGCCCAGCGGAGCGGTGCTTGAGAGGAAGGGCCCAGCGGAGCGGTGCTTGAGAGGAAGGGCCCAGCGGAGCGGTGCTTGAGAGGAAGGGCCCAGCGGAGCGGTGCTTGAGAGGAAGGGCCCAGCGGAGCGGTGCCTCAGAGGAAGGGCCCAGCGGAGCGGTGCTTGAGACGGCGGGGCCCAGCGGAGCGGTGCTTGAGAGGAAGGGCCCAGCGGAGCGGTGCTTGGGAGGAAGGGCCCAGCGGAGCGGTGCTTGAGAGGAAGGGCCCAGCGGAGCGGTGCTTGAGAGGAACGGCCCAGCGGAGCGGTGCTTGAGAGGAAGGGCCCAGCGGAGCGGTGCCTCAGAGGAAGGGCCCAGGGAGCGGTGCTTGAGACGGCGGGGCCCTGTTCAGCGGTGCTCTTCTCCATGGCGGGGCCCGGTTCAGCGGTGCTCTTCTGCACCGCGGGCCCGGTTCAGCGGTGCTCTTCTCCACGGCGGGGCCCTGTTCAGCGGTGCTCTTCTCCACGGCGGGGCCCTGTTCAGCGGTGCTCTTCTCCACGGCGGGGCCCTGTTCAGCGGTGCTCTTCTCCACGGCGGGGCCCTGTTCAGCGGTGCTCTTCTCCACGGCGGGGCCCTGTTCAGCGGTGCTCTTCTCCACGGCGGGGCCCTGTTCAGCGGTGCTCTTCTCCACGGCGGGGCCCTGTTCAGCGGTGCTCTTCTCCACGGCGGGGCCCGGTTCAGCGGTGCTCTTCTCCACGGCGGGGCCCGGTTCAGCGGTGCTCTTCTGCACCGCGGGCCCTGTTCAGCGGTGCTCATCCAGCAGGTCAAGGGAGCCAGACCTGGCCTCGACTCCCTGCTCAGTCGCCCTCGGACCGTGACGTTTCTGGACCCTTCGGGGACGGACTCCTGGCCTCCTTAGTGTCCTCCTTCCCAGCTGGGATGTGGCATGTGGGGTCCACCTTCTCCGCGCTCCTGCTGCCCTTCCGCTCCTTTGATGGGGCTCTCGGGCCCTTGCCTCCCCTAGATGGTGTGGGTGGTGAAGTGGCCGCACATTGCTCCTTGGGGGCAGCCCTGTCGGTCCTCGCACGGCGGTCCTTGTTTTTGCGGGTCCTCTTGCCGGGGGGGGGGGCTGGACGTGTCCTTGCTGCTGATCGATGTGTCACTGCTGGCAAAGGGTGGGCTCCAGAACCCAGGCACAACAGTGACACCCGAAGCTGGGCTGGTGGTGGCTGCGGTGCTCTTGGGACTCTTTGAAGATGGATGGGGGAGGTCATCGGGGGGAAAGAGGTTAAGGTTAGCCAGGAAAGGTTTTTTAGGGCCAAGGTAAAGGGTAGGAGAAGTGGAGATGGAAGTGGAGGTAGAGGAGGTGGTTGTAGGAGAGTCAGGTGTGCTGTCATTGGGTGAAGGTGCTGGTGCTGTAGGCTGTCGTGAGGTGGATGGCTGTTGGGTGGGTGGCTGCCTGCGTTTGTGTGTCTTGGAAGAGGGGGTGACAGACACAGTGGGAGAGGACACAGGGGACGTGTACATGGCAGTGGGGGTGGTGACTGCACGAGTGTGGACTGTACTGGAGGGTGAGGTGGTGATGGAAGCACTGGCTGATGTTGGGGTGCATGCAGGTGTGAGTGTAGATGTCACAGGGAGGGAGGAGGGAGACGAGGAGGAGGGGGACACAGGGGTGGCAGTGGCAGTGGCTGTTGGCATGTCTGCATCTGGGTGTTGCTCGGGTGAGTGTTTGCGGGATCTGTGGTGCTTGTGTTTGGATGAGCTGCTCTTGGGTGTTGAGGTGTGTGCAGGCTGGTCTGATGGTGTGGATGGGATAGGCTGAGGAACAGGAGACAGAGACAGGCTGGAGGCAGTCAGAAGAGGGAGGCTGGAAACAGGGACAATGGCTGCCGTCAGTGCTGAGGCCAGAGCAGTGAACGCTCGTTGATGGGCAGCCTGACCCGAATGAATGCCCTCCAGGTACGCATTGCTCTGTTGCACCTCCCTTTGCACACCCTGGATGGCATTCAAAAGGGTCGTCTGCCCAACAATGAGCGTCCTTACCAGGTCAATGAGCTCCGCACTGAGGGCAGCAGGGGCAACAGGGGCAGGGGCTGAGGTGCCTGGGGCGAAGGAGACGCGCGCCTTCCTGGGCGAACCGGCACGGAGCGAAGACTGAGGGGCTGCTGGGAGGGCGGGGCTGGTGCGCTGGGTGGCGGCTGTACCTGTAGAGGCGGGGGCACGGATGTTGCCGCCACCCCTAGGGAGCTCCCATCCGAGGACGTGTCGCTTTCGCTGCTCTCACCAGCGGTCCCCGTCGTGGTGCTCCCCTCGCCCTCCGGATCACTGGTGCCCTCGGTGTCTGTTCCTGGGCCCACCGGGGCCTTGTGTCCTGCAGCTCCCTCGTGCTCCAATGCCATATCTCCTCCGCCTGATGATGCTAATGCACACATGCACAAGAAGATGAAGAGAAAGGGTGGGGGGAGAAAAAAGAAGACCAGGTTGAGTGCATGCAATGTCAACACCGTTGGCGGAGAGGACAGACACAGGTGCCTAATGCACTAAGCCGCGCATTCGGGGTACACTACTCAGTACTACTGACTAAGAAAACAGGCCAAGAGACGTCAAACGCGCACATGGGAGATGCTGGACCTTCAATGGCTGTACTTGTCACCCTACAGAGGTGGGGGCCGGGGGCACAGGGCCATGCCTAAGGGAGAGGACTACACTACAGAAAGCGCCCTGGCCTAATGTCACCCACAGCCCTCCTCCCCCACCCAGACGCCTCCACTGCGCAGAAAGATAGGAGAATGTGCTGATACTCACCCCCTTGTGTCTGCTGTGATGTCTTAAAGCGCCCATCCAATTCAGGGTAGGCCACCGCCAGGATCCGGGACATCAGGGGGGTCATGGTGCGACTGGCACCCCTCCTAGGTTGGGAGGCCATCCCCAGCAGTGTTTCTGCGGTCTTCCTTATTCCGCGGCGGATGTCCTCCCACCTCTTGTGGCAGTGGGTGCCCCGTCTGTTGTGGACCCCCAAGGTCCGGACTTCCTTGGCGATGGCACGCCAAATCTCGATCTTCTGATGGGCGCTGACCTATTAGACATGTACAGGGTGGAAAGGAGGAAATCATCAATGACCTGCATGTTAGATGTAATTGGCCCCCACCCACCCACTTTGCCATATGGCACATGCTCTCATCTGTCGGGCGTTGCACTCCTCAATCGCCCCCCACCCCACCAACTTACATCCACCCCAATCCACACAGGCATAGCCCATTCCATTAGCACCCGGTGTACTCACTTGTTGGTCTGGAGGACCGTAGAGTAGCGCATACTGGGGGAGGACCCCATCCACGAGCTTCTCCAACTCTTCAGACGTGAAGGCAGGGGCCCTTTCCCCAGTCGCAGCAGCCATTGTATCTTCCAGACCGAGGTCACAGCAGCACTTGCAGAATAGGTCCTCTCCTGTGGATGATCAGGTCTTGAGTGATTAAGCAGATAGAAAATGGCGGTCACGCCCGCGGCGGTGCGTACCGCGACCGCCGGTGCACTTCGTCATTGGCTCCTGAAACCCATAGGCTTCAATGTTAACCAATGCGGCTTTGCGCCGCGGTCTTCGACCGCCTACCGCCACGGTGTGCCCCGCCAGCGCATTGACCTCACATCCCATTGTCCCACTTCACAGGTCAGGCAGCCGCCATTTCAAGGGCCCACATGGCTTAATTTTGACTGCGACACACAGGCCTAGGCCTTGCATTGCCACACATACATGCCTTTCAACCCATTGCCATTCTTTATCTGTGCAAGCTGTCTGTACGTACCTGTGTTTTGCCTGACTCTGTGCTCCATGTTGTCCTTCCTAGGCACCGTCCGCTGGGACTTGCGATGAGAAGGAGGAATCCTCGCGTGTACCGACCGCTGGTGGACCTGTCGACAATGGAAGAACGCCATATAATACTTCGATACAGACTTGACCGTGCCACTATCCATGAACTGTGTGCCCAGCTGGAGCCAGCCCTGATGTCCCCCATCCGCCAACCCACAGGGATTCCCCCTCTGGTGCAGGTTTTGTCAGTCCTCCATTTTTTGGCCAGTGGGTCATTCCAGACCACAGTGGCCATGTCATCTGGAATGTCTCAGCCTATGTTTTCTAAGATTTTGAGCAGAGTGTTGTCTGCCCTGATGAAACTCATGCGGAGCTACATCATTTTCCCCGAGGAGGGTGACTTGCCTACAGTGAAGGGTGATTTCTATGCCCTTGGACATATCCCCAACATCATTGGTGCCATTGATGGGACCCATGTGGCTTTGGTACCCCCAAAAGACGATGAGCAGGTGTACCGAAACAGAAAAAATTATCATTCGATGAATGTCCAGGTGGTCTGTTTGGCTGACCAGTACATCTCCCATGTAAATGCCAAGTTCCCAGGGTCAGTGCATGACGCGTATGTGATGCGAAATAGCAGCATCCCCTATGTGATGGAGCAGCTACAGAGACAACGTGTGTGGCTAATAGGTGACTCTGGTTACCCCAACCTGCCGTGGCTACTAACCCCAGTAAGGAATCCCCGGACAAGGGCAGAGGAACGCTACAATGAGGCCCATGGGCGTCCTAGGAGGGTGATTGAGCGAACCTTTGGCCTCCTGAAGGCCAGGTTTAGGTGCCTGCATATGACAGGTGGATCCCTAATGTACTCACCAAAGAAGGTGTGCCATATCATCGTGGCGTGCTGTATGCTTCACAACCTGGCTTTGCGACGCCAGGTGCCTTTCCTGCAGGAGGATGGTCCAGATGGTGGTGTTGTAGAAGCCGTGGAGCCTGTGGAGAGTGAAGAGGAGGAAGACTCAGAGGACGACACAGACAATAGGGACAGAGTGATACAACAGTATTTCCAGTAACACCCAGGTAAGAATCACCCACGCCATTTCACAATTGCTTATAGCCTCCTGCATCTGTACTTTCTGTAGTTCCCCACAGATGTTTTTCATTAATTTTTGCCTTTCCCTTCCCTTCTCAGTGCTGTCTGACTCAGTACCTGACTTCTGCTTGGTTCGCCCATGAAATACAGCGTATTGACATTGGTATGTTGTCATGACTAATTGACAGAACAGAAATCGAACAGTAATATGTAATACATTTGTCAATAATACAGCATGACTCAAAACAGATTTGTGTGCAAAATGTGATTTATTTACAGTGCTAGATATCGGTACATGTGATTCTAAGGGTGATGGGTGGGGGTGGAGGAATATCCATGGCAGAGTCCAGTTCTCAGTCTCACAGGTGCATTGTCCTTTTGCCTGTGGAAGGATGGAGCATAGGCAGTTCATGGTTGGACAGGGTGGCAATGTGGGACAGTGGGAAGACTTGAGGGGGTATGTCCTGCAGGCGGGGGTCTTGACATCCTACTCTGTCTTTTTCTTTGGTCTCAGGCTCCTCTTACGGGGTGGTTGTTCTTCAGCAGGAGGTGGGGTTCTGGGGGGCTGTCGAGGTGTTGGGACCTCCTGTCCACTAGCGCCGGCGGAGGTGGTAGGCTGTTCCTGGTCCGGGCTAGTGACAGGGGCCCTGTGTGGTGCACCATGGTCCCGCAACGCGTCCTCTATCCTGTGGAGGGCCAGGACGATGGTCCCCATTGCGGTCCCGATGATTCTCAGCTCCTCCCTGAACCCCATGTAGCGTTCCTCCTGCTGTGCCTGGATCTCAGTGAACCTGGCCAGTACCGTCGCCATCGTTTCTTGGGAGTGGTGGTATGCCCCCATGATGGTGGTGAGGGCCTCTTGGAGAGTGGGTTCCCTGGGCCTCTCCTCCCCCCCCTGTCGCACAGCAGCCCTCCGAGCTGCCCGGTTTCCCCCGGCCTCTGTCCCCTGGACGGTGTGCCCGCTACCACTGCCCCCAGGTCCCTGTTGTTGTTGGGGTGTTGGGTTAGCCTGGGTGCCCTGTAGTGGCAGACACACCGCTGATTGAGCTGTCCTAGAGACAGAGGCATGGGCCCGCTGGGTGGGAGCTGTGCTGGTGTCGGCAGAGGGGGTCGGGTCTGGTGTGGCCTGTGGCTGCCTGAGGGGAACCGACTGCCCAGAGGTCCCCGATGGTCCGGGCTGGTCATCAGGTTCACTGTCGACAGAGCTGCTATCCTCAGTGTGGGCCTGTTCCGGTGGTGGGATGGACACTTCTGGACCTCCTGGCTGGTGTGTTGTCGTTCGGGTCCTGCATGGGGTAAGAGAGTTTGGTTATTATTTCTGTGTGTGCAATAGCATGCGTGTTGTGGGTGCCCTTGTCCCCCAGTGCAGGCATTCCCTGGAGGGAGGTGTTGTGAGGGTATTTAGTGGGGGGGAGGGGTTAGTGCAGTGGTCATGCTTAGGTGATGGGTGCCCATGATTTGTGTTGGCATGCAGGAGTTGGTGTTGGGATGGGTGGGTTGTGCTGGTGAGACATTGTCAGGGAGGATGTGTGCTGGGGGGGTGAGGGTGGGGGTGTGGGTTGGCATGCTGGTGGGGTGGGGGGGATATAGTAGTTGAGATGGGACTTACCAGAGTCCATTCCTCCGGCTACTCCAGCGAGGCCCTGAGGATGCAGGATGGTCAAGACCTCTTGCTCCCACGATGTAAATTCGGGAGGGGTGGGTGGGGGTCCGCCGCCAGTCTTCTGGACCGCGATGTTGTGCCTGGAGACCATCGATCGGACCTTCCCCCGTAGGTCGTTCCATCTTTTGCGGATGTCCTCCCTATTCCTGGGATGCTGTCCCACCGCGTTGACCCTGTCCACGATCCGCTGCCATAGCTCCGCCTTCCTGGCTATACTGGTGTGCTGCACCTGCGAGCCGAAGAGCTGGGGTTCCACTCTTAGGATTTCCTCCACCATGACCCAGAGTTCTTGGTCCGAAAAGCGTGGGTGCCTTTGGGGTGCCATGGGGTGGTGTGGGTGAGGTGTGGGGTTGTGTATGTGATGAGGAGTGTGTTGGTGAGTGGTGCTACTATGTGGTGTGTGTGATGGTGTAGTGTGCCTCAGTGTGTCTTGCTATGGATTGTCTGCTGTGTCTCTCTCTCCTTCTCTCAGTAATTAGGGTCGCAGGGGTTTGTGGGTGATGTGGGTGTGTGTTTTATAGTTGGTTGATTGTGTGGGAGTGGTGTGTGTATGTGTATCAGGTGTGTGTATTTCAAATTGTCCAATGTGGCTGTGTTTTGGTGATGTGTGTGCATTCTGACCGCGGCGGTGTGTACCGCCAATGGAATACCGCGTTTGAATGACCGCTGTGTGGATTCGTGGGTCGTAATGGCATGGGCGTATTTCTGTTCGCGTGACGGTGGAGGTTTGGTCTTCTCCAGTTTATCGCTGCCCGCCGATGTGGCGGGCTGCAGTGGAGGACGGATTTTTTGAGGTTTGGCCGTTGTGGGTCAGAATGACCGTGGCGGTTGACCGCGGCGGTGTTATGGCGGTCTTATGACCGGCTGTAAGGGCATTTTACCGCCGAGGTCAGAATGACCCCCATAGTGTACAGTCGGGAACCAAATACTCATCACCCTGGCCCCAGGCAAATACATTGTTTAGTAGTTCAGTCCAGGATGTGTCCTCCTATTTCCGTGGACAGCCCCTCGCCTCATAGATCGGCTTCTCCACTAGAGAACATCAGTCCTTTCCCACTTCATGACAGATGGCGCCTCAGGATTTTTCCATTGTTGCACAATATCTCATTTGGCAAGTCAAGCGAAGAAGGTGGCGGATGCCAGAGAGTGCTTGCACATCTGCAAAGCGTATGTCAATAGTGAAATCCAAGCGAAGTCATAAAATTTAAACAATATGGTGTTGGGTGCCAGGCTAGCCCTAACACCTGCCACCACAGGTGTCAGAGGGCCACACACTGAAGAGTGGGTGGTTGCCTAAATATTGAAAGAAGAGTGGCCAGGGCACACCAATAGCATGAATCCTGATCCTGATAATGTTCAAGAATAAGTAGAAAGTTTGTTCTTGGAAGATGATGTGTAGATATTTATTATAAGTGCAGATAGAAAGTAGAAATCTCAATCAAAAGACTGCGTTGTACAAAATGACCATGTGTCCATAGCAGCCAGATGGTTATAAATGGTAAAAGTTACAATAGGATGTTCGAATGTAACAATAAGTCCATACAGCAAAACAGCCAACACGCCCAGATCCGCAGACAAGGTCCGTGCAAGGGATTGGAGGTTCAGTTCACAGGCCAACTCTGGAATGGGCAAGAAGTGGATTCCCAGGTATTTGAAGATGTTACGCCTCACAGGGATGGCGGTACACCATTTGTTTTCCCACCTGTCCCAGCACCTTCACCAGCACCGATTTCCCTGGGTTCAGGCGCAGGCCCAATGCCTCACCATACAGCGTCAGGAGCTTGAGGCATCAGGGGCCAGAGTCTTGAGACCTCCCTAGAAACACAAGAATGTCATCTGCGCACCAAGATACTCGGTCCTCACATCCACTCCTCCACCTCCAGACTCTCATAAGCAGATCTCTCCAAAGAAGGGGGGCCCACAGCATGATTGCCGGGGTGAAAGATGGCAACCCTGGCGCGTTCCCCTTCTGATCGGGAAGGGGTCTGACAATATGCCATTGACCCGTACCTGCGCAGATGGGTTGTGATAGAGAAGGTGTACTATCCCTCTAAATATTGGGCCAAGTCCCATGCGGGTCAACACCTCTTCCAGGAAGTTCCACGCCAGTGTATCAAAGGCCTTGTGGAAATCCAATAGTAGGAGCGCCAAATCACCCTTCAGTCCACCAGCCTGGGTGAGCACCACCTAGACCCATCTCAAGCAATGACGCATGCTCCTACCCAGCATGAAGCCATACTGGTCTGGATGAACAAGAAAGGGCAAGGTACGGGCCATTCGAGTGGCCAGCACCTCTAAGAATATCTTAATGTCCACGTTTATCAGTGAGATGGGGCAGTATGAGGAGCATTGGTCTCGGGGGAGGTCACTCTTTGGTATGACAATAATGGTGACTGAGTCCAGACCTAGGGAGAACGCACCCCTTTGTGCTGCTTCCCAATAGGCACTCATGAGATGGGGAATGAGGTGTTGATGAAACATCTGATAGAATTCTATGGGGTAGCCATCCAGGCCCGGGGTCTTCCTGGCCTGAAGGGCTGATATAGCACTATCTGCCTCGTTCTCTGTCAGAGGCAGGTCTAGCTCCGCGGCTAGGGACGCCGGAATAGAGGGGAGTGAAATGTATTTCAAAATGGAGTTTTCCCATACCACTGGGGCACACTGAAGAAGAGGTCCTCATAATAGTAGGCAAAGGTGCGTGCTATCTCCTCTAGGCTCTCCCATGCAGCGGGGGTCCAGTCCCTAATGAGGGGCACTACCCACGTCGAAACATCTCAGGTCGCCAACCCGACGCTCCAGTTACCCAGTCTTATCTCCTGATTCGTAAACCCTCTCAAGTGAGGCCTGCCATCACTGTCTGACCTCTGCAAGTGATACTTGTCCAATCTCCTCTCGCAACAGTGTCACCCTCTACTCCGTCTCCCGGTCCCCAGGCTGCCAATCCCGACACTCCAGGTTCATCAATTCACCTTCCAGGACAGTCACCCTCTGCAATTGTCTGGCCTTCTGCTGTCTGACGTATCCCTTAATGACCCCTCTCAGGGAGGGTTTACTAGCAGCCCAAAGGGTCCCCACGAGGCCACGAACCCACATTTTCCTTAAAGTTGTGAGCTATTTGCTGTTCAAGGTTGCACACAGTCGGGGTTTTTCAAGTACCAGGTGCTGAAGTGCCACATTGGACATCGGGTTTGGAAAGGAGTCCCCCAGGCCAACAAGAATGTTGTGTGATCAGAGATCGCGCGTGCCAGGATTTGGATGGAGGTCAGTCCCAAAAGGTACACAACAGGGAGCCAGATCTGGTCAATTCGCAACTCTGTATGGTGTGCCACCGATTGATGCGTAAATGCCCTTGTCTGCGGGTGCCACACCCGACAGGCATCACGCATGCCTAGTAAGTCTGTCCATGTCACGAGACTCGATGACCTGTCCCGCCTGCCAAGACAGGGGTCGGCTGTGATGTCTCGAAGTGGGTCCGGCACCGCGTTCAAGTCCCTGGCAACAAACGTGGCGCCCTGCGGGAGGGAGACCAGCAGTCTAAGCCAGTCGGTAAGTGTGCACCCCAGGAGTCGTGGGGGTGCCTAACACGAGATAATGTTAATCTGTTTCCCCCCAAAGCGTCCCTCCAAGCCCATTTATCTCCCCTGGGGTCAGTGTGCATCTAAGTCACCAACAGGACAGCGACCTGTGGAGCAAGAGCGCCACCCCCCTGGAGCCCCTCGAGAACCCAGCATGTAACATCCGCTCACATCCAAACATCCCAATGAATGTACACTGGGTCCCAGCTAAATGGGTCTCCTTCATAAAGATTACTTCTGGGCGATGCCTTTCAATGTAGCGCAGCACTGCAGACCTCTTAATACGGTCTAACAGGCCTTTAACATTCCAGGACAGGAGTTTGACCATGGTGCTGTTTTGTTGGGTAGAGCTTGGCGTGCCTAGTGCCCCACTACCAGTCTGTTTTGCCCCATGTACAGGCCCTTCAAGGCCTCCCTGGACCGCATGTGATTGCGCATAGTACTCACTGCAAGTATACCAAACCTGTAAAGGAAAAGGTTAATGCAACTAGAGTGGAAACAATTCATATCAACATTCCAACTTCCCCCCCAAACCACCCAACCCACACTTCTCCCCTTGAAACATCTGTCGCTCTACCCCAACACATTGCTAACGAGCAATAAACAGTCTAGTCGAATTGTGGGGATCCATATCATCTGGCTGTGCCCCAGTGACGGATGTGCTACCTGACCTTGACTAACACTATGCTTGAAATGGCACAGTGATCTGAGTCACCGCCCCCGAAGGGCCGTGCACCTTGCATCTGCGAGGCACTGCCCCTCAAGTGCCACATATGGGTTCTCTCTGCATTCTTCAGTTCACTTCCGGGAGGTTAGGATAGTATTGGTCAATGCAAACAACGTTGGAGTGGCTGTCAAGTCTGCATCCAGGACCTGCCTCTCCTTTAATTCGGGAGCCATGTGATCCTGGATGTTTCCTCACTAACCAGGCCCATCGTGACCTGGACCACTTCCTCCGCATCCGAGCTGAGAGGGGAGCCCCACCAGGGTCCTTTGCTTCCAGCCCCATCTCTCCTTCCCCCATAACCTGTCTCAATTCTCGTCTCTCCATCCCCCAGTCCCAGGCCTGCTCCAGGGTGTTGAAGAAATAGGTAGTGGACTGCAATATCACGTTGAGGCAGGAAGGAAAAAGTAGCATATAGAGGAGAGTCAACTTTGGAAGTTTCTTTTTAACTGCCTCAAAGGGTCTGCGCTTCTGTTGTACCGCCCTGAGTAGTCCGGGAAAATCATGACCCTCGAGTTTTGGTGTCGCAAGTTTGTCTGGGTCCTGGCCTCCCGCAGGATTGTGTCTCTATCCCTGAAATTCTGGAGCTGTAGTATCACAGGCAGGGGGGGGGTGCACCGACCGGGGGCTGGGGTGCCAGCAAATGGTGAGCCCGCTCTATAACGAAGTTGGCGAGAAGCTTGCCCGCTGGCATCCAGGCACAGAACCAGTCATCCAGTGCCACAGCCAAGTCAGATGTGCCCCACCAGCTGCAGATTGTTGCGCCAAGGCCAGTTCTCTGCATCTTCCACCCTCTCCTGTAGGTCCGCCACCGACGTAGTAAGGGTTGAAACCTGGCATTTAAGGCAGTCCAGGTCCTCTTCCGCCATCAAAATACGTTTCTCCGCCTCGTTTGCTCTCCCGGTCACACTTCGTAGGTCCTGGCGGATCAGCAAAAGATCTACACGCAGCTCATCAACCTTGTGCTCCACGGCACATGTGAGTCCTGGATTGCGTTAAGGATTGCTTCCAGTAAGATATTTAAACTATCAGTTTTATTTAACTGTTGTTAGTAGTGTCAGAACATTGCTGGGCACACTCAGTGTAGGCTGAGCAGCAGGCTGTACAGGCCAGCCAGCTGAGTTTGACTCTTTTCAGAAACTATACAGTAAAGAGGACTTCTCAAAAGGGCAGTACAGCTCACTTAATAGAGGACAGTCATTGGGAGCACTTTTATGTGCTAAACGTAACTGATGGCCATGCGACCAGTAACACCACTGTGGGATGGTGTGAATGGTGTGAATGGTAAAAGTTTACATTATAAGGCACAGGTGTTATTGCGCCAATTGAGTTTCTTACATTAGTCTTGTCTCTGCAGCTCAAGGCTGGGTGTAAGGGCTGGAGTGGGAGATGGTGGAGGACCAGCTAGGAGGGACTGAGGGAGCAGAGCAAGTGATGGGCACTGTGCGACTTGTGTGCACATTTATTGAAGAGGATGCCACCTCGCCTCAAAAAAAAAAATGCACACAAGACCCATTCAAGCCCAACAATTAGACACCCACCAGTTTACTTGGTGTCGTCCATTTGTAAGGGAAATAGCCAAGCGTAGCAATCATGTTGTTCAAATACCATTCATGTTGTTCAAACACCAGTGCAATTTGTCAGTTAACTCCCTAGCAAATAACTGCAGTTTCCCACAATGTTCTCATGGACAATTAAAGTGCTAATGTTCTGCCTATTTAACAAAAGCTTGGCAAACCTGAAGCCATCTTGATGGAATCAAAGCTATGAAACATATGCATTTTCTTTAGAAGCAAACAACATAAAGGAGCTCTTTTTGTTATAGAAATTATGCTTTGTGCTCTAGCAAGCTAAAACGAGGATATATGTTCTATGACTTCCTGCAGTAATCTTTCAGTTAACTTCCCAGTATGCTAATATGGTTTCACACAGTGCTCTAATAAACAACTAAAGTGTTAATATTTATACTTATGATAAAAGTGTGGCACGTCGGAAGCCACCTTAATGCATTAAAAGATGTAAAACCGAAAGCATTTCCTTTAGACATGAACATATAAAGGAGTACTTCTATCATAGAAACAATGATTAGTGCTTTAGAAGTTTAAAATTGGGACAAGCAGGTGGGCAGGAAGGAGGGAGGGGCAGATGCAGAAAGTTGTCAATGGCCAGCATAAGCTGTGGCAGCACAATGGGACCCAGCGGGCAGGAAGAAGAAGACTGGGCCTGCACATGGAGAACAAAGGGCAGGTGGAGCTGGGCAGGTGCATGGGCAGCGTTCAAACCACAGCGGGCAAGGCCGGCATAGATAGTGGCAGCACAGTGGACCACAAAGGGCAGGAGGGAGGGAGAAGAAGCATGCATAAAGAGAATGGAGGGGAGGGGAAATGAACAGGGGCAAGAGCAGCAAGCTGTCCACAGGGGCAGGCCAGCAGGGGCATCAGGCTCACTATGAAGTACAGGAGGGAGGATCAAGAGCATGCAGATATTGAACAGAGGAAAGGTGAAAGGGGCACAGGATGCATGCTAATGATGGAAGACAGGCCAACATGACAAGGGCAGTACAACAAACCACAGAGGGCAAAAGATAGGGGGCAGGGACATGAAAATGGAAGACAGAGGTCAAAGCAAAGGGAGGAGGAGTTGGGGCAGCACGCTGACCCTTGAGGGCATGTCAACATTGGAAGAAGGAGCACAATGGGCCACAGAGGGCAGGAAGGAGGTGTAGAGACCACACACACAGAACAGAGGGCCTGGAGGATAGGGCCAGGGACAGCAAGCTAACCATCAAGAGCAGGCCAGCATCAGCAAGGGTAGCAAGCTGACTACGCAGATTAGACATGATGATGCTGTTGTACACAGACAGAGAACAGAGGGAAGGTGAGAGGGCATGGGGTAGATGGAGAAAGCTGACCACAGAGGACAGGTGGGAGGCAGCAGGGGCCGCAAGCAGACCATTCATGCCAGCATGGGAAAGGGCAACAAAATGGCCCAACGATGGAGGATATGAGATAGCAGAAGTATTCATCTAGAGGCAGGGGTGAGGGGAGCAGGGATCATAAGCTGACCATAGCGGGGAAGTCAGCGTGGGCAAAGGCAGCAAGCTGATGACGGCGAGCAGGCAGGATGCGGCAGGGGTACCCAGATGGAGAAAAGAGGGCTGCGAGGACAAAGACAGGGGCAGCAAGCAGAACATGGAGGGCAGCCAGACAAAGAAAAGGGAAGCCAACAAACCACTGAGAGTAGAAGAGAGTCGACCGAAGCACACACATGGAGAAAAGGAGGGCAGTGTTAAGGGGGCTGGAGCATGCACAAAAGAACTGCAGGGTTTATGGGAGGGAGAGTTGGTGCAGCAAGCTGACCACAGAGCGCAAGACAGAATGGGCTGGGGTAGCAAACTGATCAAGAAGGGCAGCCGGGAGTGGGCAAGGTCAAACAAACAAGGAATGAAGGTTAGGCAGGAGGGGTGCAGGGGCAGCAAACTGACTATTCAGGGCAGGCAGACATGGACAGAGGCAGCAAGATGACCACAGAGCACACGAGGGAGGGGACAGCGTAAGGCTGACAGAGAAAAAGAAGGCAGCAGGCTGGGGCAGATGCAGAAAGCTAACTAAAGGGGGCAGGCTGCTGCAGGTTGACCACCTGCAGGGTGTCGGCCTGGGAAAACCCTTGCTGCACATGGCCGAAAGCTGTGTGAGGCTCTGGTGTGTACTGAATCTGATCAAATAAACCCAAGTAATTTACTGAAAAAAACTAAAGCTTCAAGAGATATCATAGTTAGGTATGCTAACATAGTTTTACCTTTCATTAAAAACAACAGAAACTCATTGAAAAAACAAAGGTAAAATAATGTTATAGCTGAGTGACGATATGGATAAAAACTAATGTTTATAAACCAAAAAAACAGCAATTATAGTACAGGGAACTAGCTGTAACCTGTGCACCTGCCATGCACTGCTCATAACTTCACATGCTAAGCAGCTCATGACATCTTAACTGACATAATTGATGAGATCACTGATGATTTCACTGACGGCACCATCTAAGCTACTGCTCTTCAAATTACTTTCTAACCCACTAATTCATTTTAGAAAACAAAGTCAGTTGTTAAGTGCCAACAAACACGCACAGTATAGATTGACTATACCTAACTACAACATCACTTTAATCTTTATTTTGTTCATTACATTCACCAGTTATAGTTAACTAAAAGAACTATATCTCATATCCCTGCCATTCACAGTGTTGTCTTCAATGATTGATGTCATTTCATATATCAGATGTCTTCAGTGATGCTATTAATGATGTAAGAGACTAAGGCCCTCATTTCGAGTTTGGCAGAAACCGGACCGCCATGCTGGCTGTGGCGGTGAGACCGGCGTCAGGCTCGTGGTGCAGCCCGACATGTTACGACTACAGCGGTGAACCCCACGCAACAGAGCCAATTCACCGTCAGCACCACCACTGACGTCAGGCCGGTGGCGGTAGCCATCTTCAGGCTGATGGGAAGCAATGTACCGCCCTCCATATTACGGGTCACCTGACCGCCAGGATTTCCAGGGCGGGCTGACCGCCACGAAAAGCCTGGTGGAAACAGAAAGTATAAAAGGAGACACTCACCTCCAGGTACACAGATGCGTCCGTGGCCGCAATGGCAAACAAACTGCAAGTCCTCCTAGTGTTGTATCTTGCCATACACCTTTAGGACCAGAGACAACGACAAAGATGACAACCGTAAGTACGCCTAGCACACACTGGAGGAAAGGACAGTGATACACATCCGGCACGGACAGCGAATGCCACACACACATGCAAACAAACGTACTGTAGCAACACACACATCTACACACACATGCACACACAAAATAATAAAAAGCCAAGTACCTAACACCAAGCACACATGCCAAGCACACAGCACAACGCACACAAACACCATCAACACAGTCATACACATCCAATCTCAACACCACATAACCACACAATGACAACTAGACCACAAGCACTTAAACAAAGTCATAGACAGGCACGTCGAGAAATACCACACAAATATAAAGCTGTATGTAGCAATGACACAAAGTCAATATCACAGAACAGACATCCAAACAATGACACAGGTGAGATGCCATGTACAATCAACATACAAGGGAATTCACAGATGCAGCAACATACAAATGGACGCACACACCACCCCATACAATCCCACAAGCCAGCATTCAGACACATCACAACATCCATATGGCACAACCCATCTACCCAGCGTAGGCAACAACACAGACACAACCGATAACACGAACATCACACACAGTTGCAGAGAGTTGTCACACCACCATGTAGAAGGAAAGCAGGGCAAGTATCTCATCTTGCCAGCCACAGCAATGTGGGCAGATGTATTCGGAAATATTATTTTTTTAAATGAACTATATACAAAAAGTGTCAAACGGCAAGTCAAAGGTGCAGAAGTGCATAAAGCACATAGTCCACATGTAACTGCCCCATCTTGATTCCTGACATCAAATAGGCTTCCACGTGATAGGGGCATCAATGGGACAGGCAGGCACCTCAGGGGTGTGGAGGTGGGGCAGTGGGGGTGGCTTGGGTTTGGAAGGGGGTGTTTCTCTTTGGCCCCAGGAGGGATGGGATCTTATTGGGTGGAGGAGCAGGGGCAACACCAAAGTGGGAAGGTGAGGAAAGGGAGGTGACAGGGCCAGGTAGGGGCAGGGGAACATGACAATTGGGGGCAACACAGAGTGGGACAAGAGTAGGGAACAGGTCAAGAGCAGAAAGAAAGACTTTTTTAGGAACACGGGACGGGCACATAAAAAAGGGATGGGAGTGGTGGGAGAGGGAGTGCTCGTGTGACTTTTTGGTGTGCTGTAGATGGATGCTGGTGGGTGCAATGTGTGCATGTGTGTGGTGGGTGTATGTTGGATGGGTGAGTGGGTGCGCGTGTGTCTCTTGGGAGGAGTGGGGAAGAGATGCTGGGAGAGGGTTTTAAAAGATATGTGAGTGAATGTTGGTGTGGTGTGTGCAAGTGAGGTGGATGTGCTGCAGGTGGTAAAGAAGGTAGATGTGGAGTGTGGGGTGAGAGACTGTGAGTCTGCTGGTATGGTGACTGAGAGTATGACAGGAATACTGGCAGGATCAGGGTGTGATGATGCAGTGACAGCAGTTGTGAGTGGTGATGCGACTGTAAGGGAGGAGGTGGTGGGGAAGCAGTGTGGGAAGTGTCTGTTGTTGTGATGTGTGTTGTGTGTGTGCATGCCAGTGGGTTTGTTTGTGGTGCTTGTGTTTGTCTTTGCACACCTTGGGGGTCATTACATCATTGGCAGTAAAAGGCGATTACCGCCGTGCAGAACACTGCCAACACACCGACGCAGCTGTGGAATTCCGCCACAGCTATTATGACCCACATCTCGGAATCCGCCAAAATTCAGACACCCACACATGTCCGCCACACCAAAGGTCAGTGATAAACTGGCAAACAAAACCGACACCGTCACGCCAACAGAAATACGCCCACACTATCACGACACACAAATCCACGCGGCGGTCTTTCAACCGCGGTATTCCATTGGCGGTACACACCGCAGTGCTCAAAATACACACATTCCTACAAAACACAGCCACATTGGACGATTCAAAATACACACACCTGAGACACATACACACACCACTCCCACACACCCAAAGCAATATAAAGCACACACCCACGTCACCCACAAACTCCTACAACCAAAAATACAGAAAGAAGGCCAGAGAGAGACACCACCAGCAAGTACAACAGCATCCACAGGCACATGACACCATCACCCACACAACTTCCACGCACCTCACACAACACACCACTATATATCACCACACTTATCACCACACACTCCACCCCACACATCACCTACACCACCCCATGGCACTGCAAAGACAGCCCAGGTTCTTGGAGGAGGAGCTCAGGGTCATGGTGGAGGAAATCATCCGGGTAGAGCCACAGCTATTCGGATCACAGGTGCAGCACACCTCAATTGCAAGGAAGATGGAGCTATGGCGAAGAATAGTGGACAGGGTCAACGCAGTGGGACAGCACCCAAGAAATCGGGAGGACATCAGGAAAAGGTGGAACAACCTACGGGGGAAGGTGTGTTCCGTGGTCTCAAGACACCACCTGGCGGTTCAGTGGACTGGCGGCGGACCCACACCTCCTCACCCACAACTAACAACATGGGAGGAGCAGGTCTTGGTGATTCTGCATCCTGAGGGCCGTGCAGGAGTAGGTGGAGGAATGGACTCTGGTAAGTCAAAGCTTTACTAATATATCCCACACCCTACCTGCATGCTATCACATACCCCCACCCTCACCCTCACCCCATCACACCAACTCCTCACAAATGTCCCAATATCACAAACCACCCATCCCAACACCAAGCCCTGCATGTAACAACAAAGCATGGACACCCATCACTAAAGCATGCCCACTGCACATAACCATACACCCCCCTAAACCATCATCACACAAGCTCCCACAAAGGAATGCCAGCACTGGGGTACACGGTCACCCACCCATTGCACACCCTGGCACACACAGATGCAATAATCATGCCTTTGCACCCCTGCAGGACCCCTACCCAACGTCACCAGACAGGAGGGTCCAGACATGTCCAATCCACCCACACAAGAGGCCCACAGTGATGACAGCAGCTCTGTCCAACTGGATCAAGATGACCAGCCCGGACCATCGGGGACCTCTGGACAGTCGGTTCCCCTCACACAGGCACAGGCCACCACAGACCTCCCCCCCCCTCTGGAAACACCAGCACAGCACCCACCCAGCGGGCCCATACCTCCGTCCCCAGGACACGTCAATCAGCTGTGTGTCCACCACTACAGGGAACCCAGGATAACCCACCACCCCAACAACAACAGGGACCTGGGGGCAATGGCAGTGGGCACACGGTCCAGGGGACGGAGGCCCAGGAACACAGGGGAACTGGGAGGGCTGCCGTGCGACAGGGGGCGGACATGCCAAGGGAACCCACTCTCCACGAGGCCCTCTGCCCCATCATGAGAGCATACCACCACTCCCAGGAGACGATGGCAACGGTACTGTCCAAGTTCCAGGAGACCCAGAGCCTGCAGGAGGAACAGTATTTGGGCTTCAGAGAGGAACTCAGAACCATCAGCTCCACCCTGGGCACCATCGTAGGGGTGCTGAAGGAAGTACTCAACACCAGGAGGGTCACTGTGGCACAACAAGGGGCCCCTGACACTAGCATGGACGATGAACTGCCCACCACCTCCGCTGGCGCTAGTGGACAGGATGCCCCGCCACAGGACCACCACACTAGCACCCCACCCCCTGCAGAGGGAGAACCACCCCGCAAACGGTCCCTGAGATCCAGGAACAAGTCAGAGAATGATGCCAAGACCCCCGCCAAGAAATAAGACCACCCTGATTGTAATCCTACTGTCCCACTTTGTCACCCTGTCCAAAATTAAACTGCCCCAGCTCCACTTCCTATGCCCTTATGGGCAATGCACCTGTGAGACAAATAGACTGGACTCTGCCATGGACACTCCTCCGCCATCACCCCTCATCAATTAGCTTCCACCTCCAATATTTTGCATTTAAATAAGCACACCTAAAGCACAAAATGATCTGGAGTCTGTCTGTGATTTCGAAATAGTGTATTAGCAATTACAGTGACAAAATGTGTTTGAAATAGTAATGTCAACATTCCTATGTCACACAGCTCTAGTCCATGAGGAATATAAACAGATGACACACAGTGGGACCCACATCTGTGAAACCATAAGGGAAAGTGACAACTCAGTGACCATACACCGGGTGAAAACGACAGACAGGATAGAGGTAATAGTGTAAAAGTACATGTAGTAGGCAGGATTGTATTCTCACCTGTGTTTCACTGCAAAAATTGCTGGATCACTGAGCCCCTGTTCTGCATGTCTTCTTCCTTTGCTTCATCCTCATCACTGTCCACAGGCTCCACAGCTGCCACAACACCGCCATCTGGACCATCCTCCAGAAGAAAAGGCACCTGTCGTCGCAAAGCCAAGTTGTGAAGCATAGAGCAGGCCACGATGATCTGGCACACCTTCTTTGGTGAGTAGAATAGGGATCCACCTGTCATGTGGAGGCACCTGAACCTGGCCTTCAGGAGGCCGAAGGTCCGCTCGATCACCCTCCTAGTTCGCCCATGGGCCTCATTGTAGCGTTCCTTTGCCCTGGTCCTGGAATTCCTCACTGGGGTCAGTAGCCATGACAGGTTGGGGTACCCAGAGTCACCTGCAAATGGCGAGGGACAATTGGTAGACACACACTAACCTGTAGGGATAGCCCCAGACCCAGGGGGTCATTACAACCCTGGCGGCCGGTGTTAAAGGTGCGGTAATACCGCAAACAGGCCGGCGGACAAAAAAGTGGAATTACGACCCTGGCGGAAACCGCCAACAAAGACAGCCACTTTAACACACCGCCCGCCACGGCGGCACAGACAAGCAGCGCAGCGGTTACCGCCAGCAGACAGACGGAAGACAATGTACCGCCCACACTATTACAACCCGCCAATCCGCCACCTTTTCCGGGGCGGATTCACCGTGGATAAAAACACGGCGGAAACAGTTTCTGCAATGGGAAAACGCTCACCTGAACACATCCCACGAGGAACGAGGACACCATGGAGCCGGAATTACAAATACTCCCTGCCCTTGTCTTTCTGCTCCTTTACGACCTACAGCTACGTAGGCGCAGAAGATACCGGTGAGTACTGCATCTACGACACGGGGGAGGGCGGGAGGCAAAAGTCAGGGGGACACCCACCAAACACCCCCACCCTCACATTATACAACATAAACACCAATGCAGTCACAAAAATCACATTAACAACCCACAATCCCCCCGGAAGAATGCAAAGACAATGCAAATTTCGTGCAAACATTGTAATGTGCCAATATACATGTCATACAAAAAATATACAAATATATATCTCTAAATCACTCTTATTTACACATACAATCCGAGAAGTAGTGCAGATATGTACACAACAATGTCCGTGCACCAACAGTCCAAAAATGCATCGGTGAGGCCCACAATAGATACCTGACCAAAATCAGAGAGAACACTGCTGGGGCATCAGATAGAAACACTACAGGCACCTCAGGGGGTAGGGAAGGGGGGCCACCTCAGCCACATGAATGCGAAGCCAGATCGACAACTGGGCTCCGTGCCCATTGATGTATCCTGGGGAGTGCAAAGCCACAGTCTCTCAAGTCTCTACAGTGGGTGGGTTGCCCACTGCTTTATCCTGGGGAGTGCAAAGCCACAGTCTCTCAAGTCTCTACAGTGGGTGGTTTGCCCACTGCTTTATCCTGGGGAGTGCAAAGCCACAGTCTCTCAAGTCTCTACAGTGGGTGGTTTGCCCACTGCTTTATCCTGGGGAGTGCAAAGCCACAGTCTCTCAAGTAGATGCAGTTCTCTACTGGTACTGGGTGGGACTGGTGCCCAGACTGGATGAGTCTCCCCGTGAAAGTTCCTGTCCTGTCACTGTCCCAGCTGCACATGGGATAAGGATGCCTGATGTGGTGGCCTATTCATTCCTACACAGTGCTTGCCCTGTTCAGCGGTGCTTTGACATGGCAGTCTTTGCCCTGTTCAGCGGTGCTTTGCTGTTCAGCGGTGCTTTGCCATGGCGGTCTTTGCCCTGTTCAGCGGTGCTTTGCCATGGCGGTCTTTGCCCTGTTCAGCGGTGCTTTGCCATGGCGGTCTTTGCCCTGTTCAGCGGTGCTTTGCCATGGCGGTCTTTGCCCTGTTCAGCGGTGCTTTGCCATGGCGGTCTTTGCCCTGTTCCGCGGTGCTTTGACATGGCGGTTCAGGACTGTTCAGCGGTGCTTTGCCATGGCGGTCTTTGCCCTGTTCAGCGGTGCTTTGAAATGGCGGTCTTTGCCCTGTTCAGCGGTGCTTTGCCATGGCGGTCTTTGCCCTGTTCAGCGGTGCTTTGACATGGCGGTCTTTGCCCTGTTCAGCGGTGCTTTGCCATGGCGGTCTTTGCCCTGTTCAGCGGTGCTTTGACGTGGCGGTTCAGGACTGTTCAGCGGTGCTTTGCCATGGCGGTCTTTGCCCTGTTCAGCTGTGCTTTGACATGGCGGTTCAGGACTGTTCAGCAGTGCTTTGACATGGCGGTCTTTGAACTGTTCAGCGGTGCTTTGCCATGGCGGTCTTTGCCCTGTTCAGCGGTGCTTTGACATGGTGGTTCAGGACTGTTCAGCAGTGCTTTGCCATGGTGGTCTTTGCCCTGTTCAGCGGTGCTTTGCCATGGCGGTCTTTGCCCTGTTCAGCTGTGCTTTGACATGGCGGTTCAGGACTGTTCAGCGGTGCTTTGACATGGCGGTCTTTGAACTGTTCAGCGGTGCTTTGCCATGGCGGTCTTTGCCCTGTTCAGCAGTGCTTTGACATGGTGGTTCAGGACTGTTCAGCTGTGCTTTGCCATGGCGGTCTTTGCCCTGTTCAGCGGTGCTTTGCCATAGCGGTCTTTGCCCTGTTCAGCGGTGCTTTGACATGGCGGTTCAGGACTGTTTAGCCGTGCTTTACCATGGCGGTCTTTGCCCTTTTCAGCTGTGCTTTGACATGGCGGTCTTTGCCCTGTTCAGCGGTGCTTTGCCATGGCGGTCTTTGCCCTGTTCAGCGGTGCTTTGACCTGGCGGTTCTGATACGGACATTGGTGTGTGGCATGACGATCTCCACACTGGACATTGGTGTGTGGCATGACGATCTCCACACTGGACATTGGTGTGTGGCATGACGATATCCACACTGGACATTGGTGTGTGGCATGACGATATCCACACTGGACATTGGTGTGTGGCATGACATTCCATCATTGCCCAGCGGGGCTGTGGCATCCTGGCCCCTCCTGGACTGTGACTCCGGCGGTGGTTTCTGGACCAGTGACGATTCTTGTGCCCTCCTGGGCTGTGACTCCGGCGGTGGTCTCCTGACCAGTGACGATACTTGGGCCCTCCTGGGCTGTGACTCCCCCGGTGGTTTCTGGACCAGTGACAATACTTGTGCCCTCCTGGGCTGTGACTCCGGCGGTGGTTTCTGGACCATTAACAATACTTGTGCCCTCCTGGGCTGTGACTCCGGCGGTGGTCTCCTGACCAGTGACGATACTTGGGCCCTCCTGGGCTGTGACTCCGGCGGTGGTCTCTGGACCAGTAACAATACTTGTGCCCTCCTGGGCTGTGACTCCGGCGGTGGTTTCTGGACCAGTAACGATACTTGGGCCCTCCTGGGCTGTGACTCTGGCAGTGGTCTCTGGACCAGTAACAATACTTGTGCCCTCCTGGGCTGTGACTCCGGCGGTGGTTTCTGGACCAGTAACGATACTTGGGCCCTCCTGGGCTGTGACTCTGGCAGTGGTCTCTGGACCAGTAACGATACTTGGGCCCTCCTGGGCTGTGACTCTGGCGGTGGTCTCTGGACCAGTAACGATACTTGGGCCCTCCGTGGCTGTGACTCTGGCGGTGGTCTCTGGACCAGTGACGACGGTGCTGGCGGTTGTGTCTGGACCGCCGGAAATTATGGCGCACTTCTCCGCCGTGACACTCACAACAGGCTGGGCAGACTTCCTCTGGACCTTCCCCACCTTCTTTGGAGTTACAGCTGACTCACCAATCCCCTTCGATCCCATGTCACTTGTTGTCCCACCAGGAGTCTTAACAGGGTCCCATCGTCCACTCTCCAATTTCAGAGCCTTTACAGGGGGTGGGCTGCCAGTGCCTTGGCTCCAGGTCCTACTGCCTGCCCTGGTGGACGGTGCACTCCAAAAACCTGGAACACGCACCACTGGTACTGGAGGCTTTTTGGCTGAGGCGCTATGACAGGACTGATGAATTGGAGGGGGGGGCAAAAAGTTCAATTTGACATAGGGACAGTTTCTGACGGACACTGGGATGGGTAGCTGGAGGGGGTCTGGGAGTGGAGGAAGAGGAGGTGGTTGTAGGAGGTGTCACTTTAGGTGTTTTGGGTGCAGGTACTGGAGGCTGTCGTGAGGTGTATGGATGTTGGGTGAGTGATTGCCGGCGTTTGTGTACTTTGGGAGGGGGCGTCACAGACACACTGGGAGAGGACACAGGGGACGTGTAAATGGCAGTGGAGGTGGTGAGTGCAGGTGAGCAGCTTGTGGTGCTGGGTGTCCTCGTGCGAGTCCTAGTGCCTGTAGGTGTGGTGCATGCAGGTGTGTGTGTAGACGAGACTGGGAGGGAGGAGGGAGAAGAGGAGGAGTGGGACACAGTGGAGACAGTGGATGTTGATGTGTCTGTATGTGGGTGAGGCTTGCGTGAGTGCCTGTGGTGTGTGTGGCGCCTATGTTTGCTTGAGCTACTTTTGTGTGTTGACTTGTGTGCATGCTGGTCTGTAGGTGTGCTTGGGATGGGCTGGGGTACAGGGGATTGGGTCTGGGTGGAGGAAGCTGGAGGGGGAGGCTGGACACAGGGACAATGGCTGCCATCAGTGCTGAGGCCAGAGATTGCAGGGTTCGCTGAAGGGCAGCCTGACCAGAATAAATGCCCACCAGGAATGCATTACCGTGTTGCAACTCTCGTTCTACACCCTGGATGGCCTTCACAATGGTAGACTGCCCAACAGTGAGTGACCTGAGGAGATCAATGGCCTCCTCACTGAGGGCAGCATGGGTGACAGGGACAGGGCCTGAGGTGCCTGGGGCGAAGGTGATGCCCACCCTCCTGGGTGAGCGGGCACGGGGCGAACGCTGAGGGGCTGCTGGGAGGGCGGTGCTGGTAGGGGAGGTGGCGGCTCTACCTGTAGAAGTGGGGCGCACAGATGGTGCCGCCACCACAGGGGAGCTCCCATCGGCGGACGAGTCCGCGACGCTGGTTGGTGATCCGGTGGCCGATGTGAAGCTCCCCTCGCCCTCCGTCCCACTGGTGCATTCAAAGTCTGTGGTGTGGCCCTCCATGGCCATGTGGGATGCAGCTCCCTCGTGCTCCTGTGCCACTGTACCTCCGCCTGATGATGCTGATGTACAAAAGGACAGGGAGAGCAGGAAAAGGGGGGGAGACAGAAGAAAGAGAGTTTTAGTGCATGGCATACCGCTACCGTTGGCGGACAAGACAGACGCAGCAGCCCCATGCATTACGCCATGCTCGTGACCTCTGCACATGCAATTTCTGGGATATGGCCTACATGGCAATGGTGGAAATCTGCACACATGGATACCACAGGGGCAACTATACCTCAACTTGGCACTCTGCTGAGGTGGGGTTGAGTGCCACATGGCCTACATAACGGAGGGGCCTTGCCTACCTAACTCGCCCTGGCCTAGGGAAACCCACAACCCTCCTCCCCCACCCAGACAACTCCACTGGGCGCAAAGTCAGCTGAATGAGAGTGTACTCAACCCGTGTGTCTACTGTGATGCCCTCAAGCACCTATCCAACTCCGGTTAGGCCACCGCAAGGATCCTGAACATCAGGGGGTTCATTGTTCGACGGGCAACCCTCCCACTTTGGGAGGCCATCCCCAGCTGAGCCTCCACCGTCTTCTTGCTCCAGCGGCGAATGTCCTCCCATCTTTTCCGGCACTGGGTGCTCCGTCTGTGGTAGACCCCCAGGGTCCGGACGTCCTTGGCGATGGCACACCAAATATCTTTCTTCTGGTGGGCGCTGACCTACATGAAATGTACAGGGGAAGAAGAGAAGTCATTACCAACTGCACCGTCAAAGTGAGTGGCCCCCATCCCTACCCTTGCCATGTGGCACATGCACCCACTGTCTTTCATGCACGCAGAACTCTGCCCCCTTCCTTCTTACATCCAGCCCTCTCCACACAGGCATAGCCCATACAACATGCTCCCTGTGTACTTACCTGTTTGTCTTGGGGACCGTAGAGTAGTGTGTACTGGGGGAGGACCCCATCAACAAGCTTCTCCAACTCCTCCGATGTGAAGGCAGGGGCCCTTTCCCCAGACGCAAGAGCCATTGTCTCTTCCAGACCGAGGTCACAGCAACACTTGCAGTGTAGGTCCTCTCCTGTCGAAGATCAGGTATCGAGTGATTGAACAGATAGAAAATGACGGTCACGTCCGCGGCTGTCACGTCCGCGGCGGTGGGTACCATTAGCGCCGGCGTACATCGTCATTGGCTCCTGGGACCCATAGGGTCCAATGTTAACCAATGCAGCATTGCGCCGCGGTCTCCGACCGCCTACCGCGATGGTGTACAGCGCCAGCGCAGGTACCTCACATCCCATTGTCCCACTTTAGAGGTCAGGCAGCCGCCATTGGCGGACGTGACCGCCATTTTCTATCTGTTCAATCACTCGATACCTGATCTTCGACAGGAGAGGACCTACTGCAAGTGCTGCTGTGACCTCGGTCTGGAAGAGACAATGGCTCAAGTGTCTGGGGAAAGGGCCCCTGCCTTCACATCGGAGGAGTTGGAGAAACTCGTGGATGGGGTCCTGCCCCAGTACATGCTACTCTACGGTCCTCCAGACCAACAGGTAAGTACACTGGGAGCATGCTGTATGGGCTATGCCTGTGTGGAGAGAGGTTGATGTAAGAAGGAAGGGGGGAGAGTGCGGCGTGCATGAAACGACGGTGAGTGCATGTGCCACATGGCAAGGGTAGGGATGGGGGCCAATCACTTTGACGGCGCGGTTGGTAATAAGTTTCTCTTCCCCCTGTACAAATCTTTTAGGTCAGCGCACACCAGAACAAATATATTTGGCGTGCCATCGCCAAGGACGTCCGGACCCTGGGGTCTACCACAGACGGAGCACCCACTGCTGGAAAAGATGGGAGGACATTTGCCGCTGGAGCAAGAAGACACCGGAGCCTCAGAGGGCATCACAGCAGCCACAAGGGGGTGAATACACTCTCATTCCGCTGATTTTGCACGCAGTGGAGGGGTTGGGTGGGGGAGGTGGGCTGTGGGTCTCCCTAGGCCAGGGCGAGTTCCGTAGGCAAGGTCCCTCTGTAAGGCAGGCCATGTGGCACCCCACTGCACCTCTGTAGAGTGCCAACTACACCTAGTTTCTGCCCCTGTGTCATCCATGTGTGCAGATGTTATCCATAGCCTAGTAGGCAATTTCCCAGGAATTGAACAGTGGAGCCCAAGAGCGCGGCGTAGTGCAGGGGGCTTGTGTGTCTGTCGTGTCCACCAACGGTAGCGGTAATGCATGTACTTAACATGTCTTTCTTCTGTCGTTCCCCTCCCTTTTTGTGGTCTCCCTGTTCTTGTGTGCATTAGCATCATCAGGCGGAGGAGCAGTGGCACCGGAGCACAAGGGAGCTGCATCCCACATGGCCATGGAGGGCCACACTATGGACTCAGAATTCACCAGTGGGACGGAGGGCGAGGGGAGCTCCAGGGCGGGGACACAGGAGCTGACACCAGCGACACGGACTCGCTCTCTAATGGGAGCTCCCTTGTGGTGGCCGCAAAATCTGTTCCCCCCGCATCTACGGGTACAGCCACCACCCCCCTACCAGCACCGCCCTCCCAGCAGCCCCTCAGCCTTCGCCCCATGCCCGCTCACCCAGGAGGGTGGGCATCACCTTCGCCCCAGGTACCTCAGGTTCTGCCCCAGTCACCCCTGCTACCCTCAGTGAGGAGGCCATTGACCTCCTCAGGTCACTCACTGTTGGGCAGTCTACCATTTGAATGCCATCCAGGGTGTAGAAAGGCAGTTGCAACAAACAAATGCATTCCTGAAGGGCATTCATTCTGGTAAGGCGGCCCTTCACCGAGCCTTTCAAACTCTGGCCTCAGCACTGATGGCAGCCATTGTCCCTGTGTCTAGCCTCCCCCCTCCAACTTCCTCCACCCAGACCCAATCCCCTGTACTTCTGCCTATCCCAAGCACACCATCATACCAGCCTGCACACACCTCACCACACAAGGGAAGCTCAGGCAAACATAAGCACCACACATCCCACAGGCACTCACGCAATCATCAGACACATGCAGACACACCAACATCCACTGCCTCCACTGTGTCCCCCTCCTCTTCGTCTCCCTCCTCCCTCCCAGTCTCGTCTACACACACACCTGCATGCACTATCTCTACAGTCACTACGTCCCTCACCAGCACACCCACCAGCACACCCCGCTCACGTGCAGTCACCACCCCCACTACCATTCACACGTCCCCTGTGTCCTCTCCCAGTGTGTCTGTGAAGCCCCCTCCCAAGATAAACAAACGCAGGCACACACCCACCCAACAGCCATCCACCTCCAGCGCATGCACCTGCACCAAAAGTCACCAAACATACACCTCCTTTTACCACCACCTCTTCCTCCACTCCCAAAACCCCTCCAGCTACCCGTCCTAGTGTGTCCAAAAAACTTTTCCTGTCCAGCCTTGACCTTTTTCCCACACCTCCCCCACCCCGTCCATCTCATAAGTCCCGAACTAGCACCTCAGCCACAACATCTCTGGGACCAGTGGTGCCTGTAGTCACAGGTATGTGGAGTGCAACAGCCACCAGGACAGCCAGTGTGGCACGGAGCCACAGCACAGCCAGTCCCTCCCCGTGAAGCATCAGAAGTTGTCCAGTGCCCAGCAGGAGAGGGGGAAGACTGCAGCCACCCAAGCTGCTCCCAGGGGTCCCGGTGGGAGTGTGGACTCAGCTGTGACACCTCCCAAGGTGGGGAAGGGCCACAAGAAACCCGGCAAGTCTGGGAAGAGCAGCACGGCGGAGAAGACCGCCATCATCCCCGCTGCCCAGGAGGCCACCGCCAGCCCCAGCCCAGATGCCCAGGAGGTCCCCACCAGCCCTATCCCCGCTGCCCAGGAGGGCCCCGCCAGCCCCAGCCCACCTGCCCAGGAGGGCCCCGCCAGCCCCAGCCCACCTGCCCAGGAGGGCCCCACCAGCCCCAGCCCAGATGGGCCATGAAGGACCGCCAGCCCAGCTGGGCCATGAAGGACCGCCAGCCCAGCTGGGCCATGAAGGACTGCCAGCCCAGCCCAGCTGGGCCATAAAGGACCGCCAGCACAAGACCCGCTGGGCCATGAAGGACCGCCAACTCAAGCACCGCTGGGCCATGAAGGACCGCCAACTCAAGCACCGCTGTACAGGGCAAGCACAGCTGAGCAGGGCACCGCCAAATCAAGCACCGCTGAACAGGGCACCGCCAACTCAAGCACCGCTGGGCCATGAAGGACCGCCAGCACAAGACCCGCTGGGCCATGAAGGACCGCCAACTCAAGCACTGCTGGGCCATGAAGGACCACCAACTCAAGCACCACTGAACAGGGCAAGCACAGCTAAACAGGGCACCGCCAACTCAAGCACCGCTGAACAGGGCACCGCCAACTCAAGCACCGCTGAATAGAGCGCCTCCAACTCAAGCACCGCTGAACAGGGCACCGCCAACTCAAGCACCGCTGAACAGGGTACCGCCAACTCAAGCACCGCTGAACAGGTTGCCGCCAAATCAAGCACCGCTGAACAGGGCACGGTCAAATCAAGCACAGCTGAACAGGGCACCGTCAAATCAAGCACCGCTAGCCCATGAGCAGCAGGGGCACTGACGCAACTGGGACCGTCCCCCTCCAGAACCAGTGGAGACATGCATCCACTACCTCTGTCCTTCACAGGATGAAGCACTCTGGGCACAGTCCCCCTCCAGAACCAGTGGAGAGATCCATCCACTACCTCTGTCCTTCACAGGATGAAGCACTCTGGGCACCAGTCCCCCTCCAGAACCAGTGGATACTGTTATCCACTTGAGAGACTGTGGCTTTGCACTCCCCGGGATAATGCAGTGGGCAAACCACCCACTGGAGAGACTTGAGAGAATATGGCTTTGCACTCCCCGGGATAATGCAGTGGGCAAACCACCCACTGGAGACACTTGAGAGACTGTGGCTTTGCACTCCCCAGGATAATGCAGTGGGCAAACCACCCACGGTAGAGACTTGAGAGACTGTGGCTTTGCACTCCCCAGGATTGAACAGTGGGCATTGAGCCCCCTCGTGGATCTGGCATCGTACACTCATAAGGCTGAGGTGCCCCTCTTCCATTCCCCCTGAGGTGCCTGTTGTATTTCTATCTGATGCCCCTGCAGTGTTCTCTCTGTTTTGATCTGGTATCGAGTGTGGGGCTCGCCCATGCATCTTGGGCCCAGTGGTCCACGGACTATAAATGGTGCAATACCTGGACTACTATTCTTGGTGTATATTTTGTTAATAGTGTATATATGTATATTTTTGCGTACTGCATTATAATAGATTACAATGGTTACACTAATTTCCTTTTGTCTTTGCATTCTTCCCGGGGGGTTGGGGGGTGTAACTATAATGTATAGATATGTATTAGTGTGTGTGTTGTAGTGGGTGAGGGTGGGGGTGGGGGTGTTGCGTGTATGTGTCCCTGTTTTTTGCCTCCCCCCTCCCCTGTGTCGTAGGTGCAGTACTCACCGTGGTCTTCTCCGCCGGCGTTCGTGCTCCTGGTACAGGAGCAGGAAGACTATCGCAGGTAGGATTTGGAGTTCCGGGTCCATGGTGTCCTCGTTCCTCGTGGAGTGTGTAGAGGTGAGCGTTTTTCCTTCAAAATTCCTGTTTCTGCCGTGTTTTTATCCACAGTGAATCTGCCCCGGAAAAGGTGGCGGATTGGCCTGTCATAATAGTGTGGGCAGTACATTGTCTTCCGACTGTCTGTTGGCGGTGACCGCCGTGCTGTTTGTTTGTACCGCCGTGCCGGTCGGAGTGTTAAAGTGGCTGTCTTTGTTGGAGGTTTCCGCCACGGTCGTAATTGCAAATTTTTTCCGCCGGCCAGTTGGCGGTCTTACCGCCGCTTTAACACTGTTCGCCAGGGTTGTAATGACCATCCTTGTCTGTTTGTATGGGTGTATGCTGGTCTGTAGGTGTCCTCTGGATGGGTGAAGGGAGAGGGGTTGTGCATTGGGAACTGGTAGCTTGAGGGGGGACGGAAGATTAAGGGACAAAATCTGCCATCAGTGAGAAACAATCTCTGTAAGAAAGACAAAACACTGTGAATGCCTTCCAGGTAGGCATTTGACTGCTGCATATGGGATGCCAGTCCCTGTATGGCATTCACGATCGTTTTCTGCCCCACAGAGATGGACTTCAGGAGGTCATTAGCCTCCTCATTGAGTGCAGCAGGGCTGACAGGGGCAGGGGCAGAGGTGTCTGCGGTGAAGGAGATGCCCACCCTCCTAGGTGAGCGTGCACGGCTAACTGGATGGGAGCTACAGGGAGGGCGGTGTTGGTAAGGGGGAGGTGGACAAGGATGGTACTGGAGTGGTCCCAGGTGAGTCTGCCACTGCCAGGCAGCCACCATCAAAGGAGGAATCTGAAGTAGATGTCATAGTAGCTCTAGTCTCCCCACATTGTGCTTCCCTCGCCCTCCATCCCACTGATCCCCTGGGCTCAGCTGGTGCCAGCCTCCTGGGTCTCGTGGGCTGCAGGTTCCCCCCTCACCAGTGCCCTTCCTCCTTTGCCAGATGATGTTAATGCACACATAGACAGAGGTGGACAATGAAGGAAGGTGGGAACAGAACCAAAAGGGAGGAAAGGGTAAATAACTAAGCATCTAGTACACATGTGAACAAGATACCCAATTGCCCCTGTTGTGACAACAAAAGCCCATAATACAGTTCTTAACGTCAGAGTCCTGGATGCCATAACCAAACGTATCACCTATTACCTCACCTCTACAGCATAGACACATGATTGAACACCCTACATGCCTGTAAACTGTCTAAGGGGGTCATTACAACCCTGGTGGACGGTGTTAAAGCTGCGGTAATACCGCAAACCGGCCGGCGGAGAAAAAAAGGGAATCATGACCCTGGCGGAAACCGCCAACAAAGACAGCCACTTTAACACACCACCCGCCACGGCGGTACAGACAAGCAGCGCGGCGGTCACCGCCAACAG
Organism: Pleurodeles waltl; assembly: GCF_031143425.1. NCBI lineage: Eukaryota > Metazoa > Chordata > Amphibia > Caudata > Salamandridae > Pleurodeles > Pleurodeles waltl. The sequence continues at coordinate 1,111,537,227 of NC_090440.1, forward strand.
ACAGGCGGAAGACAATGTACCGCCCATACTATCACAACCTACCAATCCGCCACCTTTTCCGGCGCGGATTCACCGTGGATAAAAACACAGTGGAAACAGTTACTGCAATATGAAAACGCTCACATGAACACATCCCACGAGGAAGGAGGACTCCATGGAGCCGGAATTACAAATCCTACCGGCCCTTGTATTCCTACTCATCTACGAAGAGCAACACCGGCGCCGGCGAAGACAACGGTGAGTACTGCACCTACGACATAGGGGAGGGGGAAGGCAAAAGTTAGGGGGACACACACACGAAACACCCCCACCCCCACCATCGCATATTACAACACACACACCAATGCATTCACAAAAATCACAGTAACAACCCACAAATCCCCCCCCCCCCCCGGAAGAATGCAAAGGCAAAACGAAATCAGTTCAAACATTGTAATGTATCAAAATACATGTCTCTAAAATATACAGATATATTATAAAATCATTCATAAGTATATACATTATGAGAAGTAGTGCAGATATGCACATATCAATGTCAGTGCACCACTAGTCCAAAAATGCACAAAAGATACCTGTCCACAATCGGAGAGAACACTGCTGGGGCATCAGGTAGAAATACCACAGGCACCTCAGGGGGAAGGGAATGGGGGGGGCACCTCAGCCGGATGATTACAAAGCCAGATCAACGACGGGGCTCCATGCCCATTGATGTATCCTGGGGAGTGCAAAGTCACAGTCTCAAGTCTCTACAGTGGGTGGCTTGCCCACTGTTCAATCCTGGGGAGTGTAAAGCCACAGTCTCTCAAGTCTCTACAGTGGGTGGCTTGCCCACTGCCATATCCTGGGGAGTTCAAAGCCACAGTCTCTCAAGTCTCTACAGTGGGTGGCTTGCCCACTGTTCAATCCTGGGGAGTGCAAAGCCACAGTCTCTCAAGTCTCTACAGTGGGTGGGTTGCCCACTGGACCATCCTGGGGAGTTCAAAGCCACAGTCTCTCAAGTCTCTACAGTGGGTGGCTTGCCCACTGGACCATCCTGGGGAGTGCAAAGCCACCGTCTCTCAAGTCTCTACAGTGGGTGGTTTGCCCACTGGACCATCCTGGGGAGTGCAAAGCCACAGTCTCTCAAGTGGATAACAGTCTCCACTGGTTCTGGAGGGGGACTGGTGCCCAGAGTGCTTCATCCTGTTAAGGACAGACGGAGTGGATGCATGTCTCCACTGGTTCTGGAGGGGGAATGGTGCACAGACTGGATTAGTCTCCCCGTGAAAGTTCCTGTCCCGTCACTGTCCCAGCTGCACATGGGATAACGATGCTTGGTGTGGCGGCCTTTTCATTCTTCCCCGGTGTATGCCCTGTTCAGCGGTGCTTTGCCATGGCGGTCTCTGGACTGTTCAGTGGTGCTTTGCCATGGCGGTCTCTGGACTGTTCAGCGGTGCTTTGCCATGGCGGTCTCTGGACTGTTCAGCGGTGCTTTGCCATGGCGGTCTCTGGACTGTCCAGCGGTGTTTTGCCATGGCGGTTCTGGACTGTTCAGCTGTGCTTTGCCTTTGCTGTTCTGGATTGTTCAGCAGTGCTTTGCCATGGCGGTTCGGGACTGTTCAGCGGTGCTTTGCCATGGCGGTTCTGGACTGTTCAGCGGTGCTGTGCCATGGCGGTTCTGGACTGGGCATTGGTGTGTGGCATGACGTTCCCTCATTGCCCAGCGGGGCTGTGGCAGCTGGGGCCCTCTCGGGCACTGACTCCGGCGGTGTCAGTGGTCTCCTGACCAGTGACGATACTTGGGCCCTACTGGGCACTGACTCTGTCGGTGGTATCCTGACCAGTGACGATACTTGGGCCATCCTGGGCAATTAGTCTGGCGGTGGTCTCCTGACCAGTGACGATACTTGGGCCCTCCTGGGCACTGACTCTGGCGGTGGTCTCCTGACCAGTGACGATACTTGGGCCCTCCTGGGCACTGACTCTGACAGTGGTATCCTGACCAGTGACGATACTTGGGCCCTCCTGGGCACTGACTCTGGCGGTGGTCTCCTGACCAGTGACGATACTTGGGCCCTCCTGGGCAATGACTCTGGGGGTGGCGGTGGTCTCCTGACCAGTGATGATACTTGGGCCCTCCTGGGCACTGACTCTGGCAGTGGTCTCCTGACTGGTGACAATACTTGGGCCCTCCTGGGCACTGACTCTGGCGGTGGTCTCCTGACCAGTGATGATACTTGGGCCCTCCTGGGCACTGACTCTGGCGGTAGTCTCCGGACCAGTGACGACGGTGCTGGCGGTGGCGTCCCGACCGCCGGGAAGGATGGCGCCCTTCTCCGCCGTGATGCTCACATCAGGCTGTGCAGACTTCCTCTGGCCCTTCCCCACCTTTGGAGGAGTCACAGCTGACTCTGCAATCCCCCTGGGACCCCAGTGAGTTGTTTTGCCTCCAGGAGTCTTCACAGGGTCCCGTCGGCCACTTTCCAATTTCAGAGCTTTTACAGGGGGTGGGCTGACAGTGCCTTGGCTCCGGGTCTGCCCTGGTGGCCGGTGCACTACACATACCTTGAACAGGCACCACTGGTATTGGAGGCTTTTTGGCTGAGGCGCTACGATGGGACTGATGAATTGGAGGGGGGGGCAGGGGCAAAAAAGGTCAACTTTACAGAGGGACAGTTTCTGACGAACACTGGGATGGGTAGTTGGAGGGGGTCTGGGAGTGGAGGAAGAGGAGGTGATTGAAGGAGGTGTCACTTTAGGTGTTTTGGGTGCAGGTGCAGGTACTGGAGGCTGTCGTGAGGTGGATGGATGTTGGGTGTGTAGGTGCCCGTGTTTGTGTACTTTGGGAGGGGGCGTCACAGACACACTGGGTGAGGACACAGGGGACGTGTAAATGGGAGTGGAGGTGGTGATTGCAGGTTAGCGGGGTGTGGTGCTGGGTGTTCTGGTGCGACTCCTGGTGCCTGTAGATGTAGTGCATGCAGGTGAGAGTGTAGACGACACTGGGAGGAATGAGGGAGACGACGAGGAGGGGGACACAGTGGAGGCAGTGGATGTTGCTGTGTCTGCATGTGGGTGATACTTGTGTGTGTGCCTGTGGGCTGTGTGGTGCCTATGTTTGCCTGAGCTTCCCTTGTGTGTTGACGTGTGTGCATGTTGGTCTGTAGGTGTGCTTGGGTTAGGCTGAGGTACAGGGGATTGGGTTGGGGTGGAGGAAGTTGAAGGAGGGAGACTAGAGACAGGGACAATGGCTGCCATCAGTGCTGAGGCCAGAGTCTGAAAAGCTCGCTGAAGGGCCGCCTGACCAGAATGAATGCCCTCCAGGAATGCATTGGTTTGTTGCAACTGCCTCTCTACACCCTGGATGGCATTCAAAATGGTAGACTGCCCAACAGTGAGTGACCTGAGGAGGTCAATGGCCTCCTCACTGAGGGCAGCAGGGGTGACTGGGGCAGGGCCTGAGGTGCCTGGGGCAAAGGTGATGCCCACCCTCCTGGGTGAGCGGGCACGGGGCGAACGCTGAGGGGCTGCTGGGAGGGCGGTGCTGGTAGGGGAGGTGGCGGCTGTACCTGTAGAAGTGGGGCGCACAGATGGTGCCGCCACCACAAGGGAGCTCCCATCGGCGGACGAGTCTGTGTCGCTGGTTGGTGATCCTTGTGGCCGACGTGAAGCTCCCCTCGCCTTCCGTCTCACTGGTGCATTCAAAGTCCATGGTGTGGCCCTCCATGGCCATGTGAAATGCAGCTCCCTCGTGCTCCGGTGCCACTGTACCTCCGCCTGATGATGCTGAGGCACAAAATAACAGGGAGAGCACAAAAAGGGGGAGGGAACAGAAGAAAGACAGGTTTAGTGCATGGCATACCGCTACTGTTGGCGGACAATACAGACACAGCAGCCCCATGCACTACGCTGTGCTCCTGGCCTCTGCAGATGCAATTTCTGGGAATTGGCATACATGGCTATGGTGGACATCTGCACACATGGATGCCACAGGGGCATGACTAGGTGTACTTGGCAGTCTACAGAGGTGGGGTGGGGTGCGACATGGCCTGTCTTACGGAGGGGCCTTGCCTACAGAACTCGCCCTGGCCTAGGGAAACCCACAGCCCACCTCCCCCACCCAGACACCTCCACTGCACGCAAAGTCAGCAGAATGAGAGTGTACTCACCCCCTTGTGTCTGCTGTGATGCCTTCAAGTGCCCATCCAACTCAGGTTAGGCCACCGCCAGGATCCCGAACATCAGTGGGGTCATGGGGCGACGGGCACCCCTCCCACATTGGGAGGCCATCCCCAGCTGAGCCTCCACTGTCTTCTTGCTCCAGCGGCGAATGTCCTCCCATCTCTTACGGCAGTGGGTGCCCCGTCTCTGGTGGACCCCCAGGGTCCGGACGTCCTTGGCGATGGCACGCCAAATGTCCTTCTTCTGGTGGGTGCTGAGCTACATGACATGCACAAGGGAAGAAGCAAAGTCATTGACAACTGCACCGTCGATGTGAGTGGCCTCCCTCCCTACCCTAGCCATGTGGCACATTCATTCACATGCATTCATGTTCCCTGAACTCTGCCCCCTTCCCTCTTACAACCGGCCCTCTCCATCCAGGCCTAGCCCATACAACGTGCTATCTGTGTACTAACCTGTTGGTCTGGAGGACCGTAGAGTAGCGTGTACTGGGGGAGGACCCCGTCTACCAGTTTCTCCAACTCCTGAGCAGTGAAGGCAGGGGCCCTTTCCCAAGATGCAGCAGCCATCGTCGCTTCCAGACCGAGGTCACAGCAGCACTTGCAGTGTAGGTCCTCTCCTGTCGAAGATCAGGTATCTAGTGATTGAACAGTTAGAAAATGGCGGTGACGTCCGCGGAGGTGATGTCCGCGGCGGTGCGTATCATCGCCGCCGGCGCACTTGTTCATTGGCTCCTGGGACCCATAGGGTCTAATGTTAACCAATGCAGCATTGCGCCGCGGTCTACGACCGCCTACCGAGACGGTGTGAAACTGCAACGCAGTTACCCCACAATCCCATTGTCCCAGTTTAGAGGTCAGACAGCCGCCATTTCAGGGGCCCACATGGCTTCATTTGCAACTGCGTCACACATAGCTAGGCCCACACTCAACACACATACAGGAATGGTTTTGTGTTTGGTGTCGTCTTCTGTGTAACTGTGGGTACATACCTGGAAAAAAATTGACTCGATCGTCGCTGTTGTCCTTCCTAGGCGCCGTCAGCTGGGACATTTGAGAAGATGGCGGAATCCTCCGGTGTACCGACCGCTGGTGGACGTGTTGACAATGGAGGAGCGACATTTAATCGTGACCTACAGGTTTGACCGTGCCACCATCCAGGAACTATGTACCCAGTTGGAGCCAGACCTGATGTCACTAATCTGCCATCCCAATGGAATCCCCCCTGACGTGCAGGTGCTGTCAGTGCTCAGTTTCCGTGCAAGTGGCTCTTTTCAGACAACTGTGGCCATGGCATCAGGGATGTCCCAGCCTATGTTTTCCAACGTGCTGTCCAGAGTGTTGTCTGCCCTGTGGAAACACGTAAGGAGATACATCATTTTCCCTGAGGTGGAAGATTTGGCTACAGTTAAAGGTGACTTCTATGCCCTGGGACATATCCCCAACATCATAGGTGCTATTGATGGGACCCATGTAGCTCTGGTCCCCCCCCCACAGGAGTGAACAGGTGTACAGGAACAGGAAGAGTTATCATTCTATGAATGTACAGATGGTATGTTTGGCAGACCAGTACATCTCGCAGGTAAATGCTATGTTCCCTGGCTCAGTGCATGACGCCTACATCCTGCGGAATAGCAGCATCCCTGATATGATGGGTCAACTCCAGAGGCACCGTGTGTGGCTATTAGGGGACTCTGGTTACCCCAACCTGTCATGGCTATTGACCCCAGTGAGGAATCCCAGGACCAGGGCAGAGGAACGCTACAATGAGGCTCATGGGCGGACTAGGAGGGTGATCGAATGCACCTTCGGCCTCCTGAAGGCCAGGTTCAGGTGCCTCCATATGACAGGTGGTTCCCTATTCTACTCACCGAAGAAGGTGTGCCAGATCATCATCGCCTGCTCGATGCTTCACAATCTTGCTTTGCGACGCCAGGTGCCTTTTCTGCAGGAGGATGGTCCAGATGATGGTGTTGTGGCAGCTGTGGAGCCTGTGGAGCCTGTGGACACTGATGAGGAGGAAGCTGAGGAAGAAGACAACGACAACAGGGAGTCTATCATACAGCAATATTTCTGGTGACACACAGGTGAGAACATTTTCATTTTAACCATTGCATACACTGTCACACGTCTTACTCTATCCTGTGTGTAATTTAATGGGATTATTTGGTAACTGAGTTGTTCCTTTCCATTACGGTTTCACAGGTGTGGTTACCAACGTGTGTCATCTGCATGCATCCTTCACATGTGATGTGTGACATTGGTATGTTGCCTTTACAACTAAAAACGCATTTTGACACGGTCATTGATAATACATTTTACCAAATCATAGACTGACTCCAGATAGTTTTTTGATTTAAGGGTGTTTATTTACGGTCAAAATAGTGGAGGGGTTATAAAATGGTCAGGGGTGATGGTGGAGGAATGTCCATGGCAGAGTCAAGTCTATTGGTCACACAGGTGCACTGCCCATATGGGCATAGGAAGTGGAGCTGGGGCAGTTCAAGTATGGACAGGGTAAGAAAGTGGGACAGTGGGAGGACAATCAGGGTGGTCTCATTTCCTGGCAGGGGTCTTGCCATCTTGCTCTGTCCTGTTCCTGGATCTCAGGGCCCGCTTGCGTGGTGGTTGTCCGTCTGCAGGGGATGGGGTGCTGGTGTGGTGGTCCTGTGGCAGGGTGTCCTGTCCACTAGCGCCGGCGGAGGTGGTGGGCAGTTCATCGTCCTGGCTAGTGCCAGGGGCCCCTTGGAGTGCCACGGTGTCCCTCATGGTCTTTTGTATGTCCTTCAGCACCCCTACGATGGTGCCCAAGGCAGAGCTGATGGTCCTGCGCTCCTCCCTGAACCCCAAACACTGTTCCTCCTGCAGGCGCTGGGCCTCCTGAAACTTTACCAGGACTGTCGCCATCGTCTCCTGGGAGTGGTGGTATGCTCCCATGATGGAGGAGAGGGCCTTGTGGAGAGTGGGTTCCCTTGGCCTGTGCGCCCCCTGTCGCACAGCAGCCCTCCAAGTTCCCCTGTGTTCCTGTGCCTCTGTCCCCTGGACCGTGTGCCCACTACCACTGCCCCCAGGTCCCTGTTGTTGTTGGGGTGGTGGGTTAGCCTGGGTTACCTTTAGTGGTGGACACACTGCCAATTGACGTGTCCTGGGGACGGAGGTATGGGCCCGCTGGGTGGTTGCTGTGCTGGTGTTTCCAGAGGGGGGAAGTTCTGTGGTGGCCTGTGACTGGGTGTGGGGAACTGACTGTCCCGAGGTCCCTGATGGGCCGGGCTGGTCATCTAGATCCAGTTGGACAGAGGTGCTGTCATCACTGTGGGCCTCTTCGGTTGGTGGTGTGGACATGTGTGGACCCTCCTGTCCGGTGACATTGGGTAGGGGTCCTGCAAGCGGATAAAAGGATGTTTATTATATCTGTGTGTGCCATGGTGTGCAATGGGTGGGTGACCGTGTACCCCAGTGCTTGCATTCCTGTGTGGGACCTTGTGTGAGGATGGTTTAGTGGGGTGTATTGGTATGTGAAGTGGGCATGCTTTAGTGATGTGTGTCCATGCTTTGTCGTTGCATGCAGGGCTTGGGGTTAGGATGTGTGGTTTGTGATGTTGGGGTGGTGGGTTATCCTGGGTTCCCTGTAGTGGTGGACACACAGCTGATTGACTGTCCTGGGTACGGGGATTTGGGCCTGCTGGGTGGGTGCTGTACTGGTGTTACCAGAGGGTGGAAGGTCAGTGTTGGGCTGTGCCTGTGCAAGGGGAACCGACTGTCTGAGGCCCACGATGGTCCAGGATGGTCATCAGGCTCCAGTAGGGCAGAGCTGCTATCGTCACTGTGGGCCTCTTCTGTGGGTGGAGTGGAGAAGTCTGGATCCTCCATTGTGGTGACGGTCCTTCGTGATCCTGCAGGGGCATAAGAGCATGATTATTGCATGTGTGTGTGTGATGGTGTGCAATGGGTGGGTGTGTGTGTACCCTAATGCAAGCATTCCTGTGTGGGGGCTTGTGTGATGATGGTTAGGGGGTTGTTCTGGGTATGTGCAGTGAGCATGCTTTAGTGCTGGGTGTCCATGCTTAGTTGTGTCATGCAGGGCTTGGTGTTGGGATGTGTGGTTTGTGTTATTAGTACATTAGTGAAGAGTTTGAGTGATAGGTGATAGGTGAGGGGGTGAGTGTGGGGGTGTGTGATAGCATGCAGGTAGGGTGGGGGATATGATAGTTAAGATTTGACTTACCAGTGTCCATTCCTCCACCGACTCCTCCGAGGCCCTCAGGATGCATGATGGTCAAGACTTGCTCCTCCCATGTTGTTAGTTGTGGGGGAGGAGGTGGGGGTCTGCTGCCAGTCTGCTGAACCGCAATGTTGTGCCTGGAGACCGTTGAACGCACCTTCCCCTGTAGGTCGTTCCACCTCTTCCTGATGTCCTCCCGACTTCTTGGATCTGCGTTGACCTTGTCGACTATTCTGCACCATAGCTCCATCTTCCTGGCTATGGATGTGTGCTGCACCTGTGAGCCAAATAGCTGTGGCTCTACCCGTATGATTTCCTCCACCATGATCCTGAGCTCCTCCTCAGAAAAGCGTAGGTGTCTTTGGGGTGCCATGGGGTGGTGTGTGTGATGTGTGGGGTGGTGTATGTGGTGATGAGTGTGGTGATGTGTAGTGGTGAGTGGTGTTTTGTGCTTGTATGTTGTGTGGGTGATGGTGTTGTGTGCCTCTGTGTGGTGGGATTGTCTAGTCAGTGCTGTCTCTCTGTCCTTCGTGACTAATTTTTGTTCGTAGGGGTTTGTGCGTGATGTGGGTGTGTGTTTTATATTGGGTTGGGTGTGTGGGAGTGGTGTTTGTATCTGTATCAGGTGTGTGTATTTTGAATTGTCCAATGTGGCGGTGTTTTGGAGCTGTGTATGTATTATGAGCATAGCGGTGTGTACCGCAAATGGAATACCGCGGTTGAAAGACCGCTGCGTGGATTCGTGGGTCGTAATAGCATGGGCGTGTTTCTGTTGCCGTGGAGGTGGAGGAATTGTTTTCACCAGTTTATCGCTGACCTTTGGTGTGGCGGAGTTGTGTGGGTGTCTGAATTTTGGCGGATTCCGAGATGTGTGTCAAAATAGCTGTGGCGGAATTCCGCGGCCGCGGCGGTATATTGGCGGTCTTCTGCACGGTGGTAAGCGTTTTTTACTGCCAATGTTGTAATGACCCCCTTCTCACTTAACTGTCAAATTAATCCATGAACATATTTAACTACATGTCAGTCATTACAGGATGAAATAAATCTGACTTCAGAGGTACTGTGTACACTAACGCAATGACAGGTATGTGTGGAATACATTCTTTACAGAAGTCCAATCATATTGCAATGATACCACACATACTAAACATACTTGTCGTTACCCAAATATAGGGCCTGATTACAACTTTGAAGGAGGTGTTAATCCGTCCCAAAAGTGACGGTAAAGTGACTGATATACCACCAACCGTATTACGAGTCCATTATATCCTATGGAATTCATAATACGGCTGGTGGTATATCCGTCACATTTGGGACGGATTAACACCTCCTCCAAAGTTGTAATCAGGCCCATAGTGTCAACAAGATCACTTTGGGCGAGTGCAGTAGACACAGGGATAGATTATGAAGGCAGTGAAATGCCTCAAAATTGGAGTAACTTACATGTACAGTAGAAAATGTGGTACAGTACCACCACTTCATTTCCTGCATGGCTTTACATAGCTAACGTACTACAGTGCAACATGATTGGAGTGACAACCATGACTGTACACTCCCCAAATTCCATCTGACCACATTAATTCCAAGTCCAGTGAGGGACACAGTATACAACCATGCAAAAGTCACCTAACAGTCTGCACTTACCCTCCTTGTGGCTGCTGTGCTGCCCTCAAGCGCCCTTCCAAGTCTGGGTGGGACACCACCAGTATGCAGGCCATTAGAGGGGTCAGAGTCTGATGTGCACCCCTCCCACGTTGGGAGGCCATCGCCAGCTCGGCCTCTGGGGTCTTCTGGGCCCTTCCTGCAATGGGTGCTCTGCCTGTTATGAACCCCCAGGGTCCGCACTTGTTTGGCGATGGCTCTCCATAACCCTTTCTTCTGGTGGGCACTGACCTGCATGGGAAACATTGAGAAAATAGAGAACATGATGTAGATGATACCTACAGCTGCAACATTTGGCAAAAAACAACATACACGGCCCATGTGCATTGCCAATACTCCAAGCACCACAAACATCATAAGCATGTAATACCCCAATTCAGACATCACATGTCAAAGTGCACACACATTCACCGTCAAACACCACCTGAAATGCAAGGTAATGAATGTTGTACTGACCTGTTGCTCTGAAGCCCCATACAACCACCCATACATGGGTAGGACCCCTTCCACCAGTTTATCCAGCTCTTCAGCAGTGAAAGCTGGGGCCCTATCCCCTGCAGTGCCTGCCATTATGGCTCCAAGATACAGGCACAGCAGCACAAGAAGTGGAGGTCTTCCTTGCCTGGGTGCCAGGAGTCAAGTGAGCTAGGACATACAAAAGGGCAGTCACAACCGCAGCGGTCATACCGTCAGCACTGACGGTGATCGTCATTAGCACCAGTTTCCCATAGACATCAATGGTAAAAAATGAGGAGTTGCACGGCGATTCGAACTGCCTTCTGCCATGACGACTGCCGCCGGCGGAATGAGGTCACTTCCACCTGTCCTCTTCATGCAGGACAGGTGGCTGCCATTTTACATTGTTGCATGACTGTCCTGGGTTACCACTGCATCACTACCTGCTTATTGTCACAATATGCTTCATTGTAGGTTACGGTATGACAAAACTCACATATGTACTGGGTGTCAGCAGACATTACTACAGTTGTTTCTGCATGTGTCTGTATTGACAATCCGTATTGTGAAACACATGGAACATCTTTGTTTGTACATCACTACAAGTCCTGTATGAGTCTCTTGTCACAGGTATGGCAATATGAGGCATTGTCATGATGTCTGGGTAGGAATGGTGTGTGGCCAACGTGTCTTCCTACAATATGACAGATAAATTGCATGACCAATACTTCCTGATTGTCATATGGCATACATGGGTCACTACATTATGAGATGTGTCCTTATTGTTCCTAGGTACCGCCAAATTGGAGTGATGAGGAATGCACCAGTTTACCGGCCCTGGAAGAGCGGCACATCATGATGACTTATCAACTGAACTGTGTGCCCATCTGGGAACTGGTTGCCTGGTTAGAGCCAGACCTTCTGCTAGCTTTAAGAAATCCCAATGCCATCCCTCCAACAGTCCAGGTGTTGCCAGTCCTGCATTTTTTGGACATAGGCGTGTCTCAGGTCACTGTGGGACTGGCTGCAGGGATGTCAAAGCCCAAGTTCAGTATTGTATTACAGGATGTGCTGGATGCCCTACTCAAGCATATGAACAGGTACCTAAGGATCCCACAGTGTGCAGAATTGAACACTGTTAAGGCAGTCTTTTACAACATTACAAATGTCCCACATGTAATAGGGGCCATTGATGGGACTCGCATCACCTTGGTACCTCTGAGGGACAATGAACAGGTGTACAGAAACTGGAAGAGCACATATTCGTTCAATGTACAAATGGTGTGTCTTGCAGACAAGCACATATCACAAGTGACAGTGAAATACCGTGGTTCGGTACATGATTCCTACAGCCTGACGAACAGCAGTGTCCCTGCATTGATGTTACAGCTAGAGCAAGAAAGGGCTTGGCTCAAAGGTATGTGTACTGCTGTCCGTGTCAGACTTTGATCTACCTCCCTACAAAGTCTTTACTATGCCTATCACAGTTTCCTATTGTTATATTTACATTTCCACACCGGTGACTCCGGGTACCCCAATCTGCTCTGGCTCCTGACACCTGTTAGATATCCAACTACAGATGGGGAGGACAGGTCAATGCGGCACACAGCCGGACAAGCGCGGGTGACTGAGAGGACTTTCGGCCTCTTGAAAGCTAGATTTCGTTGCTTACATGTGTCCGGTGGTGCCCTACAGTACCGACCAGGGAAAGTCTGCAAAAACATTGTTATATGCTGCTACCATATAATCTGGCTCTAAGAAGGCACATCTCACTGTTGGAGGAGTGGGGCAATGATGCAGGAGTTGTAGCTGAAGCCAGTGTCCCTGATACTGAAGAGGAGGCAGCCGAGGAGGAGGCAGATGACAACAGGACTGCCATGATTCGCCTCTACTTTCAATGATTTTCTGGTATGTGTGATTTGAATGTTATGTGCACTTGGACCATGTATTGAAGATGCAAGTTTGTTCTTAAGTTTTGCATGCATCAAGGTGTGTGTGGAGACTACTGCCTTCCATCTTGGTTTCCAAACCTGAAAGGTTGCTGGCTTAAAATAAGGGGTAGTGGAAATGCATTGCTGTCAATTACAAGTCATTAATGCTGGTGGTCTCATGGTTCATCCCTGTAGATGTACCCAAGTGTATTGATCTTCAGTCTGAATAGTTGGGTAAATGCAAGGATACTTATCAGACCCGTCCTGTTCCGTTGACCTATCATGTTGTATTGTCAGCTGCTGCCTGGCAACTAGCCATTTCTGACTACACAAGGTGGTGTTCTGTAGAGGATGTCACCTATGAGGAATCTTACCATTACTGTGTGAATGACAATCCTGGCCTTTACATATGTGGTATCACACCTGATGCAGCAATCATCCTGTGTTTGGGATCTACTACTGTAGATGTATGGATATGGCCTACATGGCTTACAACATTGAGCCTTATCCCATGTTTTTTTCCCTCTTCAGGTCATATGTCTGTTTGTAAGCTGCTTACTTAAATGCCTGTTGATACCTTTGCCATTGGATTTTACTACCAAATGGATGTACTTACACACCTGCTGGAGATTCCAGCTACATCTGTCACTCTGACATTCTCGTGGTCCAGATATGGGTATTTGATTATTGCTTATTAACAGAAATGCCACTTTAAGCAATGAAAACACAAACACCTTACCTGTGCTCATTGGTGTTTATTGAGTGTTTCACATCACAGTTCCGAGGAGTGAGGACATAGGCCCGTATTTATACTTTTTGACGCAAAACTGCGCTAATGCAGTTTTGCGTCAAAAAAAATAGCGCCGGCTAACGCCATTCTGAAGCGCCATGCGGGCGCCGTATTTATTGAATGGCGGTAACCGGCGCTGCCTGGTGTGCGTAAAAAAAAACGACGTACACCAGGCAGCGCCGGCGTAGGGGAAAATGGCGTTTGGGCGTCCAAAAATGGGGCAAGTCAGGCTGAGGCAAAAAAATCGCCTTAACCCGATTTGCGCCATTTTTTTACGACGCCCAACCCCCATTAACATGACTCCTGTCTTAGCAAAGACAGGAGTCATGCCCCCTTGCCCAATGGCCATGCCCAGGGGACTTATGTCCCCTGGGCATGGTCATTGGGCATAGTGGCATGTAGGGGGGCACAATTCAGGCCCCCCTATGCCACAAAAAAATATATATATATATACTTACCTGAACTTACCTTAATGTCCCTGGGGTGGGTCCCTCCATCCTTGGGTGTCCTCCTGGGGTGGGCAAGGGTGGCAGGGGGTGTCCCTGGGGGCAGGGGAGGGCACCTCTGGGCTCATTCTGAGCCCACAGGTCCCTTAACGCCTGCCCTGACCCAGGCGTTAAAATCCGGGTTTTTTTGCCCCGCCCACTCCCGGGCGTAATTTTTGCCCGGGAGTATAAATACCACGCACATGCCTGGGAGTCATTTTTTAAGACGGGAACGCCTACCTTGCATATCATTAACGCAAGGAAGGTGTTCACGCACAAAAATGACGCTAACTCCATGAACTTTGGCGCTAGACACGTCTAACGCCAAAGTATAAATATGGAGTTAGTTTTGCGTCGAAAAAAACAACGCAAATTCGGCGCAAATGGAGTATAAATATGCCCCACAGTTTCTGTGATCATCAGAGTGGGTGATCCTGCTTTACGTTCCACAGGTCCTGTAGCCATTAGCCTTGGGATGATGGGAACTTGGCATTGGACAGTGTATCAGTGGCACACAAGGGTGACAGTTAAGGAGAGGGATCAGTTCCTGGTGGGGGCTTTGGTCTTGGCCTCAGGTCCTGCAGTCGGGTCCTGTTGCTGCCTCATCCCTTGGCCCACGATTGCCCTCCCACTGGCCCTTGCCCCCTGTGCCTGTGCCCCTGGTGCAGAATGCCCCCTCCCACTGACACCAGGACCTTCATTGTCTTGGGTTTATAATGTTGAATCATGGCGCTGTACTGTGGGGCACATTGATGTTTGATCTGTCCTTGGGACACAGGTTTGAGAAGGTGGCCTCTGCTGTGCAATGGATGCCACAGGGGAGGGTACTCAGTTGTGGGCAGAGTGAGGCTATTGGTGGTGGACTGACCAGTCATGCCTGATGGACCAGGTACATCATCCCTATCCAGATATCCAGGGGATTCTTTCTCTACTGGACCTACTTCCAGGGCTGGGCTTTCTATCTCTGGTATCCTCTGCTGTGTGGCAGTACTTGGGACACCTATGTAATGAGAGGTATTGTGTTACATGATGCTATTGTAGAAGTGTTACACTTGGTTGTTTGCCATCATCTTCTGGATTTGCTGAGCAGTAATGGCATTGACAGTTTATTGACTACTGCTTGTGTTTGCATCAGTTGAAAGTTGCTATGGTACTATTTTGCTCAATAGTTGACATTGGTCTTGCATACATTTATTGCCATGTACTGATGTGCATTCCAATTTCTTGTTGGTGAAGTGGGGTGACAGGGTTTTACATGCAGATGTTAAGTGGATTTTGCAGTCATAAAAGGATAGGGAGTGTTGCATTGTGATAGTTGTATCACTTGCTGCAATGTGGGGGATCCATGCACTAGGTGGGCCTATGACGTAATGATGTTAGTAGGGAGCTGTGGCATGCAAGGGAGGGTATTGGGTTCATGGAGATTTTGGGCACATTAGGGTGGGGGTGACAGGGTGGTGGGCGTACATGCTGTGCAGGGGTACATGGTGGGCGGGGAATGTTGTTGACTTACCAGAGTCCAGTCAATCTGGTATTCCTGTCAGCCCCTCTGGGTGAAGGATGGCCAAGAACTTCTCCTCCCATGATTATAATCCTTGCGGAGGCGGTGGAGGCCCACCACCAGTCTTCATGATGGCCATTTGGTGTTATGATGCCATGGCCTGTACCTTTCTCTGTCGGTCATTCCACTTCTTCTTGATGTCGTCCATTGTGTGTGGATGGTTTCCCACTGCGTTTACCCTGACGACGATCCTCTGCCATAAGTCTGTTTTCCGGGCTATGGATGTCTGCTGGACCTGTGCGCCTAACAGTTGCGGCTCCACTCTGAGGATTTCATTGACCATGACTCTCAGCTCCTTGTCTGTGAATCGTGGGTCTTTTGGGGGGCCATGGTGGTTGTGTTGTGGGTGGTGGAGTGTGTGATGTGCAGGGATTTTGGGTGTGCTGTTTGTTGGTGTGGGGTTCAGTGCTAGGAGGTGCATGTGTAGAAAACTATGTGAGGCACTCAAACGCGTTTAAATCTAAAGTATATTCCCACATAATTTGTAGTTGATATAATAAATGAATTAGCGAACACAGTTCGAACAGTTCCTAAATTGTTTAGTCCAATCCACGTAATTTATTGATCCAAACTTCTCCTAATTTGAGTCCCAAAAGTTAATTCATCGAAACATCATATAACACTCCAAGCCAGCCAACACGTGTTTCGTCAAGGCGCAATAACCCAAACTACTTCTTCAGGGCTAGTTTGTATCCGGAATATGCTCCAGACGTATATTGCATTCCATGTAGCAACGTTATCACTCCCGACCATCAGTCAAATACACCTAGAACCTTCAAAGCACTGCTTCATATCGTTATCAGTGTTCTCACGTACTAATAGCACACAGCAGTAACGCGAGTACGCTAGGCGCTCGGACTGGAGACGCCTAGTTCTACACGGATTTTTTCTCGAACATTTTTATAGACGGACAGAGATTGGTAACGATTGCTGTGTACTATCAGTACGTGAGAACACTGATAACGATATGAAGACCACCAATGGATTGTCATCGTGGTAAGACCTTGGTGCTGATTTGTGATTCGTAATTTGGAGGGCGGAATGTTATCGGCGTGGCGGTGCTGGTGACGGAAGCACCTTTTTCCTGCCGTCGATCAGGCCGACGATGTCGGATTTTTGTTTTGTTTTTGGCATTGTTGGTGACTTGTAATACGGCACTAGCGGTCTTTTGGCGCCCGCTTACACGGCGGTCTTCGGAAAAGACCCCCGAAGTTTAAATGAGCGCCTAAATTATGAGTGATCAAAAACAAAAATACAAAATTCACTGAAAAAACAAAGGTTACAGGGATGTTATAGTTAGGCTCACATTTCACACGTACAAAACAGGTGAAATTTAGCAGTTATGGTTTTCTCAGCTAACTATAACTTGTGCCCCCGTAATGCACTGCTTATGAACTTACATATTACATCACTCATGACATGGTCATTGACATCACTGATGACATTTCAAATGACATCACTGATGACATCATGGATGACATCATCCAGTGAGTGTAAGTGGTTGTATTGATCTATGAGTGGGTATGTGAGTGGTTGTATGGGTAAGTGAGTGGTTGAGTAATTTGCTGTATGGGAGAGTGAGTGGATGTGTAAGTAGCTGTATGGGTCAGCAAGTGACCATGTGAGTAGCTTCATTTGCTTAAGGGTGTATTTGTGTGTGCCAGTGGCTGCACAATTGAGTAAGTGGGTGTCTGAGTGCTTTTATGAGTCAGTGATTGAGTGTCACTGTATTGGTGGGTAAGCTGGTGAGTCAGTGATTGTATGGGTGAGTGAGTGGCTGTATGTATAAGTGAGTAGCTGTGTCAGTGGCTGTATGGGACAGTGAGTGGATTTGTGAATAGGTGGGTGAGTGAGTGGATGTCTAAGTGGCTGCATAGATAAGTGAATGGGTATGTGAGTGCCTGTAGAGGTGAGTGAGTGTGTGAGTAGTTGTATGGGTAAGTGAATGGTAGTGTAAGTGAATATATCGGTCAGTGAGTGGTTGTCTAAGACATTGTGCGACTGAGTGTGTGGGTGTGTGAGTGGTTGTATGTGTGCAGGAGTGGGTGTGTGAGTAGCAGTGTTAGTCTGTTAATGGGTAAGTGAGTGGTTGCATGGGTGTATAACTGGAAGTGAGAGAAGGCGTATGAGTATGTGAGTGGGTGTGTGAATAGCTGCATGAGTGTCTGAATAGCTGGCACAGCACTGTATGGGTGAGTATTTGTGTTTTTTGTAGCTGTGTGAGTAAATGAGTAGGTTTGTGTCAGTAATTTTAAGGGTCTGTGAATGAGTATATCAGTAGCTGTGTGTGGATGTATGAGAGTTTGCATGGGGGTATGAGTGGGTAAGTGAGTGGTTCTGTGGATGATGTCATAAGTGATGTCATTTGAGATGTCATCAGTGATATCATTGACCATGTCATGAGTTATGTACAAGTTATAATTAGCTGAGAAAACTAAAACTGCTTAATTTCACTGGTTTCGTACGTGTGTAATACGAGCCTAACTATAACGTCCCTCTAACCTTTGTTTTTTTCAGTGAATTTCTATTGTTTTAAAATTTTATGTCATAATTGTAACGTCCCTGTAACCTTTGTTTTGTTAGTGAATTTGTATGGGTTTTTGTTATTTGTATTTCTTAACTAAAACATATCTGTAAGCTTTGGTTTTGAGTGATTCTGAATGGGTTTAATTATTTTTTTTTCACTAACTTTCCTATTGCTGCCTGTTTTTACATTTCCCCATTTTGTTTAATTAGCTATTAGCTATTAATATTATTATTGTTATTAATGTTGTTAATTTTTTTGATTGTTTTCTGCCTCTACAGATCTGGGTCTATGGTGCTGAAAAAATAGAGGCCTTATTCATTTTTTTTTTTGTCCAATCACGTGATCGGAGTGGAACCGCGTATCTTGCGATTTTGTATAAGTTTAGTTTTACTATACAGAGATATGTCTTTTTCAAACTGTAATCAGTATCCACCTATACCTAAGTAGATATGATTTGTTGTACAGTCATTTTATATACTTAAATGCATGATTTTAGGTGGTGTAGGGATCTGTGAATTCATGTAGGGAGCCGCGAATCCACTTGATGATGAAACAGAAGTACTATGTTTTCATTTTGTTTTATGCACCACACCCTATAACAGTTCCAGCCACATCATACAGTATTCATTCCACTTTAAACTCTTAGGAGAGAGCAGTCCTGTAGTGAGGAGCTCCTGATTTGGGTGTTTTGCAATCTAAACTGTCTTGAAGAAGAATAGCTTCAGCCTTCGCTGCGGCAGTACAGGAAGAAGATCCCAGTATGAAGAAGGAGAAAGCTGCATCTCTTCAAAAGAAAGAAACGCCAACAGTAGCGGTATGCCATGCACTAAAACTCTCTTTCTTCTGTCTCCCCCCCTTTTCCTGCTCTCCCTGTCCTTTTGTACATCAGCATCATCAGGCGGATGTACAGTGGCACCGGAGCACGAGGGAGCTGCATCCCACATGGCCATGGAGGGTCACACCACAGACTCTGAATGCACCAGTGAGACGGAGGGCGAGGGGTGCTTCACGTCGGCCACAGGATCACCAATCAGCGACACGGACTCGTCTGCCGATGTGAGCTTCCCTGTGGTGGCGGCACCATCTGGCCGCCCCACTTCTACAGGTACAGCCACCACCTACCCTACCAGCACCGCCCTCCCAGCAGCCCCTCAGCATTCGCCCCGTGCCCGCTCACCCAGGAGGGTGGGCATCACCTTCGCCCCAGGCACCTCAGGCCCTGCCCCAGTCACCCCTGCTGCCCTCAGTGAGGAGCCCACTGACCTCCTCAGGTCACTCACTGTTGGGCAGCCTACCATTGTGAATGCCATCCAAAGTGTAGAACGAGAGTTGCAACACAGTAATGCATTCCTGGAAGGCATTCATTCTGGTCAGGCTGTCCTTCAGCGGACCCTGCAATCTCTGGCCTCAGCACTGATGGCAGCCATGGTCCCTGTGTCCAGCCTCCCCCTCCAACTTCCTCCACCCAGACCCAATCCCCTGTACCCCAGCCCATCCCAAGCACACCTACAGACCAGCATGCACACAAGTCAACATCCAAAAGTAGCTCAAGCAAACATAGGCACATCACACACCACAGGCACTCACACAAGCATCACACCCATACAGACACAGCAACATCCACTGTCTCCACTGTGTCCCCCTCCTCCTCTTCTCCCTCTTCCCTCCCAGTGTCGTCTACACACACACCTGCATGCACCACATCTACAGGCACTAGGACTCGCACCAGGACACCCAGCACCACAAGCTGCTCACCTGCACTCACCACCTCCACTGCCATTTACACGTCCCCTGTGTCCTCTCCCAGTGTGTCTGTGACGCCCCCTCCCAAAGTACCCAAACGCCGGCAATCACTCACCCAACATCCATCCACCTCACGACAGCCTCCAGTACCTGCACCTGCACCCAAAACACCTAAAGTGACACCTCCTACAACCACCTCCTCTACCTCCAATCCCAGACCCCCTCCAGCTACCCATCCCAGTGTCCGTCAGAAACTGTCCCTCTGTCAAATTGACCTGTTTGCCCCCCCCCCCAGTTCATCAGTCCCGTCGTAGCGCCTCAGCCAAAAAGCCTGCAGTGCCAGTGGTGCGTGTTCCAGGTTTTTGGAGTGCACTGTCCACCAGGGCAGGCAGTAGGACCCGGAGCCAGGGCACTGGCAGCCCACCCCCTGTCAAGGCTCTGAAATTGGAGAGTGGACGACGGGACCGTGTCAAGACTCCTGGTGGGACAACAACTGAAATGGGATCGAAGGCGATTGGTGAGTCAGCTGTAACTCCAAAGAAGGTGGGGAAGGTCCCGAGGAAGTCTGCCCAGCCTGTTGTGAGTGTCACAGCGGAGAAGTGCGCCATCATTTCTGGCGGTCGAGACACAACCTCCAGCACCGTCGTTACTGGTCAGGAGACCACTGCCAGAGTCACAGCCCAGGTGGGCCCAAGTCTCGTTACTGGTCAAGAGACCACGCAGGAGTCAGAGCCCAGGAGGGCCCAAGTCTCGTTACTGGTCAGGAGACCACCGCCAGAGTCACAGCCCAGGAGGGCCCAAGTATCGTCACTGGTCCAGAGACCACCGTTGGAGTCACAGCCCAGGAGGGCCCAAGTATCGTTACTGGTCAGGAGACCACTGCCAGAGTCACAGCCCAGGAGGGCCCAAGTATCGTTACTGGTCAGGAGACCACCGCCAGAGTCACAGCCCAGGAGGGCCCAAGTCTCGTTACTGGTCAGGAGACCACCGCCAGAGTCACAGCCCAGGAGGGCCCAAGTCTCATTACTGGTCAGGAGACCACCGCCAGAGTCACAGCCCAGGAGGGCCCAAGTATCGTTACTGGTCAGGAGACCACCGCCGGAGTCACAGCCCAGGAGGGACCAGGATCCCACAGCCCCGCTGGGCAATGATGGAACATCAAGCCACACACCAATGTCCAGTGTGGAGATCGCCATGCCACACACCAATGTCCAGTGTGGAGATCGTCATGCCACACACCAATGTCAGTATCTGAACCGCCATGTCAGAGCACCGCTGAACAGGGCAAAGACCGCCATGTCAAAGCACCGCTGAACAGGGCAAAGACCGCCATGTCAAAGCACCACTGAACAGGGCAAAGACCGCCATGGCTAAGCACCGCTGAACAGGGCAAAGACTGCCATGGTGAAGGCCGCTGAACAGGGCAAAGACCGCCATGGCTAAGCACCGCTGAACAGGGCAAAGACTGCCATGGTGAAGACCGCTGAACAGGGCAAAGACTGCTATGGTGAAGACCGCTGAACAGGGCAAAGACTGCCATGGCTAAGCACCGCTGAACAGGGCAAAGAGCGCTATGGTGAAGACCGCTGAACAGGGCAAAGACTGCCATGGTGAAGACCGCTGAACAAGGCAAACACCGTGTGGGTATGACTAGGCCGCCATATCAGGCATCCGTATCCCATGTGCAACTGTGACAGTGACAGGACATGAACTTTCACGGGGAGACTCATCCTGTCTGGGCACCAGTACCAGTAGAGAACTGCAGATACTAGCGAAAATGTGGGTTTGCACTCCCCAGGATGTAACAGTGGGCAACCCACCCACTGTAGAGACTGTGGCTTTGCACTCCCCAGGATGTAACAGTGGGCAACCCACCCACTGTAGAGACTTGTGAGACTGTGGCTTTGCACTCCCCAGGATGTAACAGTGGGCAAACCACCCACTGTAAAGACTTGTGAGACTGTGGCTTTGCACTCCCCAGGATGGCACAGTGGGCAAGCCACCCACTCGTGAGACTGTGGCTTTGCACTCCCCAGGATGGCACAGTGGGCAACCCACCCACTTGTGAGACTTGAGAGACTGTGGCTTTGCACTCCCCAGGATGGCACAGTGGGCAATCCACCCACTTGTGAGACTTGAGAGACTGTGGCTTTGCACTCCCCAGGATACATCAGTGGGTATGGAGCCCCGTCGTGGATCTGGCTACGCATTCATCTGGCTGAGGTGCCCCCCTTCCCTTCCCCCTGAGGTGCCTGTAGTGTTTCTATCTGATGCCCCGACAGTGTTCTCTCTGATTTTGGTCAGGTATCTATTGTGGGCCTCGCCCATGCATTTTTGGACTGTTGGTGCACAGACATTGTTGTGTACATATCTGCACTACTTCTTGTATTGTATATAAAATTATGACAGATTTCGAGATATATATCAGTATTTTTTTGTATGACATGTATATTGGCACATTACAATGTTTGACCGAAATTTGCTTTGTCTTTGCATTCTTCCGGGGGGATTGTGGGTTGTTCATGTGATATTTTTGACTGCATTGGTGTGTATGTTGTGATATGCGAGGGTGCGGGTGTTTGGTGGGTGTCCCCCTAACTTTTGCCTCCCCCTTCCCCCGTGTCGTAGATGCAGTACTCACCGGTATCTTCTGTGCCTATGTCGCTGTTGGTCGTAGAGGAGCAGAAAGACAAAGGCAGGTAGGATTTGGAGTTCCGGCTCCATGGAGTCGTCGTTTCTCGTGGAGTGTGTTAAGGTGAGCGTTCTCCCATAGCAAAAGCTGTTTCCGCCGTGTTTTTATTCACGGAGAATCCGCCCCGGAAAAGGTGGCAGATTGGCCTGTCATAACAGTGTGGGCGGTACATTGTCTCCCGCCTGTCTGTTCGCGGTGACCGCCGTGCTGTTTGTCTGTACCGCCGTGGCGGGCGATGTGTTAAAGTGGCTGTCTTTGTTGGCGGTTTCCACCAGGGTCGTTATTTCCTTTTTTTGTCCGCCGGCCTGTATGTGGTATTTCCGCAGCTTTAACACCGTCCGCCAGGGTTGTAATGACCACCCATATGTGAGAGTGTCTATGTTAATGTGAGACTGAGTGTAAGCGTCTCTGTCTGGGTGTGAGAGGGAGTATGACAGTATCTCCCTGAATATGAGGATCAGTGTGAGAGTGTCTCTCTGAGTGTCAGAGTGAATGTGAGTGTCTGTGTAGATGTGACAGTGGATGTAATAGCACATCTGTAGGTGTGAGAGTGGGTGTGACAGTGTCTGCCTGCATGTCAGGCTGGGTGTGAGAGTGTATCTCTATGTGTAATACTGATTGTGAGTTATTAGCAAAACAAAAAATGCTTTTTGTATAGAAACTAGGTCCTAACTATAAGTACCTTATAGCAACTGTCACTAGGTTATTTATATCCATATATATACAGTATATATATATATATATATATATATATATATATATATATATCCAAGAAAGAAGTGACTCAAACAGATGATCTCATTAAAGAACAAAAATATATTTCTACTACAACGTTTCAGCTTCCGCCTTCCTCAGGTAGTACAAGATGGTTTGCTCAGTGGCTGCACAGCTGACACTGGTGGATTTTCAAAAAGCATCATGAGTGAAGATTCCAATTGGAATGTGGAATCAATGCAGTCCTGAGAACTCTTCAGATATGCAGAAATCAAGTGGTATTGTCAGTGATGTTCAGTCCATCTGGATGCAGAGATTTTAAACGGTACATCCAGAAATTTTCTCTGATGTCCAGTAGTTCTTCCTTTAAAACATGCTCCACAGGGAAAATCTTCAAATCTGATAGTAAATGGTCCACAAGGTTAAAATGGTTGGCTACAGGCTGGTCAAGTTTCTTGTTAATTATTGCCGATTTGTGGTTCCTGAATCGTGTACGGAGGTCATTCACAGTTTGACCTACATATTGTTTTTTACAGCTTTGACGTTGGCACTGAATCACATAAATAATGCATCTAGAGCGACATGTAAGATGCTGTCTTATTCCATAGGTCCTTTTTGTAACAGAGCTAGTTACTGATGATGTTTGTAAAAGGTATTCACATGTAATGCACCTTTTGGAATCACAGCAATGAACTCCTGCATTTGTTACAGCTTGTATATATATATATACACACACACACATATATATACGTATATATATATGTATATATATATATATATGAAAAAGAATTCTCTTTCTTTTCCGAAAAGAGAAAACCGCACTCCGTCGTTGTGCCAATAATAGTTAAACTTTAATTCCATTAGTGAGATCACGGCAAAAAACAAAACAGGAATCCCCTGACGCGTTTCGGTCACACCGGACCTTGTTCACCGGTGTTTCCTGTGCACTGATTTAGCTCTTTAAATAAACTAACCACACTCTACAGAAAATACACAAAACATAAACAAAATTATCAACAATTACTCCTTGACGTCTCAAAATATATATATACATTGACAAAGAACAACAAAGACCTTTTTGCAAATATTCTTAAACTGTCAAGAATATTTTCACAATAATCCGAGATGTTTCTCTCCTTGTTACTACATTGCAATGGCTTCTGGTAGGTGTAGTTTGTAACATCCTCTTAAGCATCCTCCCAAAAATCCATAAAAACTTGCAACATCCACCTGGTAGACCGATAATATCAGCCAAGGCATCCTTATTAGAACCAATGTCAGAATATATTGTTTTCTTTCTAGCACCTCTAGCAAGAAATTTGAACTCCTACTTGTGTGACACAGGAGATTTAGGCCCGTATTTATACTCCGTTTGCGCCGAATTAGCGTCGTTTTTTTCGACGCAAATTCAGCGCAAAACTAACGCCATATTTATACTTTGGCGTTAGACGCGTCTAGCGCCAAAGTATGGGCAAATAGCGTCATTTTTTTGTGTGAACGCCTTCCTTGCGTTAATGAGATGCAAGGAAGGCGTTCCCGTCTAAAAAAATGACGGCGACGCAAATGCGTCGTATTTATACTCCCGGGCAAAAATCACGCCTGGGAGTGGGCGGGGCAAAAAACCCCGCATTTGCGCCACTTTTTAATGCCTGGGTCAGGGTAGGCGTTAAGGGGCCTGTGGGCTCAAAATGAGCCCACAGGTGCCCTCCCCTGCCCCCAGGGACCCCCCCTGCCACCCTTGCCCACCCCAGGAGGACACCCAAGGATGGAGGGACCCATCCCAGGGACATTCAGGTAAGTATACATTTTTATTTTTTTTTATTTTTTTTGGTGGCATAGGGGGGCCTTATTTGTGCCCCCCTACATGCCACTATGCCCAATGACCATGCCCAGGGGACATAAGTCCCCTGGGCATGGCCATTGGGCAAGGGGGCATGACTCCTGTCTTTACTAAGACAGGAGTCATTTAAATGGCGTCTGGGCGTCGAAAAAAATGGCGCAAATCGGGTTGAGGTGATTTTTTTGCCTCAACCTGACTTGCCCCATTTTAAGACGCCCTAACGCCATTTTCCCCCTACGCCGGCGCTGCCTGGTCTACGTGTTTTTTTTCCACGCACACCAGGCAGCGCCGGTCTGCTAGCGCCGGCTAACGCCATTCCATAAATACGGCGCCCGCATGGCGCTTCAGAATGGCGTTAGACGGCGCTAAATTTTTTGACGCTAAACTGCGTTAGCGCAGTTTAGCGTCAAAAAGTATAAATATGGGCCTTACTGTTGCAACTGGAAGGCATACCCTGGCAGGATACTTATAAATTAGTAACGATGGATGTGGTTTCACTCTATACAAATATTGAACATCATATAGGAGTCCAGGCATGCAAATTCTTCCTCAATCAAAGGAATATATGTTTCTATCAACATAATGAGATACTTTCTGAAATGATCAACATCTGTCTAACTAATAATTACTTCCTGTTCAACCAACAACTATATCTGCAAATCAAGGATACTGCAATGGGTTTCTCTTTTTCCCCAAATGTTGCTAACTTGACAATGGGTTGGTTTGAACAGCGAATAGCATGGGCAGAAGAGAATGAGATTCATCAACATAAAGTAGTGATTTGGTTGCACAAATGCAGCAAATCTTAATTTCACCTATGACATCAGTGGAACACGTGTGACAATCCTAGATACAGAAATTTATGTAAAAGATGGTACCTCATTACATAGAAAGATAACAGCTACGAACTCTATATTACACGCAAATAGTTTTCACCCACCACGAACGAAGTGGAACATTCCTTATGGTGAATTTCTACGAATTAAGAAAATCTGCACAGAACTGAAAGAGTGTGAGAAGCACCTAAAACTGTCTGAGGAGAGATTCCTGGCAAGACAATATCCAAACAAATGCCTAGCTCTATCTAAGAAACGATTGAAACAATCATCAAGAGAACAACTAATTCACGGAGGCAATCAAGCCATTAAACATTTCAAACAACAACAGCTGAGGTTTATAACAACATACTCACAGAGTGCCATACAAGTTAGAAACATTTTGGAGAATCATTGGTCAATTTTAATAATGGACCCAATAGTAGGAGAAATCATGGGACAATACCCACAAATGACCTTCAGAAGAACATCAAATCTAAGGGACAAACTAACACACAGTCACTTTCAAACTAGAAAACCAAACTGGTTACAGAAACAAGGTTTTTGGAAATGCAGCAACTGTAAGGCATGCAAAATTGGCGTAAATAAGAAAGAGTATTTAACAAACACTGGCATGGTGAGAGTGATACGCAAGCATTTGAATTGTAAAAGTCGATTTACGGTATATGTGATTGAGTGCCCTTGTGGGCTAAAATATATTGACAGTACCATATGTGAGACCAAAAAGCGAATTTTAGAACATATTCAAGCAACTATTAACATAGACAGGAGCTATGCAACAGCAAGACATATGGAGCAAAAACATGATAGCAAGTGGGAACTCATGACATTCTATGTAACTGTTCAAGTACCAAAACTGGAACGTGGTGGCAATAGTAGAAAGAAGTTGCATCAATTGGAATCCAGATACATACTGGATATCCGGTCTCTCACTCCGTTAGGTTTGAACCAGGATGAAGTGTTATTTGTACACTTATAAGGGTCTTCACAGTCAATAAAACTCCGCCACCTAAACAGTTTAAGTTTACCAATTTTAAAACTGTTTTTTTGGGGCTTTGGCATAGTTAAAACTTTTACTCTCTGGGGAATAGCTATTGGCCTTTGCCCCTTGTCTTCTCTTTTCTTTTGTTGTTATTATACATATATATTTTTTTTTGTAGGGACATGAAATCTTTTCACCCATTTGGGTGTTACATCTATTTTTTGGCGCAAATTTTTTTTTTGAATGAATTATATATACAAACATTAAATACATCCATATCAGAGGTGCAGGGCTCAGGGAAGGTTGAAGTTAAAATAGAATTTGGGGAATGTGCCACTTTAGGCTACAAATGAATTTGAATTCTATTTGCATATTAATTGAAAATAATGAGGTTCCCTGCAGTGTGAGAGTACACCTCGAGGACTGCTTTAGTAATTTATTTTACACATTTTTTATTTTTAGTAAAAAAAATCAAAATAATTTAAAAAATCTACAATCTTTTTGCGTAAGGGGATGTTACAAACTACACCTACCAGAAGCCATTGCAATGTAGTAACAAGGAGATAAACATCTCGGATTATTGTGAAAACATTCTTGACAGTTTAAGAATATTTGCAAAAATGTCTTTGTTGTTCTTTGTCAATGTATGTATATATTTTGAGATGTCAAGGAGTAATTGTTGATAATTTTGTTCAAGTTTTGTGTATTTTCTGTAGAGTCTGGTTAGTTTATTTAAATCACTAAATCAGTGCACAGGAACCACCTGTGAACAAGGTCCGGTGTGACCGAAACGCGTCAGGGGATTCCTGTTTTGTTTTTTGCCGTGATCTCACTAATGGAATTAAAGTTTAACTATTATTGGCACAACGACGGAGTGCGGTTTTCTCTTTTCGGAATAGAAAGAGAATTCTTTTTTTTAAATACGGAGAAAATAAGTGCGCCGCAACACGCTACTCAGGACAATCTTCTTTTGTGTGTATATATATATATATATATCACTTATCGTTGTTCAACACAACCAACTTTGAGTGGCACAACTACGGTTCAAATTACTATATTATTACTTAATTATTTAGTCCAAGTAACAGTCCAAACAAAATCAATCTCATTAGTCTTGCTGTTTTTTGATTCATTGCCTTTCCCAGTATTCAATAAAGACTCCTCAAAGCATGTAGCTTGCTTCACATTACATTTCACTTCATTTTTCTCCATTTAATTGTGTTGCACTTCATATCAGACTTAAATATTTTATTGTTCCCTTACTCTGTTTCAACCACTTTTTGGCATTGCGCTCAAATGCATCCTCAGGCGCTGTTTTTCCTCTGTGTCAGCCATTCCTGCATTGCCACAACAGCCCACTTGGTATCACAGATCCCTTTCACTCCTCTGCCTCCTCCCTGTTACTTACTGGGCTTCCACATGCCGTGGGTCACCCTCTGGTTGCTGTCCTTTACGATTCCCACCGTTCATCTTCAGTCGGAGGCTCACTGGGGGCTCCACTTATATTCCTTCAGCCCTTCAGCAGCGACTGGCAAAATCCTTGAAAATATTTCTATAGATATATATTCACTGAAAAAAAACAAAGATTACAGGGACGTTATAGTTAGGAAGTTGAATTAAAAAAACATAGAAATTCACGAAAAAAACTAAAGGTTACATGGACGTTATGGTTGGGCTTACATTTTATGGATGATATACTTAGAAGAAGATATTTCTGGACAAAGTGAAAAGATTAAAGTATTTGTTAATTAAAAAGAGTGAGTTCTCCTTTCAGTATGAACCTTAAACATTTGAAGTTTTAAAGAGGGAAATGACACACCTGGAGTAGAAACCTCAACTCTCAGTGTGAGGTTTGGAGAAAATAACCGTCAGGCCATAGGTGACTGTTTATTGTGCTTTTCCCAGACATAACTATGACATTCAGCCCACACACTGTGAAATGAAAGAAACATGAATGTTCCATTACTAGGAAGGTAAAACAGTTTAAACACTAGTAAATAAACGGACCAACTGCCTTGAGATACTAGACTTTGAACCATCAGCCTACTGAGTGATAGTCCAAGAGCCTTACCAGTAGGTCAGAAGAGACTCTATTCTGCTTTGCATCAAAACATATCTATAGCATTCAAACCACACATCTTGCTAGTCTAACTCTTTGAAGTCATTGCATGGAGAGACCATGCACTGACAATCTCTCTCTCTCTCTTTCCCATCCCATTATGAGATGGAAAAAAAGAGAGAGAGAGACAGGACCATGGGGGGAGCCTCAAGGACCGGCGGTCCTAGCCAGCTCCCTGTGTCCTGCAGGAGCAGGAATTGCTCCTGCAGTTAATATTAGCTCCCTGCTTGTGGGAGCAATGTTTCCATCTGTCTTTCCTGCATACATATTTGCTTACAGAAAAGATAGATGAAAACTCTGCTTTTTGTCAGAAAGCGGACTTTGGGGGTCATTACGACCTCGGCGGTCTTTTTGCAAGACCACCGAGGGACCACCGTACGGAAGACTACCTGTGCAGGCAGTTTGCCGCTCGGCGTATTATGACTGTTGGCTGCTTTCCGTTGTTATTCCGACGGAGAGCCGCCAACAGCCATACTTGCGGGCGGCGGGGAAGTGGAGGTTGCTCCACCTCCACCGCCACGCCAACAGAACACCGCCCAGCGAATCACGTCCTGTGATTCGCCGTGGCGGTGTTCTGTTGGCGGTGTGGTGTCGGCGGAGCTGCCCCCATGGCTCCCGTCCCCTCCCGGAGGATCAACGGACCAGGTAAGTCAATCGTCCGTTAGGGGAGGGGGATGGGGTGGGGTGGTGTTGTGTGTTGTGTGCGTGCATGGGGGTGTGCGTGTGTGTATGAAGAGGGGGTGTGTGAATGTGTGTATGCTTGCGGGGGTGTTGTGTGTATGGGAATGAGTGCGTGTATGGCGGTGGGTATGTCTGTATGGATGTGTGCGTGTATGTTTGAATGTGGGTGTGCGTGTCTGACTGTGTGTGTGGATGTAGGCATGTATGTCGGGTGTGTGCGTGTGTGTGTTGGTGGTGCCTGCATGCGTGCCGGGTGTGTGTGAGTAATGTTATGATGGGGGTCGGGGTGGGGAGGGGGGGCCCTGCCACCTTTGTGGGGTGGCAGGGGTGGTGGGGGGTGTAGGGGGAGGGAGTCGGGTGGGGGAGACCCTTCTCAGTGCCAGGGAAGGAATTCCCTGGTACTGATAGTGCTTACCGCCATGGATTTCATGGCGGTTCAAACCGCTGGAAATCCATGGCGGTAAGCCGGGTCTAAATACCGGCGACGGTATACTGACAGCTGCCAGGCTGGAGACCCAGGTCTCCAGCCCGGCGGTCGTCTCCGCCCTGGCGGGCGGGACGGAGAACCGGCGGATGACCATGGCGGTAACCGTCATGGTCATAATACACCAAGGTAAGACCGCCAGCCTGTTGGCGGTCTTACCGCTGGTTCTCCGCCATCCGCCAGGGTTGTAATGACCCCCTTTATTTGCTTTTGCTTGGAGGAGGGCTGTCAGCTCCCACTAAGCAAAAGCTGTAGGAGGCTGGCCTGGCTTATAGTGGGTACCTGCTGGTACTTACACCTTGTGCCAGGTAAAGTTATCCCTTATTAATAGATTAGTAGTGTTCTAGCAGCTTAGGCTGATAGAAGTAGCTATATCAAAGCAGCTTAGGCTGAACTAGGAGACATGCAAAGCTCCTACTATACCACTTATATCATATAGGTACTATATCATAAGAAACACAATACTCAGGGTTACTAAAAATAAAGGTACTTTACTTTAGTGACAGTGTGCCAAAAATATGTCAGAGGATATACTCCCTTAGGAGGTAAGTAAAATATATTTGTATATATATATATATATATATATATATATATATATATATATATATATATATATATATATGATTTGGGGGATTTTTGTCCATTTATAAACCTTTAAAACTTTGCACCCGTTTAACGAACAAGCTTGAAATCTTGCAGACCGTCTGTCCCTGTTTCTTTTTGGGAGGATTCAATGTTTTGCAGTGTTTGGTCAGGAGGTGCAAAGAAAAAAGGGCGTCCTAAAACCGGCTTCAAATCAAAAGCATTTTCCATAGACTTTTGTATTTTGCATACCACAAAGTCCGTCAGCAGGATTTTTATTAAATTGCACAGTATTATCTACTAGGTGGCACAGATAATTCTGTGGGGTATTGTAGGTGATCAGAGTCACTAAATGTTAAGTTTTGAGGTTTTGGAACTTAGTAATATCTTTTAGCACAATACTACTAAAAGTAGAAAGGAAGCTGAAACTTAAACTAGACTGCCTAGGTAAAGTTTCAGATTTACCACATGAACAACTGAAAGACCCAACTGTGATCACATGCTAACAGACATTTATGAACAAATACATAAGAAATAGAATGCATCTTAATTTATATAAGTTTTCTTTGCATGCATCCTGGCTCACAAAATAAAAGTGGCCCAACAAAGCAAAGAAAAACATCTTCTTGTGCACCCCTGTAAAACAAATGGAAACACTTACTTAACAGTGAACCACCACTCTCGTATTTGGAGGCCATGATAATTGCAGGAGGCTGACCCGGTTTGTATTGAGTACTTGGGTACTTACACCTTATACCAGGTCCAGTTATCCCTTATTAGTGAAATGTTGTAGTGTAGCAGCTTAGACTGATAGAGGTAGCTGTAGCAGAGCAGCTTAGGCTGAACCAGGAGACATGCAAAGCTCCTGCAATACCACTATAGTTACACAGTCCTTATACACAATAAAAGACAATACTTGGGGGGTCATTCTGACCGCGGCGGACGGCGGTCGCCGCCCGCCACGCGGTTCTCGCCGAAAGACCGCGGCGGTGATTCTGGCTTTCCCACTGGGCTGGCGGGCGACCGCCGAAAGTCCGCCAGCCAGCCCAGCGGGAAACACCCTTCCCAAGAGGACGCCGGCTCAGAATTGAGCCGGCGGTGTGGGAAGGTGCGACGGGTGCAGTTGCACCCGTCGCGAATTTCAGTGTCTGCTAGGCAGACACTGAAATTCTTTTTGGGGCCCTCTTACGGGGGCCCCTGCAGTGCCCATGCCATTGGCATGGGCACTGCAGGGGCCCCCAGGGGCCCCGCGGCACCCCCTACTGCCATCCTGTTCCCGGTGGGAGAACCGCCAGGAACTGGATGGCGGTAGGGGGTGTCAGAATCCCCATGGCGGCGGAGCGCGCTCCGCCGCCATGGAGGATTCTCAAGGGCAGCGGAAAGTCGGCGGGACACCGCCGACTTTCCGTTTCTGGCCGCGGCTGAACCGCCGCGGTCAGAATGCCCAGCGGTGCACCGCCAGCCTGTTGGCGGTGCTACCGCCGACCTCCGCCATGGCGGTAATTACCGCCAGGGTCAGAATGAACCCCTTAGTGTTACCAAAAATAAAGGTAGTTTATTTTAGTGACACAAGGCCAAAAATATTTTAGAGACAATGGCCCTCAATACAGCATTGGCGGTAAATCCCGCTTACCGCTGTGCAGAAGACCGCCAACACACCGCTGCAGTGGCGGAATTCCGCTATAGCTATTACGACCCACAGCTCGGAATCCGTCAAAATCCAGACAACCACACATGTCCGCCACACCAAAGGTCAGTGATAAACTGGCGATCACAAAACCTCCACCATCACGCCAACAGAAATACGCCCACACTATCACAACCCACGAGTCCACGCGGCGGTCTTTCAACTGCGGTATTCCATTGGCGGTACACACCGCTGTCCTCAAAATACACACACATTTACAAAACACAACCACATTGGACAAATCAAAACACACACACATGATACACATACACACACCACTCCCACACACCCAATCCAATATAAAACACACACCCACATCACCCACAAACCCTTACTACCAAAATTACGAACCACCACCAGAAACAACACTAGCATCCCCAGACACACAACATCATCACTCATACAACATCCACGCACCTCAGACAACACACACAAACACATCCCCTCACACATCACAACAGACACCACCCCACACATCACCAACATCATGGCACCTCAACGACACCCCAGGTTCTCTGAGGAGGAGCTCAGGCTCATGGTGGAGGAAATCATCTGGATAGAGCCACAGCTATTCGGATCACAGGTGCAGTACACCTCCATTGCTAGGAAGATGGAGCTATGGCGCAGAATCGTCAACAGGATCAACACAGTGGGACAGCATCCGAGAACACGGGATGACATCAGGAAGAGGTGGAACGACCCACGGGGGAAGGTGTGTTCCGTGGTCTCAAGACACCAGAGTGCAGTACAGAGGACTGGCGGTGGACCCCCACCTCCTCCCCCACAACTAACAACATGGGAGGAGCAAGTCTTGGCAATACTGCATCCTGAGGGCCTTGCAGGAGTAGCAGGAGGAATGGACTCTGGTAAGTCAACTCTTAACTATTATATCCCCCACCCTACCTGCATGCCATCACATACCCCCACCCTCACCCTCACCCCCATCACTCCAACACCTCACATATATCCCACTATCACAAACCACCCATCCCAACACCAAGCCCTGCATGCAACACCAAAGCATGGACACCCATTACCAAAGCATGTCCGCTACAGATACCCACACAGACCCCAAACCAAATATCACACAAGGACCTAGACAAGAATGCAAGCACTGGAGTACAGGGTCACTCACCCATTGCACACGATGGCACACACAGATGCAATAATTATGCCTTTACACCCCTGCAGGATCCCTACCCAACATCACCGGACAGGAGGTTCCAGACATGTCCACTCCCCCCACAGAAGAGGCCCACAGTGATGACAGCAGCTCTGTACAACTGGATCAAGATGACCAGCCCGGCCCATCTGGGACCTCGGGACAGTTGGTTCCCCTGACACTGGCACAAGCCACCACAGAGCCTCCCCCCCTCAGGAAACACCAGCACAGCACCCACCCAGCGGGCCCATCCCTCTGACCCCAGGACACGTCAAGCAGCAGTGTATCCACCACTACAGGGAACCCAGGCAAACCCACCACCCCAAGAAAATCAGGGACCTGGGGGCAGTGGCAGTAGGCACACGGTTCAGGGGACGGAGGCACAGGAAAACAGGGGAACTGGGAGGACTGCTGTGCGACGGGGGAGGACAGGCACAGGGAACTCGCTCTCCACGAGGCCCTCTCCAACATCATGCGAGCATACCATCATTCACAGGAGACGATGGCAACGGTACTGGCCAACTTTCAGGAGACCCAGCGGCTGCAGGAGGAACACTATCTGGGGATCAGGGAGGAACTCAAGTCCATCAACACCACCCTGGTCACCATTGTAGGGGTGCTGCAGGACCTTGTCAACACCAAAAGGGACACAGTGGCACAGCATGGGGCCCCTGACACTAGCCTGGATGATGAACAGCCCACCACCTCCGCCGGCGCTAGTGGACAGGAGGCACTGCCACAGGACCACGACACCAGCACCCCACCCCCTGCAGATGGAGAGCCACCCCGCAAACCGTCCCTGAGATCCAGGAACAAGACAGAGAACATTGCCAAGACCCCCGCCAGGAAATGAGACCCCTCTGAATGTCATCCTTCTGTCTCACTTTGTCACCCTGTCCATCCTTAAACTGCCCTAGCTCCACTTCCTATGCCCCTTTGGACAATGCACCTGTGAAACAAATAGACTGGACTCTGCCATGGACATTCCTCCACCATCATCCCTGACCATTTTACAACCCCCTCCAGTTATTTGCACAAAATAAACACACATCAATCACAAAACAATCTGGAGTCAGTCTGTGCTTTCACAAATGTGTATTTACAATAACTATGGAATATAGCAATGTCAATTTTATTGTCAACATACCAATGAAACACAGCTCTAGTCCATTAGGAAATATAGCAGAGGTCACACAGTGGGACCCACATCTGTGAAATGGAAAGCCAAAGTGACAAGTCAGAGTCCATACACTGGGTGAAAGTGACAGACTTATGATAGTTCAAACAATAGTATGAGATGTGTAAGGCAGTGATATCTTCTTACCTGTGTCTCACTGGAAGTATTGCTGGATAACGTTGTTTCTGTTGTCGATATCCTCTTCTTCTGCCTCCTCTTCTTCACTGTCCACAGGCTCCACAGCTGCCACAAGACCTCCAACTGGACCATCCTCCTGTAGAAAAGGCACCTGTCGACGCAAAGCCAGGGTGTGCAGCATACAGCAGGCCACGATGATCTGGCACACCTTCTTTGGTGAGTAGAAGAGAGAACCACCTGTCATATGGAGGCACCGGAACCTGGCCTTCAGGAGGCCGAAGGTTCTTTCCATAATGCTCCTAGTTCACCCATGTGCCTCATTGTAGCATTCCTCTGCCCTTTTCCTGCGATTTCTCACTGGGGTCAGTAGCCATGACAGGTTGGGGTACCCAGAGTCACCTGCAAATGTCGAGGGACAACTGTTAGACACACACTAACCCGTAGGGACAAACCCAGACAACTATTCACAATGTATAGGGTCCTTGTCCTCACCTATTAGCCACACGGAGTGCCTCTGGAGTTGACCCATCACATAAGGGATGCTGCTTTTCCTCAGAATGTAAGCGTCATGCACTGAGCCAGGAAACGTGGCATTCACATGGGAGATGTACTGGTTGGCAAAACACACCATCTGCACATTCATTGAATGGTAGCTCATACTGTTTCTGTACAGCTGTTCACTCCTGCAGGGGGAGGGGGTACCAAGGCCACATGTGTCCCATCAGTGGCACCTATGATGTTGGGGATATGTCCCAGGACATAGAAGTCACCTTTCACTGTAGGCAACTCCCTCCACCTGAGGGAAAACGATGTAGCTGCGCATGTGTTTCAGCAGGGCAGACAACACTCTGGATAACACGCTAGAGAACATTGGCTGGGACATCCCTGATGCAATGGCCACTGTTGTTTGAAAAAAACCACTTGCCAGGAAATGGAGTACTGACAGGACCTGCACTAGAGTGGGGGATCCCTGTGGGATGGCAGACAGCTGACATCAGGTCTGGCTCCAACTGGGCACACAGTTCATGGATTGTTGCACGATCAAGTCTGTAGGTGACAATTACGTGTCTCTCTTCCATTGTCGACAGGTCTACTAGTGGTCTGTACACCGGAGGATGCCGCCATCTCATCACCTGCCCCAGCGGACGTGCCCTATGGACGAGAACAGCGAGCAGAGAGTCAGCCAACACTGAGGTATCCCAAATTGTCATTAGCACACATTTATTAATCCGCAATGGGACTGTTATTGTGTGTATGCCAAGCCTACATAGATGTGACACAGTTATTATTATTGACATGTGGCCCACTGAAATGGTGGCTGCTTGACCTGTAAGGTGGGACAAGGGGATATGAGGTAACTGCGCTGGCATTCTACACAGTCGGGGTAGGCGGTCAAAGACCGCGGCGCAATCCTGCATTGGTTAACATTGGACCCCATGGGTCAGAAGAACCAATGACAATGTACGCCGGCGCTGACGGTACGCACTGTAGCGGACGTGACCGCCATTTTCTTTGTGTTCACTCACTTGATACCTGACCTTCAATAGGAGAGGACCTACACTGCAAGTGCTGCTGTGACCTCAGTCTGGAAGCGACAATGGCTCATGTGTCTGGGGAAAGGGCCCCTGCCTTCACTTCGGAGGAGTCGGCGAAGTTAGTGGATGGGGCCGTCCCCCAGTACACTCTACTCTATGGTCCTCCAGATAAACAGGTGAGTACACTGTGAGCTTGCTGCATGGGCAATGGCTGTTTGGAGTGGTGTGGATAGAAGATATATGGGGGGGACAGAGCCCTGCATGAGTGGACTGTGAATGTCTGTGTGTCAGGGCAAGGGTGGGAACGTGGGCCAATGACTATGACGGTCTGGACTGTGAAAGATTTACCTTTTCCCCTGTACTATTCCTCTAGGTCAGCGCCCACCAGAAGAAGGATATTTGGCGTGCCATCACCAAGGAAGTCCGGACCCTGGGGGGTCCACCACAGACGGAGCACCGACTGCCGGAAAAGATGGGAGGGCATTCGCCGCTGGAGCACGAAAATGGCGGAGGCCCAGGTGGGGATGGCCTCCCAACATGGGAGGGGTGCCCTTCACACCAAGACCCCCCTGATATTCCGGATCCTGGCAGTGGTGTATCTGGAGTAGGATGGGCGCTTGAGGGCAACACAGCAGCCACAAGTGGGTGAGTACAGACACATTAATCTGACTCTGCGCGCATTTCGAGGTGTCTGGGTGGGGGAGGTGGGCAGTGGGTTCCCCTATGCCAGGGCGAAGTTGGTAGGCAAGGTCCCTTGTGAGGCAGGCTATGTGGCACCCCAACCCTACCAGTGGTAAGAGCCATCTACACCAAGTCAGGCTCCTGTGACTTCCATGTGTGCAGCAATCGGGGATAGGCCTTGTACCCCATGGCCTTGTGAATAATCTAGGAACTGTTAGTGCATGCCGTAGTGCAGAGGCCTGCTGTCTGTAGTGTCCGCCACAGTAGTGGTATTGCATGCACTGAACATGTCTTTCTTCTGTCTCCCCCCCCCTTTTTGTGGTCTCCCTGTTCTTGTGTGCAATAGCATCATCTGGCGGAGGAGCAATGGCACAGGAGCAGGAGGGAGCTGCATCCCACTTGGCCCTGGAGGGCGAAACAACTGAGTCTGAAGCCACCAAGAGGACGGAGGGTGAGGGGAGCTCCACGGCGGGGACAGGAGGTGACAGCAGCGACGACTCCTCCTCCTCTGATGGGAGCTCCCTTGCGTGGTGGGCCCCTCTGTGCCCCCCCCATCCACAGGTACAGCTGCCACCCCCCCTACCAGCACACCCTCCCAGCAGCCCCTCAGCGTGTGTCCTGTGCCCGCTCACCCAGGAGGGTGGGCATCTCCTTTGCCCCAGGCACCTCAGGCCCTGACCCAGTCAGCCCTGCTGCCCTCAGTGAGGAGGCTATTGACCTCCTGAGATCCCTCACTGTTGGGCATCTCCCATTGTGAATGCCATCCAGGTTGTTGAGAGGCATTATCAACAAACAAATGCATACCTGGAGGGCATTCATTCTGGCCAGGCAGCCCAACAGAGAGCATTTCAGGGTCTGGCCTCAGCACTGATGGGAGCCATTGTCCCTGTGTCCAGCCTCCCCCCTCCAACTTCCTCCACCCAGGCCCAATCCCCTGTACCTCAGCCTATCCCAAGCATGCATGCACCTTAACACACAAAAGTGGCTCAGGCAAACATAAACACCACACATCCCACAGGCACTCACACAAGCACCAAAAAGAAAAAGATAAAGCAACAAATCAGAAAGTTGTAGCTTACCTGGCTCAAAACAAACAACGATCAAAACACACTGCAGCTACACAAACTTAACAGGATATACAAATCATCAATCAAAAAAGCTAAAAAAGGTACTACTCAGACAGAATTAAAAATGCTCAATCTACAACCAAGGAATTTTATAAAATTCTCAATGAATTTCGAAAACCTACATGCATGGAAGGAAGTCATTCCACTACTCAAAATTTCGCAAACAAATTGGCAACTCACTACACAACCAAGGCAGACACATTGGAATCCTATTTAAAACAGAAGAAAACCATCAGCACCAACCCCTTTCCTAAAATACCCTCTAAGAATAAACCAACCCAACCTCTACAGTCCTTCAAACAAATATCCCAGGATGAATTTATGGATTTGGTCAAAGCAAGCAGACCTTCTGGTTGCCCTTCTGACCCTTGCCCATCACAAATCTTCAAGAACATTCTTCTATCTACTTCTGCTGCCACAGCTGTAAGAAGAATCATCAACAACTCTTTAACTTCAGGAACTTTTCTTGTAGACCTGAAAAAGGCATACATATGACCTTTATTAAAGAAAACAAACCTAGACCCGCAAAACCCCAACAACCATAGACCAATCAAAAATGGACCTTTCCTGGTCAAATTGATAAAAAGAGCAGCTTTCGCCCAGATGTCACAATTCATTGAAGACAATTCTATACTTTCAGACTTCCAAACTGGATTCCACCCAGGAAGAAGCACTGAATCTGCACTCATAGCAGTCTGGGATGATCTTAAAAACACAGTTGACTGAAATGGAGTTGCTGCACTACTTCTCTTGGACCTCTCGGCTGCCTTTAAAACAGTTAACCATGACACCCTAATTCAAAGACTCCATGAAGCCGGCATACAAGGGATTGCTCTCAACTGGATTACTTCCTATCTTCAAAAAAGATCGAATATCATCCACTCACCCCCCTTCTCGTCCGAACCCTACCTCACAAAAGCAGGGGTCCCCCAAGGGTCAATCATCTCACCTTTGCTTTTCAACATCTACATGATATCTTTACCAGAACTCATCAATGATTTCCATCTCACATGCTACAACTATGCAGATGACACACAAATACTACTTAAATTAGAATGCCCCAAAAACATTGAAAACTCACAAATCTTCAGTTGCCTCAGAGCCGTTGATCAGTGGATGACCTGGAGCCATCTCAAACTAAATACCTCCAAAACAGAAATACTCATATGTGGTGACTGGAAAAGTTATGACCCTCTGTGCATCTGGCCTGATGATCTCAGACCACCTCCTCAATTATCCAAGGAAGTTAAAAACCTAGGAATCACCATGGATTCCAAGTTAACTATGAATGCCCAAGTGGACAAATTAGCACGAACAAGCTTCATCACCTTGAAGACTTTACAACACATCTTCCCCCACCTCGGATTTCCACACAAGGTGCAAGCTACTATCTCGCTTGTACTATCCAAACTGGATTATGCCAATGGCCTCTACCATGGATCATCTCTATCTGTTATGAAAAAACAACAACATATCCAGAATTCCACAGCCAGGCTACTATTACATGTAATGCGCAAGCCCACATCTCCCCTGCCTTGAGAGCACTACACTGATTACCCGTTGCCAGAAGATCCACTTTCAAGCTGCTTTGTATCACCCACAAAGCTATACATGGAACAGGACCGCTTTTTATCAGAAACAAAATAACCAAATACATCCAACAAAGAAACCTCCGCTCAAGATTGGCACCCCATCTTAGAACACCACCATACAAGAAAAAGACTATGGCCCTCATTCTGACCTTGGCGGGCGGCGGAGGCCGCCCGCCAAAGTCCCGCCGTCAGGTTACCGTTCCGCGGTCGAAAGACCGCGGCGGTAATTCTGACTTTCCCGCTGGGCTGGCGGGCGGTCTCGTTCAGACCGCCAGCCAGCCCAGCGGGAAAGAGGCTTCCACGATGAAGCCGGCTCGGAATCGAGCCGGCGGAGTGGAAGCTGTGCGACGGGTGCAGTTGCACCCGTCGCGTATTTCACTGTCTGCGCAGCAGACAGTGAAATACATTTAGGGGCCCTCTTACGGGGGCCCCTGCAATGCCCATGCCAGTGGCATGGGCACTGCAGGGGCCCCCAGGGGCCCCGCGACCCCCCCTACCGCCATCCGGATCTCGGCGGTCCGACCGCCGGGATCTGGATGGCGGTAGGGGGGGTCAGAATCCCCGCGGCGGTGCAGCAAGCTGCGCCGCCGCGGAGGATTCAATGGGGCCGCGGTAACCTGGCGGGACCCCGCCAGTGGTGCCGGTCCGACCGCGGCTTTACCGCCGCGGTCGGAATCCCCATTGAAGCACCGCCGGCTTGTCGGCGGTGCTCCCGCGGTCCTCCGCCCTGGCGGTCATAGACCGCCAGGGTCAGAATGAGGGCCTATATGTGGTACATCCTTCTCCGTTCAAGCAGCCAAACTATGGAATTCATTACCCCCAACTATAAAAAGCCACAGACAACTTTCTTGTCTTCAGAAAACTACTCAAGAGTTGGCTCTTTCCTTCATAACCACCATATTCAAACTATGAATTGCATAAGCCTATGTTGATAAATATTTTTTTCAGATTATGTGTAATTTCTAGTTATGTATAGTTTCTATAGAAAATATGTATTGCTACTATGTCATGACAATAAAATACACACACACTCTTTAACCTGTTAAACTAAGTATATTTTAACCATGGTTCTAAATATGTATTGTATGTGCATATTTGTGTGTATTCATGTGTGTGTATGTATATATATATATATGTATGTATGTGTATATGTTGTTTCTGTGCTTGGCATGTTCGTGGGTCATTGTGTGGCTTCTGGGTGGGTTGTTATACTAGATATCTTTGAATTCCTGCTCTCATCTTATCACACTTATCTACCCATCATCATATGTCATGTCTCTATCAAACTATCCTCCATTCTCACTCTGACTCATCCCAAATGCTTTCTACTAATTTCATCCCCTAAATAACTCTGTCTAAGCTCTTCCCTCCGCTTCCAAATCTAACTCACAAAACCTCACTCTACTACCGTGACCTCCCACACAACCCTACTAAATTCTCCCGCATTTATCTCACCCTGCTACTATGCTCTCCCTAACCCTTACACATACTCTTCCCTCCTCCATCCCCCTTTACTCATCCCAAGTCTTTGGGTTGAGTAAATTAAGGAAATACTCCCAATTAACACTTCTGGATTTCTTTCATCCTCCACCCCTCCATTACTCCAGTCAATCTAACTAACAAACTCTCATATCCGCGGCTCAAATTAACTCATAATAATACTGAAACTGTACTCATTATTTCCCAATACTAATCCATCACTAATTCTTGTTGGGTTCCAGAGTACCGTGCTACTCACCGAAAGAGCTTCGACGCCTAGTCAGGGGTAGTAAGCGCTATATAAATACAATTACAATACAATACAATACCCATGCAGACACACCAACATCCACTGCCTCCACTGTGTCTCCCTCCTCCACGTTTCTCTTCCAGTCTCGTCTCCACTCACTCCTACATGCACTACATCTTCAGCCACTACCTCCATCACCAGCACGCCCATCACCACACACCGCTCACGAGCACTCACCACCCCACTACCATTCACACATCCCCTGTGTCCTCTCCCAGTGTGTCTGTGAGCCCTCCTCCCAAAGTACACAAACGCAGGCACACACCCACCCAACAGCCATCCACCTCACAACAGCCTCCAGCCCATGCACCTTCACCCAAATTCAGCAGACGTACACCTCCAACAACCACTACCTCTTCCTCCACTCCCAAAACCCCTCCATCTACCCCTCCCAGTGTGCCTAAAAAACATTTCCGGGCTAATATTGACCTCTTCCCTACACCTCCCCCCCCCCGCCCATCCCCTAGGGCCAGGCTTTCCAGGTCCCAACCCAGCACCACAGCCACCACATCACCAGGCACAGTGGTGCCAGCAACTGCGGGCTATTGGAGTGCGGCAACCATCAGGGCTACCAATGTGCCTCGGAGCGAGTGCAAGGACATTCTGCCACCTGCAAAACTTAAAAAGTTGCCCACATCCCGGAGGGAGAAGCAGAAAACACCTGCCACCAAGGGCTCAGGGAAACCGAAAGGGGATAGTGGTAAGACAGCAGCACCACCATCCAAGGTGGGGAAGGGCCAAAAACTGAAGGGCAGGTCAGAAGAGGGCATGGTGGCACCGACTGAGGGACCAGTGACACACCTTCTATCCACGTTGATGCCAACGTGTACGGCGGAGAAGTACACCACCTGCACCGCCATCTGCACCGCCACAAGCACCGCTGTCATAGAGCCTGCCACCAGCACCGCAGTCACTGAGCCCGCCACCAGCACTGCAGTCACTGAGCCCGCTGCCACAGAGCCCGCCGCGCGCACCGCTGCCACAGAGCCCGCCGCGCGCACCGCTGCCACAGAGCCCGCCGCGCGCACCGCTGCCACAGAGCCCGCCGCGCGCACCGCTGCCACAGAGCCCGCCGCGCGCACCGCTGCCACAGAGCCCGCCGCGCCGCCATGACTGACACCGCCACAAGCACCGCCAGCGACCCTGCGACATCCTGAGCCAGTGGCACCACCGCAGACATGGCTGCCATCCCCAGTGGTTAGTCGTCCGAGGCTGGTGGTGAGTTCCAGGAGCCTGGGCAGCTTCAATGATGCATCACTTTCAGTGGAGAGATACATCCACTACCTCTGTCCTTGGCAGGATGAAGCACTCTGGGCACAAAGCCCCCTCCAGAACCAGTGGAGAGATACATCCACTACCTCTGTCCTTGGCAGGATGAAGCACTCTGGGCACAAAGCCCCCTCCAGAAC
This sequence comes from Pleurodeles waltl, assembly GCF_031143425.1. NCBI lineage: Eukaryota > Metazoa > Chordata > Amphibia > Caudata > Salamandridae > Pleurodeles > Pleurodeles waltl. The sequence goes on from NC_090440.1 coordinate 1,111,579,991, forward strand.
CAGTGGAGAGATACATCCACTACCTCTGTCCTTGACAGGATGAAGCACTCTGGGCACCAGGCCCCCTCCAGAACCAGTGGAGATTCACATCCACTTGAGAGACTGTGGCTTTGCACTCCCCAGGATAGAGAAGTGGGCAAACCACCCACTGGAAAGACTTCAATGGCGTCGTGCATTCATCAGGCTGAGGTGCCCCCCTCCCCCTCCACCTGAGGTGCCTATTTATTTTCCATCTGATGCCCCTCCAGTGTTCTCTCCGTTTGGAGTCAGGTATTGAGTGTGGGCCTCTCCCATGCATTTTTGGCCCAGTGGTCCTCGGACAATGATTTGTGCACTATCCGGACTTCTGTAGTTGGTGTACATAATTGTATATACTGTATTTAGAGTTTTGAGTACTGGATTTTCATTGATTACAATCATTCAAATCAATTCCTTTTGTCCTTGCGTTATTGAGGAGGGGTGGAGGGGTGTATATGTAATGTTGCAGCATGTATTTGTGTGTATGGTGTTGTGGGTGAGGGTGGGGGTGGAGGTGTTGCGTGTGTGTGTCACTCTCTTTTTCCCCCCTCCCTCCCCTGTGTTGTAGATGCAGTACTCACAGTGGTTTTCGCCGCCGTCTCTGGAGCTCCCGATAGAGGAGCAGGAAGACGATCGCAAGCAGGATGTGAAGTTATGGCTCCATGGCGTCCTGGTTCCTCGTGGAGTGTGGGTCGCTGGGAGTGTAAGAAAACCACAAAGGTGAGTAAAATACCCCACCCCAGAGCCCAGGAAAGTAGGAGTAAAGTACTGCATGTTTCCTCAGGATGACTACAAGTTGTGATCAGAGTTATTACAAGAACCAAGCAAGACTGCAAGCAACAACTGGTGGATTCCTGGACCTGAAGACCTGTAAAGAGAGAAGACCAAGTCCAGAAGTCGTAGAAGATTCCAGGAAGGACAGGAGCCCCTGCCAATGTAGAAGATAGTGCAAAAGAGGATTCTCCGTTTGGAAGAAGTTTGCAGAAGTGCACCAAAGAATATGGCTGCAGGTTCCTGCGTGATGCCAAGGATGTCCTACGTGGAGATGTTGGATGCAGGCGAGTTGCAGAGCTGGATTCGTCCAACAAGCCTTGGTTCAAGTAATGTCATGGTTTGCGTCAAAATGGCACTGCCTGGACCCAGGAGGGACCAGGGGGCCTCAACTAGGACTGAGGAGGCAGATGGGACTCCCAACGCTGGAGGGAACCAACTGATGACACGGCAGCAGCCACGGGGGTCCCAGGACATGGAGACAATGTAGGTGCAAATTGCAGTTGCTGCAGCACTACAAAAGAAGGTCCAGTGCCGCTGGAGAACAACTCAGTGAGTTGAGCGTCACAGGATAGAGTACTGGGGACCTGGGCCAGGCTATACACAAAGGATTCCTGAAAATAGGGCACAGAGGCCACTGGAGGTAAAGATGACGCGGTGCACAGGGGTACGGTCTCAAATGGGAATGGCAAGCTCTTACCTCCTCCAAATTTGGATAGGAGTCCCAGAGAACCGGTCGTCGTCTTAGACGGTGCCTGCTGGAGCAGGGAAGTGACTCCGTCACTCCACAGGAGGTTTCTGGGGTCCTTCTGGTGCAGCTTGAAGACGGAGTCCTCACAGCATGCACACCATGGAAACTGTTGCAGTTGATGGTTTGAGCTCAAGTTGCAGAGTCGTAGTAGTCTTTCTGGATACTTTGTTGCAGTTACAGCAGTTCCTGGAGCAGTCTGTGGTTGATCTGAGGTCAGAGGATGAAGCAGGTGTTGCAGAGGATTTCTGATGGAAACTTGCAAGCTGAATCTGAAGAGGAACCCAGAGGAGAGACCCTAAATAGCCCTGAGAGGGGGACTGGCAGGTACCAGGTATGCACCTATCAGGAGGGGTCTCTGACGTCACCTTCTGGCACTGGCCACTCAGATCTCCACAGTGTCCCCACACCTTGGGAAAAAAGATGGCTGATGCCAGGGACACACTGGAGGAGCTCTGGGCACCACCCCTGGGTGGTGATGGACAGGGGAGTGGTCACTCCCCTTTCCTTTGTCCAGTTTCTTCACAGCAGGGACTGGGGTCCTTGCACGGGTGCAGACTGGCTTATGCAAGGAGGGCACCTTCTGTGTCCTTTAAAGCATTTCCAGAGGTTCTGGGAGGCTACCCCTCCCAAGCCTGTAACAGCTATTTCCAAAGGGAGAGGTGTAATACCCTCCTCCCAAAGGAAATGCTTTGTTCCGCCTTCCTGGCCTGAGCTGCTCAGATCCCAGGAGGGCAGAACCCTGTCTGTGAGGTGGCAGCAGCTGTAGCTGCAGTGCAAGCATCAGAGAGCGGGTTTGGCAGTACTGGGGGTCCATGGTGGAGCTCCCATGATGCATGGGATTGCCCCCCAACACCAGATGTGGAATGGGGGGACACTTCCATGATCATAGACACCTTACATGGCCATATACAGAGTTACTATTGTGAAGCTACAGATAGGTATTAACCTATATGTAGTGCAAGTGTGTAATGGCATCCCCGCCCTCATGAAGTCTGGGGTTTTGGCCCTAGACAGCATGGGGGCACCTTTGCTAGTGCAAGAGTTCCCTCACACTCAGTAACTTTACACCTAGCCTTCAGTAAATGAAGATTAGACCTATAGGTGACTTATAAGTTACTTAAGTACAATAAACATCTGTTATTCAGCACCAAGAGGCCTATGGGTGAACGTGCTCTTTACAAATACACATGTTATGTTATGTTATGTTATGTTATGTTAACTACGGTGAAAATGGCTTTGAAATAGTGTGTGTACTATTTGACGCAGGCTGAAGTGGCAGTCCTGTGAAAGGGTTTGTCTGAGCTTCTTATGGGTGGCAAAATAAATGCTGCAGCCCATAAGGATCTCCTGGAACCCCAATGCCCTGGGTACTTAGGTACCATATACTAGGGACTCGTAACAGGGGTCCAGTGTGCCAATTGGAATTGGTAAATGAAGTCATTAAACTATAGTGACTAATTTGGAAGCTGAGCAAGTATAAGCACTGAAGTCCTGGTTTAGCAGAACTTCGGCAACACAGTTAAGCACTACTGACAACACACACATTAGGCCACAAACTATGAGCGCTGGGGTCCTGGCTAGCAGGATCTCAGTGGGACAGGCAAAACACACTGACGAATAGGGTTTTATCTATGAGCACTGGGGTCCTGGCTAGCAGGTTCCCAGTGACACAGTAAAAAGACACACACTCACAAACAGGTCAAAAGTTGGGGTAACTATGCTAGAAAGAAGCTACTTTCTCACATACCCCCCAAACAAAGGACAATAAGGCTAAACTTGGCCAGTTGAGACTTTATTGTCTAAGTGGTGAGAAGTGAAGAGTAGATCTGAAATAGAGTGGTTACTCCCTTTATCATCCACAGTATGGTTACTTCACTGTGGGGATGTAAACCACCCTGTTTGGATATTTTTACCTAACCAACAGTGTGAGTGTGAATTCTCAGAGGTTCTAATAGTATGTTTTAAAGTTTGGCAGTGGGATTGGTCTACTGGGCCTTTGTCAAATGAAGAGAATGCTAGGCAGGGATGCTGTCTCAACAAAGCCATAGCTGGTCAAAAAGTTTGTCCATATGGCTGTAAGAGAGAACAGGGTTGCTGTTTCTCTTGAGTTAGAGCAGGGCAGGGCTGCTGTCCTATAAGCTCCACACTAGGTCAGGGCTGCTGTCCTAAGTGTTTAGAGGTAGTGTAGGGCTGCTGCACTAAAGATTCTCTGGGAGGGCGGAAGGGTTGCTCCATATTTATTAAAATGGTGCAATTTTGCACATCTACTTTAGTGGTTCCGCAGAGAGGTACTTTTACCCCTAGGAGTCCAGCTGTGGTAGCTGAGGGCTCCTTTGGTACAGGTTCCACCCCAGGAGAGGTTTCTCCCACCACAGGAATGGTATCGTTAGTGGCTGGGTGGAGAAGGGATACTCTGATGCCCTTCTTTCCTGTTGGTGGAGAGGGATCCTGAGATTGCAGGCCTTTTTCTCTCCTTTTGCTTTTTCATTTCACCAAAACAAATGAGAGGAAGCAAATCCTCAGCGATACCCAGCATGGATGCATGGGTCCTAAACTCTACCTCAGCCCAACCTGAGGCCTCTAGGTCATTCCCTAGGAGACAATCTACAGGTAAGTTAGGTATTACCACCACCTGCGTAGGGTCAATAACTCCATCCCAACTCAGTTGAACTACAGCTAAGGGAAGATACTGAGTGGAGTTATTGACGTCAGTAACTTGGTACTTCTGTCCAAGGAGAAGCTGTGCAGATGACACCAAGTTTTCAGTCACCAAAGTGATACTGGCACCTGTATCCCTATAGGCCTGGGCCTAATCACCATTTATTAAAATTGACTGCCTGTACTTATCCATGTTAAGGGGACAGGCAGCCAAGGTGTCAAGGCCAATGTCACCAGGTGTGACTGAAATTGTCTTGGGACTATCTACCCCAGTTTCTATTATGGTCCCAAAAGTGAACCCAACTTCACCCTTAGTTTGACTATTGTCAGTAGTCCCACCACTATTACCACTGCTAAGAGAACTTGAGTTTGAAGTATTAGTGGCGGTAGGCTCAGTTGCTTTACCTGGGCACCAATGCTTTTTAGTGTGTGTGTAGAGTGAGAAGATGATGTAGAAGATGATTTATCCCCACCCCCACAGGAGTGTTTTAGGCCTGAAGAAGGATCGTTGTGCTTATTTTTATCCCCATGCTTGTCCTGTGATTTTTCACCATCTTTCTTTTTGCTGTCTTCTCACCCTCTGTATGAGCTTTTCTGCTCACCCTCGTTCTGACCCATTTGCCTGCCTTCTTTTTCAGTTCTTGGGTAGAGGTCAGATTGGAGTCCACAAGATACTGATATAACAAATCAGACACTCAATTGTTCAATATATGCTCTCTCAGAACTCAGTTATATAGGCTTTCATATTCAGTCACCTTACTGTAATTTAACCAACCTTCTAGGGCCTTCACTGAACAGTCTACAAAATCTGTCCAATCCTGTGATGATTCCTTTCTGGTCTCTCTGAACTTTATTCTATATTGCTCAGTGGTTAAGCCCAGACCATCTGAGAGTGCACTTTTGAGAATGTGTTAGTCATCTGCATCATCCTCCCTGACAATAAGGAGTCTGTCTCTCCCCTTGCCAGTGAAAGACAACCACAGGATAGCAACCTACTGAACTTGAGGGACCCTCTGAACTTTGCAGGCCCTCTCAAGTGCAGCAGACCACTTCTAGATATTATCCACATCCTTGTAAGAGGGAACAACTTAGTACAGATTTCTGGAATCAAATGTAGGTTCCCTAACACTGGAGTTCATGAAACTGCTGCTGCCACTATGGAGAACTTACCCCAACCCCTGCTGTTCCCTTTCCACAGCCATGGATTCCCTGTCTAAGGCCAACTGTTGCTGCTGTAGCCTCAGTCGAGCCTCCTCTAACCTCAACTTTCTGAGTTCCCTATCTAGGTACTTGTCCTCAGGGTTAGAAGTATGGGATGCTTCCGAAACAAAGTAACATTGAAATTGGCAAAGGGAGATATTTCCCTAACTGGAGCCACCCTAGTGACCTGGCCTCTAAGTGTGAAGGGACCCCTAATGGTGTGTGGCCCCTTCCCACTCCCAGTTACAATAACAAAAGATTACAAAAGATCAGTGGAAGGACCCTCCCCAGGATTATCAGAATGCTCCTATGATCCTACCTGGTTGGAACTTTCCTCTAACCCCCCTCTGGTTCTTCCTGACCAGTGCTAAGTCCCTAGTCATCCTTTAGGAGAAGATTTAAAAGGAATTCCTTATTGGGGTTCTTCCCAATCCCTAAACGTCTTTCCATACAGAGACCCCTCAAACTTTTAAAGTTTAAACTTTCATATGTTGTCTTCACAACTCTAGGTGTAGCCTCTATAAAATACATGTTGACAGAAAGAGTTTAGGAAAATAGAAAAGTTAGTAAGCTATTAGGCCTACATTTTTAGAGAAATGAAAACATTTCAGAAATGTTTAGAAAGTTTTAAAGAACCTTTTAGAAAGTCAAAAGTGACTTCTAGGTACAATTAAGTATAGTTTTAAGTATTGGAGCCAGCATTTCTTGTGAAAAGCACCAGTAACAAGTGGTAAAGCAATTGCAAGTACTTATCCAACCACTGCACTACTAATGTAGGAGGCTGGGCTGGTTTGTAGTGGGTACCTTGGGTACTTACACCTTATACCAGATCCAGTTATCCCTTATTAGTGAAATGTAGTAGATTTAGAGCAGCTTTGGCTGATAGAGTTAGCTGTCGCAGAGCAGCTTAGGCTGAACTAGGTGACATGCAAAGCTCCTGCAATAACACTATAGTTACACAGTACTTATACACAATAAAAGACAATACTCAGTGTTACCAAAAATAAAGGTACTTTATTTTAGTGACACAAGGCCAAAAATATCTTAGTTCTTCTGGAGGTAAGTGTTGTACACAATATATACACTAGACGCCAAAATTAGGTAAGTAAATATTCATAGGATAGTGCAAACAATAGAAGCTACCATAGAATACAATAGAAAAAAATATGCCTGGGGCAACACAAACCATATACTAAGAAAGTGGAATGCGAGTCACAAATTCCCCCCTAGGCAAGTGTAGTGTGTAGAGGATCGCTGGGAGTATAAGAAAACCACAAAGGTGAGTAAAATACCCCACCCCAGAGCCCGGAAAGTAGGAGTAAAGTACTGCAAGTGTCCTCAGGACACACTACAAGTCGTGATAAGAATATTGCAAGAACCAAGCAAGACTGCAATCAACAACTGGTGGATTCTTGGACCTGAAGACCTGTAAGAGAGGAGACCAAGTCCAGAAGTCGCAGAAGATTCCAAGATGGACAGGAGCCCCTGCCAACGTAGAAGATGGTGCAAAAGAGGATTCTTCTGTTGGAAGAAGTCTGCAGAAGAGCACCAAAAAAGATGGCTGCGGACTCCTGTGTGATGTAAAGGATGTCCCACGTGGAGATGTTGGATGCAGGCGAGTTGCAGCACTGGATTCATCCAACAAGCCTTGGTTCAAGTAAAGTTGTGTTGCATCAAAATGGCGCTTCCTGGACCCAGGAGGGGCTTGGGGGCCTCAACTGGGACTGAGGAGGCAGAGGGGGCTCCCAACACTGGAGGGAACTAACAGATGACCAGGCAGCACCCCCTGGGGTCCCAGGACACGGGGCAAAGAAGATGCAAATTGCGGTTGCTGCAGCATTACAATAGAAGGTCCAACGGCAACAGAGAACAACTCAGCGAGTTGAGTGTCGCAGGATGGAGTACTGGGGACCTGGGCTAGGCTGTGCACAAAGGATTCTTGCAAATAGTGCACAGAGGCCTCAGGAGGTGAAGATGACACAGTGCAGAGGTGTAATGTCACAAACGGGGAAAGCAAGCTCCTACCTCCTCCAAATTTGGACAGCTGGACCTTAGGACAGTCTGTGTCAAAGTGGTCCACCACCTGTGTTCCAAGGAGCATGCTCGTCATCAGGAGAGGAGTCCCAAAGAACCGGTCGTCGTCTTAGAAGGTACCTGCTGGAGCAGGGAAGTGACTCCGTCACTTAACTGGAGATTTCCTCGGTCCTTCTGGTGCAGCACAAAGACATGAAGTCCCCAGAGCGTGTACACCATGGAAACTGTTGCAGTTGCTGGTTTGAGCTGAAGTTGCAGAGTCGCAGTAGCCTTTCTGGATACTTTGTTGCACTTACAAAGGTTCCTGGAGCAGAGGATAAAGCAGGAGTTGCAGAGGATTCCTGATGGAAACTTGCAAGCTTAATCTGAAGAGGAACCCACAGGAGAGACCCTAAATAACCATGAGAGGGGGACTGGTTACCTAACCAGTCATGCACCAGTCAGGAGCTGGTTTGGCAGTACTGGGGGTCCATGGTGGAGTCCCCATGATGCATGGGATTGGCCCCCAATACCAGATTTGGAATGGGGGACAATTTCATGATTTTAGACATGTTACATGGCCATATTCGGAGTTACCATTGCGAAGCTACATATAGGTATTGACCTATATGTAGTGCACACGTGTAATGGTATCCCCGCACTCACAAAGTACGGGGAAATGGCCCTGAACTATGTGGGGGCACCTTTGCTAGTGCAAGGGTGCCCTCACACTTAGTAACTTTGCACCTAGCCTTCAGTAAATGAAGGTTAGACATATAGGTGACTTATAAGTTACTTAAGTGCAGTGAAAATGGTTGTTAAATAGTGTGTGCACTATTTCACGCAGGCTGCAGTGGCAGTCCTGTGAAAGGGTTTGTCTGTGCTCCTTATGGGTGACAAAAGAAATGCTGCAGCCAATAAGGATCTCCTGGAACCCCAATGCCCCAGGTACCTAGGTACTATATACTATGGACTTATAAGGGGGGTCCAGTGTGCCAATTGGAATTAGTAAATGAAGTCACTAAACTATAGTAACTAATTTGGAAGCAGAGAGAGCATAAGCACTGAAGTTCTGGTTAGCAGAACTTCAGTGACACCGTTAAGCACTACTGATAACACACATTAGCCACAAACTATGAGCACTGGGGGTCATACACGAAGGAGGCACTCAGTGAATATTATAGTAGTTAAATAATTGTGTAATGTATAGTCTCTATGGTTTCCTTAGAAAAAGAAAAAGGCATCAGGCTTAAATATCATTTGATGGTGTGACATAAAGTCCAGAATTGAAGAGGCGTAGCAGTCTCCAACGTAGTTCCAACCAATTCTAGGGTTTATTAAATGTTCAAATTCAATCGAATCAATCAATGGTACATCTGCCAGTCATCATATCATCATGTCCACAATGTTTTTATAGTTCCGTTCAAAACCCACAGCCAATACGTGTTTTGTCCAGGGATCACCCCATAGACTTCATCAGGGCTGAAATTATTGCCAAAACATAGGCCATGGAAGCATAATGGCAGTCATCAAGTACCAAATAGACCCAAGAGAATAAAGCCAGTCCTCCACCATAGGAAAAAGTGGGATGGATAATAAAACCCGCAAATATAAATGTAGAAAAAGAAGAAGAAAAAAGGGGTAGACACCATAAAGCCATGAATAATCATGAAATATTGGTAACCTTATAGTCCAAGTGGAACCGCGCCAGAATCGATATTAGTGGCCACATCTTAAAATGAAACATCAACACACATAGATAGCCAGCACCTATTCTCAATCACTAACAACTCACATAGTGTTGTGATAAGAGGTGAGAAAACCATTAGATAAAGAACCAGTATCATGCTTAGAGTATTGGTGAAAAAAAACAATTAAATCTGTAAGATTGTACCTGCAAGATTAAGCAATCCTTAATCCTATTATTGTAGTATTAAGATTCCATATATCTCATAAGTTTGAGTATTTAGACGTTCTAATCAGACCAACTTGGTAACAAATAAAACCAATTCTGCCAAATGATAAATATCAATAAAGTAAATGATAACAAGTAATGGCTCATCGTATTTACTAGAAACGAAAGTAAATAGCCAAAGACATTCACAATCCTAATTGCGCTGACCATAAGCGCATGAGTCTATATAGCTCACTTTATTTTTTTTTAAACGGGTACTGGCTCTTCGTTTTAATAGAACCGAAAATTAGTAACCAAAAATATTAACAATCCTATCGCGCTAACCATAAGCGCATGATTTATGAAGCTCACCTGAAAAATAAAATAAATCTGTATCGGCGCCGCCGTGACAGCGTGCAAATCTGCTAAGTTTGCCGGTCGCGAGTACGCTACGACGTCTTGCGGCCGGAAGAGCTTTAAGTAGAAGAAAGCTCAAAATAGAAGAGGGACTATAAAACGTCCCTCTACCAGTTCCACGTTGTGTGTAAATAGAAAGAGGACTCCTGTGTTATGCGGTTTCGGCAACTGCGCCTCAGTCCGCAATGCCTATTGGTAGTCAACTACAACAGACCTAATAAAAACGGACTCAACAGAAACCTATGAATAATACAACAATAACGGCAAGGTAATGGGAAAATATGCCCATCTCCACCCGTAAGGCGCTTCACCAATTAAAAACCAAAGATGAAAATTGAACAAGAGGAATTCACAATTAGGGTGCATATTGGAAAATAGAAGTGAATATGCACGATAAACCGATACCATATTTACAAAAGTTGTATTTCTTGTATTTGATGACGTCGTTGTACTAGTAAAATATAAAATTTGCATGATATAATAGATAAAACTAATTGCTCAAAAATAATTCAAGAGGTAAAGTACAACAAATCTCGAAAACAATATTTGTCAACAACCATAACTCCCCTTACAATAATAATCTGGCACATGATATAACAAAAATTGCATAATTATATTTACAGGCATCAGTGAGAAAAAATAACAAATATGTACTTTATGGCGTCTAACTAGCATACCCCCTTGTTGATGCAATGAGCCCCCATTGTCTGAGAGACACAGTTAATCAGTTGAATACAGACCGGATTGATGTGAGATTTTTAGTTCTTGTTCACCTATACTTGTTCCCCAAGAAAATATTCAAGTTCTCCTCCACTGCCCTGAGACGCAATATCCACATAGCCTCCCTTTTATGGAGGACAAGTTCTCTGTTGCCCCCTCTAGGTTCATGTGATACATGATCACTAGTAAGCAAGGATTTTTTAAGGACACTGCAACTAACAAACCAAATAGCTTTTCTTCACAGTATAAGTATAGTTTAGTATACTACACATCGAACTCTAACGCTCGACCTATAAAGGAAAGGACATTATGTGAGTGATATTTTCAATATTAAAGAAAGGACATTATATTAGGCGTATATAAAGTCAAATACTTGAATTAAAGGAGGAGTATAGTATCCTATCATCTGGATTACAGGGTCATGTCATAATGATTGCTCAAGCATGATGTAATGCTACAATGTTTTATGTTTCAGACATTATTTTCCTTTATGTTCCAGTGTACTAGTTTTCTCCATACTTGTTATATATATTTGTGGCTATACGACCTGCTGTTTACTTTTTAGGAGACCTTTCTTCAGGCTATTCTGGGGCCCCTGGGGAAGGAGGTAGGCATATGTGCATTACATATCAACTAAGATGAGTAACTGATTGAAGACATATGACTAATTGATATTATTTGTATTTCACAAGTGTGCATGATCAATCTCATAAGTCTCAACTCCAGCTCATAGATGTTCTGTAATTTTTCATTATCTCCAACTCTTCATAGGCAAGAGAAAGGGGTAGTCAGGAAGCTATTTAAGAAAACCAGGGGTCATATAAAAAGTCTTGTCTATATATGTGATTAGGACTTTTTTGTACAGTAATTTATTTATGTTCTAGGCATTTAATATGAAGACAACTAAAAAGTAGCATATGTACCTCAAGAAAGTGTTGGTAACAGAAGAAGATTTCGTTTCTCTATTCATTCCCTTCTCCTCAATTAGATAGAAGGGGCTTTGACTATAGTTAGACTCTTGTCTTTTGAGGAAGTTGGGGCATAACTTTGCTCCATTTGCTTACTCCTGCAGAAAACCAGGTTAGATTCTGACAGAATGGCAAGCCCATGCGGAGTTTCTGCCCAAGTGAGATGGAGGAGAGAAGAGATTACCCTGGCACGGTTGACACATATGATAGGCAACCTTCAAAACAAAATACAGGATCTACCACAAACAGTAAATGCATTACAGGAGCAAGGGGTGGAAGGAAAAAGTTAACGGGCAAATGGTCAAGTTGCAAAACCAACTACAAGTACCTTTCCACAACCAACCACATCAGAAAATACTCAGGGTTCAGGGAATCCAGCAATCCCTGTTACTTCCCCTCCATCAATACCATTAGTTTCTCCAGAAAGATTTACATGAGAACCTGCTAAATTTGCAACATTTATTAACCAATGTCAGTTATATTATTATGTGTAACCCAACATACTTCTTCACTGAACAGTCTAACGTGGCGTTTGTGCTGTCTTATCTAGGCAACATAGCTGCTTTTTGGTCAATTCCTTTAATAGAACAAGGTGACCCTATATTATATGATTATTCCTCCTTTAAGGCAGAATTGAAGATTCTAATTGATCATCATACCTTTGTACAATCTTTTAGGGCACGGATGTAAAGAGCTTCTAACATATACTATACCATTCAATAGTACCTAAGCCAGGGTGGTCAGAAAATAAACATAGTTCTTTGTTTTACAGGGGACTGGAAGACTAATTAAAATATTTACTATCCCAAGTAGTAAATCCTCCTGAAACTTGCAGAGAATTAATTTACTTGGTAGTGAAATTAGAGCACTGTCTTTCTGAAAGTCGACATGATAAAAGTCATTCAGATACCAGAGTAGTGGTAATCAAAGAGAAAAAGTTAGAGTCTGTGAAAACTCCAGATGACCCAGAACCTATGCAGACAGGTAGGATTAAGGTCTTTTAAGAAATTAAGAAAAACAAAGACACCAAAATATGAAACTCTGTCTTTATTGTGGCAAGAAGGGACATTTTTGTATACAATTTCATGACTAAACCTAAAAGAAAATCTGAAGCTTGAAAAAAGATCCCCCGAAAAAAGTGGAGATAAGTTTTTTGGGTCAAGAAGTCAATACAGGTTTCAAAACTTTGGCACAGGCGAGTATAGATAATGTGTATTAACACTCAGCTAACTTGGAAAAGTCAATCCGTAAACTTAAATATCATACTAGATTCTGGGGCCAAGGGTAACTTTGTGGATAGTGATTTAGCTGCACATTACAGGATCCCATTCGTACCGAAGGAAATATCGGATGAGCAAAAAACTACTGATGGTAGTTTCTTGATTTAGGGACCTAACACTCACTCTGCCAGCAATTTCATTTTATTCATTTAAGATAATCATAAGGACATGGCACATTTTGATTCATTTAAGGCTCTGCAATTTGAAACAATCCTAGTATACCCTGGTTACAGAAACATAATCCTGATATTGATTGAGTCAAACGTACTTTAACCCTGCCCTCTGTCTTTTGTGAAAAACACTGTTCGATCTCCTCTCGAGTAGAGATAGCACAAGCAGTTTCTATTGTAGCAAATGTAGAGAAGACCCAAAAAATACCCACTTGTTAATATGAATTTGAAGATTTCTTTGATAAACAAAAGGCTACTTCTCTTTCCCCTCCTTGGCCTCATGATTGCCAGATTGGCTTGTAACAGGGTGCTCAAATTCCCTGCAGGTAGGCCTATGCTCTGACAGAAAAAGAAAATCTCCATTTGCAAGACTATTTAGATGAAATGATAAAAATAGAGTTAACAGGCCATCACACTCACCAGCTTCTTCTCCTTTATTTTGTATCCTAAAAAAGGAGGGGAACAAAGAGCCTTTATTGATTATAGAGCCATGAATGATATGGCAATAAAAAACAGATACTGTCTACCATTAATACCTCTACTATTAGATCACATCAAAGATGCTAAAATCGTTACAAAATTGGATTTGCGAGGTGCTTACCATCTAGTGCATGTCAGAGAAGGAAATGAATGAAAGACTGCCTTCCTTACCAAATTTGGGTTATATGACTATCTTGTTATGCCCATTGGACTGTGTAATGCTCCAGGCACAGTTTTTTTATATTTGAAGTTTTGAGGGAGTGCTTGTGTATTTGTGCTGTATCTTACATAGATTATATATTGATTTATTCAGCTTCAACAGGAAAACATGCTGTTTGGAAAATTATACAAATGTGGTTTTCATGTTTCAGAAGTTTTCTTTTTTGCCTACATACTATAATTGCAGTAAATTAAAATGGAATCCAAAGGAGGTCAGCTATATTACTATGGAAATTGCCTCAAACAGTGAAAGAAGTACAGAGCTTTCTAGGCTTTGACAATTTTTACCATAGATTAATTGATCATTTCACCACTCTGGTGTCACCTACCACAACATTAAAATGTAAAGACATCAAATTCTAGTGGTGTTCAGAAGAAGAGCGAGCTTTCCAGCTTCTGAAAGAGAAATGAATATATGTTCCCTTTTTACAACATCCTGATCCCACACAGCCATATATAGTTGAGGCAGATGACTTCCAAGAAACAGTGGGTCGGGTTCTTTCGAAAGGAGATAAAACAACAGGAAAGTTATATCCTGTTGCAGATTTTTCATATAACTTATGTCCAGCTTAGGTGCATTATTCTGTGGGTGATAGGGAGATGCTGGGAATAAAAAAGACCTTGAGGAATCGAGACATTATTTATTAGGACCCCTGCACACAGTCATAATATTGACAAACCATAAGAATTTAAAATTTCAGAAGTCTGCTTGGTCCTTGTCAATGTGACAGCTTTGCTGTATGCACCTTTTTAATGGCTATGATTTGTGATCTAGTTCCATCCTGGTTTGAATCATGGCAAGGCTGACGCCTTATCCCAACTGGGAAAGGAGGATTGTGAACAGATTAAGGAACCCCCTTATAGCATTCCTGCAGATAGAATTCAGGGGGATTTGTGTACTGAATGAACTTTTGTTTAAAAGGTATCCATTGCACAAAAATCAAATGAGGGTGACACTATTATTCAAGCCAACAAAGGGCAAACGGTGAATAATTTGGTTTACATTCAAGGGTGGGTTACACATTTGCATGAGTACACTACAAAAACAAGCATTGGAACGATGTCATACACAGTTAATAGCCAGTCACCCTGGAGAACAAAAGACTCTGAAATTGATCAAGTGATATTTTTAGTACCCGTCAACGTCTACTGACATGAAAAACTTTGTACAGAAATGTGTTATTTGTGCCCAGAGTAAAAACACACATTAATCACCAGCAGGATTATTGACTCCCTTCTCTACACCACCTGTACCCTAGCACAATGTTTTCTTGGAATTTGTGGTATAATACCTAAAACAGAAAATATGTATACTACTGTAGTGGTGGCAGTGGATCATTTAACGAAAATGGCTCACTTTACTCTCTTAAAAAAATACTTGTATCCCAGAAACTTGCAGATATCTTTCTCGTTTACATAGGCTACCCTCTATTTCAATTTCTGCTCAAGGTTCTCAATTTATTTTTAAATTTTGGAGGGCCCTGTGTAGCTTATTAGATATGTATGTTTGTCTGTCCTCTAGTCATCATCCCCTGATGGATGGACAGACAAAGAGGGTAAATCAATGTATGGAGCAATACCTAAGGTGTCAGTTATTACATGATACCTCAAGTTGGATTGATTCCCTCTGGGCGGCTGACTTCGCATATAATAACACAATGAACAGTTCAAGTAGGTTTTCACCATTTTATTGTAATTATGGTTACCATCCTCGAATGTTAGCAATCAACTAAAACTGGTGTTGGAAATATCAGGGGTACTGGATTCTATTAATCATGTATGAGACGTTCAAATATGTGGACAAGAAAAGCCAAAGAAACATAAAAGAAACAAGCTGACCAGTATTTGAGGAAGGGCAAAATGTGTGGTTGTTCACACATAATATCTGTATAAAAGGCCTGCAAAAATTTCAACTAATGGTAAGTATGCAGTTCATACAAAAACCAAAAGCACTGCATGCAGATCAGAACCCCACATAGGAGTAGCCACTTTCAGGAGCAAGAGCCCTCAAGCACCCCAAGGGGTGTCATGCTTCATCATCAGGCAGCTCCGCGTTGAGCCGGCACTTCAATGCCCAACAGTTCCCACTGGGGGGCTCTTTGCCAGAGATCTTTTCTAGTTGCTGGTGTGAATTGTGAGGTGCAATAGAGGTGTGGTTTTATGAGAGTGAGTAGATTGGTGTAAGAAAGGTAAATTAAAAATGACTAGGGGAGATCCAAAATCAGTTTATTGTGTAAGAGCCTATGTCATGATTAAAAGCAATAGAGCAAGTCGGTAATGAGCGCAATGATCCTTCTTACTCAGATCTATAAATGGAATAAGGTTGACATGTTTCTTGCCTATTTAGTGTCCCACATGGACCATGGCAATTCTTGAGGACCAAAAACCTAACCTACTCTGAGGGGAGTTCTGTTTAATAGATATCCCTATGTAATCTACCCCTTGCAAAACAAGTGTGTAGTGTCTACCTGTTCTGTAAATAGCTGTCCTGCAAAGAAGAAAAGAAACAATTAAATGAAGACATTTTCCCATAGAAAGCACAAAAACATAATAGTGACATATAGCGAAGAAATCCTCATGCAGTGCAGTCATGAAAACAACAGCAGCCAGTATATTAACAGGGCTAAATCTGGCTTACCAACTTGATCGCTTAAAAAGTTGAATCGAGTGGAGGAGGGGACACACCTTGTGTGTCTCACCGAAAAAGTTTGAAAGGGA
This sequence comes from Pleurodeles waltl, assembly GCF_031143425.1. Classification (NCBI taxonomy): domain Eukaryota; kingdom Metazoa; phylum Chordata; class Amphibia; order Caudata; family Salamandridae; genus Pleurodeles; species Pleurodeles waltl. Next base: position 1,111,596,268 of record NC_090440.1, read on the forward strand.
AGGTAATCAGAGTAATACAAAGTAAACTATGCCCAAAGCTTAAAGAATCTAAAAAGACAGTCATTCTCACTGCCTGTCCCACAAGGGGAGTTACTCACTTGAGTCCCGTAGAGCACCTTGCAAGAGACCTATCCCGTTGTGTCCCCTCATCCTTGTCTTTTGAGGAAGTTGGTACATAACTTTGCATTGTCCTCTCACTCCTGCAGAAATCCAGGTGAGATCCTGACAAGGGGGTCTCAAAATAAATGTTTTCACCACTGCATTTTCCACAGCCGATTGTATTTGACGTAGCACATAAATGGCTGAATTTGTTTACATAACATTTAGCAGGATTATACATTATGGTGCAGCCATGATGCATTTTGAGGTACTGCGGTTAGGTAGGGTAAATATTTTTAAGTTATAAGGCATTAAAACTTAATGACGTCTGTCAGTGTGGTACTTTCATGGAATTTCACCAAATGTTGTCAAACTACTGTGGAACAGGGCCCTAAACATAATAAAAAATATACAAAAAAAGAAAAACATTTCCCTAACTATTAACACTTTATAAAGTGGTAATAGGCAGGGACCCACTACTCACTTATATGTAGGGCTCTAAACTGAACACAGCAACAGTGTAGTCTAAACAAAATGGCTGCCTTTTCAATCCCCCCAAAAAACAGGCTTTACCCAATTATATACTGGCTTGTCATCACCATGTACCATGGTATTCTGCAAAGTTATCTTTGTACACCATAGCCCAAAATATAACTAAGGCCTAGAAGTATTATTGGATTGTGGTACTCTTGTGTCACTCATGGTGTAGCATGGGCAATGTAATGTTTAAGTCATATTCACAAAGGACTGCAAGGCCACCATTGGTGGCCATGGAATGATTGGTAAATCTGGAGAAATGCAAGCAGCACAATCAGCTGTTTTGCATTTCTCTGCACAACATAATCACATTTACTGTTAAATTTCACATGCATCCATATGCAATACACCATTGTAGCCACTCCACTAGATGCTAGTCTACTCTATGCCTTTCCACTGTATGAGACTCTAGTCAAGGCCATTCCACTCTACACTATTACACTGTACGTAACACCACTGTATGTCACTCCAGTCTACATCACTTCACTGGACACTACTCCACTATATGCTATTCCACTCCATGCCATTTAACTGTGTACCATTCCACTCTACTCTATCCCCTGTATGCCACTCCACTCTACAACACTCCACTGTACACCACTACACTGTACGCTAATCCACTCTATACCACTCCAGTTTATGGCACTCCACTCTATGCCACTGTATTCTACACTACTCTATTGGACCCTACTCTAAAGTACAGCACTCCACTGTTTGATATTACACTCTACCCCACGCCACTGTATGCCACTCCAGTCCACAGCACTCCATATATGCCAAGACACTGCATGCTACTCCACTATAGAATAGTACACTCTATGGCACTTCACTGTGCTCTACGCCAGTACACTATGGGGGTCATTCTGACCCTGGCGGCCGGTGACCGCCAGGGTCACCGACCACGGGAGCACCGCCAACAGGCTGGCGGTGCTCCCAAGGGCATTCTGACCGCGGCGGTTCAGCCGCGGTCAGAAAGGGTAACCCGGCGGTCTCCCGCCGGTTTACCGCTGCCCCATTGAATCCTCCATGGCGGCGGAGCGCGCTCCGCCGCCATGGGGATTCAGACACCCCCTACCGCCATCCTGTTCATGGCGGGAAACCCGCCATGAACAGGATGGCGGTAGGGGGTGCCGTGGGGCCCCTGGGGGCCCCTGCAGTGCCCATGCCAATGGCATTGGCAATGCAGGGGCCCCCGTAAGAGGGCCCCACAAAGTATTTCAGTGTCTGCTTTGCAGACACTGAAATACGCGACGGGTGCAACTGCACCCGTCGCACCCCTGCAACTACGCCGGCTCAATTCTGAGCCGGCGTCCTCGTTGCAGGGGCATTTCCGCTGGGCCGGCGGGCGCTCTTTTGGAGAGCGCCCGCCGGCCCAGCGGAAATGTTTGAATGGCCGCCGCGGTCTTTTGACCGCAGTGCGGTCATTTGTCGGCGGTACCTTGGCGGACGGCCTCCGCCATCCGCCAAGGTCTGAATGACCCCCTATATGCTATTACACTATACGTAACTCCACCCTATGCCAGTATATTCTTTCACTGTATGTAACTCCACGCTACACCTCTTTAGTGTATGCCACTTCACTGTGTGTCACTCTGCTATACGATACTCCAGTATATACTATATTCAACTCTACACCATTCAAATCAATACCAATTCAGTATATGCCACTCCACTGTATGCTACTCCACTCTATGCTACTCCGGTGTAGGCCACTCCACTGTACCCCACTCAATGTTGTGCTATTCCATTGGACACCACTCACTATATGCCACTCCACTGTATGCTATTACACTCCACCCATTCCAATGCACACCGCTCCAGTCTACAAAATCTGACTGTGTGCCACTGCACTGTACACAACTCCACTATACGCTATTCGAGTCTATGCCACTCCACAGTATGCTACTACAGTATAGGCTATTGCAATCTATGCCATTCTACTGTGTACCATTCCACTCTACTCTATCCCCTGTATGCCACTCCACTCTACAACACTCCACTGTACACCACTACACTGTACGCTACTCCACTCTATACCACTCCAGTTTATGGCACTCCACTCTATGCCACTGTATTCTACACTACTCTATTGGACCCTACTCCAAAGTACAGCACTCCACTGTTTGATATTACACTCTACCCCACGCCACTGTACGCCACTCCAGTCCACAGCACTCCATATATGCCAAGACACTGCATGCTACTCCACTATAGAATAGTACACTCTATGGCACTCACTGTGCAACACTGTGCTGTACGCCAGTACACTATATGCTATTACACTATACGTAACTCCACCCTATGCCAGTATATTCTTTGCTATTTCACTGTATGTAAATCTACGCTACACCTCTTTAGTGTATGCCACTTCACTGTGTGTCACTCTGCTATACGATACTCCAGTATATACTATATTGAACTCTACACCATTCAAATCAATACCAATTCAGTACATGCCATTCCACTGTATGCTACTCCACTCTATGCTACTCCGGTGTAGGTCACTCCACTGTACCCCACTCAATTTTGTGCTATTCCATTGGACACCACTCACTATATGCCACTCCACTGTATGCTATTACACTCCACCCATTCCAATGTACACCATCCAGTCTACAAAACCTGACTGTATGCCACTGCACTGTACACAACTCCACTATACGCTATTCCAGTCTATGCCACTCTACAGTATGCTACTACAGTATAGGCTATTGCAATCTATGCCACTGCACTGTACGCCACTCCAGTCTATGTTACTTCACTCTACGCTATTCCACTTTATGCCACTCCACTGTCTGCTACTCCACTCTATGCCACTCCAGTGTAATCTCCTCTATTCTATATAACTCCACTGTACAAAACTCTACCACACTCCATGCCTACCAGTCTTTAACCCATTCTATTTCTGTACCCACCAGTGTCTAAATTTGCACTCAACTCTATGCCCATTCACTCTATTGTACAATTCTGCGCTCCTACACTGTACGACACATCATTCCCCTCTACTGTAGAAGATGCCACTCCAGTTTCATAACAGTTTCCTCAACTCTACACTATGCCACTTCAATGTATGTCGCCCCACTCTATGCTATTCCAGTGTACCCTATTCCACTCTATGCCACTCCACTGTGCACCACTCAACTCCACACTATTCCTCTCTATACCACTCCACTGTACCATATTCCACTGTACATTAGTCTACTATATGCTACTTGTAGAAAAGTGCCCCTTTTTGACATGGTCACCCCCACCTTTTGCTAATATTTTATGCAATTTTGACTGAAAGTGCACTGGATTCCTGTTAACCAGGTCCCCAGTGCCAGATCTCGTTCCCTAAAACTGTGCAATTAGTCCGCAATTGGCTATAACTTTGGCACCCATATAAGTCAGTAGTAAATGGTGCCCTTGGTCCCTAGGGCATTGGTGTGAAAGAGGGTCCCCACAGGCAGCAGCATGTATTGTGCCACACTCAGGGACCCATCATTTAGCATAAACAGACTGCTACTGCAGTCTGCATGTCTTGGTGCAGTTAAAAGTGAAAACACAACATGATACACAGCCTGTGTGCCATGTTCCCTAACACTGCATGCAATATATGTAAGTCACCTCTACAGCAGGCCTTACATCCCTAAGGCATGGTGCATAATATTACATGTGAGGACATATGTGCAAGAGCAGATATCCCCTTGCTATGTCTTTGTCAATTCTCAGACATAGTGAGTGAACAGGGAAGCCATTAATTACATGTGCTGATCACTGGTCAGTATGAGTTTCTCAGCTACATGATGGCTTCACTGAAAATAGTGATGTTTGGTATCAAACATCTCATATTAATAAACCCTCACTGATTCCAGTGATTGATTGATTAATACATGCACCAAGAGGGCACCTACGAGGTGCCCGCTGAAAACCTACCCTCTGTCCATGTGCTGCCTGACTAGTTTTAACTAGCATGCCACCAACAGACATGGTTCTGACCCCCATGGATGAAAGTCTTTCCTCTTGGGTGGGCAGGAACAAAGCCTGCACTGGCAGGGGTGTTAACACACCCCTCCCAACAGGATGACCTGCAAATCTGCATTCTAAGGCAGGGGCATCAAAGAAGCCTGTTGGCCTTGGTATACAGATCAGGCTTCCCTCAAATGGGAGAGGCCGACCCTCCTGCCTCAGGGACCCTTTGGCACCTGGACAGGTGGGAAATTTAGTATTCAAAGATGTGTCCACCCGCAGGTCAATCCCACCCCTAAGGTGAAAGTGAGCTTTCTGATGTGGACATTATATTTAGCAATCTGCCATCTTGTGTTGGCAGAATTAGGAACTCTGGGACAGGGTTATGCCCACTTCCCAAAGAAATTGGACATTTAAGTGCATAGTGACACTAGGGGTATGTAGCCTGTTGGCTACTACCCTACACTCCCCTGAATTCAGTAATTGGGGGAATAAGATTCCTGCTGAGGTGCGAAGAAGAAGGACACCAAAGAGCCACAAAAGCAAAGACTGAGGAAGAAGCAACTGACTTGACACTAGCCATGCAGGCATTTCTGCTGTTCCATGTGAATTGCACCAAAGTCATCTTGTCCTGCAAGCTGCCATGCCTCCAAAAGCCTAGGAGGACTGTCTGCCTTCAACAAAGACCCAGGAACTCCAGTCTGGCAGTAGATCTACTTCCCAACACCCCCACAAGACCTGAGAGGACTGTGGACTGCCAAAACCCTACACCAGAAAGCACCACTGCACCTGTGTCACCTAGCCCAAACTGAAGTAGGCCAACAGTGCCAGCACTCTCCCCAGACCCTCTAGAGACAAAGTCCATCTTGGCCTTACCCACTGTGGACTCGCCAACTCCGTCTGCAGCCTCTCTTTGCAGGCCCCCTCGACCACAGTGGTCCCAGTTATGAAAATCTGACACCTCAAGACACCTCTGCAGCCGTCACTCCTGGAGAAGAGAATCTAAGGTGTCTCCACATACCTGAGCATTGTGGGACCTGAGCCCAGTTGCTGATTCAGCCCAAGTGGCATCTCAGTCCAAACCTGCAGCCTCATTTTTAATCGGACCAATCCCCTTTGACTAACAATGGGCACCCGATGCGGAAAACCATCTCTGCATCCGGCCCCCCCATTTCGGCCCGAGGTGACCTGTTGGTGCTGCCTGTGATCTTGCCCCATACTTACCTTAAGTCCAGGAGATTGGTCCCATAAATCACTGTTAAGTGCCTGCATGCAGTACATGTTTTGCTCCAATAGGATAACATTGAGGAACTGAGGCTGAAAACCATCTCTGCACCAGGCCACCCCAGTACTGCCAGAGGTGACCTGTTGGTGCTTCCTTGAACCTTGCTGCATACTTATCTTAAGTTCAGGAGGTTGGTCCTGTAAGTCACTGTACTATACCTGTATGCAGCATTTGTTCTTCATCCCTAGGATAACATAGCCACCTCTGAAAAATGCAGTCGACTTTTGAAACCTGAATGTATTTCTCTTGCAAAATGTACTTATGTGATAATATTGATTCTGGTGCCTAAATATATATATAACGATACTGGTTATTTTTGTAAATTGGTGTGGATCTCCTTATTTAGTAGTGTGTCTCATTTATCAACTGTGTGCCAGAGGTAAATGTCTAACACTTCTCTCTGATATGCTTCTGGCTGCTCCACCACACTACCCCCTAAGAGAGCGCCTTGAAAATTCTACAGCAAGTCTCTGTTCGCTTAAAAGGTAACCTCTGCAGTCTTTGCACAGTACACCTCATTTTGGTATACTATATAAGGAAAAAGGTTCCTAAACTGCTCTACTATACCATAATCCAGACCATGCCACTAGAGTGTACTCCACTCCATTCTATGCCGCTCTATTGTATGACACTCTCCTCCCCTGCATTTAACATTGCTCTATAAATATCTACCACACTACATGGCACTCTATGACATTTTACTCCACTCTATCCCTATACACTCCACTTTCCAACTCTATACTCCACTCTCTGCTCATACACTTCAATGTACAAAGCTCTATTCCACTATACAACAGTTTTCTATATGACACAGCACTTCACTCTATAGTATGAAATACCACTCCAATATAAAAGTTTCTTACCTACGCTACACCAGTACACTCCATTCCATTTAACTCTTCTCTACGACACATCAATACACCCTATTGTAATTTACTCCACACTACATTACACAACTCCATTCTACTCTACTCCACTCTATGAAACTCAATCTCACTTTACACTACTATACAACAATCTACGCAGCTTCACTGTTTCACACACTACTGTACTCTATGCAACTACACTCTGCAACACTCTATTACAATGTATGGCAACAATGTATTCCAATGACAACAACATTGCACACCTCCTCCACAGTATGAGCTCTGATTGACCCTGATCATTCATGACGCCACACACTGCAGGACACACGCTGGACCCCATTTTCATCTCCAGCAACCACATCAAATGCTGCCATGACACAGAACTCACATGAACCAATCACTTCATCGTCCACTTTTGCATCTCCAGCTTGCACATCTCCACACGCATGATGAACAGCCCCCCACCAGAGTTGGAACAAAATCTCAGAGATCAGCTGGGCAGACGCCCTCAGCACCTCGAGCCCTGCTACCACTACCAACCTCAATTAGGGAGTGAAAAACTTCAATTCCTGGATCACAATTTGCACCAATTGCATCATTCTCATCAAGAGCAACAACCAGAGAAAATCTTCCAAAAATGCTTGCTGGAACACCCAAGAACTCCGAGCAGTAAAACAAGACAGCAATCAGCTGGAGATGAGCTGGAGCGCCAGCAAGGATGCCTCCGACAGAGCAACCTTCAAGATCCTCTGCACCACCTGCTGAGGTCAACAAGGAACACATCGCTTGCTGCATGCATCAAAACCAGTGCCAATAACACCAAGGAACTTTTCAACATAGTTAAGGTATTCTCCATCCAGGCTGCCAGTGAAGACAACTTCACACCTTCACACTAGCTGTGCGACAACCTTGCCCACTAATTCTATGGCAAGATCGCAACCATATACAGAAATTTTGAACCTCAATCCACACCTACGGACTGATTTCCTCAATAGATATGCCACCACCATAGCCAACATGAACCACACACTTACCACCTGGAATATCCTCTCTACGCACGGCATCACCTCCACCATGAAATCCATCCACTCAGGAGTTCCCACAGACCCATGCCCTCACCACATATTTAACCTTGGAAACCAAAGGATCTGCCAGGAACTCACCACCATCCCACTCAACACTTCCATCACCACTGCAACATTTCTTGATGACTGGAATCATGCCAAAGTCAGACCACTACTAAAAAAAAAAAAAAAAAAAAAAAAACAACCAGTCAATTTCCCTGGTCCCATTCCCAGCAAAGGTCAATGGAAAAATCATCAATAAGCAACTTATTACATACCTTGAGCAGAACCAGCTACTTAACTACTCCCAATCCAGCTTCTGCAGCAATTACAGCCATGATCTGCATGATCAGAGTCACCAACAACATTAGAAGCTGCTGACCCACGCACAAAAGGCCCTGCACAACCAAGGACCCATGTACATTAACCACCACCTGAACTTCTACCAACCATCAAGAAGACTATGTTCTGCCTCCCTTTCACTTGGCCATACCCCCACATCTACCGAACCAGAAGTGGAGGACACTCCTCTATCACATCACAATAAGAACCTGGAACAGCCTCCCCATGCACCTCTGGACCTCACCTCACTTCTGGAATTCTGAATGTCCCTCAAGACCTGGCTGTTCGAATAATCCCTTCTATAACCCTTCACTCTAGTATACAAGACTGTACTATACTGTCTGCCACTACACAAAACTCTCCTCCTCTCTACTTGACTCTACACCACAATATTTTATTCCACTATTCAACTCTGTACGCAACTTTTTGTATGCAACTGCACCCCACTTTACTCCACTCTGAAACAGTACTCCACTCTGCTACAGTACTCCACTGTACACCATTCCACTCTATGCCCCTCAATGACATTGTACTCTATAACAATGTAGTCAATCCACTCTAACACTCTACAACACTGTACTGTACAGTATACCACTCCACTCTATAAAAATCAACTAGACTTTATAGCACTCTACTGTAGACTACATTAGTTTCCATTACAGTATGATACCCACTAAACTCAACTGTACAACACGGTATTCCAATTTATGACACTTCGCTCAACTGTATGCTATGCCACTCCACTTTACTGCCCTCCACACCACTATAGTCTACATCATGCCACTCCACTCTATGGCACTTTACTCCACTCTAGGCTACCCTACTCCAGTGTACCCAACTCCACTATACTCTACTCTACTACACATCATTCCACTCTACCCCACTTAGTGTTGTCTGGTTAGTGAGCTGAAAACAATGTGTGATGAATTCAACTACTTATGATAATTTGAAAGTAATTGATAAATTGTAAATGAAAGTTGTAACTACAACTTTAGAATTTTGTTTACTTAGTTTAGACTTGGGGCCATATTTAAGAGACCCTAGCGCCATTCCAGTTTACTGCACTCTACACAACTAGTCTACACCATGCCACTCCACTCTATGACACTTTACTCCACTCTAGGTTACCCTACTCCAGTGTACTCGACTCCACTATACCCCACTCTACTAAACATCATTCCACTCTACCCCACTTAGTATTGTCTGGTTAGTGAGCTGAAAACAGTGTATAATGAGGTCAACTACTTATAATAATGTGAAATAAATTGATAAATTGTAAAGGAAAGTTGTAACTATAACTTTAGAATTTTGTTTCTGTAGTTTAAAATTGGGGGCATATTTAAGAGCGCCTAGAACCATTCCAACGCCATATTAGCATCATTTGTTTTTATGGTAATGTAGCTTTATAAGGCCAAAAATGCTTTGCCACACTTACAAAGTTGCACAATGCATGCATTTCACCACTTTGTTACCCTTTTTGCCACATTATGCCTGTGCTGGGCATAATATATGCAAAGGGGGCATTCCCCCATTAGGGGTGGCCAAAAAATGACACAAGGAAATCTAAGAGATTTCTCTGCGCCACTTTTTTTGGCACTTTTAACGCCTGCTCATGGCAGGCATTAAATTCTTCCATTGGTTACAATGGGCCTCTGGGTGCTTTGTAGCATTAGCATCAGAATTTCTTACGCTAATCCTGCAAAGCGCCGGACTAGCATAAAAAATTCTGATGCTAGTCCCCTAACTACTGCCATGTGCACCATATTTCTAATACAGCGCACACATAGTGGCGTTAGAGGGCACTAAGGGGTGCAAGAAAAGTGCTGCTGCACTGTGTGCAGGGCCACATTTTTCAATATGCCCCTTGTTTTTTATAGGGGAAACATGTTTTCTTAACTATAACTAAGCTTTCACCTTTGTTTTTTTCATTGAATATATATGCAAGCAGTGCTGGTGTGTCAAGTACTTTGGGAAAAATTGAGTTAACCAGATTGAATGCTAAAATGTCTTATACCACACGTTCTTCATTAGTGCTTTAAAATATATTATTTTCTTTTGACACATAGGTCATCATTACAACCCTGGCGGTAAATGACGCCTACCGCCGTGCTGACGGCCACCAACTTACTGTGACCGCGGTGGTAATCCGCCACAGGTATTATGACCCACACATAGAAATCCACCAATATACAGCCAAAAGTCAGTGATAAACTGCCGATAGCAAAACCCACTGTTACGCCAACAGGAATACACCCACAGTATCACGACCCACGAATCACTGCGGCGGTCTTTCAATGGCGAAAAACCATTAGCGGTACATACTGCTATGCTCAAAATACATACACACCTACAAAACCACACCACAGTGGACAATTCAAACTACACACACCTGACACCTATACACACACCACACAAACTCACCCAATCCAATATAAAACACACACCTACATCACCCACAACCCCTTACAGCGAAATAAAGGATAGCAAGCAGAGAGAGACAAGCAAGGAGCACCCACTCAATCAGAGGCACAGAACACCATTACCCATACACCATTCACGCACATCACAGCATACACCACAACACATCACCCCACACATCCTCACACATATCACTCGCACCACATCCATGGCACCCCAAAGACACCCCAGGTTTTCTGAGGAGGAGCTAAGGGTAATGGTGGAGGAAATCATCCGGGTAGAGCCACACCTATTCGGATCACAGGTGCAGCAGACATCCATTGTAAGGAAGATGGAGCTATGGCGGAGAATAGTGGACAGCGTCAATGCCGTGGGACAGCACCCAAGATCCTGGGATGACATCAGGAAGAGGTGGAACGACCTACGGGGGAAGGTGCGTTCCGTGGTTGCAAGATACCAGATTGCTGTACAGAGGACTGGCAGAGGACCACCACCTCCTCCCCCACAACTAACAACATGGGAAGAGCAAGCATCATGCATCCTGACGGCCTCGCAGGAGTAGCATGAGGACTGGACTCTGGTAAGTTAAATCTTTACTACTTCATCCCCCCACCCAACCTGCATGCCATCACAAACTCCCTTCCCCCCTCACTCCAACACCTCACATATACCCCACCATCACAACCCATTCATCCCAATACCAAGCCCTGCATGCCACACCATTGCATGGACCCCCATCAAAGACCTGCATGGACACCCATCACCCCAGCATGTGCAGTATAGAGACTCACCCAGCCCACAAAATCACCACTCCCACAAGGGCAAGCCAACAGGGAAATCACAATCATAGATGGAAACACATCCATGCACAATATGGCCCACGCATATACATTAACAAAGCATTTGCATCCCAACAGGACCCCTACTCAACGTCACCGGAGTGGAGATGCCAGCTACCTCCAGCCCACCCCCCCCCCGAAGAAGCCCACAGTGATGACAGCAGCTCTGCACGCCTGGATCAGAATGACCGACCTGGCCCATCATGGGCCTCTGGACAGTCGGTTCCCCTGCCACAGTCCCAAACCACCCCAGAGCCTCCCCCCTCAGGAAACACCAGCACCCACCCAGCGGGCCCATGCCACTGTCCACAGGACATGTCAATCAGCAGTGTGTCCACCACTACAGGGACCCCAGGCAACCCCACAAACACAGGACGATCAGGGACCTGGGGTCAGTGGCAGTCGGCACACGGTTCAGGGGACAGAGGCACAGGACAAAAGGGAAGCTGGGAGGACTGCTGTGCGACAGGGGGAGGACAGGCCCAGGGAACCTACTTTCCACGAGGCACTCTCAAACATCCTGGGAGCATACCACCATTCCCAGGAGACCATGGGCCAGATACTGTCCAAGTTGCAAGAGACCTAGCGGCTGCAGGAGGGACAGTACCTGGGGATCAGGGATGATCAGGAGACCATGGGCCAGATACTGTCCAAGTTGCAAGAGACCTAGCGGCTGCAGGAGGGACAGTACCTGGGGATCAGGGATGATCTAACAAAAACATACACCATCCTGGTCACCATTGCAGGGGTGCTGGCTGACATGGGCAAGACCATGAGGGAGGCAGTGGCACAACAAAGGTCGCCTGACACTAGCCAAACCGAGGGACAGCCTTCCACCTACGCCGGCACTCGTGGACAGGAGGCCTCGCCACAGGACCAACGGGCCAACAGCACCCCACCCCCTGCAGAAGGAGAACCATCCTGCAAATGGTCCCTGCGATCCAGGCAGAAGACAGAGAACATTGCCAAGACCCTTGCCAGGAAATAGGATTCTCCTGATAGTCACCCTTCTGTCCCACTCTGTTACCCTGTCCACCTTAAACTGCCATTGCTCCCCTTCCTATGCCCCCTTGGACAATGCACCTGTGATACCAAGAGACTGGACTCTACCCTGGACTTTCCTTCACCATCACCCCAGCCCCTTGCACATACACCTACACTTATTAGCACCTAAATAAACACCCTTGAAACAAATACCAATCTGGAGTCAGTCTAATGATTCACAAATGTATTAGTACAACATTATTAAAGCATTGCAACGTATAAGTACAGTGAAATATACCACAGGATGACCTTTGGTGGGCAACAGTACATATAGCAGGAACCAGAATGGGGCACAGAGATATAAAAATAGAGAATCCAAAGGGAACAGTCAGTGACCATAGACATAGGGTAAGAGGCTGCCTTGTACAATGTCAAACAGATTCCTTAAATGTTAAGTGGAGTCTCTTACCTGTGTGTCACTCGAAGTACTGCTGTGTTATATTTGTTCTGTTGTCAACATCTTCTTCCTCTGCCTCCTCTTCCTATGCCCCCTTGGACAATGCACCTGTGATACTAGGAGACTGGACTCTACCCTGGACTTTCCTCCACCATCACCCCAGCCCCTTGCACATACACCTATACTTATTAGCACCTAAATAAACACCCTTGAAACAAATACCAATCTGGAGTCAGTCTAATGATTCACAAATGTATTAGTACAACGTTATTAAAGCATTGCAATGTATATGTACAGTGTAATATACCACAGGATGACCTTTGGTGGGCAGCAGTACATATAGCAGGAACCAGAATGGGGCACAGAGCTATAAAAATAGAGAATCCAAAGGGAACAGTCACTGACCATAGACATAGGGTAAGAGGCTGCCTTGTACAATGTCCAACTAGATTGCTTAAATGTTAAGTGGTGTCTCTTACCTGTGTGTCACTTGAAGTACTGCTGTATTATATTTGTTCTATTGTCAACATCTTCTTCCTCTGCCTCCTTTTCCTCACTGTCCACAGGCTCCACCTCTGCCACAAGACCATCTCCAGGCACATCCTCCTACAGAAAAGGCACCTGGCATCTCAAGGCCATGTGCAACATGCAGCATGCATCGATGATCTGACACACCTTCTTGGGTGAGTAGTACAGGGACCCACCTGTCAAATGGAGGCACCGGAACCTGGCCTTCAGGAGGCCAAAGGTTCTCTCTATAATCCTCCTTGTACGCCCATGTGCTTCGATGTAACCTCTGCCCTTGTCCTGGCATTCCTCACTGGGGTCAGTAGCCATCAGAGGTTGGGGTAACCAGAGTCACCTGTAAATATAGTGTGACAACTGTTAAACACACACTAACCCCTAAGGACAATCCCATACCCAGACATCAACATATACTGGGTGGGGACTTTTGGCTCACCTATTAGCCACACCCGGTGCCTCTGGAGTTGGCCCACCACATATGGAATGCTGCTATTCCTCAAGATGAAGGCGTCATGCACAGAACCAGGATATTTGGCATTCACATGGGAGATGTACTGGTCCGCCAAACACACCATCTGAACATTCATCTAGTGATAGCTTTTTCTATTCCTGTAAACCTGTTCATTTCTCCGGAGGGGGACAAATGGTACATGTGTACCATCAATGGCACCAATAATGTTGGGGATATGTCCCAGGGCATAAAAGTCAGCCTTCACTGTGGCCAAATCCTCCAACTGGGGGAACACAATGTAGATGCGCATGTGTTTCAGCAGGGCAGACAACACTCTGGTCAACACGTTGGTGAACATTGGCTGAGACATCTCTGATGCCATGGCCACTGTTGTTTGGAAGGAACCACTTGCCCGGAAATGGAGCACTGACAGGACCTGCACTAGAGGGGGGATTACTGTGGGCTGGGGGAGAGCTGACATCAGGTCTGGCTCCAATTGGGTACACAGTTCTTGGATTGTGGCACAATCAAGTCTGTATGTAATTACAATGTGTCTGACCTCCATTGTCGCAAGGTCCACCAGGTGTCTGTACACCGGAGGATGCCGCCATCCCATATGCTGCCTCAGCGGTAGAAGTCTATGGAAGAGAATGGTGAGCATAGGGTCATATTTGCATATCCTTTGCACTGATGTTGAATAATTTACTTTACAGAAGCAGTATGTGAACTCAAGAGTCAGTTGATGTGCCAGTGTCTGCTGTGACGCAGTTAGGTGCCCCCCCTGAAATGGGAGCTGCCGGACCTGTGAGGAGAGACAAGTGGAAATGTGGTAATTGCACTGGCGCTGTGCACCGTCGCGGTAGGCGGTCAATGCCCGCCCCGCAATTTTGCATTGGTTATTATTGGGCCCTATGGGTTCCAGGAGGCAATGGCGATGTACGCTGGTGGTGACGGTATGCACCGCCGCGGACGTGACCACCATTTTCTAACTATTCACTCACTTGCTACCTGACCTTCAACAGGAGAGGGCCTACACTGCAAGTGCTACTGTGACCTGTGTCTGGAAGGGACAATGGCTCATTTGTCCAGGGAAAGGGCCCCTGCCTTCTCTGCAGAGGAGTAGGAGAAACTGGTGGATGGGGTCCTACACCAGTACACATTACTCTACGGTCCTCCAGACAAACAGGTGAGTACACTGTGAGCATGATGTGTGGGCAATGCGTGTTTGGAGTGGTGTGGATGTAAGCCACATATTGGAGGGGTGCTGAGGGGTCCTGGCCTGAGCGCTGCATGAGAGGTGGTCAGTGTATGTGTGTCAGAGCATGGGTGGGAACTGGTGGGCAATGAGTATGACGGTCTGGACGGGTGAGTAATTTCCTTTTCTGCTGTCTTTTCCCTCCAGGTCAGCGCCCACCAGAAAAAGGGTATTTGACATGCCATCACCAAGGAGGTGCGGACCGTGGGGGTCATTCACAGGCAGAGCAGCCACTGCCGCAAGAGATGGGAGGACCTGCGCTGCTGGTCAAAGAAGACGGCGGAGGCCCAGCTGGGGTTGGCCTCCCAACGTGGAAGGGGTGCCATTCGCACCATGACCCCCCCCTAATGTTCTGCATCCTGGCGGTAGCTATCCAGAGTTGGATGGGTGCTGGAGGGCATCACAGCAGCCACAAGGGGGTGAGTACAGAGTCAGAATCATTACTTTGTGCACATTAAGGTGTTACCTGGGTGGGTGATGGGGGCTGTGGGTGCCCCTAGGCCAGGGCGAACATGGCAGAGTAGGTCCCTTGGTGGGCAGGCTCTGGAGCACTCCTACCCCAATAGTGTAAGTGGCCATCTACTACTGGGCAGGGTCCTGTGGGTTTCTGGTGTGCAGATGAGGGCATTAGGCATTGTACCCCATGGGCTGGTGACTGTCTTAATAAATGGTTGGGCATGGTCTAGTGCATAGGGCTGCTCCCTGTGTGTAGTGTAGGCCAACGGTGGTGTTGTTGCTGGCATTGACCAAGTGTATCCTCTGTCTCCCCCCTTTTTGTTTTGTCACCCTGTCCTTGTGTGCATTAGCGTCATCTGGCGGAGGAGCAGAGGCACTGGTGACAGACGGAGCTGCATCCCACATGGGCCTGGAGGCCGAATCCACTGAGGGTGAAGGCACCAGTGGGACGGAGGGCGAGGGGAGCACCACGACGGGGACAGGAGGGTAGACCACAGACAGTGACTCCTCCTCCTGATGGCAGCTCCCTGGCGGTGGCAGAGACCTCTGTGCCCACCCCAACAACAGGTACAGCTGCCACCTCCCCTACCCGCACCACCCTCTCAGCAGCCCCTTAGCCTGTTTCTTGTGTCCGCTCACCCAGGAGGGTGGGCACCTCCTTCGCCACAGGCACCTCAGGCCCTGCCCCAGTCAGTCCTGCTGCCCTCAGAGAGGAGGCTATTGACCTCCTGAGATCCCTCACTGTTGGGCAGTCAACCATTCTGAATGCCATCCAGGGTGTCGAGATGCATTTGCAGCAAACAAATACATACCTGGAGGGCATTCACTCTGGCGTCGCAGCCCAACAGAGAGCATTTCACAATCTCTCCTCAACAGTGATGGCAGCCATTGTCCGTGTGTCTAGACTTCCCCCTCCAACTTCCTCTACCCAGTCCCAATCCCCTCAACCTCAGCCTATCCCAAGCACACCTTCAAACCAGCATTCACCCAAATCAACACACAAAAGTGGCTTAAGCAAACATAAACACCACACTTCATCTCACAGGCACTCACACAAGCACCATGCCCATGCAAACACAGTAGCATCCACTACCTCCACTGTGTCCCCCTCCTCCTCATCATCCACCTCCCTCCCAATATCGTCTCCACTCACACCTGCATGCACTACATCCTCATCCACTACCTCACTCACCAACATGCCCATCACAACACACTCCTCACTGTCAGTCACCACCCCCACAACCATGCACTCGTCCCCTGTGTCCTTTCCCAGTGTGTCTGTGACCCCTCCTCCCAAAGTACACAAACACAAGCACCCACCCACCCAACAAACATCCACCTCACAACAGCATCCAGCCCAGGCACCTTCATCCAAACTCAGCAGACAGACACCTCCTACAACCACTCCCTCCTCTTCCACTCCCAAACCCTCTCCATCTTCCCGTCCCAGTGTGTCTAAAAAGTTTTTTCCTGGCTAACGTTGAACTCTTCTCTACCCCTCCCTCCCCCGTCCTTCCCCTCGGGCCAGGGTGTCCAGATCCCAGGCCAGCACCTCAGCCACCAAGTCGGCGTCTGCTGTGGTCCCTGCAACTCCCAGAAGATCAAAGGGGGCACCCGTCAGGCCAGGCAGTGTGCCGCCGACCCCTGCAAAGGACGAACCCATTCTGCCACCTGCCAAGGTGAAGAAGGGGCCAGCATGCAGCATGGCCAAGGAACACGACCCACCCAGCAAGGCCTCCTCCAAAACTGCATCTGCCAGTGCCAAGGTCCCAGCAGCATCTGCCAAGGTGAGGAAGGGGCAGAAAAGCCAAGGCAAGGCACTTTAGGCCTCGGAGGCTCAAGGTGAGGGCCTGCTGCCCACCATCAGAACCAACAGCCCCGCCACCTGTACCACAGCAAGCACTGCCACAAGCACCACCACCTGCACCGCTGCTGCCACAACAACTGTCAGCAGCAGCATCCCCAGTGGGCAGCTGTCTGAGCCTGCAGGAGATGGGCTGGTGCCCCCCTCCACCACTACCAGCACCTGCACCACGGCCAGCACCGCCAGAATCCCTGCCGCAGGCCGCGCCGCAAGCACCACCACCTGCACCGCCACTGCCACAACAACTGTCAGCAGCATTATCCCCAGTGGGCAGCCGTCCGAGGCTGTAGGAGATGGCCTGGAGCCTCCCACCACCACTGGAAGCACCCCCACCACCACTGGCACTACCATCAGTTTGCAGCCTTAGTCACCGCAGGATGGAGTTTAGCCCTCCCTCCATGGAGTATCATGCTACCTGTTCCCTGCAAATTTCATGCCTCAGACACCCAGGTGAGGGAATGTGAACTGCCACACCCCAAGTGCAGCATCACTAGGCACAAAGCCCCCTCCAGAACCAGTGGAGAAATGCATCCACTCCCCCTATCCTTGGCAGGATGAAGCAGACTGGGCACAAAGCCCCCTCCAAAAACAGTGGAGAAATGCATCCACTCCACCTATCCTTGGAAGGATGAAGCAGACTGGGCACAAAGCTCCCTCCGTAACCAGTGGAGAAAGGCATCCACTCCCCCTATCCTTGGCAGGATGAATCAGACTGGGCACAAAATCCCCACCAGAAGCAGAACCAGATCTCACCCCCTCTAGGGACTGTGGCCTTGCACTCCCAAGGAGCAGGCAGTGGGCAACCCACCCACTTGAAAGACTGTGGCGTTGCACTCCCCAGGAGCAAGCAAGGTGCAAACCACCCACTAGAGAGACTGTGGCTTTGCACTCCCCAGGAGCAAGCAGTGGGCAACCCACCCACTTGAGAGACTGTGGCTTTGCACTCCCCAGCAGCAAGCAGTGGGCAACCCACCCACTTGAGAGACTGTGGCTTTGCACTCCCCAAGAGCAAGAAGTGGGCAACCCACCCACTTGAGAGACTGGGCTTTGCACTCCCCAGGAGCAAGAAGTGGGCAACACACCCACTTGAGGGACTGTAGCTTTGCACTCCCCAGGAGCAAGCAGTGGGCAACCCACCCACTAGAGAGACTGTGGCTTTGCACTCCCCAGGACATCGCTGTGGGCTTGGAGCCCCCTTGAGGAGCAGTGGCGTAGTACCATCTTCCTGCTGAGGTGCCCTCCCTTCCCCGTCTCCCTGAGGTGCCTGTGTTTTTTTGACCGGATGCCCCTGCAGTGTTTCTCCATATTGAGGCAGGAGTCAAGTATACGCTTGGCCCATGCTTTTTGGCCCAGTGGGCCACGGACATTTGCAAAGGACAGTATACGGCCTTCTGTACATATTGTCAATATTTGAATACACTGTTTTTCTATTTGTTTATTATATCTGCCTTTTTCTAATATATCACTGATTTAACTCTCAATTCCTTTTGTCCTTGCATTCTTCCGGGGGTTACGGGGTGTATATGTAATGTTGATGCATGTGTTTGTGTGTATGATTTTGTAGATGGGGGTGGGGATGGGGGTGTTGCGTGTTGCTTGTGTGTCACTCTCTTTTTCTCCCCCTCCCTTGTGTGCTAGGTGCAGTACTCACTGTGGTCATCGCTGCTGCCTCCTTTGATATTCCTCGTGTATGAGGAGGTAGACCAGCATCGGTAGGACCTGCAGCTTGGGCTCCAGAGCGCCCTGGTTCTTCGTTGATTGTTGGAAGATGAGTAGTTTCCCTTCAAAAGACTGTTTCCGCCATGCTTTTGATGGCGTTGGTACCGCCTGAGAAAAGCTGGCGGACTGGCAGGTTGTAATAGTGTGGGTGGTACATTGTCTTCCGCCTGTCTGTTGACGGTGACTGCCGCGGTGGTCGGAGTGTTAAAGTGGCTGTCTGTGTTGGCGGTTTCTGCCGTGGTCGTGATCCCATTTTTTTTTACCGCCGGCCTGTTGGCGGTAATACCGCCGCTTTAACACCGACCGCCAGGGTTGTAAAGAAAGCCATATTCTTTTAATTGCCTATTTTATCACGTTTTTGACCTCTAAACATGTGACAATTATTTTGCGTCTCAGCAGACAATATGTGGTGCCTCCATCATGACTTGAATCCTTCATTTCTCAATAATATTTCTGCTGTCACCTATTGAGGTCTTCTTTTGCTGCAACAAGTCTATAAACAGTATACAATTCACATCTTATTGGTAAAGTAGTCTCTGTTAAGCATGTTCAGAGAGGTCTTATTTGAGAAACAAAAAAATAATGGGGGTGGTAAGTGATTTAACAGATTGTTGGTAAGGTAACCTGTGTCTCCTCTTTAAGACTCAACTGAACTGGGTCTCTTTGTTTGTGTTAGGGGTCAAAAAACAAACCGAGCTATGGAGGCAATTTTTCAATATTCTGCTACATTGGAGCCCTTTGAGAATATTCATAGCCCTTTAAAACGCAAAGTGCCTCTAAATTGCTACTTCTGATGGATACAACTACCTGTGGATTCCTCACCTCATGAATACTCCCATGGCGCCAGCATTCGACGGAAATCTTCTTACTAGTCTCTGCACGTCGACGTCACTCTAGCCCACGCGACGCCGTCTGACGTCATACAGGCAATAAGAGGTCCTCGACGACGTGCGGACGTCAGTTCCCTTTTTTCCGTGCATTCGAAACGGTTATCTTCGAGGGAGCAACTGTTACTCTTGCGGTTACAGTGTATATCTTGCTGCGTAGTCTTTCGCTGTGGAAATAATGTCGCAGAGGAAGTCTGGATTTAAGCCTTGTCGTGAGTGTGGAGGCAAGATGTCGGTGACGGATCCTCATTCCGATTGCCTTTGGTGTTTGAGCTCCGACCACGACGTCTCGACTTGTGATTCATGTCAGCACATGAATCCAAAGGCCCTCAAGGAACGTGAGGCGAAGCTGTTTATGGCCAAGTCAAAGGGGAAACATCACAAGAAGTCTTCTTCCCCAAGACATCGGCGTCATCGAGACTCCCGGCGCCGTAGAGAATCTCGGCGTCATTCAAAGGAGACTCGCTCCAGGTCTCCGGATCGGCGCCGAAAGACATGGGAGGTCAGTCCCACGGTTACGCCGCATCCTTCGACGCCGTTGCCCTCTCCGGCGTCTCCAACTTCACCTGGACAGGCGTCGGTGATTGAGGTATTGGAGCCTCAAGTGTTTTCTCCGGCGCAGACGCCGAGGCCGGCGTCGGGGTCGCCTCCGAGACAGGCACCCCAGTATCCGGCTTTTCCCACCCCTGGAGCCGATAGTTCCGCATTCTTGAATGCGATGTATGCCATCTTCCAACAGATGGCTCCAGGGGGTGCTCCGGCTGGGCCTTTGGCCTTTTCTTTGGGTGATCCTGCGCCTCTTCGGCCGGCACCCTTTATGCCCTTTCTCCCGTTTGGGAACGTGGGCTCGGCGCCACTGTCGGCGCCGGTGGCCGCTCCGGTGGCTTCAGAAGGATTGGCCCCGGGGATTTCCATCCCGTCGACGTCGGGATTTCGGCCTGTGACTCCGGTGGGTCCATCTGCGGCAGTTGCTCTTCCGTCGGCGCCGAAGTTACCTGTGGCGCCGGATGCGGCGTCGGTGGCTTCTGAAGATCGGCGCCGATCTTCGACTTCGGCGGAGGCATTGTCGACTCCGCGTATTGAGCAACGACTTCATTCAAGGAGACGTGCTCTCCGTGTATTGGAAGAGCAGGAGTACCAACGAGCCCTAGAGGAAGGAGAGCTAGAGGACTCGGGTGATGGGCTGCGTGGACTGGAGTCGGCCAGTGGGCTGGACACTTCCCCTGAGTGGGACCTTTCGTCCCCGGGGGAATATACTGAGGAGGCTGCTTCCTTTCATGCAGTGGTACGGAAGGCAGCTAGTTTTTTGGACCTGCCTTTGCCGGTGGTGGAGGCAAAACAAAACCTTTTGACAGAGGTGTTACATCCGGCCTCAGCCGCGGCGGAGCCTCTGTTACCATTTAATGACGCTCTGCTGGATCCGGTGTTAGAGGTGTGGAAGAGGCCGGCATCTTCCCCAGCAGCTCACAGAGCCGTGGCCAGGAGGTATCGGACGGCTCCGACTGACCCTGGTTTCCTATCTAGGCACCCTACGCCGGAGAGCTTGGTGGTGCAGGCCTCCTGTTCGTCCAAGTCAGCGCCTGGTTCTTTTCTGACGGTGCCTGGGGACAGAGATTCAAAGAAGCTAGAGGCGCAGTCGAAGAAGATTTTTTCATCCTGCAGTCTGGCGTTAAAAGCCACCAATGCAACCTGTATCCTGGGGAGGTATATTCATGCTCTGATGGATGACATTTCCTCTTCGTTTACAGAGCTTCCCCAGGGTCTTTTGGATCTTGTCTCAAATGCCCAGGCTGCTGCGACCCAAATTATCCAGACGGGACTGGATACCACCGACTCGGTAGCCAGGGCAATGGGCACAACTGTGGTGGCAAGGAGACAGGCCTGGCTCCGTAACTCGGGCTTTTCGGCAGATGTACAGTCCACATTGTTGGATCTCCCGTTTGATGGGGACAAACTGTTTGGAGCTAAGGCTGATTCGGCCTTGGAACGTTTTAAAGAAAGCAGGGCCACGGCTAAGTCGTTAGGGCTCCAAGCTCCTTCTTCCACGGCCTCTTCCAGATTCTTCAGGAGGTTTCGTGGATTTGGGCGTGGCTCTTCCTCCTCTTCCTTTCGGGGGAGATATCAGCAACCTGCTTCTTCCCATCCCTATAGATCTTTCAGGGGGAGAGGTAGGGTCCGCACCAGAGGAGCCTCTCAGCAGCACTCTGCCTCTTCCTCATCCTCTGGCGGGGTGCAGCAGGGGAAGCAGCCTTAGGCTTCCACCATTTCCCACTCACTCCTCTCCTGTAGGGGGAAGATTACAGCATTTTCTCACCAAATGGAAGACTGTTACATCGGACACTTGGGTTCTCAGTGTTGTGGGAAAAGGCTACACCCTTCCCTTTCGGGAGTTCCCGCCCCTCATCCCGCCCCGCCCTTCGTATTGTTCAGAAGAACACCTCCTGTTTCTAGAACAGTAAGTGCAAGTCCTCCTTTCAAAGGGCGCGGTGGAGTTGGTCCCGGAGCAGGAAAGGGGTCGAGGAGTTTACTCAAGGTATTTCCTGATTCCCAAGAAGGATGGTCGTTTGAGACCAATTCTGGACCTGAGGATCTTGAATTGGTTCCTCAAGCAGGAAAAGTTCAAGATGCTGACCCTAGCACAGGTGCTTTTGGCGTTGAACATGGAAGACTGGATGGTGTCTGTCGACTTGCAGGATGCTTACTTTCATATCCCGATACTCAAGTCACACAGGAAGTATCTCCGGTTTGTGGTGGGATCGCAACACTATCAGTTTGCGGTCCTTCCGTTTGGTCTTACTTCAGCACCTCGAGTCTTCACGAAGGTGATGTCGGTGGTTGCGGCAGAACTCAGAAGAAAGGGGATAGCAGTATTCCCTTACTTGGACGACTGGTTGATCAAAGCCAAGTCCCCGGAGCTTGTGTCGCATCATCTGCAGTCAACAACCCAGTTGTTGTTCGACCTGGGTTTTTCGGTGAACGAGCCCAAATCTCACCTAGAGCCCTCTCAGCGCCTCCTGTTCATAGGGGCAGTACTGGATACAACATTGGGTCGGGCCTTTCCTCCGCCTCAGCGGATTCAAGATATTCAGGATTTGGTTCCAATGTTTCAAAATGGAGCGGTAGTTCCAGTCCTCAAGGTCCTTCGTCTGCTCGGTCTTTTTGCCTCCTGCATTCTGTTGGTCACGCATGCTCGCTGGCACATGAAGGCTCTTCAGTGGTGCCTCCGAAGGCAGTGGTCTCAACACAGAGGGGATCTAGAGGGTACTGTCAAGATCTCCAGAGATGCTGCTGTGGATTTGAAGTGGTGGATTGCAAGCAGCAATCTTTCACAAGGAAAGCCGTTCCAGCAGTCGCCACCAGTGGCCACAGTCATAACGGATGCTTCCACTCGAGGGTGGGGAGCTCATCTGGGGGATCTGGAGATCAAAGGTCTTTGGTCTCCAGAGGAACAGATGTTTCACATCAATCTGTTAGAGTTACGGGCTGTACGTCTGGCTCTCAAGGCCTTCCTCCCTTCCCTTCGTGGTCAGTCGGTACAGGTCCTAACGGACAATACTACCACGATGTGGTACATAAACAAGCAGGGAGGAGTGGGGTTGTACCTTCTCTGCAGAGAAGCTCTTCGACTATGGTCCTGGGCAAAGGACCATCGGATTTGCTTGATAGCAAACCATCTGGCCGGAGTTTTGAACGTGCGTGCGGACAGTCTCAGTCGCTACTTCTCGGCAGACCACGAGTGGCGTCTCCATCCAGATCAAGTCCGTTTAATCTTCCAGAGGTGGGGGTTTCCTCGGGTAGATCTGTTCGCCACTCGAGAGAACGCGCATTGTCCGTTGTTCTGCAGCCTTCAGTATCCGATGCAGGGAGCGTTGGGGGACGCGTTTCAAATAACCTGGTGCGGCCAGTTGCTTTACGCGTTTCCTCCCATACCCTTGATTCCTCGAGTATTGAGGAAGATTCGCCAAGACCGGGCTCTAGTAATCTTAATAGCTCCGGATTGGCCAAGGAGGGTGTGGTACTCCGACCTTCTCCAACTCTCAATGTGCCCGCCGCTCCGTCTCCCTTTCAGGGCAGACCTCCTCTCGCAGTCGCAGGGGCAGGTTCTACACCCCAACCTCCAGAGTCTGCACCTACATGCCTGGAGATTGAACGGGGCAACCTGAGTTCCTTCTCTCTCCCGCCTGAGGTAGTGGATGTTATATTAGCGGCCAGGCGACACTCCACTAAATCTATCTACGCTAATAGGTGGTCTAAATTTGTTGCGTGGTGTGGAGAGAGGCAGATTGATCCTTTGCATGCTCATCTATCGGACGTTTTGTCTTTTGCTCTATCTCTGGCGCAGAAAGGTTGTGAAGTGGCTACCATTAAGGGTTATTTATCGGCCTTGTCAGCCTTCATATGTCTTCCAGACCAACCATCTTTATTTAAATCCCCTATTGTTATCAGATTCTTGAAAGGTCTTCTAAATCAATATCCTCCAAAGCCATTCATTATGCCGCAATGGGATTTGTCCTTGGTCCTGACTTTCCTTATGGGGTCCCCTTTTGAACCTATGCATTCTTGCCCCTTGAGGTATTTGGTTTTAAAAACAGTCTTCCTGATAGCTATAACATCAGCAAGGAGAGTGAGTGAGTTGCAGGCCTTATCAGTAAAGCCCCCTTATACAACTTTTTATGGGGATAAGGTGGTGTTGAGGACCAAGGCTGCTTTCCTCCCGAAGGTTGTTTCACCCTTCCATTTGGCTCAGGCAATTACTTTGTCCACGTTCTATCCTCCGCCTCATCCTTCCAAAGAGGAAGAAAGACTGCACCGTCTGGATCCAAAGAGAGCGTTGAGCTTCTTTATTGATAGAACAAAGGATTTCAGGCTGGAGGATCAGCTGTTTATTGGATACGTGGGCAAGAGGAGAGGAAAGGCAGTCCACAAGAGAACACTATCCAGGTGGGTTGTTCTTTGCATTAAAATATGTTACTCTTTGGCAAAGAAGGATCCTCCTGAGGGCATTAGAGCTCATTCCACCAGAGCTAAGTCGGCCACTTCGGCCTTGGCCAGGGGTGTTCCTGTGGTCGACATCTGCAAGGCCGCAACTTGGTCGTCCCTTCACACTTTTGCAAAGCATTACTGTTTGGATTCTGAGGTTAGAAGGGACGGCCATTTTGCACGGTCAGTGCTGCAGGATTTCTTGGTTTGACCATTTAGGCACCCACCGCCGGGCGTGGTACTGCTTTGGGACTCTATTCATGAGGTGAGGAATCCACAGGTAGTTGTATCCATCAGAAGAACGAGTTACTTACCTTCGGTAACGACTTTTCTGGTGGATACATTAGCTACCTGTGGATTCCTCACGGTCCCACCCGCCTCCCCGTTGCCTTTCTGGTCTTACCAAGTAATCCTTGAGTGCGCTCCTCTTGGTCTTTGAGGGTGCAATAGATGTGTATATAATATATTTATATATATGTATATATGTATATATCTTTGTGTATATACTTGGTGTGTGTATATATTTTAAAAGAGAAGGTTTTATATATATATTTATATAAAGAGATTTACAGTTATTCATACACTGTTGTGTGTTTTTACAATATAATGGGATGTTGCCTTGCTCTTTCATTGCATTGCCTGGTTGTTCTCATGCACGTAAAAAAAATGATTGGTACTGACGTCCGCACGTCGTCGAGGACCTCTTATTGCCTGTATGACGTCAGACGGCGTCGCGTGGGCTAGAGTGACGTCCTCGTCGACGTGCAGAGACTAGTAAGAAGATTTCCGTCGAATGCTGGCGCCATGGGAGTATTCATGAGGTGAGGAATCCACAGGTAGCTAATGTATCCACCAGAAAAGTCGTTACCGAAGGTAAGTAACTCGTTCTTCTGGGGCTGAAGTGTGGAGGTGTCATGGTTGCCCTAGATTACAATCAGTAGAAAATGGTTTTCTTTGTGTAATATTGATGGTCCCTCAAGGAGTCTCAACATATTTTTGCCATTCTGAGGTGGGTTTAAAATTTGGGGCCTGCAGGATTACCTACCAAGGGGTAATGGTGGATGCATCTCCTGGCATGGCTATGTAAAACGCACTTTCAGAGAGTTGGGATTTAAGGAGTTTTTTGAGGAAACAACTCATATTTCCAGCATGGCTAAAGGTCTAATAAAGGCAGCCTGTTATGAACACATTCAGTTTAAGCATGGTTTTCAGTTCCTCCAGGCCACATCTTTGGTAAATTTGGAAGTTGCGACACATTTCCAGAAGATTACATTTTACCTTTCTTTTATAGAAAATGCTCAAAATTTTGTTTAACAATGATACGATTATCACTGTGCTTTTTTCCAGTTCAAAGGAGGTGGTGTAAAAACCTCCCTGTAGGAGGATGGCCTGCTTTGTAGTGGGTACCTTGGGTACTCACACCTTACACCAGGTGCAGTTATCCCTTATTAGTGAAATGTAGTAGTGTTCTAGCAGATTAGGCTGATGGAGGTAGCTATAGCAGAGCAGCTTAGGCTGAACTAGGAGACATGCAAAGCTCCTGCAATACCACTTATAGTTACTCATTACTTATACACAAGTAAAGACAATACTCAGTGTTACCAAAAATAAAGGTAGTTTATTTGGGTGACACAAGGCCAAAAATATCTTAGAGGCAATACTCCTTCTGGAGGTAAGTATTATACACAATATTTACTCACTCACTCACTTTACTTCGGTAAAAACATACCATAAAAGTACAGTACAAAACAATCCAGAGGAGAGGATATAAAAAGTAAAACAGGAAAGATTAAAAACAAACTCTAAAAATAGGAAAATTCAAAACAGAATAAAGCAGTGGCTAAAAATGTTTACCATGAATATAAAATTTAAAAAGGAAATGCAACCACAGCTGAGTAATAAATACATTAAACTGATGACCATACACTTATAAACGGCAACTGTAAGCTATAATGCCTGCTTCTAATATCTACTACTGAGTCTTTTTTTTTTTTTTTTGAAAATCCCTAGTCTAAAACGCCAAATTGATTCGAAAAATGTTGCCACAGGGCACACTATTGTATACTTTTTGTCTCCAAACACCATATATTTAGTTTTTAGTGAGTTAATTTCCAGGCCATGATCTTTACAAAACTCCATAAACCTCGCAAGCAAACTAGAAAGGCCCATGGCTGTTCGGGATAGTAACAGGGTATCATCAGAAAATAGAGGACATGGAATCTTCTGCCCTCCCATAATAGAGGCATCACTAGAGCAATCCAACAGGTAGGGAATACATGCATTGATGAATAAGAGAAACAGAGTGGGCGCAAGTACACAACCCTGTCTCACACCACGATCTGTGGGAAACGCTGAAGTCCGTTCACCTGCCATTTCCCATCGTATTCTGGCACAATTGCCTGAATAAAGATCTCTAATTATATTAAGCACGGAGCGGGGAACTCCAGCTTTGACCATAACTTCCCACAGTTTAGGACGCAGGACAAGGTCAAAAGCGGATTTCAGGTCAACAAATGCCACAAAGAGATGGCCTGAATCAACATCTACAGTTTTGCACTTTATGGTAATAAAGCGGAAAACCTGGTCGATAGTGCTGACCTTGTCTCTGAACCCTGCCTGGAGGTGGCTTAGTGCCTGGTTGTTCACAATCCATTTCTTCAGCCTACTTAATAACTGGTAGCAAAATATTTTTTGTAAGTTGTCTTGTAGGCTGATACGTCTATCATTCCCTGGAAGGCCTTTCTCACCTTTCTTATGTATTGGCACAATTATTGCCTCCTTCCAAGAGTCAGGATAGGACCTATTAGACAAGGCAATATTCGAAATCCTATTTGTATACGGGGTCCAGTTATTCAAATCTGATTTATACAAATCTGAGGGGATTCCATCCGGGCCAGAAGCCTTCCCTGATTTTTGGGCAATGATTGCCAGCTCAGTTTCTTTTAGTGTAAAGGGAGGCAAAGGGATCGCTGGTGAATGGAATGGCAATATCTCTCCAGAACTGGTGGCATCGGGATCAAATGTAGAACCGTATAGCTCCCTAAAGTAAGATAACCAGATGTCAGGGACAATATCGCACTCTGGGTCGAATAAATGGTTTTGGTCTCTACGCGCGACCAGAAGCCAAAAATGTTTGGCATGGTGGGCCCTAGCAGCCTCAGCCAGTTCACCCCATAGACTCTCCTCATACTCGAATTTGCACATCTGACATATATACACAATATTTACACTAGACACCAAAATAAGGTAAGTGGTTAGACATAGGATAGAACAAACAATAGGAAATGCTTTAGAATGCAATGGGAGAAAATGGGTCTAGGAGCAACACAAACCATATACTAAGAAAGTGGAATGAGAATCACAAATTCCCCCCTAGACAAGTCTAAATTGAAGTGTGTGCAGAATCACTGGGAGAGTAAGAATACAGTAAAGGTAAGTAAATTACCCCACCCCATAGCCCAGAAAAGGAGGAGTAAAGTACTGCAAGTTTCCTTAGGACACACTACACCTTGTGAAATGGATTATTGCAGTAACCAACCAAGTCTGCAAACAACAACTGCTGGATTGCTGGACCTGAAGACCTGCAAAAGAAGGGGACCAAGCCCAGAAGTCGAAAGAAGTTCCAGGAAGGGCAGGAGCCCTTGCCATCCCAGAAGAGGGTGCAAAAGAAGAGTCCTCAGTTGGACGAAGACTGCAGAAATACACCCTAGGAAGATGCCAGCAGGTTCTAGCATGATGCAAAGGATGTCCCATGACATGAAGATGGATGCAGACGTAATTTTGTGTTGGAAGTCACCAACAAGCCTTGGTTACAGCAAAGTAGTGTTTTGCATCAAAATGGGCTGGCTGGACCCAGGAGGGACCTGGAGGCCTCAACTCTGTGTGAGGAGAAAGAGGGGGCTCTCAGCACTTTAGAGAGCCCTCAGGATGCTAGACAGCACACTCGAGAGTCCCAGGACATGGGGACAAAAGAGGTGCAAAACTCGGCTTGTGGAGCACCACAGAAAAGGGTCTAACGCGGCCAGAGGTCAATTCAGCGAGTTGAGCGTCGCAGAAAAGAGTGCTGGTGACATGGGCCAGGCTGTGCATGAGGGAATTTTGCAAATAGTGCACAGAGGCCGCAGGAGGTGAAGAAGACGCAGTGCACGGTGCACAGGGGTACTGTCATTCTGAGGGAAGGCACCTCCAAATTGGGACAGCAGGATCACAGGATAGTCTGTGTCAATGGGGTCCACCCGCTGTGCTCCAAGGAGCACACTCATCGCCAGGAGGGGTGTCCAAGAGAACCGGTTGTCGACTTAGAAGGTGCCTGCTTCAGCAGGGGAGTGACTCCGTCACACCACAGGAGATTTCTTCGGTCCTTCTGGTGCAGAGTGAATACAGGGAGTCCTCAGAGTGTGCACACTGTGAAAACTGTTGCAGTTTCTGGCTGGAGCTGAAGTTGCAGAGGAAAAGTATCCCTGCTGGATATTTTGTTGATGTTACAGCGGTCCCTGGAGCAGGCTGCGGTTGATCGGAGGTCAGAGGATGAAGTAGTAGTTCCAGAGGATTCCTGAAGGAAACTTGCAAGTAGAATCTGAAGAGAACCCACAGGAGAGTGTAGGAGGCTGGCCTGGCTTATAGTGGGTACCTTGTGGTACTTACACCTTGTGCCAGGTCCAGTTATCCGATATTAGTAGAACAGAGGTGTTTCTAGCAGCTTAGGGGGGTTAGAGGTAGCTATGGCAAAGCAGCTTAGGCTGAACTAAGA
Organism: Pleurodeles waltl; assembly: GCF_031143425.1. Taxonomy (NCBI): domain Eukaryota; kingdom Metazoa; phylum Chordata; class Amphibia; order Caudata; family Salamandridae; genus Pleurodeles; species Pleurodeles waltl. The sequence continues at coordinate 1,111,625,994 of NC_090440.1, forward strand.
GACATGCAAAGCTCCTACTATACCACTTATATCATATAGAATAATCTCATCAGAAAACACAATACTCAGAGTTACTAAAAGTAAAGGCCCTTTATTTTAGTGACAATATGCCAAAACGTATCTCAGAGGATACCCTCACTTAGGAGGTAAGTAATATACACCAATTATATGTACATAAACCCAAAAAAGGTAAGTAATAGTAAGAAAAGTAGTGCAAACAATGTAGAATCACAATAGGATGCAATAGGTAGACATAGGTCTAGGAGAAACACAAATCATGTACTCCAAAACTATTGGAGGTTGTACAGGGTCACTGGGACTGTGAGAAAACAGTAAGGGTGTCCAAGATACCCCACCCCAAGACCCTGAAAAGTTACTCTACTACCCCAGAAAGACAGAATAGTCATGATTGGGGATTCTGCAAGAACCACAAGCACCAGCAAAACACTGAAGACGGATTCGTGGACCTGTAAAGGAAGGGGACCAAGTCCAAGAGTCATGCAAATGTCCGGGGGGCAGCAGCCCACTAAACCCCAGATGAAGATGCAAAAGGGCTACCTCTGGGGGGAAGAAGCCGTAGATTCTGCAACAATGGAAGGTGCCAGGAACTTCCCCTTTGGTGAGAAGATGTCCCATGGCTTGCTGGAGGTCGCAAAAGTCTTTCCACACAGAAATACCACAAACAAGCCTTGCTAGCTGCAAGAGTCACAGTTGAGGATTTTGGGTGCTGCTGGAGACCATGAAGGACCAGGATGTCTCCCCTTGGAGGAGGAGACAGAGGGGGTTCTAAGCAACTCAGAGAGCACTCGCAGAAGCAGGCAGCACCCGCAGAAGTGCTTTAACGGGCAGAAGATCTGAGGACAGCGGTCAACTCAGAGTCACAAAGGAGGGTCCCACGATGTCAGAGTCCAACTCAGCGAGTTGGGCAATGCAAGACGGAGTGTTGGGGATTCAGGCTAGGCTGTGCACAAAGGAAGTCCTGGAAAAGTGCGCACAAGCTGGAGCAGCTGCAAATCACGCAGTACACAGCTTTGCTGTCTCCCGTGGGGAGGCAAGGACTTACCTCCACCAAATTTGGACAGAAGGGCCACTGGACTGTGGGAGACACTTGGACCCAGCTTCTGTGTTCCAGGGACCACGTTTGTCAGGATGAGAGGGGACCCAGAGGACCGGTGATGCAGAAGTTTGGTGCCTGCGTTGGCAGGGGGAAGATTCCGTCAACCCACAGGAGATTTCTTCTTGGCTTCCAGTGCAGGGTGAAGGCAGACAGCCCTCAGAGCATGCATCACCAGGAAAAAGTTGAGAAAGCCGGCAGGATGAGGCACTACAATGTTGCTGGTAGTCGTCTTGCTACTTTGTTGCGGTTTTGCAGTTGTCCTGGAGCAGTCATCGGTCGATCCTTGGCAGAAGTCAAAGAGGGAAGTGCAGAGGAAAGGGGATTTGGCTACTGAGAAAGGTAAGCACCAGTCAGGAGGGGTCTCTGATGTCACCTGCTGGCACTGGCCACTCAGAGCAGTCCATTGTGCCCCAACACCTCTGAGGAGCTCTGGGCACCTCCCCTGGTACTGGTCAGGGGAGTGGTCACTCCCCTTTCCTTTGTCCAATTTCGTGCCAGAGCAGGGCTAGGGGATCCCTGAACTGGTGTAGACTGGCTTATGCAGAGATGGGCACCTCCTCCCCAGCCCTTCACACCTATTTCCAAAGGGAGAGGGTGTAACACCCTCTCTCGGAGGAAATCCTTTTTTCTGCCTTCCTGGGACTGGCCTGCCCAGGCCCTAGAGGGGCAGAAACCTGTCTGAGGGGTTGGCAGCAGCAGCAACTGCAGTGGAAACCCAGGAAAGGCAGTTTGGCAGTACCCAGGTTCTGTGCTAGAGACCCGGGGATGCATGGAATTGTCCCCCAATACCAGAATGGTATTGGGGTGACGATTCCATGATCCTAGACATGTTACAAGGCCATGTTCGGAGTTACCATTGTGACGCTACACATAGGTAGTGACCTTTGTGTAGTGCACGCGTGTAATGGTGTCCCCACACTCACAAAGTCAGGGGAATTTGCCCTGAACAATGTGGGGGCACCTTGGCTAGTGCCAGGGTGCCCACAAACTACGTAACTTGGCACCTAACCTTCCCCAAGTGAGGGTTAGACATATAGGTGACTTATAAGTTACTTATGTACAGTGAAAAATGGCTGTGAAATAACGTGGACGTTATTTCACTCAGGCTGCAGTGGCAGTCCTGTGTAAGAATTGTCTGAGCTCCCTATGGGTGGCAAAAAAATGCGGCAGCCCATAGGTATCTCCTGGAACCCCAATACCCTGGATACCTAGGTACCATACATAAGGGAATTATAAGGGTGTTCGAGTGTGCCAATGAGAATTGGTAAAATTAGTCACTAGCCTGCAGTGACAATTTTAGAAAGCTGAGAGAGCATAAACACTGGGGTTCTGGTTAGCAGAGCCTCAGTGATACAGTTAGGCACCACACAGGGAACACATACAGGGCATACATTATGAGCACTGGGGTCCTGTCTGGCAGGATCCCAGTGACACATAGGCAAAAACAAACAAACATACAGTGAAAATGGGGGTAACATACCAGGCAGGATGGTACTTTCCTACACAATCCCCCCCAAATGAAGGACAATAAGGCTAACCTTGCCCAGATGAGTCTTCATTGTCTAAGTGGAATTATCTGGAGAGTCCATCTGCATTGGGGGGGTAGTCCCAGGTCTATGTTCCACTTTATAGTCCATTCCCTGTAGGGATATGGACCACCTCAACAATTTAGGGTTTTCACCTTTCATTTGTTTTAGCCACAGTAGAGGTTTGTGGTCTGTCTGAACAATAAAGTGAGTACCAAAAAGGTATGGTCTCAACTTTTTCAGTGCCCAGACCACAGCAAAGGCCTCCCTCTCTATGGCAGACCAACGCTTTTCTCTAGGGGTCAACCTTCTGCTGATACAAGCAACAGGTTGATCCTGGCCCTCAGAATTCAGTTGTGATAGTACTGCCCCAACCCCTAATTCAGATGCATCAGTTTGTACAATGTATTTCTTGGAGTAACAAGGGCTTTTTAGGACAGGTGCAGAGCACATGGTCTGTTTGAGCTCCTCAAAAGCTTTCTGACACCTGGCTGTCCATAATACCTTCTTAGGCATCTTCTTGCTAGTGAGATCATTAAGAGGGGCTGCAATGAAGCCATAATTCTTTATGAATCTCCTATAGTACCCTGTGAGGCCTAAAAAGGGTCTTACCTGGGTTTGAGTTGTAGAGGGAACCCAATCCATGATAGTTTGGATTTTCCCCTGTAGTGGTGCAATCTGTTCTCCACCAACCAGGTGGCCCAGATAAACCACTTTCCCCTGCCCTACCTGGCAATTTTAGGCCTTGATAGTGAGGCCTGCCTTTTGCAGGGCCTCCAAAACTTTCCATAGGTGAACCAGGTGATCATCCCAGGTTGAGCTAAAGACAGCAATATCATTCAGATATGCTGCACTAAAAGCTTCCAACCCTTGCAGGACTGTGTTCACTAACCTCTGAAAAGTGGTGGGTGTATTTTTCAAACTAAAGGGCATTTCTGTGAATTGGTAGTGTCCTCCAATGGTAGAAAATGCAGTCTTGGGTTTAGCATCTTCTGATAACCTAATCTGCCAATACCCTGCAGTTAGATCAAAAGTGCTTAGATACTTGTCAGAAGCCAGTGTATCTATGAGCTCATCTGCCCTGGGTATAGGGTGAGCATCTGTCTTGGTTACTTGATTGAGCCCTCTATAATCTACACAAAACCTCATCTCCCTCCTTCCATCTTTGGTGTGAGGTTTTGGTACAAGCACAACTTGGCTAGCCCAGGGGCTTTCTGAAGGCTCAATCACTCCTAAGTCCAACATTTTCTGCACCTCTTGTTTAATGCAGTCCCTGACATGGTCAGGCTGCCTATAAATTTTACTTTGGACAGGCAGGTTGTCTCCAGTATCAATTGTATGTTCACACCAGGAAGTTGTACCTGGTACAAGTGAAAAGAGGTCAGAAAACTGACTTAAGAGATTGACACAGTTGCCTTTCTTTTATGCAGTAAGACAATCTGCTAAGACTACTCCCTCCACTAAGCCATCAGCTTCAGTGGTGGAGAAGAGATCAGGGAGAGGGTCACTCTCTTCTTCCTGTCCCTCATCTGTTGCCATGAGCAGGGTGAGATCAGCCCTGTCATAGTAGGGTTTTAGGCGGTTGACATGAATCACCCTAAGGGGACTCCTGGCAGTGCCCAGGTCTACCAAATAGGTAACCTCACCCTTCTTCTCAACAATTAGATGTGGTCCACTCCATTTGTCCTGGAGTGCTCTTGGCGCCTGGGTGGTACTGAGGCAGGACAGCCTTCTGGTCATGCCATTGCTTTTGCAGCTCCTGGCTGGCCTGAAGGCTTTTACTGCCCTTTTTCATATACTCAGCCATTCTGGATCTTAGGCCAAGTACATAGTCTACTATGTCCTGTTTAACCCCTTCGCTGCCAGGCCTTTTCCCCCTCCTGTGCCAGGCCTTTTTTTGCCTATTTGGGGCAGTTCGCGCTTAGGCCCTCATAACTTTTTGTCCACATAAGCTAACCAAGCCAAATTTGCGTCCTTTTTTTCCAACATCCTAGGGATTCTAGAGGTACCCAGACTTTGTGGGTTCCCCTGAAGGAGGCCAAGAAATTGGCCAAAATACAGTGCAAATTTCGTTTTTTTCAACAAAATTGGAAAAAGTGGCTGCAGAAGAAGGCTTGTGGTTTTTCCCCTGAAAATGGCATCAACAAAGGGTTTGCGGTGCTAAACTCAGCAGCTTCCCAGCTTTCAGGAACAGGCCGACTTGAATCAGAAAACCCAATTTTTCAACACAATTTTGGCATTTTACTGGTGCATACCCCATTTGTGCAATTCTTTGTGCTTTCAGCCTCCTTCCAGTCAGTGACAGGAATGGTCATGAAACCAATGCTGGATCCCAGAAACCTAAACATTTCTGAAAAGTAGACAAAATTCTGAATTCAGCAAGGGTCATTTGTGTAGATCCTACAAGGGTTTCCTACAGAAAATAACAGCTGAAAAAGAAAAATATTGAAATTGAGGTGAAAAAACCATCAATTTTTCTCTACGTTTTACTCTGTAACTTTTCCCTGCAATGTCAGATTATCGAAAGCAATATACTGTTACGTCTGCTGGACTCCTCTGGTTGCGGGGATATATAGGGTTTGTAGGTTCATCAAGAACCCGAGGAAACCAGAGCCAATAAATGAGCTGCACCCTGCAGTGCGTTTTCATTCTATACCGGGTATACAGCAATTCATTTGCTGAAATATAAGGAGTAAAAAATTGCTATCAAGAAAACCTTTGCATTTCCAAAAAGGGCACAAGATAAGGTGTTGAGGAGCAGTGGTTATTTGCACATCTCTGAATTCCGGGGTGACCATAGTAGCACGTGAATTGCAGGGAATTTCTCAAATAGATGTCTTTTTTACACACACTCCTATATTTGGAAGGAAAAAATGTAGAGAAAGACAAGGGGCAATAGTACTTGTTTTGCTAATCTATGTTCCCCCAAGTCTCCCGATAAAAATGGTACCTCACTTGTGTGGGTAGGCCTAGCACCCGCGACAGGATATGCCCCAAAACACAACGTGGACACATCACAGAAAACAGAGCTGTTTTTAGCAAAGTGACTACCTGTAGATTTTGGCCTCTAGCTCAGCCGCCACCTAGGGAAACCTACCAAACCTGTGCATTTCTGAAAACTAGAGACCTAGGGGAATCCAAGGAGGGGTGACTTGTGTGGCTCGGACCAGGTTCTGTTACCCAGAATCCTTTGCAAACCTCAAAATTTGGCTAAAAAAACACATGTTCCTCACATTTCTGTGGCAGAAAGTTCTGGAATCTGAGAGGAGCCACAAATTTCCTTCCACCCAGCGTTCCCCCACGTCTCCCGATAAAAATGATACCTCACTTGTGTGGGTAGGCCTAGCACCCGCGACAGGATATGCCCCAAAACACAACGTGGACACATCACAGAAAACAGAGCTGTTTTTAGCAAAGTGACTACCTGTAGATTTTGGCCTCTAGCTCAGCCGCCACCTAGGGAAACCTACCAAACCTGTGCATTTCTGAAAACTAGAGACCTAGGAGAATCCAAGGAGGGGTGACTTGTGTGGCTCGGACCAGGTTCTGTTACCCAGAATCCTTTGCAAACCTCAAAATTTGGCTAAAAAAACACATGTTCCTCACATTTCTGTGGCAGAAAGTTCTGGAATCTGAGAGGAGCCACAAATTTCCTTCCACCCAGCGTTCCCCCACGTCTCCCGATAAAAATGATACCTCACTTGTGTGGGTAGGCCTAGCGCCCGCGACAGGATATGCCCCAAAACACAACGTGGACATATCACAGAAAACAGAGCTGTTTTTAGCAAAGTGACTACCTGTAGATTTTGGCCTCTAGCTCAGCCGCCACCTAGGGAAACCTACCAAACCTGTGCATTTCTGAAAACTAGAGACCTAGGGGAATCCAAGGATGGGTGACTTGCGGGGCTCGGACCAGGTTCTGTTACCCAGAATCCTTTGCAAACCTCAAAATTTGGCTAAAAAAACACATGTTCCTCACATTTCTGTGGCAGAAAGTTCTGGAATCTGAGAGGAGCCACAAATTTCCTTCCACCCAGCGTTCCCCCACGTCTCCCGATAAAAATTATACCTCACTTGTGTGGGTAGGCCTAGCGCCCGCGACAGGATATGCCCCAAAACACAACGTGGACATATCACAGAAAACAGAGCTGTTTTTAGCAAAGTGACTACCTGTAGATTTTGGCCTCTAGCTCAGCCGCCACCTAGGGAAACCTACCAAACCTGTGCATTTCTGAAAACTAGAGACCTAGGGGAATCCAAGGAAGGGTGACTTGCGGGGCTCGGACCAGGTTCTGTTACCCAGAATCCTTTGCAAATCTCAAAATTTGGTTAAAAAAAACACATGTTCCTCACATTTCTGTGGCAGAAAGTTCTGGACTCTGAGAGGAGCCACAAATTTCCTTCCACCCAGCGTTCCCCCACGTCTCCCGATAAAAATGATACCTCACTTGTGTGGGTAGGCCTAGCGCCCGCGACAGGATATGCCCCAAAACACAACGTGGACATATCACAGAAAACAGAGCTGTTTTTAGCAAAGTGACTACCTGTAGATTTTGGCCTCTAGCTCAGCCGCCACCTAGGGAAACCTACCAAACCTGTGCATTTCTGAAAACTAGAGACCTAGGGGAATCCAAGGATGGGTGACTTGCGGGGCTCGGACCAGGTTCTGTTACCCAGAATCCTTTGCAAACCTCAAAATTTGGCTAAAAAAACACATGTTCCTCACATTTCTGTGGCAGAAAGTTCTGGAATCTGAGAGGAGCCACAAATTTCCTTCCACCCAGCGTTCCCCCACGTCTCCCGATAAAAATTATACCTCACTTGTGTGGGTAGGCCTAGCGCCCGCGACAGGATATGCCCCAAAACACAACGTGGACATATCACAGAAAACAGAGCTGTTTTTAGCAAAGTGACTACCTGTAGATTTTGGCCTCTAGCTCAGCCGCCACCTAGGGAAACCTACCAAACCTGTGCATTTCTGAAAACTAGAGACCTAGGGGAATCCAAGGAAGGGTGACTTGCGGGGCTCGGACCAGGTTCTGTTACCCAGAATCCTTTGCAAATCTCAAAATTTGGTTAAAAAAAACACATGTTCCTCACATTTCTGTGGCAGAAAGTTCTGGACTCTGAGAGGAGCCACAAATTTCCTTCCACCCAGCGTTCCCCCACATCTCCCGATAAAAATGATACCTCACTTGTGTGGGTAGGCCTAGCGCCAGCGACAGGATATGCCCCAAAACACAACGTGGACATATCACAGAAAACAGAGCTGTTTTTAGCAAAGTGACTACCTGTAGATTTTGGCCTCTAGCTCAGCCGCCACCTAGGGAAACCTACCAAACCTGTGCATTTCTGAAAACTAATGTCCTAGGGGAATCCAAGGAGGGGTGACTTGTGGGGCTCGGACCAGGTTCTGTTACCCAGAATCCTTTGCAAATCTCAAAATTTGGCTAAAAAAACACATGTTCCTCACATTTCTGTGGCAGAAAGTTCTGGAATCTGAGAGGAGCCACAAATTTCCTTCCACCCAGCGTTCCCCCACGTCTCCCGATAAAAATGATACCTCACTTGTGTGGGTAGGCCTAGCGCCCGCGACAGGATATGCCCCAAAACACAACGTGGACATATCACAGAAAACAGAGCTGTTTTTAGCAAAGTGACTACCTGTAGATTTTGGCCTCTAGCTCAGCCGCCACCTAGGGAAACCTACCAAACCTGTGCATTTCTGAAAACTAATGTCCTAGGGGAATCCAAGGAGGGGTGACTTGTGGGGCTCGGACCAGGTTCTGTTACCCAGAATCCTTTGCAAACCTCAAAATTTGGCTAAAAAAACACATGTTCCTCACATTTCTGTGGCAGAAAGTTCTGGAATCTGAGAGGAGCCACAAATTTCCTTCCACCCAGCGTTCCCCCACGTCTCCCGATAAAAATGATACCTCACTTGTGTGGGTAGGCCTAGCGCCCGCGACAGGATATGCCCCAAAACACAACGTGGACACATCACAGAAAACAGAGCTGTTTTTAGCAAAGTGACTACCTGGAGATTTTGGCCTCTAGCTCAGCCGCCACCTAGGGAAACCTACCTAACCTGTACATTTATGAAAACTAGAGACCTAGGGGAATCCAAGGAGGGGTGACTTGTGTGGCTCGGACCAGGTTCTGTTACCCAGAATCCTTTGCAATTCTCAAAATTTGGCTAAAAAAACACATGTCCCTCACATTTCTGTGGCAGAAAGTTCTGGAATCTGAGAGGAGCTACAAATTTCCTTCCACCCAGCGTTCCCCCAAGTCTCCCGATAAAAATGATACCTCACTTGCGTGGGTAGGCCTAGCGCCGGCAACAGGAAACACCCCAAAGCGCAACGTGGACACATCCTAAATTTTGGAAAAAAACAGAGGTGTTTTTTGCGAAGTGCCTGCCTGTAGATTTTGGCCTCTAGCTCAGCCGGCACCTAGGGAAACCTACCAAACCTGTGTATTTCTGAAAACTAGAGACCTAGGGGAATCCAAGGAGGGGTGACTTGCGGGGCTCGGACCAGGTTCTGTTACCCAGAATCCTTTGCAAACCTCAAAATGTGGCTAAAAATACACATGTTACTCACATTTCTGTGGCAGAAAGTTCTGGAATCTGAGAGGAGCCACAAATTTCCTTCTACCCAGCGTTCCCCCAAGTCTCCCGATAAAAATGATACCTCACTTGCGTGGGTAGGCCTAGCGCCGGCGACAGGAAACACCCCAAAGCGCAACGTGGACACATCCTAAATTTTGGAAAAAAACAGAGGTGTTTTTTGCGAAGTGCCTACCTGTAGATTTTGGCCTCTAGCTCAGTCGGCACCTAGGGAAACCTACCAAACCTGTGCATTTCTGAAAACTAGAGACCTAGGGGAATCCAAGGAGGGGTGACTTGCGGGGCTCGGACCAGGTTCTGTTACCCAGAATCCTTTGCAAACCTCAAAATTTGGCTAAAAAAACACATGTCCCTCACATTTCTGTGGCAGAAAGTTCTGGAATCTGAGAGGAGCTACAAATTTCCTTCCACCCAGCGTTCCCCCAAGTCTCCCGATAAAAATGATACCTCACTTGCGTGGGTAGGCCTAGCGCCGGCGACAGGAAACACCCCAAAGCGCAACGTGGACACATCCTAAATTTTGGAAAAAAACAGAGGTGTTTTTTGCGAAGTGCCTACCTGTAGATTTTGGCCTCTAGCTCAGCCGGCACCAAGGGAAACCTACCAAACCTGTGCATTTCTGAAAACTAGAGACCTAGGGGAATCCAAGGAGGGGTGACTTGCGGGGCTCGGACCAGGTTCTGTTACCCAGAATCCTTTGCAAACCTCAAAATTTGGCTAAAAATACACATGTTACTCACATTTCTGTGGCAGAAAGTTCTGGAATCTGAGAGGAGCCACAAATTTCCTTCTACCCAGCGTTCCCCTAAGTCTCCCGATAAAAATGATACCTCACTTGTGTGGGTAGGACTAGCGCCCACGAAAGGAAAGGGCCCAAAACACAACGTGGACACATCAATTTTTTTTATAAAAAGCAGTGCCTACCTGTGGATTTTGGCCTGTAGCTCAGCCGACACCTGAGGAAACCTAGCAAACCAGTGCATTTTTGTAAACTAGAAACCCAGGGGAATCCAAGATGGGGTGACTTGCGGGGCTCTGACCAGGTTATGTTACCCAGAATCCTTTGCAAACATCAAAATTTGGCAAAAAAACACTTTTTCCTCTCATTTTGGTGACAGAAAGTTCTGGAATCTGAGAGGAGCCACAAATTTCCTTCCACCCAGCGTTTCCCTAAGTCTCTCGATAAAAATGGTACATCACTTCTGTGGGTAGGCCTAGCGCCCACAAAAGGAAATGGCCCAAAACACAACGTGGACACAACATATTTTTTCACAGAAAACAGAGGTGTTTTTTGCAAGGTGCCTACCTGTGGTGTTTGGCCTGTAGCTCAGCCGGCCCCAGGGGGGGGGGCAGAAATGCCCTAAAATAAATTTGCCCCCCCAACCCCCACCCTCCCCCGCCGGGAGCGACCCTTGCCTACGGGGTCGCTCCCCCTGCGTGACATTGGCACCAAAAAACAAATCCCCGGTGCCTAGTGGTTTCTGCCCCCTTGGGGGCAGGTTGACCTAAACTCAGCCAATCTGCAAAATACAATTTGTCCCCCAGGGGAGCGACTTTTGCCTGATGGGTCGCTCCCCATCTCTAAAAAAAAAAAAAAACAAAGAAAAAAAAAAAGAAAAATTCCCCTGGCGCCTAGAGGTTTCTGCCCCCCCCCCCGGGGGCAGATCGGCCTAATAATAGGCCGATCTGCCCCCCGGGGAGGCAGAAATGGCCTAAAATAAATTTGCCCCCCCAACACCCCCTCCCCCCCCCCGGGATCGACCCTTGCTTACGGGGTCGCTCCCCCTGCGTGACATTGGCGCCAAAAAACAAATCCCCGGTGCCTAGTGGTTTCTGCCCCCTTGGGGGCAGATTGACCTAAAATTGGCCAATCTGCCCCCAGGGGGGCAGAAATGGTCTAAATACAATTTGCCCCCCCAGGGGAGCGACCCTTGCCTGATGGGTCGCTCCCCATCTCTAAAAAAAGAAACAACAAAAAAAAAAAAACACAAAAAAAAAATTGCCCTGGTGCCTAGAGTGTTCTGCCCCCCCCCCCCCCTGGGGGCAGTTCGGCCTAATAATAGGCCGATCTGTCCCCCGGGGGGGCAGAAATGGCCTAAAATAAATTTGCCCCCCCAACCCCCAACCCCCACCCCCCCCCCGGGAGCGACCCTTGCCTACGGGGTCGCTCCCCCTGCGTGACATTGACGCCAAAAAACAAATCCCCGGTGCCTAGTGGTTTCTGCCCCCTTGGGGGCAGATTGACCTAAAATTGGCCAATCTGCCCCCAGGGGGGCAGAAATGGTCTAAATACAATTTGCCCCCCCAGGGGAGCGACCCTTGCCTAATGGGTCGCTCCCCATCTCTAAAAAAAGAAACAACAAAAAAAAAAAAACACACAAAAAAAATTGCCCTGGTGCCTAGAGTGTTCTGCCCCCCTCCCCGGGGGCAGTTCGGCCTAATAATAGGCCGATCTGTCCCCCGGGGGGGCAGAAATGGCCTAAAATAAATTTGCCCCCCCAACCCCCACCCCCCCCCGGGAGCGACCCTTGCCTACGGGGTCGCTCCCCCTGCGTGACATTGGCGCCAAAAAACAAATCCCCGGTGCCTAGTGGTTTCTGCCCCCTTGGGGGCAGATTGACCTAAAATTGGCCAATCTGCCCCCAGGGGGGCAGAAATGGTCTAAATACAATTTGCCCCCCCAGGGGAGCGACCCTTGCCTGATGGGTCGCTCCCCATCTCTAAAAAAAGAAACAACAAAAAAAAAAAAAACACAAAAAAAAAATTGCCCTGGTGCCTACAGTGTTCTGCCCCCCCCCCCCCCCGGGGGCAGTTCGGCCTAATAATAGGCCGATCTGTCCCCCGGGGGGGCAGAAATGGCCTAAAATACATTTGCCCCCCAACCCCCATCTCCCCCCCGGGAGCGACCCTTGCCTACGGGGTCGCTCCCCCTGCGTGACATTGGCCCCAAAAAACAAATCCCCGGTGCCTAGTGGTTTCTGCCCCCTTGGGGGCAGATTGACCTAAAATTGGCCAATCTGCCCCCAGGGGGGCAGAAATGGTCTAAATACAATTTGCCCCCCCCAGGGGAGTGACCCTTGCCTGATGGGTCGCTCCCCATCTCTAAAAAAAGAAACAACAAAAAAAAACACACAAAAAAAAAATTGCCCTGGCGCCTAGAGTGTTCTGCCCCTCCCCCCCGGGGGGCAGTTCGGCCTAATAATAGGCCGATCTGTCCCCCGGGGGGGCAGAAATGGCCTAAAATAAATTTGCCCCCCCAACCCCCACCCCCCCCCCGGGAGCGACCCTTGCCTACGGGGTCGCTCCCCCTCCGTGACATTGGTGCCAAAAAACAAATCCCCGGTGCCTAGTGGTTTCTGCCCCCTTGGGGGCAGATTGACCTAAAATTGGCCAATCTGCCCCCAGGGGGGCAGAAATGGTCTAAATACAATTTGCCCCCCCAGAGGAGCGACCCTTGCCTGATGGGTCGCTCCCCATCTCTAAAAAAAAAAACAACAAAAAAAAAAAACAAACAAAAAAATTGCCCTGGCGCCTAGAGTGTTCTGCCCCCCCCCCCCCCGGGGGCAGTTCGGCCTAATAATAGGCCGATCTGTCCCCCGGGGGGGCAGAAATGGCCTAAAATAAATTTCCCCCCCCAACATTCACCCCCCCCCCCCCGGAAGCGACCCTTGCCTACGAGGTCGCTCCCTCTGCGTGACATTGGCGCCAAAAAACAAATCCCCGGTGCCTAGTGGTTTCTGCCCCCTTGGGGGCAGATTGACCTAAAATTGGCCAATCTGCCCCCAGGGGGGCAGAAATGGTCTAAATACAATTTGCCACCCCAGGGGAGCGACCCTTGCCTGATGGGTCGCTCCCCATCTCTAAAAAAAGAAAGAACAAAAAAAAAAACACAAAAAAAAAATTGCCCTGGCGCCTAGAGTGTTCTGCCCCCCCCCGGGGGCAGTTCGGCCTAGTAATAGGCCGATCTGTCCCCCGGGGGGGCCGAAATGGCCTAAAATAAATTTGCCCCCCCAACCCCCACCCCCCCCCCCCCCCCGGGAGCGACCCTTGCCTACGGGGTCGCTCCCCCTGCGTGACATTGGCGCCAAAAAACAAATCCCCGGTGCCTAGTGGTTTCTGCCCCCTTGGGGGCAGATTGACCTAAAATTGGCCAATCTGCCCCCAGGGGGGCAGAAATGGTCTAAATACAATTTGCCACCCCAGGGGAGCGACCCTTGCCTGATGGGTCGCTCCCCATCTCTAAAAAAAGAAACAACAAAAAAAAAAAACACAAAAAAAAAATTGCCCTGGAGCCTAGAGTGTTCTGTCCCCCCCCGGGGGCAGTTCGGCCTAATAATAGGCCGATCTGTCCCCCGGGGGGGGCAGAAATGGCCTAAAATAAATTTGCCCCCCCCCCGGGAGCGACCCTTGCCTACGGGGTCGCTCCCCCTGCGTGACATTGGCGCCAAAAAACAAATCCCCGGTGCCTAGTGGTTTCTGCCCCCTTGGGGGCAGATTGACCTAAAATTGGCCAATCTGCCCCCAGGGGGGCAGAAATGGTCTAAATACAATTTGCCCCCCCAGGGGAGCGACCCTTGCCTGATGGGTCGCTCCCCACCTCTAAAAAAAAAAAAAGAACAAAAAAAAAAACCACACAAAAAAAATTTGCCCTGGCGCCTAGAGGTTTCTTCCCCCCCTGGGGGCAGATCGGCCTAATAATAGGCCAATCTGCCCCCAGGGGGGGCAGAAAAGGCCTTCCCAAAAAATTGCCCCCCCTGGGAGCGACCCTTGCCCAAGGGGTCGCTCCCTTTTGCCAATTTCAAGAAAAAAAAAAAAATCCCTGGTGTCTAGTGGGGTTTCAAAAGCCGGATTGCAAGCAATCCGGCTTTTGAAACCTGTGAGAGACTTCAAAGGGAAGGAAATACATTTCCTTCCCTTTGAAGCCTCTCGGGGCCTCCCCCATGGGATTGAAAAAGAAATGCAAAAGCATTTCTTTTTCAATCGCGCTGGAAGCTCTGCTTCCAGCGCGATGGGGGAGACCCTGTGACTAATCAGCGCGCGCTCGCGCGCTGACGTCACAGGGGGGGTTGGGGGGGTCGGGGGTGGGAGGGGAATGGCTTCCCCTTCCATCCCTGACTTGGGGGGGTGGGGGGGAAACCCACAGAGGGAGCGAGAGCGCTCCCTCTGGGCTCTGTGCACAGGACGTAATGGTTACGTCCTGGGCACAGCAGCACTGTGCCTCAGGACGTAACCATTACGTCCTGGGCACAGAAGGGGTTAAGAGCTTTTAAAGGTTGTTCCCAACCCTCCTTCACAAGAGCAAGTGGTCCTCTTACAGGTTGCCCAAGGAGGAGTTCAAAGGGGCTAAAGCCCACTCCTTTTTGGGGTACCTCCCTGTAAGCAAAAAGGAGGCAAGGTAGCAGGACATCCCATCTCCTTCTGAGTTTTTCAGGGAGTCCCATTATCATACATTTGAGAGTATTTATTTTATTAAACCTCTCAACCAGACCATTTATGTGTGAATGGTTAGGGGTGGTGAACTTGTAGGTTACACCACACTCCTTCCACACTGCTTTTAGGTATGCAGACATGAAGTTACTAGCTCTGTCTGACACCACTTCCTTAGGAAAACCCACCTTGGAAAAGATTCCCAGGAGGGCCTTTGCCACTGCAGGAGCTGTAGTGGTCCTTAAGGGGATGGCTTCAGGATACCTAGTGGCATGGTTCACTACCACAAGGATGAATCCATTGCCTGAAGCTGTTGGAGGGTCAAGGGGGCCAACTATGTCAATCCCTACCCGTTCAAAGGGCACCCCAACCACTGGAAGTGGAATTAGAGGGGCCTTTGGAGTGCCACAAGTCTTGCCACTGGCTTGGCAGGTCACGAGCGACAAAACTCTTTTGAGTCCTCTGACATATAAGGCCAGTGAAACAAGGGGACAAGTCTTTCCCAAGTTTTCTTCTGGCCCAAATGCCCAGCTAAAGGAATGTCATGTGCCAGGGTAAGAAGAAACTCTCTGTACTGCAAGGGAATTGCCAATCTCCTGGCAGCTCCAGGTTTAGGGTCTCTTGACTCTGTGTACAAGAGGTTATCTTCCCAATACACCCTATGGCTATCAATGACATCCCCATTCTGTTGTTTGACAGCTTGTTGTCTTAAACCCTCTAATGTGGGACAGGTCTGCTGTGCCACACTCAGCTCTTCCCTGGCAGGCCCCCTGCACCCAAAAGCTCAGCAGTGTCTGCTGCCAGCTCCTCTGGTGTAGGTTCTGCACAGGGAGAGGATTCCTCTTCCTCAAAAGGGGAATCTTCTGTAGAGGGAGTGATAGTGGGCAGGGATTTACCCTTTCCACCCTTAGCTTTTGGGAGCACTTGGTCCATTGTTCCAGGATCCAGGTTTCAATGTCCTTTTTGCTTCTTGGCCTAAGCCCTTGTCAAAGCAAAAATATTCCCAGGAATGCTCAGCATTGCTGCATGAGCCTCCAACTCCACTTCTGCCTAAGCCGATGTTTCCAAATCATTGACCAGTAAGCAATCAACAGGTAATTCTGTGGCTACCACAACTTTCTTTGGACCAGTAACCCCCCCCCCAGTTGAGATTCACAACAGCCATGGGGTGGCTAAGAGTGTTGTTATGAGCATCAGTCAGTTGGTACCGCTGACCAAGTAGGTGTTGATCAGGGTGGACCAGTTTTTTTATCACCATAGTTACACTGGCTCCTGTGTCCCTGTAGGCCTCAACCTCAACACCGTTGATTAGGGGTAGTTGATTGTACTTACCCATATTAAGGGGACAAGCAACCAAGTTGGCAAAGTCAATGCCACCACCAGATACTGAAACAGCCTCTGTGGTCTCCCTAACAAAACCAACCCCAACTACATTGCCAATAGTGAGCCCAGCTACACCCTTGGATTAGCTATTAGTAGTAGACTTCCCACCACCACTGCTATTACTAGGGGCACTAGAGGTTGCAGTTGGGGTTGTGGTGGTGGGAGGTTTGGTGTTTTTCTTTGGACAAGTGCAATCACTTGCCCAATGGCCTTTTACTTTACACAAATAACAGCAAGGCGTTTTCTGATAGTTTGAAGAGGATTTGGACCCACCACCCCCAGAGGATTTTTGTCGGCCTGATGAAGACTCAGAATGTTTATTTTTGTCCCCACCCTTGTCAGAAGACTTACCATCCTTCTTCTTGCCATCTTAGTCACCCACTGTATGAACTTTTCTGTTCACTCTTGTTCTGACCCATTTGTCAGCCTTCTTTCCGAGTTCTTGGGGAGAGGTCAGATCTGAGTCTACCAAGTACTGGTGCAACAAATCAGACAAACAATTGTTAAGAATATGCTCTCTCAGGATACGATTATACAGCCTTTCATAGTCAGAAACTTTACTGCCATGTAACCAACCCACCAAGGCCTTCACTGAACAGTCAACAAACTGTCCTGTCTTGAGAGGACTCTTTTCTGGTGTCTCTGAACTTAATCCTGTATTGTTCAGTGGTTAAACCAAATCCATCCAAAAGTGCATCCTTCAGAACTTTGTAGTTATTGGCATCACTTTCTCTGACAGTAAGGAACCCATCCCTACCCTTTCCAGTGAAAGATAGCCACAAGATAGCAGCCCACTGCCTTTGAGGGACCAACTGTATAATACAGCCCCTCTCAAGTGCAGCAAACCACTTATTAATGTCATCCCCCTCCTTGTAAGGGTGGACTATCTTATGCAGGTTTCTGGAATCCTGCTCTCTAACAGGATTACTATCTGAAACACTGCTGCTGCCACCATGGGGACCTAACCCCATTCTCTGTCTTTCCCTCTCTATATTAGGGTAATCCCTGTCTAAGGCCTGCTGCTGCTGTTTAAGCTTCAGTCTGATCTGTTCCAACCTCAGCTTTCTGAGTTCCCTTTCCATTAAGTTATCCTCAGGGTAGGAGGCTTGGGAATGTTTGGACACAGAGGAGATTTGGGAATTGGCAGAGAGAGACCTGTCCCTAACTGGCTGAATCCTAGTAACCTGGCCTCTATGAGTGAAAGATGCCCTACTAATGTGTGACCCTCTAACACTACCAGTTTCACTAGAAGGCCTGCTAGAGGGAAGGACTTTGTAAGAACCCTCCCCAGCATCTTCAGGGACCTCCTCTGAGTCTGACTGGGAAGCCTCCCCTTTTTCCTCTCTCTTCTGAGATGGGCCAGACTGATTCTGGTCATCTTGTAAGAGCGGGTTAAAGAGAAACTCTTTTGTTGGATTCTTACTTATGCTTAAACCTCTATCCAGGCAGAGAGCCCTCAAACTGTTATAGTTTAAACTCTCATAAGTTGCTTGAACAATTTTGGGAGTGGGCTCTACTGAAGACATGATAGAAAAGGTTTAAGGACAGTGAGAGAAAAAGTTTTAGAACTTTAGACAGCACAGAGAGAACTTTTCAGAAACTTAGAAGAATGTTTTAAAGCAGAAAAGTAAACTGTTTTGGTTCAATGTACATATACTGAACTATTTGTTATATGATTTTCTCATGAAAAGCATCAAATGACAAAGTGGTAAAGCAGTTACAAGTACTTATCCCACCACTGCACCACCAATGTAGGAAGCTGGCCTGGCTTATAGTGCGTACCTTGTGGTACTTACACCTTGTGCCAGGTCCAGTTATCCCTTATTAGTAGAATAGAGGTGTTTCTAGCAGTTTAGGCTGTTAAAGGTATCTATGGCAAAGCAGCTTAGGCTGAACTAGGAGACATGCAAAGCTCCTTCTATACCACTTATATCATATAGCACAATATCATAAGAAAACACAATACTCAGAGCTACTAAAAATAAAGGTACTTTATTTTAGTGACAATATGCCAAAAGGTATCTTAGAGGATACCCTCAATTAGAAGGTAAGTAATATACACCAATTATATGTACACAAACCCAAAACAGGTAAGTAACAGTAAGAAAAGTAGTGCAAACAATGTAGAATCACAGTAGGATGCAATAGGTAGACATAGGACTAGGGGCAACACAAACTATATACTCCAAAAGTGGAATGGGAATCACAAATGGACCCCACACCTATGGGAGGTTGTAGAGGGTCACTGGGACTTTGAGAAAACAGTAAGGGTGTCCAAGATACCCCAACCCAAGACCCTGAAAAGTAGGAGTAAAGTTGCCCTACTTCCTCAGAAAGACAGATCAGTCGTGATAGGGGATTCTGCAAGAACCACAAGCACCAGCAAAACACTGAAGACTGATTCCTGGACCTGAGGACCTGTAAAGGAAGGGGACTAAGTCCAAGAGTCACGCAAGTGGCCAGGGGGTGGCAGGAGCCCACTAAAACCCGGATGATGGTGCAAAAAGGCAGCCTCCTGGTGGAAGAAGCCAAAGATTCTGCAACAACGGAAGGTGCCAGGAACTTCCCCTTTGGTTAGAATATGTCCCACTGCATGCTGGAGGTTGCAGAAGTGTTTCCACGCAGAAATACTGCAAATAAGCCTTGCTAGCTGCAAGAGTTGCGGTTTAGGATTTTGGGTGCTGCTGAGGACCAGGAAGGACCACGATATTGCCCCTTGGAGAAGGAGACAGAGGGGGTGCTCAGCAACTCAGAGAGCCCCCACAGAACAGGCAGCACCCGCAGAAGTACTGGAACAGGCACTTAGAAGATCTGAGGAGAGCGGTCAACTCAGAGTCACAAAGAAGGGTCCCACGATGTCGGAGTCCAACTCAGCGAGTTGGGCAATGCAGGACGGAGTGCTTGGGACCCAGGCTAGGCAGTGCACAAAGGAAGTCCTGGAAAAAGTGCACAGAAGGCGGAGCAGCTGTAAATCACGCAGTACACAGGTTTGCTGTCTGGCGTAGGGAGGCAAGGACTTGCCTCCACCAAATGTGGACAGAAGGGCCACTGGACTGTGGGACACACTTGGACCCAGCTCCTGTTTTCCAGGGACCACGCTCGTCAGGGTGAGAGGGTACCCAGAGGACCGGTGATGCAGAATTTTGGTGTCTGCGTTGGCAGGGGGAAGATTCCGTCGATCCACAGGAGATTTCTTCTTGGCTTCCAGTGCAGGGTGAAGGCAGACAACCCTCAGAGCATGCACCACCAGGAAACAGTTGAGAAAGCCGGCAGCATGAGGCGCTACAATGTTGCTGGTAGTCTTCTTGCTACTTTGTTGCGGTTATGCAGGCGTCCTGGAGCAGTCAGCGGTCGATCCTTGGCAGAAGTCGAAGAGGGAAGTGCGGAGGAACTCTAGTGAGCTCTTGCATTCGTTATCTGGTGAGATGCCCACAGGAGAGACCCTAAATAGCCCACAGAGGAGGTTTGGCTACTGAGGAAGGTAAGCACCTATCAGGAGGGGTCTATGACGTTACCTGCTGGCACTGGCCACTCAGAGCAGTCCAATGTGCCTCAACACCTCTCAATCCAAGATGGGAGAGGTCTGGGACACACTGGAGGAGCTCTGGGCACCTCCCCTGGGAAGTACTGATCAGGGGAGTGGTCACTCCCCTTTCCTTTGTCCAGTTTCGCACCAGAGCAGGGCTGGGGGATCCCTGAACCGGTGTAGACTGGCTGGGGGATCCCTGAACCGGTGTAGACTGGCTTATGCAGAGATGGGCACCATTTGTGCCCATCAAAGCATTTCCAGAGGCTGAGGGAGGCTACCCCTCCCCAGCCCTTCACACCTATTTCCAAAGGGAGAGGGTGTAACACCTGCTCTCAGAGGAAATCCTTTGTTCTGCCTTCCTGGGACTGGGCTGCACAGACCCCAGGGGGGAAGAAACCTGTCTGAGGGGTTGGCAGCAGCAGCAGCTGCAGTGGAAACTGCGGAAAGGCAGTTTGGCAGTACCCGGGTTCAGTGTTAGAGACCCAGGGATGCATGGAATTGTCACCCCAATACCAGAATGGTATTGGGGTGACAATTCCATGATCCTGGACATGTTACATGGCCATGATCGATGTTACCATTGTGACGCTACACATAGGTAGTGACCTATGTGTAGTGCACACGTGTAATGGTGTCCCCGCACTCACAAAGTCCGGGGAATTTGCCCTGAACAATGTGGGGGCACCTTGGCTAGTGCCAGGGTGCCCACATAGTAAGCAACTTGGCACCTAACCTTCACCAAGTTAGACATATAGGTGACTTATAAGTTACTTATGTGCAGTGAAAGTGGCTGTGAAATAACGTGGATGTTATTTCACTCAGGCTGCAATGGCAGTCCTGTGTAAGAATTGTCTGACCTCCCTATGGGTGGCAAAAGAAATGCTGCAGCCCATAGGGATCTCCTGGAACCCCAATACCCTGGGTACCTAGGTACTGTATACAAGGGAATTATAAGGGTGTTCCAGTGTCCCAATGAGAATTGGTAAAATTAGTCACTAGCCTGCAGTGACAATTTTAGAAAGCAGAGAGAGCGTAAACATTGGGGTTCTGGTTAGCAGAGCCTCAGTGATACAGTTAGGCACCACACAGGGAACACATACAGGGCATACATTATGAGCACTGGGGCCCCGCCTGGTAGGATCCGAGTGACACATGGGCAAAAACAAACATACATACAGTGAAAATGGGGGGGTAACATGCCAGGCAAGATGGTACTTTCCTACAGAGAGGCCCTAAATAGCCCTGGCTACCTTATCAGGTACGTACCTATCAGGAGGGGTCTCTGACATCACCTGCTGGCACTGGCCACTCAGAGTCCTCCAGAGTGCCCCCACACCTTGCAAAGCAAGATGGATGAAGTCTGGGACACATTGGAGGAGCCCTGGGCGCCACCCCTAGGTTGGTGATGGACAGGGGAGTGGTCACTCCCTTTTCCTTCGTCCAGTTTCACACCACAGCAGGGGACAAGGGGTTCCTGAACTGGTGTAGACTAGTTTATGCAAGGAGGGAACCATGTGGGCCCTTCAAAGCATTTCCAGAGGCTTGGAGAGGCTACCCCTCCCCAGCCTGTAACACCTATTTCCAAAGGGAGAGGGTGTAACACCCTTCTCCGAAAGGAAATGCTTTGTTCTGCCTTCCTGGGACTGAGCTGCTCAGATCCCAGGGGGCAGAACCCTGTCTGTGAGGTGGCAGCAGCTGTAGCTGCAGTGCAAGCTTCAGAGAGCTGGTTTGGCAGTACTGGGGGTATATAGTTGAGCCCCCAGGATGCATTGAATTGGCTCCCCAATACCATATTTGGAATGGGGGGGCAATTCCATGATCTTAGACACCTTACATGGCCATATTTGGGGTTACCATTGTGAAGCTACATATAGGTATTGACATATATGTAGTGCACGTGTGTACTGGAGTACCCACACTCACAAAGTCCCGGGAAATGGCCCTGAGCTATGTGGGTTTGTCTGAGATCCATGTGGGTGGCAAAAGAAATGCTGCAGCCCATAAGGATCTACTGGAACCCCAGTGCCCTGGGTACCTAGGTACCATAAACTAGGGACTTATAAGGGGGGGTCCAGTGTGCCAATTGAAATTGGTAAATGAAGTCACTAGCCTATAGTGACAAATTTAAAAGCAGAGAGAGCATAAGCACTGAGGTTCTGATTAGCAGAGCCTCAGTGACACAGTCAAGCACTATACAGACACACACATTAGGCCATACATTATGAGCACTGGGGTCCTGACCAGCAGGATCCCAGTGAGACAGGCAAAAATATACTGACATACAGGTAAAAACGGGGGTAACATGCCAAGAAAGATGGTACTTTCCTACAACAGGAGGCGCTAAATGCTGCAATATCATCTAAGTATGCTGCACTGAAAGCTTCCAAACCTTGGAGGACTGTATTCACCAGCCTCTGAAAAGTGGCAGATGCATTTTTCAAACCAAAGGTCATAACAGTGAATTGATAATGCCCCCCTATGGTTCAAAATGCAGTTTTTGGTTTAGCATCCTCTGTCAATTTGATCTGCTAATACCCTGCAGTGAAATCAAAGGTGCTTAGATACTTGGCAGATGACAGTGTATCTATTAGCTCATCTGCCCTGGGTATAGGGGGAGCATCAGTTTTGGTTACAGTATTAAGACCCCTATAGTACACACAAAACCGCATTTCTCTCTTTGCATCTTTGCTATGCGGTTTGGGGACAAGCACCACTGGGCTGGCCCAGGGGCTATCAGAAGCCTCAATAACTCCTAGATCCAACATTTTCTGAACCTATGTTTTAATGCAATCTCTGACATGGTCAGGTTGCCTGTAAATTTTACTTTTGACAGGTAAACTGTCTCCAGTGTCAATTGTATGTTCACACCAAATAGTTGTACCAGGTGTGAGTCAGCAGAGTTCAGAAAACTGTCCTAGGAGATTTTTACAGTCTTCCTTCTGCTCAGTAGTAAAGCAGTCTGTAAGAACTACTCCTTCCACTAAGCCATCAGCTTCACTGTTGGAGAAGAGATCAGGGAGAGGGTCTCTCTCTTCCTCCTGCCCCTCATATGTGGCCATGAGCAGGGTTAAGTCAGCCCTGTCATAGTAAAGTTTCAGAGGATTCACATGAAGCACCCTAAGGGGGCTTTTGGCTGTGCCCAGGTCCACCAGGCAGATTACCTCACCTTTTTTTTCCACAATGAGATGGGGTCCACTCCATTTGTCCTGGCGTGCTCCAATAGGCTCCAATACCCACACCTTCTGTCCTGGGTGGTACTCTGTCAGGACAGCCACCCGGTCATACCATTGCTTTTTGAGCTCTTGGCTAGCCTTAAGGATTTTAGTGGCTTTTTTCATGTACTCAATCATGCTGACATATGGGGCCAGTGAAAACGTGGAACAAGCCTGTCCCATGTTTTACTCTGGCCTAAATGCCCAGCCAAGGGAACGTTATGAGCAAGAGTTAGGAGGAATTCCCGGTACTGAAGGGGGATGACCAGTTTCCTGGTGGCACCATGTTCAGGGTCCCTTGCTTCAGTATGGAGGAAATTATTCTCCCAGTAAACTCTGTGGCTGTCATTGACATCCCCATTCTGCTGTTTGACAGCTTCTTGTCCGAGACCCTCCAGATGGGACAGGTTTGCTGTGCCACACTCAGTTCTTCCCTGGCAGGCCGCCCTGCACCCAAAAGCTCAGCTGTATCAGCTTCCAGCTCCTCTGGTGTAGGTTCTTCACAGGGAGAGATTTCTTCTTCTTTAAAGGGGGAATCATCTGTGGCGGGAGGGATAGTGGACAAGGGTTAGCCCTTCTTACCCCCAGTTTTTAGGAGCACATGGCCCATTATTCCAGAATACAGGTTTCCCTGCCCTCTTTGCTTCTAGGCCTGAGCCCTGGTAAGAGCAAAGATATGCCCTGGAATGCCCATCTTTGCTGCATGAGCCTCCAACTCCACTTCAGCCCAAGCTGAAGTCTCCAAATCATTACCTAGCAGACATTCTACAGGTAAATCACTGGCTACCACAACTTTCTTTAGACCAGTAACCCCAATCCAGTTGAGATTCACAACAGCCATGGGGTGGCTAACAGTGTTGCTATCGGCGTCTGTCACTTGGTACTGATGACCAAGTAGGTACTGCTCAGGGGGAACCAATTTCTCCATCACCATTGTGAAACTGGCACCTGTGTCCCTGTAGGTCTCAACCTGAACACCATTAATCAGTGGTAGCTGCTTGTACCTTTCCATATTAAGGGGACAAGCAACTAAAGTGGTGAGGTCAATGCCACCATCAGAGACTAAAACAGCCTCAGTGATCTCCCTAATTAGCCAACCCCAACTACATTACCAATGGTGAGCCCAGCTACACCCTTAGATTGGCTATTATTAGTGCTCTTCCAACTACCACTGCTATTACTAGGGGCACTAGTGGTTGCAGTAGGGGTTGTGGTGGTGGGAGGTTTGGTGTTTCTTTTTGAACAAGTGGGGTCACTTGCCCAATGACCTTTGGCTTTACACAGATAACACCATGGCTTTTTCTGGTTGTGGGGAGAGGATTTGGACCCACCACCCCAGAGGATTTTTGTGGGCCTAAAGAAGACTCTGATGATTTTTTATCTTTGTCCCCACCCTTGTCCTGTGACTTACCATCCTTCTTCTTGCTGTCCTTGTCTCACCTCCTGTATGAACTTTTCTGTACACCTTTGTTATGACCATTTGTCTGCCTTCTTTCCCAGTTCTTGGGGAGAGGTCAGATCTGAGTCCACAATTTACTGATGCAACAATTCAGACACAATTATTCAATAAATGTTCTCTCAGAATTAAGTTATACAGGCTTTCATAGTCAGCCACCTTATTGCCATTTAACCAACCGTCTCGGGCCTTCACTGAACAGTCGACAAAGTCTGTCTAATCCTGTGATGACTCCTTTCTGGTCTCTCTGAACTTTATCTTGTATTGTTCAGTGGCTAAGCCCAGACCATCTAAGAGTGCACTTTTAAGAGTTTGGTAATTATCTGCATCATCCTCTCTAACAAGAAGGAGTCTGTCTCTCCCTTTGCCAGAGAAGGATAGCCACAGGATAGCGGCCCAGTGAACATGAGGGACCCTCTGAACTTTACAGGCCCTCTCAAGTGCAGCAAACCCTTATAGATATGTCATATCCATCCTTGTAAGGAGGGATAACTTTATGCAGATTCCTGGAGTCAAGTGAAGGTTCCCTAACATTTGATTTTCTGAGACTGCTGCTGCCACCATGGGGAACTAACCCCAAACCCTGCCTTTCACTTTCCACAGCCAGGGATTCCGTGTCTAAGGCCAACTGTTGCTGCTGTAGCCTTAGTCTGGCCTCCTCTAACCCCAGCTTTCTGTGTTCCCTATCTAGGGACTGGTCCTCAGGGTTAGATGTGTTGGATGCCTCTGAAACAGAGGTAACATGGGAATTTGCTGATGTTGATCTATCCCTAACAGGAGCCACCCTAGTGAACTTGCCTCTAGGTGTGAAGGGAGCCCTACTAGTGTGTGAACCCTTCCGTTGTACTAAGGGGTCTGTTAACAGATAAATCAGTGGAAGGACTCTTCCCAGGATTGTCAGCTTGCTCCTCTGAGCCTTCCTGGTTGGAATCATCCTCTCACCCCCCCCCCCCCCCTCTGTCTGATCTGGACCAGTGGTCCCTGGTCATCTTGGAGGAGAATATTTCAGAGGGACTCCTTATTGGTGCTCTTCCCAATCCAATAACGTCTTTCAATACAGAGACCCCTCAAACTTTTAAAGTTTAAATTCTCATATGTTGTTGTCACAACTCTAGGGGTAGCTTCTACAGAAGACATATTGAAAGAGAAAAGGTTTAGGAAAGTGAGTGAAAAGTTAGTAGAATAACCGCGCTAACTTTTTGGAGAAAAGGAGAACACTTTTCAGAACTTTGTTAAAACCTTTCCAAAGTGAAAAATAACTTTTAGAAAGTTAGAAAATTACTTCTAGGTATATAATATGAATGCTCTAAGTATTGGAGCAAGCTTTTCTTGTGAAAAGCACCACTAACAAAAGTGGTAAATCAATTGCAAGTACTTATCCCATCGCTGCACCACCAATGTAGGAGGCTGGCCTGGTTTGTAGTGGGTAAATTGGGTACTTACACCAAACAAATGATGGATTTATGCCCAGATCACTGTACTGGGGGTGAATGTTTGACAATGTTCAGCATTCCGTCCATCACTTGTTGTATTTGCTTTGTCGCCCTAAGTGGGAAGGGTATGCCCAGACGTGGGTCCGTGCTTCCCATGCCACTGGATTCAAGCTAGCCTGGCTGATGAGGGGTGAAACCACGAAACCGGTCCCAGGATGCTTGTTTCCGGTCCAGGGAAGACCTGGCCTAGCAGTTCGGGCTCGACTGTTCCCATGGGGAACAGGGTCAAGACTGATTTGCATATGGCTGGGTCCAAACTGGAATGGCATGGGCAGCACAAAAACTATGGATTTAGGCCCAGATCACTGTACTGGGGGTGAATGTTTGACAATATTCAGCATTCCGTCCATCATTTGTTGTTTTTACTTACACCTTACACCAGGTCCAGTTATCCCATATTGGTGAAATGTAGTAGAGTTTTAGCAGCTTAGGCTGATAGAGGTAGCTATAGCAGAGCAGCTTATGCTGAACTAGGAGACATGCAAAGCTCCTGCAATACAACTCATACTCACACAGTACTTATACACAAGAAAAGACAATACTCACTGTTGCCAAAAATAAAGGTAGTTTATTTGGGTGACACAGTACCAAAAAATATCTTAGACCAATACTCCTCCTGGAGGTAAGTATTATACACAATATGTACACTAGACACCAAAATAAGGTAAGTAATTAGACATAGGATAGTGCAAACAACAGCAAATGCTATAGAATGCAATGGGAGAAAATAGGTCTAGGGGCAACACAAACCATATACTAAGAAATTGAAACGCGAATCACGAATTCCCCCCTAGACAAGTGTAGTGTGTGCAGAATCGCTAGAAGAGTAAGAATACAGAAAAGGTAAGTTAATTACCCAACCCCAGAGCCCAGAAAAGCAGGAGTAAAGTACTGCAAGTTTCGTTAGGACACCCTAAAAGTCCTGATTAGAGTTATTGCAAGAACTAACCATGTCTGCAAACAACAAATAGAAGAACTGTAAAGGACCAAGTCCAGAAGTCGAAAGAAGTTCCAGGAAGGACAGGAGCCCCTGCCAACCCAGAAGACTGCAGAAATGCACCCTAGGAAGATGCTAGCGGCTTCCTGCATGATGCAAAGGATGTTCCACGTCGTGAAGTTGGATGCAGGTGAGTTTTGGCACTGGATTTCTCCAACAGGCCCTGGTTCCGGCAAAGTCGCGTTGGGCGTCAACTTAAAGCTATCTGGACCCAGGAGGGACCTGGGGGCCTCAACTCTGTGTGATGAGGAAGAGGGGGCTCTCAGCAAATCAGAGAGGCCTCACAGCACCAGATAGCACCCACGGGAGTCCCAGGACATGGGGACAAAGGAGATGCAAAATGCGGTTGGTGCAGCACTACAAAGGAAGGTTACACGCCTCCGGAGAACAACTCAGCGAGTTGAGCGTCTCAGGATAGAGTGCTGAGGACCTGGTCCAGGCTGTGCATGAAGGAATTTTCCAAAATAGTGCACAGAGGCTGCAGGAGTTCAAGAAAAACAGAGGCTGCTGGAGATGAAGAAGATGTGGTACACAGGGGTAATGTCATTGTGGCGGAAGACTAGGTCTTACCTCCTCCAAATTGGGACAGCAGGACCACAGGACAGTCTATGTCAATGGGGTCCTGTAGGAAAGTAGCCTCTTTCTAGCCTTGTTACCACCACTTTTGGCCTGTTTGTGAGTATATGTCAGGGTGTTTTCACTGTCTCACTGGGATCCTGCTAGCCAGGGACCAGTGCTC
Source organism: Pleurodeles waltl (assembly GCF_031143425.1). Lineage (NCBI taxonomy): Eukaryota > Metazoa > Chordata > Amphibia > Caudata > Salamandridae > Pleurodeles > Pleurodeles waltl. Next base: position 1,111,653,501 of record NC_090440.1, read on the forward strand.
AAAAGTGAAAACCCTATGTTATAAGTGTGTTTGTTATGTGTCACTGGGATCCTGCTAGCCAGGACCCCGGTGCTCATAAGTTTGTGGCCTATATGTGTTCCCTGTGTGGTGCCTAACTATTTCACTGAGGCTCTGCTAACCAGAACCTCAGTGGTTATGCTCTCTCTGCTTTACAAATTTGTCACTAACAGGCTAGTGACTAAATTTACCAATTCGCATTGGCACACTGGTACACCCATATAATTCCCTTGTATATGGTACTGAGGTACTTAGGGTATTGGGGTTCCAGGAGATCCATATGGGCTGCAGCATTTCTTTTTCCACCCATAGGGAGCTCTGACAATTCTTACACAGGCCCGCCACTGCAGCCTGAGTGAAATAACGTCCACGTTATTTCACAGCCATTTACCACTGCACATAAGTAACTTATAGGTCACCTATATATCCAACCTTCACCTGATGAAGGTTGGGTGCAAAGTACACTTAGTGTGTGGGCACCCTGGCACTAGCCAAGGTGCCCCCACATTTGTGAGAGTGGGGACACCATTACACGCGTGCACTATACATAGGTCACTATCTATGTACAGTGTCACAAGGGTAACTCCGAACATGGCCATGTAACATGTCTAAGATCATAGGATTATCACCCCCAACACCATTCTGGTATTGGGGGGACATTTCTATGATCTCCCGGGTGTCTAGCACAGAACTCACCCGTAGGTCGACGGAATCTTCCCCCTGCAACTGCAGGCACCAAAAGACTGCATCACTGGTCCTCTGGGTCCCCTCTCAGCACGACAAGCGTGGTCCCTGGAACTCAGCAACTCTGTCCAAGTGACTCCCACAGTCCGATGACTCTTCAGTCCACGTTTGATGGAGGTAAGTCTCCCAACGCTAGACTGCATTGCTGGGTACCGCATGATTTGCAGCTGCTCCGGCTCCTGTGCTCTCTTCCAGGATTTCCTTTTTGCACAGCCAAGCCAGGGTCCCTGACACTCCTTCCTGCAGTGCACAACCTTCTGAGTTGTCCTCCGGCATCGTGGGACTCCCTTTTGTGACTCTGCGTGGACTCCGGTTCACTTTCCTTCCAAGTGCCTGTTCAGGTACTTCTGCGTGTGCTGCCTGCTTCTGTGAGGGCTCCCTGAGTTCCTGGGCTCCCCCTCCCCAACCTTTACCAGGTAAAGGTTAGACATATAGGTGACTTATAAGTTACTTAAGTGCAGTGGTAAATGGCTGTAAAATAATGTGGACGTTATTTCACTCAGGCTGCAGTTGGCAGGCCTGTGTAAGAATTGTCAGAGCACCCTATGGGTGGCAAAAGAAATGCTGCAGCCCATAGGGATCTCCTGGAACCCCAATACCCTGGGTACCTCAGTACCATATACTAGGGAATTATAAGGGTGTTGCAGTATGCCAATGTGAATTGGTAAAATTGGTCACTAGCCTGTTAGTGACAATTTGTAAAGAGAGAGCATAACCACTGAGGTTCTGGTTAGCAGAGCCTCAGTGAGACAGTTAGGCATCACACAGGGAACACATACATATAGGTCACAAACTTATGAGCACTGGGGTCCTGGCTAGCAGGGTCCCAGTGACACATAACAAACATACTGAAAACATAGGGCTTTCACTATGAGCAATGGGCCCTGGCTAGCAGGATCCCAGTGAGACAGTGAAAACACCCTGACATACACTCACAAACAGGCCAAAAGTGGGGGTAACAAGGCTATATGGTTACTTCCCTGTGGGGATGTAAACCACCCTGTTTGAAGTTTTTTAGCTAAGCAACAATGTGAAGATGTATTTTCAGAGTTTCTATCAGTAAGTTTTAGTTTAGAGCAGTGGGAAATGTCCACTGGACCTATTTCTAGTGATGAGAATGCCAGACAGGGATGCTGTCTCAGTAAAGCCATAGCTGGGCAAAAACTTTGTCCATATGGCTGGAAGAGAGAAATGGGATGCTTTTTCTCTTGATTTGGAGCAGGGCAGGGATGCTGTCCTATGAGCTCCACACTAGGGCAGGGTTGCTGTCCTAAGTGTTGTGAGGTAGTGCAGGGTTTCTGCACTAAAGTTTCTCTGGGAGGGTTGGAGGGATGCTCCATGTTAACTAAAATGGTGCTCTTTTTCTCACCAATATGAGTTATCCCACAGAGAGGTACTTCCACCTCAGGGAGTACAGCTATGCCAGCTGATGATTCCCTTGGAACAGGTGCCACCCCAGGAGAGGTTTCTCCCACCACAGGAATGGTATCCTGAATGGCAGGGTGGTTAGAGGATACTGTGATACCCTTTTTACCTGTTGTTGGAGAGGGATCCTGAGTTCTTAGGCCTTCTTCTCTCCTTTGCTTTTTCATTTCAGTAGAAATGAGAGGGAACAATTCCTCAGGGATACCCAGCATGGCTGCATGGGTATACAACTCTACCTCAGCCCAACCTGAGGTCTCTAGGCCATTACCTAAGAGACAGTCTACAGGTAAGCTGGGTGGCAATACCACCTGCTTAGGGCCAGTAACTCCACCCCAACTAAGCTAAGGGAAGAAACTTAGTGGAGTTATGGACATCAATAATCTTATACTGTTGTCCAATGATGTGTTGTTCAGAGGCCACCAGGTTTTCAGTCACCAAAGTGATACTGGCGCCTGTGTCCCTGTAGGCCTGGGCCTCAACACCATTTATTGAAACTGTCTGCCTGTACTTATCCATTGTAAGGGGACAAGCAGCCAGTGTGTCAAGGCCAATGCCACGAGGTGTGACAGAAACTGTCTTGGGACTGACTACCCCAGTTTCTATGATGGACCGATAAGTGAACCCAACTACACCCTTAGTTTGACTGTTGCCAGCAGTCCCACCACTATTACCACTACTGCTAGGGGCACTAGAACTTGATGTATTAGTGGTGGTAGGCTCAGGGGTTTTTCCTGGACAGGACTTATCCCCTGGCCTATGGCCCTTATTTTTACACACAAAGCACCAAGGCTTTTTAATGTGTGTAGGTTGTGAAGAAGAAGAGGAAGAATTTGTTTTATCCCCACCCCCTGAAGAGTGTTTTGGATTTGAAGAAGGATCTTTGGTTTTACCCTTATCCCCATGCTTATCCTGAGATTTCTCACCATCTTTCTTCTTGCCATCCTTGTCACCCCCTGTATGAACTTTTCTGTTCACTCTTGTTCTGACCCATTTGTCTGCCTTCTTTCCCAATTCTTGGGGAGAGGTCAGATCTGAGTCCACTAGATATTGGTGTAACAAATTAGACACACAGTTATTCAGAATATGCTCTCTCAGGATCAGATTATACAGGCTTTCATAGTCAGAAACTTTACTGCCATGTAACCACCCCTCCAAGGCCTTCACTGAATAGTCAACAAAGTCTACCCAGTCTTGTGAGGACTCTTTTCTGGTTTCTCTGAACTTAATCCTGGATTGTTCAGTGGTTAAGACAAATCCATCCAAGAGTGCATTCTTCAAAACTGTAAAATTATTGGCATCACTTTCCTTCACAGTAAGGAGCCTATCCCTACCCTTTCCACTAAAGGATAGCCATAGGATAGCAGCCCGCTGGCTTTGAGGGACCCCCTGTACAACACAGGCCCTCTCAAGTGCAGCAAACCACTTGTTAATGCCATCCCCCTCCTTGTAAGGGGGAACTATCTTATGCAGATTCCTAGAATCATGCTCTTTCACAGGATTACTATCTGGAATACTGCTGCTGCCATCATGGGGTCCTAACCCCAACCTCTGTCTCTCTTTCTTTAAGTCGAAAGATTCCCTGTCTAGAGCCAGCTGTTGCTGTTTAAGCTTCAGCCTGGACTCTTCCACTCTCAATCTATTGAGTTCCCTTTCTAACAATCTGTCATCAGGGTGGGTGGGTTGGGCATGCTTTGACACAGAAGAATGATGTGAATGAACAGAGGGATAATTGTCCCTAACAGTTGGCACCCTAACAACCTGGCCTGCAGGAATAACATCCCTACTGTGATGTGAGCTCACAATAGTACCAGCTATGCTAGGTGGTCTGCTAAGGGGCAGGTTGGGAAGATCACCTTCTAACACTCTTACTAGGGGTGCCCCTGAGTCAGAGTGTGAACCATCTCCTAACTTCTCAATGGATGTGCCAGCTAAGGCCTTATCATTCTCAATAAGCATGTTAGATAACAATTCTCTAGAGGGATTCTGTCCCACCCCTAAACCTCTATCAATGCAGATAATCCTTAAACCCTTCCAGTTAAGGTGGTCATAAGCTGAGCTGACCAGATCAAGAAAAGGTCCTACATCAGACATGATAGAAAAAGGTTTAGGGACAGATAAAAGAGAGAAAAAGTTTCAGGACTTTTTAAGGAAACAGAAAAAAAACTTGTTCAATTTTTTAGAACCTTTTTGAAAGTTTAGAGGTACTTTTCAGCACTTAGAAGATAGTGTAAGAGAAGAAAAGCAAAACTTTTTGGTTAGGTGTACATACACTGAACTTGTTTTGTATATTATTCTCTTATGAAATGTACAAAATGACAAAGTGGTAAGTAGTTACAAGTACTTATCCCACCGCTGCACAACCAATGTAGGAGGCTGGCCTGGCTTGTAGTGGGTACCAAGGGGTACTTACACTCTGTACCAGGTCCAGTTATCCCTTATTAGTGTAGAAGAGGTGTTTCTAGCAGCTTAGGCTGATAGAAGGTAGCTATAGCAGAGCAGCTTAGGCTGAACTAGGAGACATGCAAAGCTCCTACTATACCACTAGTGTCATATGCACAATATCATAAGAAAACACAATACACAGATATACTAAAAATAAAGGTACTTTATTTTTATGATAATATGCCAAAAGTATCTCAGTGAGTACCCTCAGTATGAGGATGCCAAATATACACAAGATATATGTACACAATACCAAAAATATGCAGTAATAGCAAAAGGAAGTAATGCAAGCAATGTAGAATTACAGCAGATTGCAATATGAGCACATAGGTATAGGGGCAACACAAACCATATACTCCAAAAGTGGAATGCAAACCACAAATGGACCCCAAACCTATGTGAGCTTGTAGAGGGTCACTGGGGCTGTAAGAAAACAGTGAGGGTTAGAAAAATAGCCCACCTCAAGACCCTGAAAAGTAGGTGTAAAGTGCACCTATATTCCCCAGAAAGCACAGAAGTCGTGATAGGGGAATTCTGCAAGGAAGACCAACACCAGCAATGCAACCAAAGTGGATTTCCAGACGAGAGTACCTGTGGAACAAGGGGACCAAGTCCAAGAGTCGCAACAAAGTCGAGATTGGGCAGATGCCCAGGAAATGCCAGCTGAGGGTGCAAAGAAGCTGCCACCGGATGGTAGAAGCTGTGGATTCTGCAATAACGAAGAGAGCTAGACACTTCCCCTTTGGAGGATGTATGTCCCACGTCATGAAGAAGCTTGCAGAGTTGTTCCCACGCAGAAAGACCGCAAACAAGCCTTGCGAGCTGCAAGTGTTGCGGTTAGGGTTTTTGGATGCAGCTGTGGCCCAGGGGGGACCAGGATGTTGCCACTTGGATGAGGAGACAGAGGGGGCGCCCAGCAAGTCAGGGAGCCCTCACAGAAGCAGGCAACACCCGCAGAAGTACCGGAACAGGCACTTGGAAGAGGAGTGAGCCGGAGCTCACCCGAAGACACAAAAGGGAGTCTCACGACGCCGGAGGACAACTCAGGAGGTTGTGCACTGCAGGTTAGAGTGTCGGGGACCCAGGCTTGACTGTGCAGGAAGGAAATCCTGGAAGAGTGCACAGGAGCCGGAGCAGCTGCAAATCACGCGGTACCCAGCAATGCAGTCTAGCGTGGGGAGGCAAGGACATACCTCCACCAAACTTGGACTGAAGAGTCACTGGACCGTGGGAGTCACTTGGACAGAGTTGCTGAATTCCAGGGACCACGGTCGTCGTGCTGAGAGGGGACCCAGAGGACCGGTGATGCAGTCTTTTGTTGCCTGCGGTTGCAGGGGGAAGATTCCATCGACCCACAGGAGATTTCTTCAGAGCTCCTGGTGCAAGAAGGAGGCATGCTACCCCCAGAGCATGCACCACCAGGAAACAGGCGAGAAAGCGGCAGGATCAGTGATACAAGGTTGTAGTAGTCGTCTTTGCTACTTTGTTGCGGTTTTGCAGGCGTCCTGAGCAGTCAGCGGTCGATCCTTTGGCAGAAGGTGAAGAGAGAGATGCAGAGGAACTCTGATGAGCTCTTGCATTCGTTATCTAAAGAATTCCCCAAAGCAGAGACCCTAAATAGCCAGAAAAGGAGGTTTGGCTACCTAGGAAGGAGGATAGGCTAGCAACACAGGTAAGAGCCTATCAGAAGGAGTCTCGACGTCACCTGCTGGCACTGGCCACTCAGAGCAGTCCAGTGTGCCAGCAGCACCTCTGTTTCCAAGATGGCAGAGGTCTGGAGCACACTGGAGGAGCTCTGGGCACCTCCCCTGGGAGGTGCAGGTCAGGGGAGTGGTCACTCCCCTTTCCTTTGTCCAGTTTTGCACCAGAGCAGGGCTGGGGGATCCCTGAACCGGTGTAGACTGGCTTATGCAGAGATGGGCAACATCTGTGCCCATCATAGCATTTCCAGAAGCTGTGGGAGGCTTCTCCTCCCCGGCCCTGACACCTTTTTCCAAAGGGAGAGGGTGTAACACCCTCTCTCTGAGGAAGTCCTTTGTTCTGCCTTCCTGGGCCAAGCCTGGCTGGACCCCAGGAGGGCAGAAACCTGTCTGAGGTGTTGGCAGCAGCTGCAGTAAAAACCCCAGGAAAGGTAGTTTGGCAGTACCCGGGTCTGTGCTAGAGACTCAGGGGATCATGGAATTGTTTCCCCAATGCCAGAATCGCATTGGGGTGACAATTCCATGATCTTAGACATGTTACATGGCCATGTTCGGAGTTACCATTGTGACGCTATAAATAGGTAGTGACCCATGTATAGTGCACACGTGAAATGGTGTCACCGCACTATCAAAGTCCGGGGAATTTGCCCTGAACGATGTGGGGGCACCTTGGCTAGTGCCAGGGTGCCCACACACTAAGTAACTTAGCACCCAACCTTTACCAGGTAAAGGTTAGACATATAGGTGACTTATAAGTTACTTAAGTGCAGTGGTAAATGGCTGTGAAATAATGTGGACATTATTTCACTCAGGCTGCAGTGGCAGGCCTGTGTAAGAATTGTCAGAGCTCCCTATGGGTGGCAAAAGAAATGCTGCAGCCCATAGGGATCTCCTGGAACCCCAATACCCTGGGTACCTCAGTACCATATACTAGGAAATTATAAGGGTGTTCCAGTATGCCAATGTAAATTGGTGAAATTGGTTACTAGCCTGTTAGTGACAATTTGTAAAGAGAGAGCATAACCACTGAGGTTCTGTTAAGCAGAGCCTCAGTGAGACAGTTAGGCATCACACAGGGAACACATACATATAGGTCACAAACTTATGAGCACTGGGGTCCTGGCTAGCAGGGTCCCAGTGACACATAACATATATACTGAAAACATAGGGTTTTCACTATGAGCACTGGGCCCTGGCTAGCAGGATCCCAGTGAGACAGTGAAAACACCCTGACATACACTCACAAACAGGCCAAAAGTGAGGGTAACAAGGCTAGAAAGAGGCTACTTTCTCACAACCTGTGAACGTTGCTTTTAAGAGGGAGCATGTTCAGGAGTTTGAGGATAATGATCAGGGTTGGGCCGAGCTCAGAGTCCCATTAAGTGGAACTTCGCAAAGTGATAAAAAAACTCTGCTGCATTATGCAGAGTTCCACGAGCGGAATTTCCAGACATGCCCATTTGCGTTTCAGTTTACATCAAACGTAACAAAAAGTACATTCTTGTGTTCAAAATTGCACACGAACAGCATCACGTGGTTCACATGATCACGACCATTTAATTTTTCAGCCTGTTCATGGTGCTGGGCCTGTTTTTTTTTTAATCCTTCTGTATCTTTTCAGTCGTCCACCCTCCTAATTGATCTCCCCCCCATTTGTATTTATTGTATTAGTTTGTATTTTTGTCTCTGTGTACTTTACATTTGAAAATATTTTTTTATGTTTTCGTGACTTTTTGTATTTTTGTTTATTTCTTCCTTCCTTCCTTCCTTCCTTCCTTCCTTCCTTCCTTCCTTCCTTCCTTCCTTCCTTCCTTCCTTCCTTCCTTCCTTCCTTCCTTCCTTCCTTCCTTCCTTCCTTCCTATCTTCCTTCCTGCCTTCCTTCCTCCTCCTGTTTCTCACCCACCCAGCACCATGGCACAGCAGGGCAACAACGGTGAGCAGGGAAACGGTGGTGCCTGGTCCCCCCAAGCACCCAGCAGACACCTAACTTGTGGGTGGCACCTTCGCCAAGGGCTGTAGCCCCGGCCCATCTTTTGTTAGGTGGAGGTGGCAGCACTGTTTTTTTATGTGCAGTGCCATCGCCACTCCATGCTAGCAACAGGAGGCAGGTCTGGCAGCAGTTTCCTCCTGCACGAGAGTCGGCTGCATTGGGGAGGGTGCACAGGTGTGTGCAGTACACCAGCCAGGTCCAGTGCACTACCCAGCAGGTAATGCACCACTGGGCAGATATCCTTGACTGTGAGCAGGACCTGCTAGACCTGCTAGTTGTGGAGATTCCGGGGCTTGGTGAGTATTAAATATATTATTTGTTATGTTTGTGTTCTACAATGCTAACTTTTTTTCTGAAGAGCAAGATGAGGCACGTTTAGTTTACGTTAAGAATAGCACTGTCATGTAGGCTCTCATTATTCTAATGAGACTACTGGATTTGAGTGGCAGATTCACCTGCAGTGTGGGGGACTGAATCCAACCCACTCCAGGTGACACCTGTCGGCATAATCGGGTTTCCTGTTCTGGCTATCTAGCAGTGCCTCATCTCCACCCAAGAGCAGGGATAATTGGGCAGCAGAGTACATGACACAATTGACTCCTCAGGGAAATCGTGGTCACTCAGAACACATCCGTTTCTCTCAGTTACATCAGTCTCACGTATCCAAGGACAGGCAGAGGCAGTATATGTTTTAATAAGGTTTTAATGAAGCAACTGCATCTTAGATAATAAAGCATGTACTACAATAACCAGGACGATAAAGCATGACAGAATTAAAATTGTGACAAAAAGAGTAAAGCATAAAAATCAGGCTACCATATTGTCACTAAAGTCAATAGACTAAATCCTACCTAGGCTGTATTAGAGCACAGCATGTTAAGCTCTAGTTCTGCCTTTCTTGTTCCCCTGGGAAGACATCATCCCCCATACCTGAGCAAAGGCATAAGTAGCTGTAGCGAAGCGTTCAGCAATCAGCATACAGTCATGGTCATCTGGCTGGAATCTCCCTCTAATGTGTATGGGACAGAGAAGTGTTTTTATAATAAAACAGCTAATATTCTGATAAAAATGTCCCTACGTAAGGATGTGTATGTTTCTATGCATACCAGAGACAAAGTGTTACCACGTTTACCTGCAACCTATCTTACTGCAGCCTTGAGAGAAGCACAGAGTGAAAGAAATGTCTTGTTTAAGAACGCAGTGTTGGCCAAGGCAAAGGACAGCTAGATAGGGAGAAATAAAACAAGGCCACCAATGTGGCTATTGTTAAAATAATAAATGAAGCTGAATAATGTATATCTAGGTTAAAGTGCACGGCGGCAGACCTAGTGTGCTAAAATAATGTGGAAGGAGCTATGACTAAAAGGGCTACGCAACACCCCCACCTTGCCGGTTGAAAGCCTAATCATGTATAAAAGCTACTAAAATTCAACCTAAGATATATATATAAGAATGTCAATAATGACCAGTTAGAAGACACTTAAGAATATATAAAAGGCCAATTTAAAAATGTAAACTTGTGGCGTAAAAAGGCCAAATTTCAAGAGTCAGAGGCATTTTGGAAGTTCCAATCCAATCCGGGACAAATGAAGACAGACAATCTTCCACCTCGGCAGGTGGTAAAGTAAGAAACTCATTGCCAAGAAGAACCAGGGAGCATTCTTGTTCCAAAGCCTTGGTGTCAGCCAAGGCACCAGCGTTCTGTATAAAGAGTTCAGAGCTGCATCCTCCATGAAGAGCAACTCATAAGCAGCTACCCTTAACAAACACACCCTCAACGGGTATGTCTGGTAATAAACCCTCAGCGAGAACATCAGCAGATCAGTGCCCAATTAAAGCAAGCTTTGCGTAGAAAGACAAACTTTCAGTGCATGTTCGAATGAGAACCGGAGGCACTGAAACAAGGGTTGCACACAATGCAAAACTGGTCTGAATGACCAGTCACACTCCAATTGCTCCAGGAGTGTTGCTCTGAACTACTGCATCATGCGTTCACGACATAGTTTTGCTGGTGGAAGCACTTTCATTCCTCCTTGTTGCTGCGGGACAGCCATTGCGCAGAAAAAGTAGCAATAGCAAAATCCCCTGAAAATACCGGAGAATATTGAATGGATGGCTGATGGTATTAAACCGAACATAGAGGAGAAGGTGTGAATGAAACCAGAACCAACAGCCTTAAAGAAATTTGCAATTCCAGTAATACTGGACGCATTAAATATTCGTCCCACGAGCTAACCAACGTGTCTCTGAAAGTTGGTACTTAAAATGGACTGTATCTCTGCCGATGACCTTGCCACCTGAAGTGCGTAGGTCTCACTTGCAGATGTGAGCGCCACATGTTTTTGGAACAATAAAGCCTTGAGTCTGCTCAACTTGTCAAAATTCACATTAGAAGTAGCAATATGGGGCCAAATCTCAGCTACTTCTGTATTGTGGGACGAAAAAGTATGTTCCCGCAGAAAGTAACAATCTTAAAGACCGAAACAACATAAACTATTCTGGCCCGCATCCCACAACAGTGCTCATTATTGAGGAGAACGTAGCTGCCATTTGAAAGCACCAGGAACGCAGGTCTAATCAACATTTTTTTAAACTAGACACCCCAAGGAGTCCAGGGAGGTGTGGCTTGTGTGGATCCCCCAACATTTTCTTACCCAGACTCCTCTGCAAACCTCAAAATTTGCTTAAAAAAGCATATTTTCCTGACTTTTCTTTGTACGATCACCGCTCCAGTACAAAATTCCTACTCCCCAGTGTTACCCTCAGTCTCCCAAGTAAAATGACACCTCACTGGTGTGGGTCCCCAAAGCAGAGTCAGATTAAAGATGTATAAAAGAAGAATATGTGCTTATCAACTAGCTATGCTATCCCCATAATCTCTACAAGTTAGTGGCCTTTTTCTATTGCAGGCACCTGGCCCACCCACACAAGTGAGGCATAATTCTTATCAGGAGACTTGGGAAAACACTGGGTGGAAGGAAATTTGTGGCTCCTCTCAGATTCCAGAACTTTCTGTCACCGAAATGTGAGGAAAAAGTGTTTTTTTAGCCACATTTTGAGGTTTGCAAAGGATTCTGGGTAACAGAACTTGGTGAGAGGCCACAAGTCACCCATCTTGGATTCCCCTAGGTCTCTAGTTTTCAAAAATGCACAGGTTTGATAGGTTTCCCTAGGTGCCAGCTGAGGTAGAGGCCAAAATCTACAGGTAGGCACTTTGCAAAAAAACACCTTTGTTTTCTGTAGAAAAATGTGATGTGTCCACGTTGTGTTTTGGGGCATTTCCTGTCGCAGGTGCTAGGCCTACCCACACAAGTAAGGTATCATTTTTATCGGTAGACTTGAGGGAACGCTGGGTGGAAGGACATTTGTGGCTCCTCTCAGATTCCAGAACTTTCTGTCACCGAAATGTGAGGAAAACATGTTTCTTTACCAACATTTTGAGGTTTGCAAAAGAATTCTGGGTAACAGAACCTGGTGGGAGCCCCACAACTCACCCCATCTTGGATTCCCCTAGGTCTCTAGTTTTCAAATATGCACAGGTTTGGTAGGTTTCCCTAGGTGCTGGCTGAGCTAGAGGCCAAAATCTACAGGTAGGCACTTTGCAGAAAACACCTCTGTTTTCTGTAGAAAAATGTGATGTATCCAAGTGGTGTTTTGGGGCATATCCTGTCGCAGGCGCTAGGCCCACCCACACAGGTGAGGTATAATTTTTATCAGTAGACTGTAGGGAACGCTGGGTGGAGGAAATTTGTGGCTCCTCTCAGATTCCAGAACTTTCTGTCACCGAAATGTGAGGAAAACATGTTTCTTTACCAACATTTTGAGGTTTGCAAAAGAATTCTGGGTAACAGAACCTGGTGTGAGCCCCACAACTCACCCCATCTTGGATTCCCCTAGGTCTCTAGTTTTCAAATATGCACAGGTTTGGTAGGTTTCCCTAGGTGCTGGCTGAGCTAGAGGCCAAAATCTACAGGTAGGCACTTTGCAAAAAACACCTCTGTTTTCTGTAGAAAAATATGATGTGTCCACGTTGCGTTTTGGGGCATTTCCTGTCGCGGGCGCTAGGCCTACCCACACAAGTGAGGTATCATTTTTATCGGGAGACTTGGGGGAACGCTGGGTGGAAGGAAATTTGTGGCTCCTCTCAGATTCCAGAACTTTCTGTCACCGAAATGTGAGGAAAACATGTTTCTTTACCAACATTTTGAGGTTTGCAAAAGAATTCTGGGTAACAGAACCTGGTGTGAGCCCCACAACTCACCCCATCTTGGATTCCCCTAGGTCTCTAGTTTTCAAATATGCACAGGTTTGGTAGGTTTCCCTAGGTGCTGGCTGAGCTAGAGGCCAAAATCTACAGGTAGGCACTTTGCAAAAAACACCTCTGTTTTCTGTAGAAAAATATGATGTGTCCACGTTGCGTTTTGGGGCATTTCCTGTCGCGGGCGCTAGGCCTACCCACACAAGTGAGGTATCATTTTTATCAGGAGACTTGGGGGAACGCTGGGTGGAAGGAAATTTGAGGCTCCTCTCAGATTCCAGAACTTTCTGTCACCAAAATGTGAGGAAAAAGTGTTTTTTTTAGTCAAATTCTGAGGTTTGCAAAGGATTCTGGGTAACAGAACCTGGTGAGAGCCCCACAAGTCACTCCATCTTCGATTCCCCTATGTCTCTAGTTTACAAAAATGCACAGGTTTGGTAGGCTTCCCTATGTACTGGCTGAGCTAGAGGCCAAAATCTACAGGTAGGCACTTTGCAGAAAACACCTCTGTTTTCTGTAGAAAAATGTGATGTATCCAAATGGTGTTTTGGGGCATTTCCTGTCGCAGGCGCTAGGCCCACCCACACAGGTGAGGTATAATTTTTATCGGTAGACTGTAGGGAACGCTGGGTGGAAGGACATTTGTGGCTCCTCTCAGATTCCAGAACTTTCTGTCACCGAAATGTGAGGAAAACATGTTTCTTTACCAACATTTTGAGGTTTGCAAAAGAATTCTGGGTAACAGAACCTGGTGTGAGCCCCACAACTCACCCCATCTTGGATTCCCCTAGGTCTCTAGTTTTCAAATATGCACAGGTTTGGTAGGTTTCCCTAGGTGCTGGCTGAGCTAGAGGCCAAAATCTACAGGCAGGCACTTTGCAAAAAACACCTCTGTTTTCTGTAGAAAAATGTGATGTGTCCACGTTGCGTTTTGGGGCATTTCCTGTCGCGGGCGCTGGGCCTACCCACACAAGTGAGGTATCATTTTTATCGGGAGACTTGGGGGAACGCTGGGTGGAAGGAAATTTGTGGCTCCTCTCAGATTCCAGAACTTTCTGTCACCGAAATGTGAGGAAAAAGTTTTTTTTTTAGGTAAATTCTGAGGTTTGCAAAGGATTCTGGGTAACAGAACCTGGTGAGAGCCCCACAAGTCACTCCATCTTCGATTCCCCTAGGTCTCTAGTTTTAAAAAATGCACAGGTTTGGTAGGTTTCCCTAGGTACTGGCTGAGCTAGAGGCCAAAATCTACAGGTAGGCCCTTTGCAGAAAACACCTCTGTTTTCAGTGAAAAATTTGATGTGTCCACGTTGTGTTTTGGGTCATTTCCTGTCGCAGGCACGAGACCTATCCACACAAGTGAGGTACCATTTTTATCGGGAGACTTGGGGAAACATAGAATAGCAAAACAAGTGTTATTGCCCCTTGTCTTTCTCTACATTGTTTCCTTCCAAATATAAGAGAGTGTGTAAAAAAGACGTCTATTTGAGAAATGCCCTATAATTCAGTGCTAGTATGCGCACCCCGTAACTCAGAGATGTGCAAATAACCACTGCTCCTCAACACCTTATCTTGTGCCCATTTTGGAAATACAAAGGTTTTCTTGATTGCTATTTTTCAGTCTTTATATTTCAGCAAATTAATTGCTGTATACCAGGTATGGAATGAAAACCCACTTCAGGGTGCAGCTCATTTATTGGCTCTCTGTTCCTAGGGTTCTTGATGAACCTACAAGCCCTATATATCCCCGCAAACGGAAGAGTCTAGCAGACGTAATGGTATATTGCTTTCAAAAATCTGACATTGCAGGGAAAAGTTACAGAGTAAAACGTAGAGAAGAATGTCTTTTTTTTTTCACCGCAATTTCAATATTTTTTTATTTCAGGTGTTATTTTCTCTAGGAAACATTTATAGGATCTACACAAATCACCCTTTGCTGAATTCAGAATTTTGTCTACTTTTCAGAAATGTTTAGGTTTCTGGTATCCAGCATTGGTTTCACATCCATTTCTGTCACTGACTGGAAGGAGGCTGAAAGCACAAAAAATCGTAAAAATGGGGTATGTCCCAGTAAAATGCCACAATTGTATTGAAAAATTGGGTTTTCTGATTCAAGTCTGCCTGTTCCAGAAAGCTGAGAAGCTGGTGAATTTAGCACCACAAACCCTTTGGTGATGCCATTTTCAGGAAAAAAAACACAAGCCTTCTTCTGCAGCCCATTTTTCCCATTTTTTTGAAAAAAAACAAAATTTTCACTGTATTTTGGCTAATTTCTTGGCCTCCTTCAGGGGAACCCACAAAGTCTGGGTACCTCTAGAATCCCTAGAATGTTGGAAAAAAAGCACACAAATTTTGCGTGGTAGCTTATGTGGACAAAAAGTTATGAGGGCCTAAGAGAGAACTATTCCAAATAGGCAAAAAAAGCCCTGGCACAGGAGGGGGAAAAGGCCTGGCAGCGAAGGAGTTAACATATGTTTTAGGCATGGTCTGTGAGAGTACCAGGAAAGACATGTTTTTAATCCATATATTTTCAAGAATTAATGTGTCCCCCAATCATTTCAGATACATGTCTGAACTGGATTCTGACACATACGTAACAAGTTATTTCTGACCTCAGGTAACATCTTAGGCTGATAGTTTGACTTGGTTGTGCCGCAATTCAGTTAGGGGTGGATGCCAAAAGTAATGCATACGGGTTCATATCTAAATGTTTGGTGCTACTTTCCATAGCTGTGGCACATAAAATGAAGCAAATGATACAAATTGAGGGGTACCAACTGTCCATGGCCCCCTGTTCATAGTACCTGTGTGTTTTACATTGGTCTTAGTCACACTAGCTGGAACAGAGCTAATGCACTTGCCATCTGTGTTACTCTTTTGCCATGAACTTCTCATAAGTTTTGGGATCATCATGGAATACCTGACATTGGGGAATGCATGATCACAATGTATTACGTGCATGATGTCGTGCAAGGGACCCTTTACCAATTCCATCATACATATAAAGTTCACTAATACTTTGCTATTTTAGTTTGGCACACCCATGCTGATCAAGTGCAGCATTTGTTTAATACCTAACTTCCCAGTATGGAAGCTATCACTGACATGGGTGTATGCTAAGATCAGAAGACCGGCATTCCTGGGACTGCTGTCATTCCGAAGGTACATAAAAACTGAAACCTACATCATCATGATTGACACAGCGGTACATTTGCTAAACCATGTGTTAATAATATCACAGTGTCATTTTGATGTAAATCCGCTGATCATCCAACTTGGCAAATGTAAGATGATGAATGTGGCTCATCTGTGATATCCTAAACCCATAATGGGTGCACAGGGCAATGAGTGACACATTCTAGGTGCAATGACTACACCCGTGTCCATGCAGTCTGTCATGGATGACTACAATATACACTGTCAACATATATCTCCTTGTTGTATCCAAATATTAAAACTGGTCAATCCATGGCTAGCCTCAAGCTGTCACCAAATAATGCACAGGATCCCTGCCGTTATGGTGTCATAGGGTGCAGATGTGGCTCTCGGGAACACTGTTAATGTAGCATATGTAACCTAGACACAACACAGGCCGTATGTGAAAGGGACCATAGAAAGCATGATAAATCATGACCTTAAATCAACACACAGGTGCGTCACACAGTAAATGATTGTCCTTTGATGCACAAGCCACAATACCTGAGTGACTGGTATTGCAGTGCTCCAGGAAAGTGGCTTTGCATGTCTCTCATTACTACAAATGATGAGAGGAGTATACTCCATAAATGAGTCTGCAAACAATTGATGGAGCATGTTTGCCACCACATGATAGGTAGGGCCACTGCATGTGTGCAGATATGTGTGTATCACTCACTGGAGTGACCAGGTCTGTACATGTTTGCAGTGGTATGTCTATTGCAGTATCATCATGCCTAAGAGGCTGGACTTTCGGATTTAATGTTACACACAGTAATTTTATTTAGAGGTGTTGTACAGTGCACAGACATTGAGCACATTTCTCCCTTCCATGCTTTACAGGTGGACCTGCCCCCTACACAATCGGAGAGGTGGCTCGAATTGCGGACCCAGACATCCCCAGTAAGTGTTGATATTTCAGTTCTGTGTTGTCTTTGCAGCTGTTGTCTGATTGACTCCTGTCTGTTGGACACATAGCAAGGTATGATGTGCTGGGAAATGATCGGATATGTAACTTGAGTGGAGTATCACTTTTTTTCCATCTTGGAGTTGGGCAAACATTAGCCTATAGTCATATTTTGGGATTGTAGTGCAGCCGTGTAGACATGGCCATGTGAATAGGGTGACATTTGTTGTTAAAATTTTTATTAATAAAATTTAGCAGAGGGCCATGTTTATAAATTAGTCAGCAAGTCAGACCCTGAATCTCACAGAATAGGGATGCCAAAGACTTACCACACAGACTTGAGCCTCCCTGTTTACTCATGAACATGTTCAACTGTATGTTTGACTTCATAGCAGCATGTAGCTCCACATGTTGTGCTACATGTATGTGGCACTTGAGTACAATGTCATAGGTGTGCATGCCGCTCATGCCCAGATGTGTGCTTGCATCTATCTGCTTGTTGTTAGACATGTATTAGTGATGTTGACAATTGTCTGCATTTACAAACATAAATGTGGATGGGATTGTCCAAGGTTTGGGTCTATCCTATTTGGACATCGACCTTACCTGTGGTGGACTGCCCAAACCCATGTACAGCTGTCCAAAGCTTCCTGGGTGTCCTAGATGTAGGAAAGTATTTCTTGCTTGTCCATCCCCCCCTGAGGCACAGGCTTAGGGTTATGAAATGTGTACCTAGGAGTGATGATCCAAGTTTAGTACACAGACGTGTAAATCTGTAAATCACTTGTCCAAAACTAGGATATCCACTTATGATTAGCAACTGCATTCCATCCTGGCAATTCCATTTACAAATCACAGATCTTTTGGCCCTTGATTGTCATCCAGAAGATATTCATTAGTTGGCCTGTCACATGTGGAGGACTTGCAGCATTTTTTACGTGACAAGTGGCTGAACAAAGATGCATAGGTCATTTAAGTTGTTACACATCTTTTGGAGCATTGCTGTGCTGTTAGATAGGACATGTGTAGGCTGCGTTGGCATTTACTTCCTCAGGGCGAATCTGTATGGTGATATAGTCTGTTTCAGCTACATTAGATGTATTGTTTGATTAGCTAAATCGCACAATGAAGTACCTAATGTTTGGTTTTATCTTTTTTAATAGCAGCCAATATGTATGCCATCCAGATTCAGGAGTTTCAGCGCCTGGTGATGCGTTACCGCCACATTCTGGATGTGGAGTCTGGGTTCCGCCACATGGCACGGCGTTATCGCCATGATAGAGCCTCCGAAGTATGGAGGAAATTTGCCCAAGGGGGGCGTTCGGTGTCCACAACAGCTGCCACCACCGGCACCACTACTACCACCCAGATGGCACCAAGCATATCATGTACCACTGCAGGACCTCGACCTCCACTGCTCCCTGACCTATGAAAGCACCACTTGCACCTCCCCCTACAAGCATGGCACGAGAACCGGACAAACATCTTCAACTGGCACCCAGACCACCGCTGCTGCAGTCATTGACCCTGCAGATTTCCAACAGATGCAACGTGACATGCAACGTATGTTGAGGAAAATGAACAGGCTGCAGCAGGAGGTGGCACAAATTCATAGGAGGGTGCGTGCCATCAAGAAGACCCTGCGGAGAGTGAACTTGTGAAAAATCTACCCTCAGACATGATTCCCTCCCCTCCCTCCTCTTTCCTGGTTCTTTAAATTAGTGGGCTTATGGGCTTAGTGTTAGGTTAGAATAGGCTGTTAGTTTAGTTAGTAGTAGTGGGTTGAGGGATAAGGGTATGATCATTTTAATATGTTTTTTTATTATGTTGGGGGATGATGTTGGGGTTTTGTTTAAAAAAAAAAAAAATATATATATATATATATATATATATATATATATATATATATATATATATATATATATATAATATAAAAATACACGGTCATTATGACCCACAGCTCGGAATCCGCCAAAATGTAGACACCCACACAAGTCCGCCACACCAAAGGTCAGTGATAAACTTGTGAAAACAAAACCTCCACCGTCACGGCAACAGGAATACGCCCACACTATCACGACCCACGAATCCACGCGACGGTCTTTCAACCGTGGTATTCCATTGGCGGTACACGCTGCCGTGCTCAAAATACACACACATTTACAAAACACATCCACCTTGGACAATTCGACACACCTGATACACATACACACACCACTCCAACACATCCAATACAATATAAAACACACACCCACATCACCCACAAACCCCTACTACCAAAAATTCAGAAAGAAGGCCAGAGACAGACACCACAATCTACAAACAAGCATCCATAGGCACTCAACACCATCAATCACACAACATCCACACACCTCACACAACACACCACTAAATATCACCCCACACATCACAACACACACCAACCCACACATCACCCACACCACCCCATGGCACAGCAAAGACACCCCAGGCTCTCTGAGGAGGAGCTCCGGGTCATTGGGGAGGAAATCATCCGGGTGGAGCAACAGCTATTCGGATCACAGGTGCAGCACACCTCCATACCTAGGAAGATGGAGCTATGGCGAGGAATATTGGACAGGGTCAACGCAGTGGGACAACACCCAAGAAATAGGGATGACCTCAGGAAGAGGTGGAACAACCTACAGGGGAAGGTGCGTTTCGTGGTCTCAAGACACCACCTTGCGGTTCAGAGGACTGGCGGCAGACCCCCACCTCCTCCCCCACAACTAACAACATGGGAGGAGCAGGTCTAGGCTATTTTGCATCCTGAGGGCCTCGCAGGAGTAGCTGGAGGAATGGACTCTGGTAAGACAAATCTTAACTATTACCTCCTCCTCCCTACCTGCATGCTATCACATACCCCCACCCTCGCCCTCACCCCCATCACTCCAACTCCTCACAAATGTCCCAGTATCACGAGCCACCCATCCCAACACCAAGCCCTGCATGCAACACCAAAGCATGGACACCCATCACCAAAGCATGGCCACTGCACATACCCATACACCCCCCTAAACCATCATCACACAAGGTCCCACACAGGAATGCAAGCACTGAGATACACGGTCACCCACCCATTGCACACCATGGCACACACAGATGCAATAATCATGCTTTTACACCCCTGCAGGACCCCTACCCAACGTCACTGGACAGGAGGGTCCAGACATGTCCACACCACCAACAGAAGAGGCCCACAGTGATGACAGCAGCTCTGTCCAACTGGATCTAGACGACAAGCCCGGCCCATCTGGGACCTTGGGACAGTCGGTTCCCCTCACAATGGCACAGGCCACCACAGAACATGCCCCCTCTGAAAACACCAGCAGACCCCCCCACCCAGCGGGCTCATACCTCTGTCCCCAGGATACATCAATCAGCAGTGTGTCCACCACTACAGGGAACCCAGGCTAACCCACCACCCCAACAACAACAGGGACCGGGGGGCAGTGGCAGTGGGCACACAGTTCAGGGGACAGAGGCCCAGGGAAACAGGAGAACTGGGAGGGCTGCTGTGCGACAGGGGGAGGACAGGCCCAGGGAACCCACTCTCCACGAGGCCCCCTCCAACATCATGGGAGCCTACCATCATTCCCAGGAGACATTCGCAACGCTTCTGGCCAAGTTTCAGGCGACCCAGCGGCTGCAGGAGGAACAGTATTTGGTGTTCAGAGAGGAACTCAAATCCATCAATTCCACCCTGGGCACCATCGTATGGGTGCTGAAGGAAGTACTCAACACCAGGAGCGACACTGTGGTACAACAAGGGGCCCCTGACACTAGCCTGGATGATGAACTGCCCACCACCTCCGCCGGCGCTAGTGAACAGGAGGCACCGCCGCAGGACTACCACACCAGCACCCCACTCCCTGCAGATGGAGAACCACCCCGCAAACAGTCCCTGAGATCCAGGACAAAGACAGAGAACGATGCCAAGACCCCCACCAAGAAATGAGACCACCCTGATTGTCATCCTTTTGTCCCACCTTGTCACCCTGTCCATCCTCAAACTGCCCCAGCTCCACTTCCTATGCTCCTTTGGATAATGCAACTGTGAGACTAATAGACAGGACTCTGCCATGGACATTCCTCCACCATCACCCCTCACCATTTCACAACCCCCTCCAATATTGAGCACTAAAATAAACACCCTTAAAGCACAAAACTATCTGGAGTCTCTCTGTGATTTCGAATTAGTGTATTAGCAACTACAGTGACAACATTTTCTTTCAAATGTAATGTCAACATACCTATGTCACACAGCTCTAGTCCATGAGGAAACAAAGCAGATGTCACACAGTGCGACCCACATCTGTGAAATGGTAAGGGAAAGTGACAACTCAGTGACCATACACTGGGTGAAAAGGACAGACAGTAGAGAGGTAGTAGTGTCAAAGTACATGTGGCAGGCAGGTTTGTCTTCTTACCTGTGTCTCACTGGAAATATTGCAGGATCACCGAGTTCCTGTTGTCGATGTCCTCTTCTTCTGCTTCCTCGTCTTCACTGTCCACAGGCTCCACAGCTGCCACAACACCTCCATCTGGACCTCCCTCCTGCAGAAAAGGCACCTGTTGTCGCAAAGCCAAGTTGTGAAGCATACAGCAGGCCACGATGATCTGGCACATCTTCTTTGGTGAGTAGAATAGGGAATCACCTGTCATATGTAGGCACCGGAATCTGGCCTTCAGGAGGCCGAAGGTCCGCTCTATAATCCTCCTAGTTCGCCCATGGGCCTCATTGTAGCATTCCTCTTGCCCTGGGATTCCTCACTGGGGTCAGTAGCCATGACAGGTTGGGGTAACCAGAGTCACCTGCAAATGACGAGGGACAACTGTTAGACACACACTAACTCTTAGGGATATCCCCAGACCCAAACAACTATTCCCACTGATTTGGTTCCAGGTGCTCACCTAATAGCCAAACACTGTGCCTCTGGAGTTGCCCCATCACATAAGGGATGCTGCTATTCCGCAGGATGTAAGCGTCATGCACTGAGACAGGGAATTTGGCACTAACATGGGAGATGTACTGGTCTGCCAAACACACCATCTGCACATTCATTGAATGATAACTCTTCCGGTTTCTGTACACCTGTTCACTCCTGCGGGGGGAAACAAGGCCACATGGGTCCCATCAATGGCTCCTATGATGTTGGGGATATGTCCCAGGGCATAGAAGACACCTTTCACTGTAGGAAAATCCTCCACCTGAGGGAAAACGATGTAGCTCCGCATGTGTTTCAGCAGGGCAGACAACACTCTGAACAACACGCTGGAAAACATAGGATGGGACATCCCTGATGCTATGGCCACTGTTGTTTGAAATGACCGACTTGCAAGGAAATGGAGTACTGACAGCACCTGCACTGGAGGGGGATTCCTGTGGGATGGCGGATGGCTGACATCAGGTCTGGCTCCAACTGGGCACACAGTTCCTGGATTGTGGCACGATCAAGCCTGTAGGTGATGATCACATGTCTTTCCTCCATTGTAGACAGGTCCACCAGTGGTCTGTACACCGGAGGATGCCGCCATCTCCTCACATGCCCCAGCGGACGGTGCCTATGGAGGAGAACAGCCAGCACAGAGTCAACCAACTCTGAGGTACGCACACACAGCTTACTCAGAAAACTATAACCCTAAATTTGCCTGTATGAGTGTTGAGCCAAGGCCTAGGTATTGTATTGTATTGTATTGTATTGAAATCGGAAGAGCTTAGGCAGAGTTATTTAGGAGATGAAAGTAGTAGAAAGGATTTGGAATGAGTCAGAGGGAGAATGGAGGATAGTTTGATAGAGACATGACATATGATGATGGGTAGATAAGTGTGATAAGATGAGAGCAGGAATTCATAGATATCTAGTATAACAACCCACCCAGTAGCCATGCAAGGACCCACGAACATGCCAAGCACAGAAACAACATATACACATACATACATACATAAATATATATACATACATACACACATGAATACACACATATATGCACATATAATACATAATTAGAACCATGGTTAAAATATACTTAGTCAAACTGGTTTAAAGAGTGTGTGTGTATTTTATTGTTATGACATAGTAGCGATACATATTTTCTAAAGAAACTATACATAACTAGAAATATACACATAATCTGAAAAAAATATTTATCAACATATCCACATGTAGTTCATAGTTGTTTGAATATGGTGGCTATGAAGGAAAGAGACAACTCTTGAGTAGTTTTCTGAAGACAAGAAAGTTATCTGTGGCTCTTATAGTTGGGGGTAATGAATTCCATAGTTTGGCTGCTTAAACGGAGAAGGATGTACCACCTATAGTCTTTTTCTTGTATGGTGGTGTTCGAAGGCGGGGTGCCAATCTTGAGCGGAGGTTTCTTTGTTGGATGTATTTGGTTATTTTGTTTCTGATAAAAAGCGGTCCTGTTCCATGTATAGCTTTGTGGGTGATACAAAGCAGCTTGAAAGTGCATCTTCTGGCAACGGGTAACCAGTGTAGTGCTCTCAAGGCAGGGGAGATGTGGGCTTGCGGCTTTATATGTAATAGTAGCCTGGCTGCAGAATTCTGGAAACGTTGTCGTTTTTTCATAACAGACAGAGATGATCCATGGTAGAGGCCATTGGCATAATCTAGTTTGGATAGTACAAGTGAGATAGTAGCTTGCACCTTGTGTGGAAATCCGAGGTGGGGGAAGATGCGTTGTAAAGTCTTCAAGGTGATGAAGCTTGTTGGTGCTAATTTGTCCACTTGAGCATTCATAGTTAACTTGGAATCCATGTTGATTCCTAGGTTTTTAACTTCCTTGGATAATTGAGGAGGTGGTCTGAGATCGTCAGGCCAGACGCACAGAGGGTCATCATTTTTCCAGTCACCACATATGAGTATTTCTGTTTTGGAGGTATTTAGTTTGAGATGGCTCCAGGTCATCCACTGATCAACGGCTCTGAGGCAACTGAAGATTTGTGAGTTTTCAATGTTTTTGGGGCATTCCAATTTAAGTAGTATTTGTGTGTCATCTGCATAGTTGTAGCATGTGAGATGGAAATCATTGATCAGTTCTGGTAAAGATATCATGTAGATGTTGAAAAGTAAAGGTGAGATGATTGATCCTTGGGGGACCCCTGCTTTTGTGAGATAGGGTTTGGACGAGAAGGGGGGGCGAGTGGATGATATTCGATCTTTTTTTAACAGAGGAAGTAATCCAGTCGAGAGCAATCCCTTGTATGCCGGCTTCGTGGAGTCTTTGAATTAGGGTGTCATGGTCAACCGTATCAAAGGCAGCTGAGAGGTTCAAGGGAAGTAGTGCAGAAACTTCATTTCGGTCGACTGTGTTTTTAAGATCATCCCAGATTGCTATGAGTGCCGATTCAGTGCTTCTTTCTGGGCGGAATCCAGTTTGGAAGTCTGAAAGTATAGAATTGTCTTCAATGAATTGTGACATCTAAGCGAATGCTGCTCTTTCTATCAATTTGCCCAGGAAAAGTCCATTTGTGTTTGGTGTGTAGTTGTTGGGGTCTTGCGGGTCTAGATTTGTTTTCTTTAATAAAGGTCGTATGTATGCCTTTTTCAGGTCTACAGGAAAAGTTCCTGATGTTAAAGAGTTGTTGATGATTCTTCTTACAGGTGTGGCAGCAGAAATAGATAGAAGAATGTTCTTGAAGATTTGTGGTGGGCAAGGGTCAGAAGGGCAACCAGAAGGTCTGCTTTCTTTGACCAAATCCATAAATTCACCCTGGGATATTTCTATGAAGGACTGTGGAAGTTGGGTTGATTTACTCTTAGAGGGTATTTTAGGAAAGGGGTTGGTGCTGATGTTTTTCTTCTGTTTTAAATAGGAGTCCAATGTGTCTGCCTTGGTTGTGTAGTGAGTTGCCAATTTGTTTGTGAAATCTTGAGTAGTGGGATGACTTCCTTCCATGCATGTAGGTTTTCGAAATTCATTGAGAATTGTATAAAATTCCTTGGTTGTAGATTGAGAATTTTGAATTCTGTCTGAGTAGTACCTTTTTTTAGCGTTTTTGATTGATGATTTGTATATCCTGTTAAGTCTGTGTAGCTGCAGTTTGTTTTGAGCCAGGTCCGCTGCAACTTTCTGATTTGTTGCTTTATCTTTTTAAGTTCTGTGTTTCTCCAAGGTGTTGGTTTTCTTTTGTTGTGTTTAGTTTTTCTGAGTGGTATTAGGATATCAAAAGCTTCCTGTAGCCACTCATAAAGTTTGTTTGGCACATAATTAATTGTATCTAGATCTGTGTTGGCTGTTAGTTGTGTTTCTAAGTCATCCAAATTGAGTTTGCTCCATGGTCGATCGGTGTATGTATGTAAGTAGTTGTAAGGTATGTTGATTTGTGGATTTGTATGTCGGAAAGTTATCAAATGGTGGTCTGACCAAGTGATTGGCGTGATGCTATGAATAGTAACTAGTTCAGGCTTAGCAAAAATGACATCTAGGATATGACCAGCGATGTGTGTGGGATTGTGTACAATCTGATGTAGGTTCAATGCAACTAGGCCAGTGGTGATAGCTTTTGGATGGGGCATATTGGGTTTGTCAAACCAAATGTTTAGATCCCCAAGAATGCATAGGTTGGAGTATAGTGCAATAAGGTTTGAGACTGTGTCTAGAAAAGCATCTGGGAATGTGGAGTTGTTAGGTGGAGGTCTGTAAAGGAGGAGAAAGTTACAGGAGGAAGTTGGACTAGGGTGGCATCTGGTAAGGAGGGCTTCACAACCTTGTATGGAGATGTTGTCTGTTTTACTGGGGTTCAATGCCTGTTTGAATATAATAGCTAGTCCACCTCCTCTCTTGCCTATAAGGTTTTGTGCGATGGTTTGATAGCCTGGAGGAACGGCTCCGTGCAACACTGGGGCCATGTCATCTCCCAACCAGGATTCAGTTAAGAATAGTAAGTCAGGTTGTATGTCTGTGAGCAGGTCGTAGATGTGGTGCTTGTTTTTTGAGAGTGATTGAGATTTATGAGCTGGCAGTTTAGAAAAGGTGTGTTAGTGGTAGTGTTGTCTTGTTTAGGAGAAGGGTAAGTAGTATAATGTGAGCTTGAAGCAGGAGTGTTGCTAGTTGTGATAACTGTTTGAGACTCACAATAGTCTTGCTTTTCAATATAGTGTTCCTTTTCCAGCAGGTTAAGGAGGCATTTTGTTGGGTCTGTGTGTGTGGGTGGTGGACTTGGTGGCTGAGAGAGCCATGAGGAGTGTACTGTTTTTTGTAGGATAGTTTTATTATGTAATAGACAAGGGGATACAAGGTTGCTATGAGTGGCATGTTTTTTATTTTGTTTGCGTTTGTTTAGTGTGGATGAAGTATGGGTTAGGGGTGGTGGAGGAGCATGTGGATCATGATGTAAGGCTCTAAATTGTGCAATGGAAGAGAGGCGAGTGAATGAAAGTTGCTGGGTTGGGGTGCTTGTGGTAGGTGAAGTGTGAGAAAGTAGGGGTGGAGATAGGATGGAACTTGTATTCTTGTGTAGTCCTAAGGGTGGGAGTGGGTATGATGATAAGTGTAATGTAAGTTTGTGTTGCTTTGATGTGCTGATGTTTGTGGTCTGGATTGTTTTTGTGGAAGAGTGAGAGGGGACATTGCTATAGTTGTTTTTGGTGTGGGATTTGTATGTGAGTTAGTGCTGGTGAGGGGAATTTGAGTGTTAGATGGGGTGTTGATGTGTTTTGGAGATTAATGTACGAGGTGTGTAAGAGGTGATGGATGTGTGTCAGGGGAGTTAGTGTTAGTTGCTATGGCTGGAAGAGGTAATATGTGTGGTGGAGTGAAATGTGGGGATTGTATGGTTGTGTGTAATTGGTGAAGAGAGGGGAAGAGTGTTTGTAGATGGTGTGTTTGAAGGCAGGGTTTGGGCATTTCTTATGAATACAGGTGGTCTGTGTGGAGAAAACAGCGGATAGTGTTGTTGGTTAGTATGAGCAGAGAGTGTGTATCTGGAAGGCTTAGACTGAGAGAAATGTATACTGTAGCTTTGTGTTGTGTTGGTGATGGCAGGTTGTGTTAGTGGGAGTGGACAGAGTAGTGTTTGCTGTGAGAAGGCAGGTTTTTGACTGTAGTAATTGTGGGGGATATGTGTATATGTGTTGTATAAATGGTATTGTGTTAGGTGATGGGACAATGCAATCTGTCCGTGGTCAGTTTGTGATGCATGAGTTGGATGCCTTTGTAGAATATGTGTTTGCATGTTGAGGGATGTGTAAGGGCTGGAACCATTCTTGGTCCACTGAGAATTGGGCAGCATTTCTGGCCCTAGTCCCTACCTGTCCCAAACAGGCCCCAACAGGCAGCTGCCCTTGTCCTCTCCGCCCTTAGCCTTGACGCACGGGCTGAAGCGCCCTGAGTCCTAGCCTTTAATAGCCCTACAGGCCAATAAGAAGCTGCTCCTAACCCTAGCCAATCCAATTGCAAGCCCTGATTCAAACAACTGATGGGAGACCCAGCCCTGATCACCAATCATATCCCTATTCCTGACCACCAATCACAGCCCCAGCCCTAAAACCAGCAACCAATCAGAATTCCAGCCCTATCCACCAATCACAGCCCTAGAACCAACAGTCAATCAGAAACTCAGCCCTATCCACCAATCACAGCCCTAGAACCAACAGCCAATCAAAAACTCAGCCCTATCACCAATCACAGCCCTAGAACCAACAGCCAATCAGATTATCAGCCCTATCCACCAATCACAGCCCTAGAACAAACAGCCAATTAGATTCTCAGCCCTATCCACCAATCACAGCCCTAGAACCAACAGTCAATCAGAATCTCAGCCCTATCCACCAATCACAGCCCTAGAACCAACAGCCAACCAGAATCTCAGCCCTATTCACCAATCACAGCCCTAGAACCAACAGCCAATCAGAAACTCAGCCCTATCCACCAATCACAGCCCCAGAACCAACAGCCAATCAGATTCTCAGCCCTAGAACCAACAGCCAATCAGATTCCCAGCCCTATCCACCAATCATAACCCCAGCCCTGGAGCCAGCAACCAATGGAAAGACCATCTCCCATCAACCTATCACAACAACATATGCAACAACCAATAGGAACTCATATAAGGAGCAAGTTAACTGAAGTCCAGTCCCTGTGGTCAGGGGGAAAGGCAACTGCTGCTCTATTCAGAATCTCCTTGGATGCAGACAGGCTGAATCCACACTTCCAAGCTAGCAGAGTCTACTTTCCAGGTAAGGGAGAGATTGTGCAAGAAACAAACACTGGAATACTGCTGGGCGCGCACTCTGAAAACAGGCGTTTTTAAAGGCACAAATACAGGGGGGAGACAGTTTTTAAGCACAATTTAAATCACAGAAACAGATTAAAACTGTCTCCTAACCTTTTTACTTAGAAGAGAAAAGGGGGGGGGTCGCCATAAACTAGCAAGGCAATTCAAACAGTCAAGGCAAAAACACATTTTAAAAAAACACAACTTTAAAAGAGGCCAGGCTGCCTGAAACACAGAGAGTCCACAGTAAAACAGACACAGGTAGCTGAAATAAACACTTTTGAACAAATGATTCTATTTACCCAGAAAAATCTCAGGGCTCCTTACCTAGGTCTTTTTGCAATCCTTGAACACTGGGCTGCATCAGGACACAGGGGAGATGCACTGCGGCTCACAAAATGGAGGTGGCTGTCTTGGGCTTCCCTCCACATACTTCAGGGGCCAGAGCAGGTTTGGGGGGCGGGTCTCAGGTGCAGCAGGGACTCAGGGAGCCAATCAGCTAAGTCCAGTACCTGTGGTCAGGGGGAAAGGCAACTGCTGCTCTATTCAGAATCTCCTTGGATACAGACAAGCTGAATCCACACTTCCAAGCTAGCAGAGTCTACTTTCGAGGTAAGGGAGAGATTGTTTAAGAAACAAACACTGGAATACTGCTGGGCGCACACTCTGAAATCAGGCTTTTTTAAATGCAAAAATACAGGGGGGCAGACAGTTTTTAAGAACAATTTAAATCACAGAAACAGATTAAAAAAGTCTCCTAAAAACACACTCTGCAAGATGTATGTAGCCTTTTTACTTAGAAGAGAAAAGAGGGAGGCGCCATAAACTAGCAAGGCAATATACACAGTCAAGGCAAAGACGAATTTAAAAAAAACACCACTTTAAAAGAGGCCAGGCTACCTGAAACATAGAGAGTCCACAGTAATACAGACACAGGTAGCTGAAATAAACACTTTTGAACAAATAACACTATTTACCCAGACAAATCTCAGGGCTCCTTAGCTATGTGTGACGCAGTAAAAAATAAAACCATGTGGGCCCCTGAAATGGCGGCTGCCTGACCTGTAAAGTGGGACATGAGGTAACTGCGCTGGTATTGCGCGCCGTCGCGGTAGGCGGTCGAAGACCGCAGCGCAATTCTGCATTGGTTAACATTGGACCCTATAGGTCCCAGGAGCCAATGACGATGTATGCCGGCGGTGACGATATGCACCGCTGCGGACGTGACCACCATTTTCTATCTGTTCAATCACTCGATACCTGATCTTCGAAAGGAGAGGACCTACACTGCAAGTGCTGCTGTGACCTCAGTCTGGAAGAGACAATGGCTCGTGCGTTTGGGGAAAGGGCCCCTGCCTTTTTCACGGAGGAGTTGGAGAAACTCGTGGATGGGGTCCTCCCCCAGTACACGCTACTCTACGGTCCTCCAGACAAGCAGATAAGTACACTGGGAGCAAGCTGTATGGGCAATGCCTGTGTGGAGTGGGGTGGATGAAAGATGGGGGGGAGAATGAGGTGCGCATGAAACAACGGTGAGTGCATGTGCCACATGGCAAGGGTAGGGATGCCGGCCAATGACTGATGGTGCAGTTGGTAATAACTTCTCTTTTTCCCCTGTACAATTCCTGTAGGTCCGCGCCCACCAGAAGAAGGATATTTGGCGTGCCATCGCCAAGGACGTCCGGACCCTGGGGGTCTACCACAGACAGAGCAGCCACTGCCGGAAAAGATGGGAGGACATTCGCTGCTGGAGCAAGAAGACGGCGGAGGCCCAGTTGGGGATGGCCTCCCAACGTGGGAGGGGTGCCCGTCGCACCATGACCCCCCTGATGTTCAGGATCCTGGCGGTGGCGTACCGGAGTTGGATGGGCGCTTGAGGGCAGCACAGCAGCAACAAGGGGGTGAGTACACTCTCTTTCAGCTGATTCAGCGCACATTGTAGGTGTCTGGGTGGGGGAGGTGGGCTGTGGGTTCCCCTAGACCAGGGCGAGTTTGCTAGTGAAGTCCCCTTTTTCAGGCAGACCCTGTGTCACCCCACCCCACCTGGGTACAGTGCCAACTACACCTAGTCAGGCTCCTGTGACATCCATGTGAGCAGAAATCAGCCATAGCCTTGTAAGCCATGTCCCAGGGATTGAATAGTGGACCCCAAGTGCGTGGCCTAGTGCAGGGGGCATCTGTGTCTGTCGTGTCCGCCAACAGTAGTGGTATTGCATGCACTCAACATGTCTTTCTTCTGTCTCCCCCCCCCCTTTTGTGGTCTCCCTGTACTTGTGTGCATTAGCATCATCAGGCGGAGGAGCAGTGGCACCTGAGCAGGAGGGAGCTGCATCCCACATGGCCCTGGAGGGCAGACTACAGACTCCGAATTCACCAGTGGGATGGAGGGCGAGGGAAGCTCCACGGTGGGGACAGGAGCTGACACCAGCGATACGGACTCCTCCTCTGATGGGAGCTCCCTTGCGGTGGCGGGCCGATCTGTGCCCCCGCATCTAGAGGTACAGCCGGCACCACCCCCTCCAGAACCGCCCTCCCAGCAGCCCCTCAGCCTTTGCCCTGTGCCTGCTCACCCAGGAGGGTGGGCATCACCTTCGCCCCAGGCACCTCAGTCCCTGCCCCTGTCACCCCTGCTGCCCTCAGTGAGGAGGCCATTGACCTCCTCAGGTCCCACACTGTTGGGCAGTCTACCATTTTGAATGCCATCCAGGGTGTAGAGAGGCAGTTGCAACAAACCAATGCATTCCTGGAGGGCATTCATTCTGGTCAGGCAGCCCTTCAGCGAGTTTTTCAGACTCTGGCCTCAGCACTGATGGCATCCATTGTCCCTCTCTCTAGCCTCCCCCCTCCAACTTCCTCAACCCAGACCCAAACCCCTGTACCTAAGCCTATCCCAAGCACACCATCAGACCAGCCTACACACACCTCAAGACACAAAGGAAGCTCAGGCAAACATAAGCACCACACTTCCAACAGGCACTCACGCAAGCATCAGACACATGCAGACATACCAACATCCACTGCCTCCACTGTGTCCCCCTCCTCCTCGTCTCCCTTCTCCCTCCAAGTCTCGTCTCCACTCACACCTGCATGCACTACATCTTCAGCCACTACGTCCCTCACCAGCACACCCACCACCACAACCCGCTCACGTGCAGACACCACCCCCACTACCATTCACACATCCGCTGTGTCCTCTCCCAGTGTGTCTGTGAGCCCACGGCCTAAGGTACACAAACACAGCCACACACCCACCCAACAGCCATCCTCCAGCCCATGCACCTTCACCCAAAGTCACCAAACGTACACCTCTACGAACACTACCTCTTTCTGCACTCCCAAAACCCCTCCATCTACCTGTCCCAGTGTTCCTAAGAAACTTTTCCTGGACACCCTTGACCACTTTCCCTCTCCTCCCCCACCCCCTCAGTCTCCTAGGGCCCGACTCTCCAGGTCCCAACCTAGCACCTCTGCCACAACATCGTTGGGACCAGTGGTGCCAGTAGTTACCGGATTCTGGAGTGCACCAGGCAGCAGGGCAGCCAGTGTAGCAAGGCGCCACAGCACAGACAGTCCCCCACCTGTCAAGCATCAAAAGTTGGCCAGTGCCCAGCGGGAGAGGGGGAAGACACCAGCCACCAAAGCCGCTCCCAGGGGTACAGTTGGGATTGTGGAGTCAGCCACGACACCTTCCAAGGTGGAGAAGGGGCACAAGAAAACCGGCTGTTTGGGAAGATCGGCTTGGCGGAGAAGACCGCCATCAGCCCCGCTGCCCAGGATGCGACCGCCAGCAGCCCACTACCCCAGACAGGACCGCCAGCAGCAACCCTGCTGCCCCAAACAGGACCGCCAGCAGCAGCCCCGCTGCCCAGGAGGCGACCGCCAGCAGCCCCGCTACCACAGACAGGACCGCCAGCAGCAGCCCAGCTGCCCAGGAGGCGACTGCCAGCACCCCCACTTCCACAGACAGGACCGCCAGCAGCTGAACTGCTGCCAAAGACACCGCCGCCACAAGCACCGCTGCCTAAGACTCCGCCGCCACAAGCACCGCTGCCAAAGACACAGCCGCCACAAGCACCGCTGCCAAATACTCCACCACCACAAGCACCGCTGCCAAGGACACCGCTGCCACAAGCACCGCTGCCAAGGACACCGCCGCCAAAAGCACCGCAGGCCCATGAGCACCAAAAGCGCTGACGCTAGTGAGGCCGGCACGAGCAGGATGAAGCACTCTGGGCACAAAACCCCCTCCAGAACCAGTGGAGACTGTTATCCACTACCTCAGTCCTTGGCAGGATGAAGCACTCTGGGCACAAAGCCCCCTCCAGAACCAGTGGAGACTGTTATCCACTACCTCAGTCCTTGGCAGGATGAAGCACTCTGGGTACAAAGCCCCCTCCAGGACTAGTGGAGACTGTTATCCACTACCTCACTCCTTGGCAGGATAAAGCACTCTGGGCACAAAGGCCCCTCCAGAACCAGTGGAGAAAGGCATCCACTACCCCAGTCCTTGACAGGATGAAGCACTCTGGACACAAAGCCCCCTCCAGAACCAGTGGAGAAAAGCATCCACTACCTCAGTCCTTGGCAGGATGAAGCACTCTGGGCACAAAGCCCCCTCCAGAACCAGTGGAGAAAGGCATCCACTACCCCAGTCCTTGGCAGGATGAAGCAATCTGGGCACAAAGCCCCCTCCAGAACCAGTGGAGATTTACATCCACTACCTCTGTCCTTGGCAGGATGAAGCACTCTGGGCACAAAGCCCCCTCCAGAACCAGTGGAGAAAAGCATCCACTAACTCAAGAGTCTGTGGCTTTGCACTCCCCAGGATTGAACAGTGGGCAAACCACCCACTGTAGAGACTTGAGAGACTGTGGCTTTGCACTCCCCAGGATTGAACAGTGGGCAAACCATACACTGTAGAGACTTGAGAGACTGTGGCTTTGCACTCCCCAGGATATAGCAGTGGGCAAACCACCCACTGTAGAGACTTAAGAGCCTGTGGCTTTGCATTCCCCAGGATTGAACAGTGGGCATGGGGCCCCTCATGGATTTTGCTTTGTGCACTCAACCGGCTGAGGTGCCCCCCCCTTCCCCCTGAGGTGCCTGTTTTGTTTCAATCTGACGCCCCTGCAGTGTTCTCTCCGTCTTGTTCGGGTATCTTCTGTGGGCCTCGCCCATGCCATTTGGGCCCAGTGATCCACGGACTACGATGGTGGAATACCTTGGACTTGTGTTCTTGATGTATTTAATTATATATAGTATAAATGTATATATTTGTAAATATTTTCGAATCATGTTTTTGAATATATCACAATAATTTCCTTTTGTCCTTGCATTCTTCCAGGGGGGATTGTGGGGTGTAACTGTGATGTGTCATGATGTATTAGCGTGTGTGTTGTAGTGGGTGAGGGTGGGGGTATTGATTGTTGCGTGTGTGTCACTCTTTTTTCCCTCTCCCCTCCCCTGTGTCGTAGGTGCAGTACTCACCCTGGTCTTCGTCGCTGGCATTCGTGCTCCTGGTAGAGGAGCAGGAAGATAAAGGCTGGAAAAATCTGGAGCTCTAGTTCCATGGCGTCCTGGTTCCTCGTGGGGTGTGTAGAGGTGAGCGTTTTCCCTTTGAAGTCCTGTTTCCGCGGTGTTTTTGTTCATGGTGAATCCGCCCCGGAAAAGGTTGCGGATTGGTGGGTTGTAATTCTATGGGCGGTACATTGTCCTCCCCCTGTCTGTTGGTGGTGACCACCAAGCTGTTTGTTTGTACCGCCGTGGCGGTCGGAGTGTTAAAGCGGCTGTCTATGTTGGCGGTTTCCGCCACGGTCGTAATCCCATTTTTTTAACCGCTGGCCTGTTGGCGGTCTTACTGCCGCTTTAACACTGACAGCCAGGGTTGTAATGACCACCTATGTGTTTAGGTTAGTATATGTTGTCCTCCATGTGTCCCGTCTTATAAGGGGAGTGAGGGTTGATGTTTAGAGTGTTTAGTTAAATGTGATAAGTAAGTTTAGCTTAGGTTAGTTAGGGCCTGTTGTGGGTAATGTGTAGTTAGGATAGGTTAGGTAAGGTGTTTCCCCAGGTTTTATCTTCCTTTTTTACTGTTGAATAAATATTTAGGTAATCCTTTACAGTATGTTTCAAACGATTGGGGATCAGGGCCTTGCCATGGTTGGACAGTGTCTCTTTAGTATTTGCATTTGTGTCCCATCCTGCAACCAATTCCCAAATGAGCTGTTGCATTGGCAGCTACACCAGAGCTACTTTGCTAAGATTCTGCCATCCATTGCACCCACCCCTCAAGGTTACTATGGATCCCAAAGTGTTGTTAATTTTTGATGTATGTTTTCAATATCACATACTTTGGGACCAGATTTGGTATTGAGGACACTGTGGGGGTCATTTTGACCTTGGCGGACGGCGGAGGCCGTCCGCCAAGGTACCGCCGCTGAATGACCGCACCGCGGTCAAAAGACCGCGGCGGCCATTCAGACATTTCCTCTGGGCCGGCGGGCGCTCTCCAAAAGAGCGCCTGCCGGCCCAGAGGAAATGCCCCTGCAACGAGGACGCCGGCTCAGAATTGAGCCGGCGTAGTTGCAGGGGTGCGACGGGTGCAGTTGCACCCGTCGCGTATTTCAGTGTCTGCTTAGCAGACACTGAAATACTTTGCGGGGCCCTCTTACGGGGGCCCCTGCAGTGCCCATGCCATGGGCATGGGCACCGCAGGGGCCCCCAGGGGCCCCGCGGCACCCCCTACCGCCATCCTGTCTCCCGCCAGGAACAGGATGGCGGTAGGGGGTGTCAGAATCCCCATGGCTGCGGAGCGCGCTCCGCAGCCATGGAGGATTCACAAGGGCAGTCGTAAACCGGCGGGAGACCGCCGGTTTACCCTTTCTGGCCGCGGCTGAACCGCCGCGGTCAGAATGCCCTCGGGAGTACCGCCAGCCTGTTGGCGGTGCTCCCGTGGTCGGTGACCCTGGCCGTCACCGGCCGCCAGGGTCAGAATGACCCCCTGTGTTTCATCTGCCTGCAGCCTGAAGTTCAAGTGAAGCCTTATAAGGTGAGTGGTGGTATGATCTCATGTAGTATGGTATACATAACTCACACCTATCATTTGTTAAATTGTTCAGCCAGGTTACTTATTTGTACATACATTCATACACATTCATCCCTGCTGTATGGTGTGTGTTAGGAAAATTTGGGGTCAAATGTCACATATGTAAAGATTGGCTTGTAGAAAAATTTGAAGGCAGTCATTTTTGGCTTAGACATCCCTTGAGAAAGACTTATTCTGTCCAACACATCATTATACATTTTAGTTTCTATTTTCCTCTGAATTAACCCTCAGGAAGGGCAGATGATGGTACAATCTAGACCACAGTGCATAGTTATCAGCCCATATTCTTTCAGGGCAGTTGTATTGACATTCTATAATCATTGACATGAGGCATACTTCACTGATCTCCCTCATGGTTGATGTGTCACATTACACAGAGACAAAGTGGTTGTGTAAGTGCTATTTATTATAAAATGCTGTAGTGCTATAATTACCTTGTCCATGATTGTGAGTTCATTAGTGTGACAACTTCCATTGTGATCCTACACAAGTGCAAAAGGATGTGTCATTTGACATGCTGGGGTGAAGTGTCAGACAGTGCAGAGGGACAGGATTTGCCAATGAGGTAGTGAGAGACAATCACAGGGCAGAGTGACAAGATAAACAGTGGGCTGGAGAACAGTGCTTGAGAGCAACTGTTGCAAGACTGGCATGTTACAAAGCACAGGACCTTGGTTATAAGTCGGCCGGTGGCAGGGACTAGTGCTACTAGGTACTCTTACGGGTGAAGGTGATCTGTTCCATGTCTTCATCTTCTGATGTGTGTGTTGTCTCCTCTGCCCTTGGTGGTGGTGTTTGTGAAGGGGCAACACACACCCTAGTGTTTGAAGACGTGGAGTCAGACATCCCAGTAGCTGCCAATTGTGGGGTTATTCAAGGCAGTACTGCAGCAAGGAGGAGCTGCTGGTTCTTAAGAATAGCAGCCACATCACTGTGGTAGGCAACCAGGTCAGCCCTGAGAGGGTCGATATTACATTCGTGCACACGTTGAAACGTTTGTTGTTGGAGGTGTTGTGTCAACTCTTTTACAGCTGTGCTGATTTCCTCCACACTTTTTTCAAGTTCATGCAAGACTGATGTTCGCCCTTGCATGGCTGCTGCCTGTTCTGCACTTGACATCATGCACGAACGCACCCCCTCTAGGCTGGCTGCCATATTTTCCATCCCCACCTGCACCTCCTTGGCCAGCTCCCGCTGTACTCCAAATACAGTTCTCTCAAAGCTGGTGCCATTGTCGTCAGAGTCCTCAGCTGGGTTAGAGCTGGCAGGTTGTACAATTGGGGTGGTGGGTGGGTCCTCTGTGATGGCTGCTCTCTCTGTGCTCCTCCTTGCGACTGAAGGTGGGGTCTGGAGGGTCCCAAGGACATCTTGGAGGGTCTGCTGGCTGATGTTTGTCAGCTCGTCATCCATGCCATCAGGGTAGTCCAGGACAGGCATATCCCCAGGAGAGCCATCGTCCTCTGCAATGAGATATTGTGTCTGTGTTGTGGGATTTGTAATGTGACATGCCTGCCTTCCTATTTGTTGCACATTGTGATCTTGGTTCCTGTTCATTAATCCTGTCTTCAATATTAGCATTCTCCCAGGCCTATGCTCCACCTGCATGTCACATGTAGTGTGGTCAGTTTGGGGACTTGTCAGCATCACATACTCTAGGTGTTCGTTCTGGCCAAATTGTATATTGCCACCTTCTTGTCCTACTCAACCCTCTGTCTACTTCTATTCTCATGGTGAGGCCTTGCACTGGCTGTGGTTGTTCTGATGGCACTTGCACTACACTTAACAATCTGGAACTGAGCCAGTCTCAGATATTTCACATCCAGCTATATGTTTCTGAGAGCTAGCATATACTATGTATAGCATTGGCATGGCACACAACAGATGTCAGCATTGGTAGTGTGTAATTTTGATGTGAGGGAATGTGGGCTACATTGGATTGCACTGATGGTCCTAGCAGTGTTCCAGTTCTTCCTCTGACTGTGAGGGTGAACTTCACTAGCCGGTGACATAGGTTCTCCTCCTCAATGCTGTTGTCTGAGCACTATGACATTTGGGACGTTGCATGGTTTCATTGGAGCTATTGCGACCCAGGCACAGGGTGGACCTTGACATATGCAGCATGGATATGTCATTAGTGCTGTGTACCTCATAATGTTTCTGACAATGGCTGATGTTTGTAGCAACTATGGACAATCACATTTGACAGGGTTAGAAGATTTTTATTGATTACAGGGGATTGATAAAGTTGTCATCCTGAACCCTCTAATTTGGGTGTGTTTGATCCATGGGAACGTTACTGCCATTAGCTACTTGACCTGCACACACAGCAGAGGTGGTAGTGGCAACTGTTGTCAATGTTAAATTCCACTTGCAGATATGGCCTGAGACTTCATGTTGTGAGAATACCAGCTGTCGTGTGACAGCAGGCCAGTTTTACGTTGTACACTAACCTCCTGGACTGGCTTTACCTTTCCAACATCCTTGGCATGGCAGCACTCCCTGAATATCATGACCTACATGCATTGTGTAGTAGGTATGTACCCCATGCTTGCAGTTAACATTTGTGCATTTTAATTCCCCATGCGACTTACGCTGGATCTGTGCTGTCTCCTGGGAGTCTGCCCTGTCCTGTCCTTGAATCCCTGTGATGATCTCCTCAGGGATGACGACTGTCACCATCTCCTCAACGTGGTCCAGGGCCTCCTGCGGTGCTGGACTCCCTCTTCCAGTCTGCAGTGCTGCCTTCCTGTTCCTGGCCATCTTTTCCTTGGTCCTGCGCTTGCAGTCAAGCCAGTGTTTCTTGCACTCAATGACTGTTCTCTGTACTTCTGCCACACTGTTTATCTTGTCAACAACTTGTTGCCATATTACCTCTCTACCACTGATTGGCAACTTTAAGGTAACAGAAAGTTGGTGATGGTGTTCCGTCACCTCTTTCACCAAAATGTCCTGTTCCTCTGCACTGAAGCGACACTTTCTTTTCTTCTTCTCCCTCTCCTGGGTCTTATGTAGGTTCTCCTGGCTGGTTCCTGGTCTGTTGTCATCTTCCTGGGGTCTGTTCAAGCATCTGGGATCCATTTTGGCTCTCCTTAGCACATTTTGCCGTGTTTGTGCCGCTTTTTGTCGCTATTGCATCATAAAACAGCACGTATCCGGTTTGCAACGTCGTAAACCATCTCACAGTCATTTTCGCCGCGTTAACGTCATTTTTCTTTATGACGTGACGCATTGGTTTGAGTAAAAAAAAAAATACTCACACCTGTGGTTTGCGCTGCCGTGCGTCAAAGTATAAATTTGACACCTAAGCGGCGCAAAGAAATGGAGTTAGCCGGCGGTAAACTTTTTGACGCAAAACTGCTTTGGCGCAGTTTTGCGTCAAAAAGTTGAAATATGGGCCTGAATGGATAGATGATGGATTTGGAATGTTTGAATTTTGGTGAAAGAATGGATGAGAGAAAGCATAGCTTAAATTATGGTGGCAATGGGTGAATATAACAGGGAGAATAAAAGGATGATTGAATAATTGTTTGGAAGAATAAACAAGCAAGCTCTTCTGGGGGGGGACATGCTGCTCACCTAATTCGCTTATTTTGTTTTATGGTTATCAAAGCTATTTGTGTTCTAATCCCTTGACTCACTGTATTTGTTAAGTAAGGCAGATATGTATCCCACACATCATCATTTACCAACTCCCTCCCGGCCAATAGCATTTCACCACCCATGACCGAATTGCAATATGGTTCAGTTCGTGGCTGCAGTGTTTGCTGTGCAATGTGGGTCGCCTTCAGTTAATGCAGCATTTATAAAGTTTTCACTGCCTGCCAAAAAAAACCCACCAAGGCCAAGATTTATGACAAACTGGTGCAGCACTGTGCTGCGCGAAACATAGCACAGTCGCACTGCGGCACTTTTGAAAGAAAGGGATGCACCATATTTAAAGGAATACAGTGCACCCATGTGGTTTCCTCCTGCGTTGGCACTAAATGTAGCTGACATCGCCAGCACAGGCATCAATGCACCATAGTGCAAGGGTGTCTGCATTGAGGGGATAGATTGTTTAGGTGCAGGAAGATGCCCCTTCCTGCACATAAATGAACTATAATGGTGATTTGGCACTCCTATGTGTGCTGCAAAATGCAGCACACAAGCAAGTACCAAAGTGTCATTTTGGAATGATTGTTTATGTACAGGAAGGGACACCTTCTTGCAAATAAACAATCATTTATGGCCTTTTGCTCCTTCTATGTGTGCTGCAGAATGCAGGACACATAAAAAGAGCAAAAAACAAGGAGGAATAAAAGTATTCCTTCTTGTTCTGCATGCTAATGCCGCCCATAGGGAAGTATTATTTTTTGTGCTTCCTCAGATTTATGCCTTCTTGTAAATCTGGGGCAGCGTCAAAAGCAATGGGTGTTGCAGTGGAAAACTGCATCGGTGGGGCCCATATTTATAAAGAGGCGTTAAGCCACAAAAAGTGGCTTAATGTCTCCTTGTAAATATGGTGCAGTGAAAAGCAACACTGGAGCGTCACTGAAAGTGATGCTCCGGTGGCCCTAGGGCCTTGTAAATCTGGCCCAAAGTGTGTTTCCGTTCGCCACTGTTAGACCTTGGTGTGGTCTCACCTGACTTTTTTACCCCTGCTTCCCATTTTATTGACAGTGTGCTGGAATCTGTTTTTGCTGTTTTTGGTACTCGTACTCTGAGCACTTTACCACTGCTTTGCAGTGCTAAAGTGCAAGTGCTCCTGTGTAATTTGTATGTGTTATTAGCTTGTCCCTGATGGGCATATTTGATTTACTGATAAGTCCCTAGTAAAGTGCACTAAGGATGCCCAGGGCTTGCACATCAAATGCTACTAGTGGGCCTGCAGCACTAGTTATGCAACCCACATGAGTATCCCTGTAAACATGGCTCAGGCCTGCCACTGCAGTGTCTGTATGTGCACTTTTAAGATGCCAATTCGACCTGGCAAGTGTACCCCAATTGCAAGGCCTGAACCTTCCTTTTTTCTACATGTAAGGGACCCCTAAGTTAGGTCCTAGGTAGCCTCATGGGCAGGGTGCAGTGTATGTTAAAGGTGGTACATGTACTTGTGTTTTTTATATATCCTAACAGTGAAATACTGCTAAAGTCAGCTTACACTGTTTCAAGGCCTATCCCCCTCATAGGTTAACATTGGGGCTGCCCTTAAATGATATTTAGGCAAAGATTCCCTTTCGGGCAGATAGAAATATGGAGTTTGGTGTCATTGAACTCACAATTTAAAAATACATCTTTTGGTACAGTTGTTTTTTGAATTGTCAGTTTGAAAATGCCATGTTTAGAAAGTGGGATTTTTCTTGCTTAAACCATTGTGTGGCTCTGCCTGTCTGTGGGCTCCCTGACTGGGTCAAACTGACAGTTGGGCTGGTGTGAATTCCCTCTAGACAGTGAAACAATGGTAGCTGTGGAGTAGCCTGCATATCCTGATGGGCCATCTGAGCTAGAGTGGAGGGAGGAATGGACCCTTAAACCTGAATGAGCTGTGACTATCCTCACACAATGGAGTCTCCAACCCCTTGGTGTGAGTCTGGAGCCTGGCCTGGGCAAGGCAGAATCTTGTGAACAACAGAATCTTTACGTTGAAGTTTGCCAACTTCAAAGGCAGTTAGGGGTATAAGTATTGGACCCCAAACCTCTCAAAATCAGATTTCTACAATGATTCAAGAGGAACCCCTGCCAAGGAGAAGAACTGATGAGCTGAGGAGAAGTGCTTCCCCTGCCTGTGACTGTGCTTTATTGAGCTATCCTGCAGTTGCTGCTTCTGCCTGTGAAAGGGGACAAAGACTGGACTTTGTGTTGTGCCTTCCTGCTTGAGAAAAATTTCCAAGGGCTTGAGATGAGCTTGCCTCCTGTTGTTGAAGTCTCAGGGCCATCAAAGACTTCTCTCTGCCAGCACCTGGACTCTGGTGAGTCTCCTGCCCTGCCAGGTGGTGACCCATCCAGTTCCTGGGCCCTTAAAAGGTAAAGCTGGTGGAAAAGGACTGAACTCCACGTAAACACCGCTGTACTGGGAACTTTTCGATGCACCATCTGCAACGCGGCTGATAACCGATGCTCCGCCAGCCTCGCAGCTGAAATCGACACTCCGTCTGCATCGGAGCTGGAAGATCAATGCATCGCGGTTGGAGAAACGACATCCAAAACACGTCAACGCCTGCTGATAACGACGCAAACCCCACGCAGTGCGGTTTCCTGACACCATGAGACTGGATTTCGCCGCAACAACACTCGCCGTGAAAAATCGATGCAAAGCCTGCCCAGACCCTTGGTGCCCATCCTGAAATAGATGCATTACTCTCTTGCAAGGGAGAAAAACAACACATCACTGACTTGACCAGAGGAAGAAATAACGCACTGCCTCACTTGCACGTACGGAATCAACGCATTGCTAACTTTCCCAATGCGCGCTCACCCGTACGCCTTTATTTTGTTTGCAAATCAGGTACTTTTGTTGAACAACAGCATTCTCACTGTTTTCTCAGGATTAAGACTCTCTTATTCTTTTTTAAATTCATATCTTGAGTTGTGTATGTCGGATTTTTGTCGTTTTGATCTTGTTTGATTTAGATAAATGTTATCTGTTTCCCTAAATTGGTGTGGTGTCCATTTTGTAGTGTTTTCACTGTACTACTGAGTATGTTGGTACAAATACTTTACACATTGCTTCTGAGGTTAAGCCTTTCTGCTTGTGCCCAGCTACCAAGATGGTGAGTGGGAGTTACCCTGGTGTGTTTTCTCCTTTACCCTAACTAGAGTGATTGTCACTGCTTGGACAGAGTGCAAACTGCCTGCCAACCAGACACCCCATTTCTAACACTCACTCAGTTAACTCTTAGTATTTCACTCCTTTATTCTCTCCTAACTACTTCTGCCCCAGTCTGTCAAAAAATTGAAAATCCAGTCTTGCCATGTGCCACACTTTTAATGCCGTTTGAAGTATTTTGAAAATATATTTCATGGTTTCCCATAACAGATTTATTTTATGTCTGTTCAGATCTTTCCCTTTAGACTTTTGTCTATACGGTGACTGAATAAGTGAAAGTTTAAGCAGATTATTCAACGATGATCCGTTTCACCCATCTATTCTATAGCAAAAGCTCTACCTACCTATCTAATCCCACTGCCTTACCCGGAAGTAGAGTAAGTCAAGTTTCCTTTCCTTACTGCCCAGCGAATGAGTTTGTTGTAATTAATTTGTGGTGGTGGGTGAGGCCAGTGAGTAAAGTGGGACTAGTAAGTGCCTGATGTGAGTTCAGGTATGGCGTAAGGGATACTCTGTGACTGTCAGGTTCCTATCTGTTTGCAGCTGTGCAATGGATGCAACGAGGATTCCCTACTTCTCTGCAGACCAAGTAGACCCTTAGATAAGAAATCATCCTGGCCTACCAGGATGAAGGGATGACCACTAATGAATGGCAGGCTGTCTTCCCTACTTCTG
This sequence comes from Pleurodeles waltl, assembly GCF_031143425.1. Lineage (NCBI taxonomy): Eukaryota > Metazoa > Chordata > Amphibia > Caudata > Salamandridae > Pleurodeles > Pleurodeles waltl. The sequence continues at coordinate 1,111,696,020 of NC_090440.1, forward strand.
AATTGTCTGGCCTCTTTTCAGCATCGATCAAACAATAACCAATAATTAGTAATGCTTTCTGTTTATGCTATATGGGTTAGTGTGATATAAATACTTCTTATATTTACCTATTATCCCTTCACCCTTCTTCTGATGGAAGTAATGAGCATTCATGAGCATGGATCTATAATGATAAACCCACAATGTTACAATGTACAAATAGACAATATTCTCATAACTTCTACCAATGAGTTTTGGTAATGTTCCACCACATACCTAAACCTGTCGAGTAACAGTGAGCAATGCCTCTTCTTTAAAAGGTCTAGTGATACTGAAATAATACATCTCCTTCAGGGTTCATATGAATATAACCTGCAACCTGGATAACGTCCCAGTATACACTTGTTACACAGTTCAAGGTAGCCAGTTTCAAATAATCTTTCTAATATGCACTTAAATGCATAGGCTCACTCAGAGTCCATCAGGAAAAAACATACACAAGAAACAAAGTCAATGCACTCTCCTTTACACACTTTAATTTATCAGTTCAATGTTCACAGATCCCAAACCTTTCAGGATACTAATATTTAGTTTATCACAAGTAGAAAATAATACCCAGTGTCCACTCACTACTGACTTTCCTTTCAGAGTTTTACTGGGAAATTGCAGAAGCCAGAGTGAAACAGTAGACAGCAATATAGAAGTTCCCAATTCAGATAAGAATACATTTTGTTTGCCATGGAACACTAACAGCACATTACAAGATAGTATAGGTGTAGGAGGCTGGACTGGCTTGTAGTGAGTACCAAGGGGTACTTACACCTTGCACCAGGCCCGGGTATCCCTTATTAGTGTAGAGGGGTGTCTAGCAGCTTAGGCTGATAGAAAAGGTAGCTTAGCAGAGCAGCTTAGGCTGAACTAGGAGACGAGTGAAGCTCCTACAGTACCACTAGTGTCATATGCACAATATCATAAGAAAACACAATACACAGATATACTAAAAATAAAGGTACTTTATTTTTATGACAATATGCCAAAGTATCTCAGTGAGTACCCTCAGTATGAGGATAGCAAATATACACAAGATATATGTACACAATACCAAAATATGCAGTAATAGCAATAGAAAACTCTTGGACTTGGTCCCCTTGTTCCACAGGTACTCTCGTCTGGAAATCCATTGTTGTTGCATTGCTGGTGTTGGTCTTTCCTGCAGAATTCCCCTATCACGACTTCTGTGCTCTTTGGGGAACTTAGGTGCACTTTGCACCCACTTTTCAGGGTCTTGGGGTGGGCTATTTTTCTAAACCTCACTGTTTCCTTACAGTCCCAGCGACTCTCTACAAGGTCACATAGGTTTGGGGTCCATTCGTGGTTCGCATTCCACTTCTAGAGTATATGGTTTGTGTTGCCCCTATCTCTATGTGTCCCCATTGCATCCTATTGTAACTATACATTGTTTGCACTGTTTTCTAAGACTATACTGCATATTTCTGGTATTGTGTATATATATCTTGTGTATATTTCCTATTCTCTCACTGAGGGTACACTCTGAGATACTTTGGCATATTGTCATAAAAATAAAGTACCTTTATTTTTAGTATAACTGTGTATTGTGTTTTCTTATGATATTGTGCATATGACACTAAGTGGTACTGTAGGAGCTTCACGCGTCTCCTAGTTCAGCCTAAGCTGCTCTGCTAAGCTACCACTATCTATCAGCCTATGCTGCTAGACACCCTATACACTAATAAGGGATAACTGGGCCTGGTGCAAGGTGCAAGTACCCCTTGGTACTCACTACAAGCCAGTCCAGCCTCCTACATTGGTTGTGCAGCGGTGGGATAAGTGCTTTGAGACTACTTACCACTCTTGTCATTGTACTTTTCATAAGAGAAAAATATACAAAACAAGTTCAGTGTATATACACATAACCAAACATTTTTGCATTTCCTCTTTTCACTCTTTTCTAAGTGCTGAAAAGTACTCCTAAACTTTCTAAAAAGTTCTGAAAACTTTTTTCTCTTTTTCTATCACTTTAACTCTCTCTAAAAATGTCTGGCACTGGCCAAAATGTTGATCTGTCCAAACTAGCATATGACCACCTTAGCTGGAAAGGAGCAAGGAGTCTCTGTGTAGAGAGAGGTTTGAGTGTAGGGAAGAATCCTTCCTTGGAATTGTTATTTAACATGCTTAGAGAACAAGATAAGGCTAAAAGGGAACCATCTGTTGAAAAAGTAGCTAATGGTTCCCAATCTGATCCAGGGACTCCCCCAGGTAAAGGTTCAGGAAAGAAACTTCTTAGCCTTCCCATTACAAGACAGTCTAGCATAGTTGGTACTGAGGTGGAGTCACATCATACAGATGATGTGCTCTCACATTACACTGTCAGCCAAGCTGTTAGGGTGCCCTCTGTAAGGGACAGGTCTCCTTCTGTTCATTCCCATCATACCTCTGTATCTAGGAATGTCCCTCCCACCCACCCTGATGACAGATTGTTAGAGAGGGAACTCAATAAGTTGAGGGTGGAACTGAAGCTTAAAAAGCAACAGCTGGATTTGGATAGACAGTCATTAGAATTAGAGAAGGAAAGACAGAAGTTGGGTTTAGAAACCCATGGTGGCAGCAGCAGTATTCCCCATAGTCATCCTGCAAAAGAGCATTATTCCAGGAATCTGCACAAGATAGTTCCCCCTTATAAGGAGGGGGATGACATTAACAAGTGGTTTGCTGCACTTGAGAGGGCCTGTGTTGTACAGGATGTCCCTCAAAGGCAGTGGGCTGCTATCCTATGGCTATCATTTAGTGGAAAAGGTAGGGATAGGCTCCTTACTGTGAAAAAAAGTGATGCCAATAATTTTACAGTTCTTAAGAATGCACTCCTGGATGGTTATGGCTTAACCACTGAACAATACAGGATAAAGTTCAGAGAGACCAAAAAGGAGTCTTCACAAGACTGAGTTGATTTCATTGACCATTCAGTGAAGGCCTTGGAGGGGTGGTTACATGGCAGTAAAGTTACTGATTATGACAGCCTGTATAACTTGATCCTGAGAGAGCATATTCTTAATAATTGTGTGTCTGATTTGTTGCACCAGTACTTGGTGGACTCTGATCTGACCTCTCCCCGAGAATTGGGAAAGAAGGCAGACAAATGGGTCAGAACAAGAGTGAACAGAAAATTTCATACAGGGGGTGACAAAGATGGCAACAAAAAGAAGGATGGTAAGTCTTCTGACAAGGGTGGGGACAAATCTAAAAATGAGTCTTCATCAGGCCCACAAAAACACTCTGGTGGGGGTGGTGGGCCCAAATCCTCCTTTAATCAAAACAAAGAAAAGAAACCATGGTGCTATTTATGTAAAGTAAAAGGCCATTGGACAACAGATCCCAGTTGTCCAAAGAAAAGCACCAAGTCTCCTACCACTACAACCCCTACTGCTACACCTAGTGTCCCTAGTAATAGCAGTGGTGGTGGGAGCAAACCTACTAATAGCCAATCCAAGGGAGTAGCTGGGCTCACTATTGGTAACTTAGTTGGGGTTGGCCTTGTTAGGGAGGCCACAGAGGCTGTGTTAGTCTCTGAGGGGGCTATTGATTTAGCCACCTTAGTTGCTTGTCCCCTTAATATGGATAAGTACAAGCAGCTACCCCTAATAAATGGTGTTGAGGTTCAGGCCTACAGGGACACTGGAGCCAGTGTGACTATGGTCATAGAGAAACTGGTCCACCCTGAACAACACCTACTTGGTCACCAGTACCAAGTAACCGATGCTCACAACAACACACTTAGCCACCCCATGGCTGTTGTAAATCTCAACTGGGGGGGGTTACTGGTCCAAAGAAAGTTGTGGTAGCCACAGATTTACCTGTAGACTGTCTACTAGGAAATGATTTGGAGACATCAGCTTGGTCAGATGTGGAGTTGGAGGCCCATGCAGCAATGCTGGGCATCCCAGGGCATATTTTTGCTTTAACCAGGGCTCAGGCCAAAAAGCAAAAAGGACAGGGAAGCTTGGATCCTGGAACAATGGACCAAGTGCTCCCTAAAGCTAGGGCTAGTAGAAGCAAACCACTTCCTACTATCCCTCCCTCTACAGTGGATTCTACTTCTGAGGAAGAAGAATTTCCACCCTGTGCAGAACCTACACGAGAGGAGCTGGAGGCAGACACTGCTGAGCTTTTGGGTGAAGGGGGGCCTGCCAGGGAGGAGCTGAGTGTGGCACAGCAGACCTGTCCCACACTAGAGGGTCTAAGACAGAAATCTGTCAAACAGGCTAATGGGGATGTCAGTGACTCTCACAGAGTTTACTGGGAGGACAACCTCTTGTACACTGAAGCAAGGGATCCTAAACCTGGAACTGCCAGGAGGTGAGTGAGTCCTCAGGAGTACAGAAAGTTCCTCCTAACTCTAGCCCACGACATTCCCCTAGCTGGACATCTGGGGCAAATGAAAACTTGGGACAGACTTGTTCCCCTGTTTAATTGGCCTAGGATGTCTGAGGACACAAAATAATTTTGTAAGTCCTGTGAAACCTGTCAAGCCAGTGGCAAGACAGGTGGCACTCCAAAGGCACCCCTTATCCCACTGCCTGTGGTTGGGGTTCCCTTTGAAAGGGTAGGGGTTGACATAGTTGGCCCCCTTGACCCTCCTACTGCTTCAGGCAATAGGTTTATCTTGGTGGTAGTGGGCCATGCCACAAGATATCCTGAAGCAATTCCTTTAAGGACCACTACAGCACCTGCAGTGGCAAAGGCTCTCCTGGGGATATTTTCTAGGGTGGGCTTCCCAAAGGAAGTAGTATCAGACAGGGGAAGCAATTTCATGTCTGCATACTTAAAGGCCATGTGGAAGGAGTGTGGTGTAACTTACAAGTTCACTACACCCTATCATCCACAAACAAATGGACTGGTGGAGAGATTTAATAAAACTCTCAAAGGCATGATTATGGGTCTCCCTGAAAAACTCAGCAGGAGATCGGATATCCTGTTACCATGCCTCCTTTTTGCCTACAGGGAGGTACCCCAGAAAGGAGTGGGCTTCAGCCCCTTTGAACTCCTCTTTGGTCACCCTGTTAGGGGTCCACTAACACTTGTCAAGGAGGGTTGGGAACAACCTTTAAAAGCTCCAAAACAAGATATTTTGGATTATGTACTTGGCCTCAGACCAAGGATGGCTGAGTATATGAAAAAGGCCAGTAAAAACCTTCAGGCCAGCCAAGAGCTCCAGAAGCAATGGCATGATCAGAAGGCTGTTTTGGTTCAGTACAAACCAGGGCAGAAAGTGTGGGTCTTGGAGCCTGTGGCCCCAAGAGCACTCCAAGATAAATGGAGTAGACCCCACACAATTGTTGAAAAGAAGGGGGAAGTCACCTATTTAGTTGACTTAGGCACTGCAAGGAGTCCCCTTAGGGTACTCCATGTAAACCGCCTGAAACCCTACTAAGACAGGGCTGATCTCACCCTTCTCATGGCAACTGATGAGGGACAGGAAGAAGACAGTGATCCTCTACCTGATCTCTTCTCTTCCACAGAACAAGATGCTCTTGTGGAGGGTGTAGTTTTGGCTGATTGTCTTACTGCTGAGCAGAGAGACCATTGCCTAAATCTCCTAGATCAATTCTCTGAACTCTTCTCTACTGTGCCAGGTACCACTTCTTGGTGTGAGCACACTATAGATACTGGAGACAGTTTACCTGTCAAAAGTAAGATCTATAGGCAGCCTGACCATGTCAGGGACTGCATAAAGCAAGAGGTACAGAAAATTTTAGAACTAGGAGTGGTTGAGCACTCTGAAAGTCCATGGGCTTCTCCTGTGGTACTTGTACCAAAACCCCATTCCAAAGATGGAAAGAAGGAAATGCGGTTTTGTGTAGACTATAGAGGTCTCAACCTGGTAACCAAAACTGATGCTCACCCTATACCCAGGGCAGATGAGCTCATAGATACACTGGCATCTGCCAAGTATCTAAGCACTTTTGATTTGACTGCAGGGTATTGGCAGATCAAATTATCAGAAAATGCTAAACCTAAAACTGCATTTTCAACCATTGGAGGACATTACCAGTTCACTGTAATCCCTTTTGGATTGAAAAATGCACCTTCCAATTTTCAGAGGTTGGTGAACACAGTTCTGCAAGGGCTGGAGGCTTTCAGTGCAGCATATTTGGACGATATAGCTGTCTTTAGCTCCAGCTGGGATGATCACCTGGTCCACCTATGGAAAGTTTTGGAGGCCCTGCAGAAGGCAGGCCTCACTATCAAGGCTTCAAAGTGCCAGATAGGGCAGGGTAAGGTGGTTTATCTGGGACACCTTGTTGGTGGGGAACAGATTGCACCACTTCAGGGGAAAATCCAAACAATTATTGATTGGATTCCCCCTACCACTCAGACTCAGGTGAGAGCCTTCCTAGGCCTCACTGGGTATTACAGGAGGTTCATTAAGAACTATGGCTCCATTGCAGCCCCTCTTAATGACCTCACATCCAAGAAAATGCCTAAAAAGGTATTATGGACAGCAAACTGTCAGAAAGCTTTTGAGGAGCTGAAGCAGGCCATGTGCTCTGCACCTGTCCTGAAAAGCCCTTGTTACTCTAAAAAATTCTATGTCCAAACTGATGCATCTGAATTAGGAGTAGGGGCAGTCCTATCACAACTTAATTCTGAGGGCCAGGATCAACCTGTTGCTTTTATTAGTAGGAGGTTGACCCCTAGAGAAAAGCGTTGGTCTGCCATAGAGAGGGAGGCCTTTGCTGTGGTCTGGGCTCTGAAGAAGTTGAGGCCATACCTGTTTGGCACTCACTTCATTGTTCAGACAGACCACAAACCTCTACTTTGGCTAACACAAATGAAAGGTGAAAATCCTAAATTGTTGAGGTGGTCCATCTCCCTACAGGGAATGGACTATACAGTGGAACATAGACCTGGGAGTAGCCACTCCAATGCAGATGGACTCTCCAGATATTTCCACTTAGACAATGAAGACTCATCAGGTCATGGCTAGTCTTATTGTCCTTCGTTTGGGGGGGGGGGTTGTGTAGGAAAGTACCATCTTGCCTGGCATGTTACCCCCATTTTTCACTGTATATGTGTTGTTTTAGTTGTATGTGTCACTGGGACCCTGTTCTCCAGGGCCCCAGTGCTCATAAGTGTGCCTGAATGTGTTACCTGTGTAGTGACTAACTGTCTCACTGAGGCTCTGCTAATCAGAACCTCAGTGGTTATGCTCTCTCATTTCTTTCAAATTGTCACTGACAGGCTAGTGACCAATTTTACCAATTTACATTGGCTTACTGGAACACCCTTATAATTCCCTAGTATATGGTACTGAGGTACCCAGGGTATTGGTGTTCCAGGAGATCCCTATGGGCTGCAGCATTTCTTTTGCCACCCATAGGGAGCTCTGACAATTCTTACACAGGCCTGCCACTGCAGCCTGAGTGAAATAACGTCCACGTTATTTCACAGCCATTTTACACTGCACTTAAGTAACTTATAAGTCACCTATATGTCTAACCTTTACCTGGTAAAGGTTAGGTGCAAAGTTACTTAGTGTGAGGGCACCCTGGCACTAGCCAAGGTGCCCCCACATTGTTCAGGGCCAATTCCCCGGACATTGTGAGTGCGGGGACACCATTACACGCGTGCACTACATATAGGTCACTACCTATATGTAGCTTCACAATGGTAACTCCGAATATGGCCATGTAACATGTCTATGATCATGGAATTGCCCCCTCTATGCCATCCTGGCATAGGTGGCACAATCCCATGATCCCAGTGGTCTGTAGCACAGACCCTGGTACTGCCAAACTGCCCTTCCTGGGGTTTCACTGCAGCTACTGCTGCTGCCAACCTCTCAGACAGGTATCTGCCCTCCTGGGGTCCAGCCAGGCCTGGCCCAGGATGGCAGAACAAAGGACTTCCTCTGAGAGAGGGTGTTACACCCTCTCCCTTTGGAAAATGGTATGAAGGCAGGGGAGGAGTAGCCTCCCCCAGCCTCTGGAAATGCTTTCTTGGGCACAGATGTGCCCAATTCTGCATAAGCCAGTCTACACCGGTTCAGGGGACCCCTTAGCCCTGCTCTGGCGCGAAACTGGACAAAGGAAAGGGGAGTGACCACTCCCCTGACCTGCACCTCCCCTGGGAGGTGTCCAGAGCTCCTCCAGTGTGCTCCAGACCTCTGCCATCTTGGAAACAGAGGTACTGCTGGCACACTGGACTGCTCTGAGTGGCCAGTGCCACCAGGTGACGTCAGAGACTCCTTCTGATAGGCTCCTTCAGGTGTTGCTAGCCTATCCTCTCTCCTAAGTAGCCAAACCCTCTTTTCTGGCTATTTAGGGTCTCTGTCTCTGGGGAAACTTTAGATAACGAATGCAAGAGCTCATCCGAGTTCCTCTGCATCTCTCTCTTCACCTTCTGCCAAGGAATCGACTGCTGACCGCGCTGGAAGCCTGCAAAACTGCAATATAGTAGCTAAGACGACTACTGCAACTCTGTAACGCTGATCCTGCCGCCTTCTCGACTGTTTTCCTGGTGGTGCATGCTGTGGGGGTAGTCTGCCTCCTCTCTGCACTAGAAGCTCCGAAGAAATCTCCCGTGGGTCGACAGAATCTTCCCCCTGCAACCGCAGGCACCAAAAAGCTGCATTACCGGTCCCTTGGTTCTCCTCTCAGCACGACGAGCGAGGTCCCTCGAATCCAGCAACTCTGTCCAAGTGACTCCCACAGTCCAGTGACTCTTCAGTCCAAGTTTGGTGGAGGTAAGTCCTTACCTCCCCACGCCAGACTGCATTGCTGGGAACCGTGACTTTTGCAGCTACTCTGGCCTCTGTGCACTTCCGGCAGAAATCATTTGTGCACTGTCCAGCCTGGGTCCACTGCACTCTAACCTGCATTGCACGACCTCCTAAGTTGTTCTCCGGCGACGTGGGACTTCTTTGTGCGACTTCGGGTGAGCACAGTTTCACACATCCTTGTAGTGCCTGTTTCTGGCACTTTTCCGGGTGCTACCTGCTGCTGAGAGGGCTCCCTGTCTTGCTCGACGTCCCCTCTCTCTCCTGACGCAATTTGCGACATCCTGGTCCTTCCTGGGCCACAGCAGCATCCAAAAATGCTTACCGCACGATTTGCAGCTAGCAAGGCTTGTTGGCAGTCTTTTGGCGGGAAAACACTTTTGCACGACTCTCCACGGCAAGCGGGATCCGTCCACCAAAGGGGAAGTCTCTAGCCCTTTTAGTTCCTGCAGAAACCTCAGCTTCTTCTGTCCAGTTGACGCTTCTTTGCACCCGCAGCTGGCATTTCCTGGGCATCTGCCCATCTCCGACTTGCTTGTGACTTTTGGACTTGGTCCCCTTGTTCCACAGGTACCCTCGACTGGAAATCCATCGTTGTTGCATTGTTGGTTTGTGTCTTTCCTGCCTTATTCCCCTATCACGACTTCTTTGTCCTTTGGGGAACTTTAGTGCACTTTGCACTCACTTTTCAGGGTCTTGGGGTGGGCTATTTTTCTAACCCTCACTATTTTCTAATAGTCCCAGCGACCCTCTACAAGGTCACATAGGTTTGGGGTCCATTCGTGGTTCGCATTCCACTTTTGGAGTATATGGTTTGTGTTGCCCCTATCCCTATGTGTCCCCATTGCATCCTATTGTAACTATACATTGTTTGCACTGTTTTCTAAGACTATACTGCATATTTCTGGTATTGTGTATATATATCTTGTGTATATTTCTTATCCTCTCACTGAGGGTACACTCTGAGATACTTTGGCATATTGTCATAAAAATAAAGTACCTTTATTTTTAGTATAACTGTGTATTGTGTTTTCTTATGATATTGTGCATATGACACTAAGTGGTACTGTAGGAGATTCACTTGTCTCCTAGTTCAGCCTAAGCTGCTCTGCTAAGCTACCATTATCTATCAGCCTATGCTGCTAGACACCCTATACACTAATAAGGGATAACTGGGCCTGGTGCAAGGTGCAAGTACCCCTTGGTACTCACTACAAGCCAGTCCAGCCTCCAACACTCAGCCATCCTAGATCTTAGGCCAAGTACATAGTCCACTATGTCTTGCTTAGGAGCTTTTAAAGGTTGTTCCCAACCCTCCTTCACAAGTGTTAGGGGACCTCTTACAGGGTGTCCAAATAGGAGATCAAAGGGGCTGAAGCCCACTCCTTTCTGGGGTACCTCCCTGTAAGCAAAAAGGAGGCAAGGTAACAGGACATCCCATCTCCTGCGGAGTTTGTCAGGGAGTCCCATTATCATTCCTTTGAGAGTTTTATTAAACCTCTCAACCAGTCCATTTGTTTGTGGATGATAGGGTGTAGTGAACTTGTATGTCACACCACATTCCTTCCACATGGCCTTTAAGTAAGCAGACATGAAATTGCTTCCCCTGTCTGATACCACCTCTTTTGGGAAGCCCACCCTGGAAAAGATTCCCAGGAGGGCCTTTGCCACTGCAGGAGCTGTAGTGGTCTTAGAGGAATTGCTTCAGGATATCTGGTGGCATGGTCCACTACCACCAAGATAAACCTATTGCCTGAAGCAGTAGGAGGGTCAAGGGGGCCAACTATGTCAACCCCTACCCTTTCAAAGGGAACCCCAACCACTGGCAGTGGAATAAGGGGTGCCTTTGGAGTGCCACCTGTCTTGCCACTGGCTTGACAGGTTTCACAGGACTTACAAAATTCCTTTGTGTCCTCTGACATTCTAGGCCAATGAAACAAGGGAACAAGCCTGTCCCAAGTTTTCATTTGCCCCAAATGTCCAGCTAAGGGAATGTCGTGGGCTAGAGTTAGGAGGAACTTTCTGTATTCCTGAGGAATCACCAATCTCCTGGCAGCTCCAGGTTTTGGATCCCTTGCTTCAGTATACAAAAGGTTATCTTCCCAGTAAACTCTGTGAGAGTCACTGACATCCCCATTTGCTTGTTTGACAGCTTGCTGCCTTGGACCCTCTAGTGTGGGACAGGTATGCTGTGCCACACTCAGCTCCTCCCTGGCAGGCCCCTCTTCACCCAAAAGCTCAGCAGTGTCTGCTTCCAGCTCCTCTGGTGTAGGTTCTGCACAGGGTGGAAATTCTTCTTCTTCAGAAGTTGAATCCACTGTAGAGGGAGCGATAGTAGGTAGTGTTTTACCTTTACTAACCCTAGCTTTAGGGAGCACTTGGTCAATTCTTCCAGGATCCAAGTCACCCTGTCCTTTTTGCTTTTTGGCCTGAGCCCTGGCCAATGCAAAAATATGCCCTGGAATGCCCAGCATTGCTGCATGAGCCTCCAACTCCACTTCTGCCCAAGCTGATGTCTCTAAATCGTTCCCTAGTAGACAGTCTACAGGTAAATCTGAGGCAACCACAACTTTCTTTGGACCAGTAACCCCCCCCCCCCCCACCCCAGTTGAGATTCACAACAGCCATGGGGTGGCTAAGAGTGTTGTTATGAGCATCGGTTACTTGGTACTGGTGACCAAGTAGGTGTTGTTCAGGGTGGACCAGTTTCTCTATTACCATTGTAACACTGGCATCTGTGTCCCTGTAGGCCTGAACCTCAACACCATTTATTAGGGGTAGTTGCTTGTACTTATCCATGGTAAGGGGACAAGCAACCAAGGTGGCTAAATCAATAGCCCCCTCAGAGACTAACACAGCCTCTGTGGTCTCCCTAATCAGACCAACCCCAACTAAGTTACCAAAAGTGAGCCCAGCTACTCCCTTGGATTGGCTATTAGTAGGTTTGCTCCCACCACCACTGCTATTACTAGGGGCACTAGGTGTAGCAGCAGGGGTTGTAGTGGTAGGAGGGTTGGTGCTTTTCTTTGGGCAACTGGGATCAGTTGTCCAATGGCCTTTTATTTTACATAAATAGCACCATGGTTTCTTTTCTTTGTTTTGATTTGAAGAGGATTTGGGCCCACCACCCCCACCAGAGTGTTTTTGTGGGCCTGATGAAGACTCATTTTTAGATTTGTCCCCACCCTTGTCAGAAGACTTACCATCCTTCTTCTTGCCATCCTTGTCAACCCCTGTATGACCTTTTCTGTTCACCCTTGTTCTGACCCATTTGTCTGCCTTCTTTGCCAATTCTTGGGGAGAGGTCAGATCATAGTCTAGCAGGTACTGGTGTAACAAATCAGACAAACAATTATTAAGAATATGCTCTCTCAGGATTAAGTTATACAGGCTTTCATAGTCAGAAACTTTACTGCCATGTAACCACCCCTCCAAGGCCTTCACTGAATGGACAACAAAGTCTACCCAGTCTTGTGAAGACTCCTTTTTGGTTTCTCTGAACTTCATCCTATACTGTTCAGTGGTTGAGCCATAACCATCAAGGAGCGCATTCTTAAGAACTGTAAAATTATTGGCATCACTTTCCTTAACAGTAAGGAGCATATCCCTACCCTTTCCACTGAAAGATAGCCATAGGATAGCAGCCCACTGCCTTTGAGGGACCTCCTGTAGAAGGGAGGGCCCTCTCAAGTGAAGCAAACCACTTGTTAATCTCATCCCCCTCCTTGTAAGGGGAAACTATCTTATGCAGATTTCTAGAATCATGCTCTCTTGCAGGATGACTATTTGGAATACTGCTGCTGCCACCATGGGGTCCTAACCCCAACCTCTGTCTTTCTCTATCTAAATCAAAGGCTTGCCTATCTAAATCCAGCTGTTGCTTCTTGAGCTTCAGCCTGGATTCTTCCACTCTCAATCTATTGAGCTCCCTTTCTAACACTCTGTCATCAGGGTGGGTGGGTAGGGCATGCCTTGACACAGAAGAATGGTGAGAATGAACAGAGGGAGACCTGTCCCTAACAGATGGCACTCTAACATTCTGGCCTACAGAAGTAACACTCCTACTGTGATGAGAAGTAACACTCTTACTGTGATGTGAAGTCACATTAGTACCAGCTATGCTAGGTGGTCTGCTAATAGGCAGGTTTGGAAAGTTTCCTTCTAAATCCTTTGCTAGGGGTGCCCCAGGATCAGATTGGGAACCATCAGCTAATCTCTCAACAGAAGTGCCAACTAAGGTCTTATCTTGTTCAATGAGCATATTAACCAACAGTTCTCTAGAGGGATTCTTCCCTACCCCTAAACCTCTATCAACACAGAGACTCCTTTCTGCCTTCCAGCTAAGGTGGTCATATGCAGTCTTGGACAAATCCAGAGTTTGATCTGTACCAGACATAATAGAAAAGGTTTAAGGGACAGAAAAAGAGAGAAAATGTTTTCAGAACTTTTTAAAGGACAGAAAATAAAATAAAAAATTAAACTTTTTAAGAACTTTTTGAAAGTTTAGAGGTACTTTTCAGCACTTAGCAGAGAAGGGAGAGGAGAAAAGCAAAACTTTTTGGTTAGGTGTACATACACTGAACTTGTTTTGTATATTTTTCTCTTATGAAAAGTACAATATGACAAAGTGGTAAGTAGCTGCAAAATACTTATCCCACCGCTGCACAACCAATGCAGGAGGCTGGACTGGCTTGTAGTGAGTACCAAGGGGTACTTACACCTTGCACCAGGCCCAGGTATCCCTTATTAGTGTAGAGGGGTATCTAGCAGCTTAGGCTGATAGAAAAGGTAGCTTAGCAGAGCAGCTTAGGCTGAACCAGGAGACGAGTGAAGCTCCTACAGTACCACTAGTGTCATATGCACAATATCATAAGAAAACACAATACACAGATATACTAAAAATAAAGGTACTTTATTTTTATGACAATATGCCAAAGTATCTCAGTGAGTACCCTCAGTATGAGGATAGCTAATATACACAAGATATATGTACACAATACCAAAATATGCAGTAATAGCAATAGAAAACAGTGCAAACAATGTATAGTCACAATAGAATGCAATGGGGGCACATAGGGATAGGGGCAACTCAAACCATATACTCTAGAAGTGGAATGCGAACCACGAATGGACCCCAAACCTATGTGACCTTGTAGAGGGTCGCTGGGACTGTAAGGAAACAGTGAGGGTTAGAAAAATAGCCCACCCAAGACCCTGAAAACTGGGTGCAAAGTGCACCTAAGTTCCCCAAAGAGCACAGAAGTCGTGATAGGGGAATTCTGCAGGAAAGACCAACACCAGCAATGCAACAACAATGGATTTCCAGACGAGAGTACCTGTGGAACAAGGGGACCAAGTCCAAGAGTCACGATCAAGTCGGGAGTGGGCAGATGCCCAGGAAATGCCAGCTGTGGGTGCAAAGAAGCTGCCACCGGATGGTAGAAGCTATGGATTCTGCAAGAACGACAAGGGCTAGAAACTTCCCCTTTGGAGGATGGATATCCCACGTCGTGAAGAGTCGTGCAGAAGTGTTTTCATGCAGAAAGACCGCAAACAAGTCTTGCTACCTGCAAGGGTCGCGGTTAGGGTTTTTGGATGCTGCTGTGGCCCAGGAGGGACCAGGATGTCGCCAATTGCGTGAAGAGACAGAGGGGGCATCCAGCAAGACAAAGAGCCCACTCAGAAGCAAGCAGCACCCGCAGAAGTGCCGGAACAGGCACTACAAAGTGGAGTGAACCGGAGCTCACCCGAAGTTGCACAAGAGGGTCCCACGAAGCCGGAGGACAACTCAGGAGGTCGTGCAATGCAGGTTAGAGTGCCGGGGACCCAGGCTTGGCTGTGCACAAAGGAAATCCTGGAAGAGTGCACAGGAGCCGGAGTAGCTGCAAAACACGCGATTCTCAGCAATGCAGTCTAGCGTGGGGAGGCAAGGTCTTACCTCCATCAAACTTGAACTGAAGAGTCACTGGACTGTGGGAGTCACTTGGACAGAGTTGCTGAGTTCAAGGGACCTCGCTCGTCGTGCTGAGAGGAGACCCAGAGGACCGGTGATGTAGTTCTTTGGTGCCTGCGGTTGCAGGGGGAAGATTCCGTTGACCCACGGGAGATTTCTTCGGAGCTTCTAGTGCAGAGAGGAGGCAGACTACCCCCACAGCATGCACCACCAGGAAAACAGTCGAGAAGGTGGCAGGATCAGCGTTACAAGGTCGCAGTAGTCGTCTTTGCTACTTTGTTGCAGTTTTGCAGGCTTCCAGCGCGGTCAGCAGTCGATTCCTTGGCAGAAGGTGAAGAGAGAGATGCAGAGGAACTCTGATGAGCTCTTGCATTCGTTATCTAAGGAATTTCCCAAAGCAGAGACCCTAAATAGCCAGAAAAGGAGGTTTGGCTACCTAGGAGAGAGGATAGGCTAGCAACACCTGGAAGAGCCTATCAGAAGGAGTCTCTGACGTCACCTGGTGGCACTGGCCACTCAGAGCAGTCCAGTGTGCCAGCAGCACCTCTGTTTCCAAAATGGCAGAGGTCTGGAGCACACTGGAGGAGCTCTGGGCACCTCCCAGGGGAGGTGCAGGTCAGGGGAGTGGTCACTCCCCTTTCCTTTGTCCAGTTTTGCGCCAGAGCAGGGCTGAGGGATCCCTGAACCGGTGTAGACTGGTTTATGCAGAGATGGGCACCATCTGTGCCCATCAAAGCATTTCCAGAGGCTGGGGGAGGCTACTCCTCCCCAGACCTGACAACTTTTTACAAAGGGAGAAGGTGTGACACCCTCTCTCTGAGGAAGTCCTTTGTTCTGCCTTCCTGGGCCAGGCCTGGCTGGACCCCAGGAGGGCAGAAACCTGTCTGAGGGGTTGGCAGCAGCAGCTGCTGCAGTGAAACCCCGGGAAAGGTAGTTTGGCAGTACCCGGGTCTGAGCTAGAGACTCGGGGGATCATGTAATTGTCTCCCCAATGCCAGAATGGCATTGGGGTGACAATTCCATGATCCTAGACATGTTACATGGCCATTTTCGGAGTTACCATTGTGACGCTATACATATGTCGTGACATATGTATAGTTCACACGTGTAATGGTGTCCCCGCACTCACAAAGTCCGGGGAATTTGCCCTGAACAATGTGGGAGTACCTTGGCTAGTGCCAGGGTGCCCACACACTAAGTAACTTAGCACCCAACCTTTACCAGGTAAAGGTTAGACATATAGGTGACTTATAAGTTACTTAAGTGCAGTGGTAAATGGCTGTGAAATAACGTGTACGTTATTTCACTCAGGCTGCACTGGCAGGCCTGTGCAAGAATTGTCAGATCTCCCCATGGGTGGCACAAGAATTGCTGCAGCCCGTAGGGATCTCCTGGAACCCCAATACCCTGGGTACCTTAGTACCATATACTAGGGAATTATAAGGGTGTTCCAGTATGCCAATGTAAATTGGTGAAATTGGTCACTAGCCTGTTAGTGACAATTTGGAAAGAAATGAGAGAGCATAACCACTGAGGTTCTGAATAGCAGAGCCTCAGTGAGACAGTTAGTCATAACACAGGTAACACATACAGGGCACACTTATGAGCACTGGGGCCCTGGCTGGCAGGGTCCCAGTGACAC